>NC_044549.1:51949790-52643621 GCF_007565055.1 Rhinopithecus roxellana
CGACAGGGTCAGATGTGCCAGGACATGAAAGGAGAGTAGGCCTCTGAGGTGGTCCGACAGCTAGACCCAAAGGACTGAGAGAACTGACTTCAGATCAGAACGGTGCTGAAAACACACGGCCAGATGATTTGCTACAAAACTTTTCAGGCGCCAAAGTAGCAGTGAACAGGTGCAATCCCAGATTGGCTCTGTCTATGATGAGGAACATTTTTAAAGTGTCTCAATACCTGTGTGCCTGCAGCTCTCATGTTAATAGACAAACGACAGTTTGTCCTTCCCAATGTCAATGGCATTAAAATGAACTTTTTTTTCTTTGTTTCAGAACAAGTTTGTCCTCTCCCTTCTTTTCCAGATACTCTGGTATCTGGAGCATCCTCAGAAAATATACTGGAATGGTAAATAAGCAGTTTTATCACATAGCATTAAGCAGATATGTTTAATTCCATATTATTTAGAAAGGAATCTAGGAGTTGCATAAAAGTGATGCACAACATAATCCAGAATGCGGAATAATGCCCAACAGTGTTGATGGAAACCTATGAGAATTGTTAACTCGTGAAAAGTCTTTGATTAGGTTTTTTCTGGTAGAATCTGAGCCACTGTTTCTGCCATTTATTATGGTTTTAATGTGTCATTTCAGTGTAAGAAAACAGGAAGAGAAAATGTTCTTTTTCTGTTATCACAGCACATTTGTATTGCTCCACATACTTACCCAGAAACTCCTTCAGAAAGAACAGACCCCCACAGTGGATAATATAATTTTACTTACACTTCTATGCATAGAGCAAGTTTCTGTACTTCTAATTTGTAAGTGTGGTATATTAAATATTTGGAATATGTCTCTGCTTAAGTTATCTGTGCAAGTGGATCTGATCTGGGGGAGGTAAGGAAGATGGCAACATTTCCTATTATATAAATCCTTGAATGTCCTTTAAGGTAGCAGTCAACCCTACCACCCTGATTCAGTCAGGCTAGGATTCTGAGTAAAGTTATCTTAACTCTTCCTGGTATGACCTTTGACCACCAAAAATGACGAACATTTTAAAACATGTGAGTCCTGTGGTACAATAGAATCTGCCTGGACACTATCTCTTAACATTTTGTATTTCAGCGTGCAACCTGGGAGCACTCCCAGAACCTGCCCTGTGCTGGGAAGCATAATCACCTTCTGAGGTTTTGAAATCCTGAGGTTTGAAATCCTGTTAACTGTGGATGTGTCCACTTTGGCATTTTTCTAATGTCTCCTCTGAGTGAGTAATGTAATCTGAAACTTCCTAAGTGTAATTTCCAAGGAACTAATCCAAAAACATTAATTTTAAACAAATATTTTTTGAATCCTGCATAGAGAGTAGTTTAGCTAAACTCTGTAGCCTGATCATGTGGAGCACTAGGACAGGAGTGTGTGTGAAAGGTAGATCACTTGCCTGCTGACCTGGCAGGATAACTGAGGTGGCTCCAACCCTTCCCCCTGATAAGACCTCAGTGCAACTCACTGACAGCTCCTCCAGCCACCTCTGTCAAGGCTGGAACTTCTGCCCACCATTGGGTATTGCACTTACCCACCTGCTTTAGCCACAGTGGGTTCTTACCCAGGAATACTTCCCCTACTGGCCTGAAGTCTGACTATCAAACCAGTAAATACAATAATGGAGGAAAATAAATTAAAAAGTACATGCCAGAGGGGAATGAGATAAACTTCAAGAGACCTCTACCATTCCAACTCCATAGAAGACAATGAACTTGCTCACACATGGAGCACACTGCTACTACAACCAGCATATGAGAAAGTCATCATGCAAAGAATCTCTGTAACCAAGGCACTCTTACGGAGTCTTCACCCCTGAAAGCACCAATAACCGAATTAGGCTATAATTAACTATAAGCATTAAAGTCACATCCTTAAGGGCAAAAATTTAAAAAACAGTCAAATCAAACATAAATTCAAGAATAATTGGAAGAAATAGGCTACCCCAATGAAAAGGAACCAGAAAAGTAACTCTGGTAATATGACAAAACAGGGTTCTATAACACCCCCAAAAGATCACACTGGATTTCCAGCAATGGATCCAAACCAAGATGAAATCTTTGAAATACCAGATAAAGAATTCCAAGGTTGATTTTTTCTTCTTTTTCTTTCTTTCTTTTTTGTTTTTTTTTGAGACAGAGTCTCACTCTGTTGCCCAGGCTGGAGTGCAGTGGTGCAATCTCGGCTCACTGCAAGCTCTGCCTCCTAGGTTCACGCCATTCTCCCGCCTCAGCCTCCTGAGTAGCTGGGACTACAGGCACCCGCCACCACACCCAACTAATTTTTTGTATTTTTAGTAGAGACGGGGTTTCACCATGTTAGCCAGGATGGTCTTGATCTCCTGACCTCGTGATCTGCCTGCCTTGGCCTCCCAAAGTGCTGGGATTACAGGTGTGAACCACCGCACCAGGCCAGAAGGTTGATTATTAAGCTATTCAAGGAGGTACCAGAGAAAGGTGGAAACCATCAAAGAAATTTTAAAAGCAGTTCAAGATATGAATGAAAAATTTTCTAGAGAAATAGATATTATAAAGAAAAAGCAATCACAACTTCTGGAAATGAAAGACACATTTAGGGAATTACAAAATGTCATGAGAAGTTTTAACGATAGATTGTAAAAAGTGGAAGAAAGAATTTCAGTGTGTGAAGATATACTTTTGAATTAACCCAATCAGATACAAATAAAGAAAAAAGAATCAAAAGAAATAAAGTCTCCAAGGAATATGGGATTACGTAAAAAAAAAAAAAAAAAAGCCAAACCTAAGAATAATTAGTGTTACTGAAGGAGAGGAGAAAACAAAAAGTCTGGAAAACTTACTTGAGGGAACAATTAAGGAAAACTTCCCTGGCCTGACTAGAGATTTAGATACCCACATCCAAGAAGCTCAAAGAACTCCTCAGAAATTCTCTGCAAAAAGATCTTCAGCAAGGAATATAGTAATCAAGCTATTTAAAGCCCAAATAAAAGAAAGAATTATAAGAGCAGTAAGATAAAAGCATCAGGTAACCTATAAAGGAAAACCCGTCAGACTAAGAACAGACTTGACAGCAGAAACCTTACAAGCCAGAAGGGATTAGGGTGTGATCTTCAGCCTCCTTAAACAGGATAACTGTCAGCCAAGAATTTTGAATCCAGCAAAACTAAGTTTTATAAATGAAAGAGAAAACAAGTCATTTTCAGACAAATGCTGAGGGAATTTGTCACTACCAAACTAGCACTATAAAAAACTCTAAAAAGAGTTATAAACCTTGAAACAAAAGCTCAAAATGCACCAGAATAGAACTTTCTGAAAGCATAAAACTCACAGGGCCTGAAAACAATAACACAATGAAAAAAAATCTAGATAACAATTAACATGATGAACAGTATCTCACATCTCAATATTAATGTTGAATGTAAATGGCCTAAATGCTCCACTTAAAAGATACAGAATGGATTTTTAAAAATTACAGACCAAATATCTACTGTCTTCCAGAGACTCATCTCACACAGAAGGATTCATATAAACTCAAGGTAAAGTGAGCAAAAAGATATTCCACACAAATAAAAACCAAAAGCAAGCAGGCATAGCTATTCTTATATCAGACAACAGACTTCAAAGCAACAACAGTAAAAAAAAAAAAAAAAAAAAAAAAAAAGACAAAGAAAGTCATTATATGATAAAAAGATCACTCCAAGAAGAAGACATTACAGTCCTAAATTCATATGCACCTAACACTGGAACTCCCAGATTCGTAAGACAATTACTACTAGGCCTAAAAAACGAGATAGACAGCAAAACAATAATGGTAGAAGACTTCAATGCACCATTGATAGCACTAGACAAATCAGAGACAGAAAGTCAACAAGGAAACAATGGACTTAAATGATGCACTAGAATAAATGGACTTATATTTACAGAACATTCTACCAAAGAACTGTAGAATACACATTCTTCTCATCAGCAGGTGGAACATTCTCCAAGATAGTGTTAAATACAGTGAGTTCTGTATGTTCAGTTCTTTGTTCTCCATTTTAAAGTTGAACTTCCTCATTCTCGTCTCCTTGACCCTAATTTCAGTAAACAACATTTTTCACCAGTTCTAATCAGTAGTTCACATCTGTTCCCCTGGTCACCTGCTCCATGCTTAGTCACCCCTGGTTACCTGCTCTAACCTGAGTCGCCCCGGTCACCTGCTCTGAGTCACCTTTAGTCACCTGTTCCATAACTGTCCTTCCCACCGAAACTGCTCACCCCACCATTCTGGTTCATACCCCTGCTCTCTTCAAAATAGCCAGTCAGAATTAGCTTAGACTGTGTGGTCCAACCCTGGCCAATAGGGGAACGACAGACACAGCAGTAGGGGTTACCTGTATCAGACAAAAGAACCCTTCCCCCTCCCTTGTTCAGGTGTGCTCTCGCAATTGCTCCATCTGAGAGATGCACCCTTCTATAGAAGTAAAATTGCCTTGCTGAGAAAATTCGTGTTTGAGTGCTATTTCTTTTATGGCACCAAAAATTTATTTCTAGCAAATTTGGGGGCCCATCTGGGATTCCCATTCTCCTCTGGGGAGGGTCTAGACCTCTCCCATGAGGAGACATGGCCTGCTGCCTCATTGCAGCGGCCTCGGGGGTAAGGAATTGAGACCCACCTGGTGTGATGAATAAACCCAGACTCTCAGCAATGCAGAAAGAAACCGGCTGGCAACCTGGGGGAAAGGATCCTCACATACCATGGCGACCAGGTAATTCTGTGCACAGACCAAGGTAAGAAACATCACAGGGGTGGCAAAGTATTTCCTTGGTGGTCAGGATATTCTGGGGGATGAAAGTGTGTGTGAATGCAAGGAGCCTCCAGCAGGTGGGGCTAAAGGATAGGCGAGACAGCTCTAATATGAGAGATCGCGTCTAATAGCCCTAGCAAGCCCCCAGAGGATAGGTAAGACATCTGTAACATGAGAGATTGAGCCTAACCAGGACCCAATATGGGAAATACCCCAAGTAAGGTAAGAGATAAAAAGGATAAAGTTAACAACAATCATATTCCCCCTAATAGTCCCCTAGGCCTAATGTTAAAATATTAGAAGAAAAAAACCTTAGAGAAATGATAACTGAAAGAATTCGAGAGTCTGTAGCCCACATTCAAAGCATTACAAAAGCTTTCAATATACAACAAGGAAAGGATGAAAGAACTATAAAATTCCTAGGAAGACTCAAAGAGCAAATGAAGGAATATGTAGATCTAGAATTAGAAGACTCCCCTCAAATAAGGGATGTTAAAGCTTCATTTTGTAACTAATAGTTGGCCAGATATTAACAAGAAATTACAAGAGATAGAGAACTGGAAAGACAGACCTATAGAAGAGCTTCTAAGAGAAGCCCAAAAAGTATATGCAAAAAGAGATGAAGGAAAAACAAAAGCAGAAAGCAAAAATTGTGTTCTCCATCATATAATAAAGTACCCGGGGGCCAGAACCTATAAAGAACCTAAACCCCCACTCTCCAGGCAATATAAAGGGTATGGAATAGTAAAGCCAGAAGACTCAAAAGTAGAAAAAAAGGGGACAGCACGAATGTTTCAGATGTAGAAAATTAGGTCACTTTAAAAGACAATGTCCTGAAAGAAAAGAAAGAAAAAGTCATCCCACTTAAAGCTTTTGAAGAAGACTATGGAAGTCAGGGGCTCTATCTTTTTTTATCTTAAGTCCCACCAAAAGCCCTTAATAAATTTAGAAGTGGGACCTAAACTTAAGCTTATTACCTTTTTAATCAACTCAGAAGCAGCTCACTCCTCGGTTTGTTATCTTCCATCCAGTGTAATTTGTTCACAATGATTTTTTATCTCAGGAGTAAAAGGAGAAGGGTTTAAAACAAAAATCTTAGAGAAGACAGGAGTAAAATCCAAAAACCGATCAGCTAGTATCAAATTTCTGCCAATTCTGGACACAAAGACAAATCTATTAGGAAGAGATTTAATGCTAGTATTAGGCTTAGGCCTCCAAATCAATCATGGAAAATTCCTCCCCTCCCCTCCCTAATCTTGCTCACCACCGCAGATGAAGAACACATTCATCCCGAGATATGGTCAAAAGACCGGAATTGAGGAAAGTTAGATTCCTCTGATTCATGTTAAATTAAAAACCCCTGGGGAAGTAGTAAAGCGAATGCAATACCCTATTCTTTTAGAAGCCAGGGTAAATTTAAAACCTATAATTGAAGATCCTCTTTGTGATGGGCTTCTTAAACCCTGTATGTCTCCCTATAACACTCCAGTACTGCCTGTGAAGAAGCCAGATGGGTCATACCGGTTAGTGCAAGACCTTAGAGCTATTAATCAAATAGTCCAAACTACACAGCCTGTTGTTCCCAATCCTTATACTATTATCAGTAGGATCTCATACAGTCACCAGTGGTTTACAGTAAGAGATTTAAAAGATGCCTCTGGGCTTGTCCATTAGTAGAGGGCAGCCGGGACCTATTTATCTTTGAGTGGAAAGACCCTCACTCTGGTTGAAAACAGCAATACCAATGGACAGTCTTACCCCAGGAGTTTACGGAGTCTCCAAATTTATTTAGTCAAATATTAGAACAAGTCATTTAATTAGCAAAGGTAAACAGAAAATTGAGCTTGAATGGATTAAAGGCATCATATCCTTGCCTCTGCCAGAGACTAAACAAAAACTTAGAAAATTTTAGCATTAGTCAGATACTGTCATCTATGGACAGACTCTTATGCCCTAAAAACAAAACCCTTATACAAAAAGCTCATGCAAGATGGGCCAAACCCCTCATTTGGCAATTACCAGAAATCCAACACGTGGAAAGGTTAAAACACCTATCAGTAACCGCCCCTGTCCTAGCTTTACCCTCCTTAAGCAGCCATTCCATCTTTTTGTCAGTGTAAACAAGGGCATAACCTTAGAAGTACTTACCCAAGAGTATGGAGGCCACTTGCAACTCGTAGCCTTCCTATCAAAAATCCTAAACCCAGTAACCTGCAGATGGCCCAGATACATTCAATCTGTAGCGGCAACTGCTTTGCTAACAGAAGAAAGTAGAAAAATAACTTTTGGGGGAAACATCATTGTGAGCACCTCACCAGGTCAGAACTATCCTAAGTCAGAAAGCAAAAAGGTAGCTTACTGACTCAAGAATCTTCAAGTATGAGGCTATTCTGTTAGAAAAAGATGATTTAACATTAACCACTGATAATTCGCTTAACCCAGCAGGTTTCCTAACAGGGGACCCAAATTTAGAGAAAGATCACACATGTTTAGATTTAATTGATTACCATACAGAGGTCCGACCAGACCTAGGAGAAACTCCCTTCAGGACAGGATGACACTTATTTATAGATGGCTCTTCCTGGGTGATTGAGAGAAAATGACACCATGGGTATTCAGTAATTAACAGAGAAACTCTTGTAGAAATAGAGTCAGGAAAATTGCCTAATAATTGGTCTGCTCAAACGTGTGAGCTGTTTGCACTCAGCCAAGCCTTAAAGTACTTACAGAACCAGGAAGGAACCATATATACTGATTCTAAGTACAGCTGTGGAGTGGCTCGTACATTTGGAAAAATTTGGACTGAACAAGGTCTTATTAACAGCAAAGGCCAAGACCTGGTCCACAAGGAATTAGTCACCCAAATATTAAATAACCTTCAGTCGCCAAAAGAAATAGTTATTGTCCATGTCCCTGGACACCAGAAAAGCCTTTTGAAAGTTGAGGAAATAACCTAGCAGACCAGATAGCCAAATAGGTGACCATTTCTTAGCTGTACAACTGGCCTGCTTTGCAGGTAGGTAAAACCTAGGACACATGAAGTTAAATGCAGAATAAGCGCGACCTTATCTGCACTTCTCTCTAGGTCCTAGGCTCTAAACCTAGCACATAATTAAAATCCCAAACTTACAAGGTTTTTCAACAAAAGTAAAAGTTAACAGTATAACATGTATTATCCCCACTTCTAATCTTGTGGCCTTAGGCAGTTTAGTCCATAGACATGAAGGAAGTTTGCTTTGGGAAAGAACGATTATCATCTTTGACATTAAAAAAAAGGAGAATTTATGTAAAAAGAGTTTTATATGGTAAATTCTTGTCCTAAAGTAAATTAACGGGTTGTTTAAAGAAAGGGATATTTACAACAAGTCAGAAAGTTGAGGCATGTCAAAGATTGTCTGTGAAAGTCATGAAAAATGTATTAAAAGGAAATCTATGCAAGAAATGTTGTATAATTTACAAGTAATTAGGCCTCCTGAATGTAAAACTATTGAAGAAATAGTTTATGTGCAAGGTGTGTAAGGAAAGTAAAATATACTTTAAATTATTAGGAGGCATAAGAATGTGGATTTTTACCTACATTAAAAGGTTAAAAAAATGTTTTGAAGGTTTATGCAAGTTTTGAAATGTTAATTGTAAAGGAAATTCTGTGTGTGAACATACTGGCTAAAGTGAAAGGGGTATCAACCAGTTTTTCTGTAAATTGAACATTAAAATAAAAGCACAATTTTTTTTCTTAAAGCACTCACCTGTTCTTTAACAAAAATTATAAAGGGTTAAAAAGAGTGTATAAAAATCTTACCTTATGGTTAGACATTAAAATTGGATAAATATGTCTACAGGTTTTATTAAAATTGAGTTTAACATTAATAGCACACTGATATAAAGGTGAAATTTAGCTTATCTGGTATAAAAATCATACAGGAAGCATTGTCAAATATAAAATGGTGTTTGGCTTTCTTTGGTCTAAAAACTAATAAAAATAAGTGCTAAAGAGAATTCAGAAGGAAAATAGATATTGCCAGACCAGAGAGAAATGTTATCCAAACCCCTTATGAGGAAAATCTTGTCCCAACCACATCGAGGGACCCATTGGGGGCCCCAGGGCATGTGTGATGCACTTCTCAGAGTTTATGGGTTTATGGGTGCATAGGAATTTATATCCTGGCCAAACATGTACAGACAGTTGTTTAGTATGAAAAAAAAAAAAAAACAAAAACGAATAAACTGTAAAAGATTAGCCCTTAGGGGAAGGAGTCCAGGCTTAAGGCCATTCCAAAATATCCAAGTTGATTACACAGAAATGCCTCCAATAGGTCGTCTAAAATACTTACTAGTGATAGATCACCTCACTCACTGGGTCAAAGCTATTCCCTTTTCAAATGCAACAGCCAATAATGTAGTCAAAGCCCTAATTGAAAATATAGTGCCCAGGTTTGAACTAATAGAAAATATTGACTCAGGCAATGGAACTCATTTCACCACACACATAATTAAAAAGCTATCCTAAACATTAGACATTAGATGGGAATACCATACTCCCTGGCATCTACCTTCATCAGGGAGAGTAGAAATAATAAATCAGACTTTAAAGAATCACTTAACAAAATTGGTTCCGGAGACTCGGTTACCATGGACCAAGAGCCTTCCTATTGCCCTGCTAAGAATCTGAACTGCCCTGTGGAAAGATATTGGTCTTTCTCCTGATGAGATGCTCTATATGGATTGCCTTATTTACACTCCACTGCTGACAATCCTACCTTTGAAACAAAAGATCAATTTCTTAAAAGTTATATACTTGGCCTGTCTTCTACTTTCTCTTCTCTTAAAATTAAAGTTCTCTTAGCATAGGCACCAGCCCTGGAGCTCCCAGTGCATCAACATCAACCTGAGGATCACATCCTCATCAAAAGCTGAAAAGAGGAGAAGCTGGAGCTGGCCTGGGAAGGATCCGGCCTAGTGCTCCTAAGTACTGAAACCATAGACCAGACAGCAGAGAGAGGATGGACCCATCACACCTGAGTCAAGAAAATGCAGCCTCTTCTGGGCCATAGTCCCAGGGGAAAACCCTACCAAACTAAAGCTAAGAAAAACTTAACTCTCTTTCATCTATCCCATTACTGTTTATTTCCTTGCTCTATTACTGACCACCTAGCTATTAATGTAACCAAGTCAATTTTGCCTCAAACTATTACATGTGATGCTTGCCTTGTTATACCGTGTGGAGACTGGCCAAGTCAAAGATAGCTCTCCACTTCAGAAAAATACGTCTGTCCTTCCAGGCTCTCCTCAGACTGGACACTAGTGAATTGGGATCATTTAGTCTGGGAAGATTTCGATGAAGACCCCAGTGTCAACTGGGAGTCTTGCCTCCCACCCCCAATCCAGAGCTTTTATGCCATAGTTAGTCCAATGTTCTATAGACCACTAAAAGAGCAAGGATGGGCTGCCCCAACCAGTAGTTGTAATTTCCTAAAACCATACATTCATTTTACTAAAACAGTTTCCCCTGTCAGTTAAACCAGTGCAATCCAATACAGGTTATTATCCCAAACCCTAAAAGTTCTTCCCCTTCTCCAAGCTGGTTCTCTTCTTTAAGTCAGTTTTATGGGGGCTAAGGTTTCAGGAAGAGACTATCGGATCCTTTGAAACACGTTTCATTGATCCCCCATCACCTACACTTTCCCCTAAGTCTTCTTCCAAAATCTCTCACAACGAAACAGTTGTTCCACCTCCATCTAATGAGAAGACCAGGGTAGCTATTGTAGAAGTTAAAGGCCTAAAACAAACTTTGGCAATTGAGACAGGATATCAAGATACGAATGCCTGGTTGGAATGGATCAAATATTCCATCCACACTT
Source organism: Rhinopithecus roxellana (assembly GCF_007565055.1). Lineage (NCBI taxonomy): Eukaryota > Metazoa > Chordata > Mammalia > Primates > Cercopithecidae > Rhinopithecus > Rhinopithecus roxellana. The sequence goes on from NC_044549.1 coordinate 51,960,439, forward strand.
TAAACAAAGCAATTGTTATGCTTGTGCGCACAGCAGGCCAGGGGACTAGGTTGTCCCATTTCCACTAGGATGGTCCTCCAGTCAACCAGGCATGGGCTGTATGGTAGCTCTTTTCCAGGATTCCACAGCCCGGGGTAACAAGTCATGCCAAGCTCTCTCTCTGCTATATCCTGAAGTTCGACACCCTGCAGGTCAGCCCCCGAGGGCCATCCAGCTTCCGTCTCCCAACGTTAAGTTCACTTCATGTCTCTCATGACAAGGGGGAAACTTAGTGTTCCTTGGAGACCTGAAGGAATGCGGTGAGCTTAAGAATTTTCAAGAGTTTACTGATCAATCGGCCCTTTTTCATCCCCGAGCAGATGTAAGGTGATATTGTGGTGAACCTTTACTGGACACTCTGCCAAGTAACTGGAGTGGCACTTGTGCTGTAGTCCAATTGGCTATTCCTTTCACCTTGGCATTTCATCAACCAGAGAGAAGAAAAATACAACACTGTAAAACAAGAGAAGCCCCTTATGGGTCTTTCGACTCTCATGTTTACTTAGATGCAATCGGAGTCCCACGAGGAGTACCAGATAAAGTTAAATCTCGAGATCAAATAGGATTTGAGTCAATATTTTGGTGGGTGACAATAAAAACACAGACTGGATAAATTACATTTATTACAACCAACAGTGGTTTATTAACTACACTAGAGGTGCTGTTAAAGGAATAGCTGAGCAATTAGTGGCTACTAGCCAGATGGCTTGGGAAAATAGAACAGCCTTAGACATAATATTAGCAGAAAGAGGAGTTTTTGTCATGATTAAAACTCAATGTTGCACCTTCATCCCAAACAATACCACCCCTGATGGAAGTATAACAAAGGCATTGCAAGGTCTAACTGCTCTGTCCAATGAGTTAGCCAAAAACTCAGGAGTAAATGACCCCTTCACATGGTGGCTAGGAAAATGGTTTGGTAAATGGAAAGGAATCATAGCCTCAACTCTTACTTCTCTCACAGCCATAGTAGGTGTATTCATTCTTGTCAGGTATTGTGTCATACCATGCATCCATGGGCTGGTGCAAAGACTCAGAGAGACAGCACTTACTAAAACCTCCCTCAGCCAGGCGCAGTGGCTCACACCTGTAATCCCAGCACTTTGGGAGGCTGAGGCAGGTGGATCACCAGGTCGGGAGATTGAGACCATCCTGGCTAACACGGTGAAACCCTGTCTCTACTAAAAATACAAAAAATGAGCTGGATGTGGTGGCGGGTACCTGTAGTTCCAGCTACTTGGGAGGCTGAGGCAGGAGAATGGTGTGAACCCAGGAGGCAGAGCTTTCAGTGAGTCGAGATCATGCCACTGCACTCCAGCCTGGGTGACAGGGCAAGACTCTGTCTAAAAAAAAAAAAAAAACCCTCCCTTAACTCTCCTCCACCTTATTCCAAGAAGCTTCTTCATTTAGAGAATCAAGCAGAACTAAGCCAACACATGTTAAGGAAGTTTGAAGAGAAAGAATTGTAAAATTCAAGAGGGGGAAAATTGTTAAATACAGTGAGTTCTAACTTTCTCTTCAAAGAATAAGTATGTCAGTATGTTCAGTTCTTTGTTCTCCATTTTAAAGTTGAACTTCCTCGTTCTCCTCATCTCCCTGCCCCTAGTTTCAGTAAACAACTTTTTCCACCAGTTCTAATCAGTAGTTCACATCTGTTCCCCCGGTCATCTGCTCCATCCTGAGTCACCCCTGGTCACCTGCTCTGACCTGAGTCACTTTTAGTCACCTGTTCCATAACTATCCTTCCCACTGAAACTGCTTTCCCTGCCACTCTGGTTTATACCCCTGCTCTCTTTAAAATAGCTAATTGGAATTAGCTTAGACTATGCGGGAGACGGAGGCTGGATGGCCCTCGGGGGCTGACCCGCAGGGTGTCGAACTTCAGGATATAGCAGAGAGAGAGCTTGGCACGACTTGTTACCCTGGGCTGTGGAATCCTGGAAAAGAGCTACCACACAGCCCATGCCTGGTTGACTGGAGGACCATCCTAGTGGAAATGGGACAACCTGGTCCTCTGGCCTGCTGTGTGCACAAGCATAACAATTGCTTTTGTTTAAAGTGCGGATGGAATATTTGATCCATTCCAACCAGGCATTCGTATCTTGATATCCTGTCTCAATTGCCAAAGTTTGTTTTAGGTCTTTAACTTCTACAATAGCTACCTTGGTCTTCTCATTAGATGGAGGTGGAACAACCGTTTCGTTGTGAGATTTTGGAAGAAGACTCAGGGGAAAGTGTAGGTGGTGGGGGATCAATGAAACGTGTTTCAAAGGATCCAATAGAGTCTCTTCCTGACACCGTCAGCCCCCGTAAAACTAATAAGCTCAATTAGAACTGAAACTTGAGATACTCAACTGATATACCACAGAAATATGAAAGATCATTTGAGACTGCTATGAACACCCTTATGCACACAAACTAGAAAACCTAGAGGAAATTCCTGGAAACATAAGACCCTCCTAGATTAAATCAGGAAGAAACAGAAACTCTGAACAAACCAATAACAAAAAGTGAGACTGAATTAGTAATTTAAAAATTGCCAACAACTAAAGCCCAGGACATGATGGATTCAAAGCTGAATTCTACCAGACACTCAAAGAAGTATTGGTACCAATCCTACTGAAACTATTCTAAAAAAATGAGAAAGAAGGAATCTGCCCTAAACCATTCTAAGAAGCCAGTATCACCCTGACAGCAAAATCAGGAAACAAGATGACAAAAAAAGAAAACTACGGACCAATGTCTCTGATGAACATAGATGCAATAATCCTCAACAAAATACTAGCTAACTGAATCAAACAGCACATTAAAAAGATAATACATCATAATCAAGTGATTTTCATCCCAGGGATACAGGGATGGTTCAACATACACATGTCAATAAATGTGATATCACATAAACAGAATTAAAAACAAAAACCATATGATCATCTCAAGAGATTCAGAAAAAGCATTCAACAAAATCCAGCATCCCTTTATGATAAAAACCCTCAACAAACTAAACATAGAAGAGACTTACCTCAAAATAATAAATGCCGTATATGACAGACCCATAGCCAACATCATACTTAATGGGGAAAAGTTGAAAGCATCCCTGAGAACAGGAACGAGACAAGAACTCCCACTTTCACCACTCCTATCCAATATAGTTCTGGAAGTCCTAGCCAGAACAATCAGACGAAAGAAAGAAATAAAGGGCATCCAAATTGGAAAACAGAAAGTCAAAATATCTGTGTTTGCAGATGATATAACTGTATACCTAGAAAATCCTAAAGACTCCTCCAAAAGACTCTTAGATTTGATGAAGGAATTCAGTGAAGTCTCAGGTTACAAAATCAATGTACACAAATTAGTAACACTGCTATACACCAACAATGACCAAACTGAGATTCAAATCAAGAACTCAATCCCTTTTACAACAGCTGCAAAAAAATTACAATATTTAGGAATACACTTAACCAAGGAAGTGAAAGATCTCTACAGATTACAAAACACTGCTGAAAGACATCATAGATGACACAAACAAATGGAAACACATCCCATGTTCATGGATTGAAAGAATCAATATTGTGAAAATGATACCTCCCCAAAGCAATCTACAGATTCAATACAATCCTCATCAAAACATCAACATTGTTTTTCACAGAATTAGAAAAAACAATCCTAAAATGTAAGGAACCAAAAAAAATCCCAAATACCCAAAGCAATCCTAAGCAAAAAGAACAAATCTGGAGGCATCACATTACTGAACTTCAAATTATACTACAAGACTGTAGTTACCAAAACAGCATGGTACTTGTATGAAAGTATGCACATAGGCTGGGTGTGGTGGCTCATGCCTGTAATTCCAGCACTTTGGGAGGCTGAGGTGGGTGGATCACCTGAGGTCAGGTGTTCGAGACCAGCCTGACCAACATGGAGAAACCCCGTCTGTACTAAAAATACAAAATTAGCCAGGCAGAGTGGCACATGCCTGTAATCCCAGCTACTCTGGAGGCTGAGGCAGGAGAATCGCTTGAACCTGGGAGGCAGAGGTTGTGGTGAGCCGAGATCATGCCATTGCACTCCAGCCTGGACAAGAGTGAAATTCCACCTCAAAAAACAAAACAAAACAAAACAAAACAAAACAAAACAAAACAAAAAAGAAAGTAGGCACATAGACGAATGCAAGAAAATAGAGAACTCAAAAATAAACCCAAACATGTACAGCCAACTGATCTTTGACAAAGCATATAAAAACATTTTAAATTGGGAAATGGACACCCTGTTTAATAAATGGGGCTGGGAAAACTGGATAGTCACATATAGAAGAATGAAAATGGATCCCTATCTCTTACCTTATACAAAAATCAACTCCAGATGGATGAAAGATGTAAATATAAGATCTGAAATCATAAAAATTCTAGAAGACAGCATTGCCAAACTCTTCTAGACATCGACCTAGGCAAAGAAAGAATTCATGACTAAGACCCCAAAAGCAAATGCAACAAAAACAAAAAAAGGGACCTAATTAAACTAAAAATCTTCTGCTCAACAAAAGAAATAGAGTAAAAAGAAAACCCACAGAATGTGAAAAAATATTTGCAAACTACGCATCTGAGAAAGAACTAGTATTCAGAATCTACAAGGAACTCAAACAAGAAAAATATCTCATCGAAAGTGGGCAAAGGACATGAGTACACATTTCTAAAAAGAAGATATACAATGGCCAACACACATATGAAAAAAATGCTTAACATTAGTAATCATCAGGGAAATGCAAATTAAAACCACAATGAGATACCACCTTACTCCTGTTAGAATGGCCATTATTAAAAAGTTTCAAAACAACAGATGTTGGCATGGGTATGGTGAAAAGGGAATGCTTATACACTGCTGATGCGAATGTAAATTAGTACAACCTCTATGGAAAATAGTATGAATATTCCTTAAAGAACTAAAAGTAAGTCTACCATTCAATCCTGCAATCCCACTACTGGGTATCTAACCTAAAGGAGAAAAGATCATTATATGAAAAAGACACTTGCACATGTATATGTTTACAGCAGCACAATTCACAATTGCAAAGACGTGAAACCAACCTAAGTGCCCATCAACTAATGAGTGAATAATGAAAATGTGATAAATATACACCATGGGGTACTACTCAGCCATAAAAAGGAATAAAATAATGTCTTTTGCAGCAACCTGGATGGAGGTGGAGGCAATTATTCTAAGTGATGTAACTCAGGAATGGAAAACCAAAAACCATGTGTTCTCACTTATAAGCTATGAGCACATAAAGGCACACAGAATGATATAATGGACTTCAGAGACTCAGAAGGCAGGGAAGGAAGGAGGGAGGGAGGAAGGGCGGGGAGGGAGGGAGGAAGGGCGGGGAGGGAGGCTAGGAATAAAAAATTACACATTAGGTACAATGTACACTAGCCGAGTGTCCGGTGCACTGAAATCTCAGAATTCACCACTATATAATTCACCAATGTAACAACAACAAAAAAAACCACTTGTACCTCAAAAGCTATTGATATAAAAATTAAAAAAAAAAAAAGTACAGACCAAGGCAACAGGTCCTTCACATATAGCCAAGCAGCCTGTGCACTGCACACCCCAGGTGGCACCATACATAGACCAAAAGGTGAAGGAGTTGCTCTTGTGATTGTACAATGCACAGCCTGCACATCCAGACCTGGTATCCCCTCACATAATTCACTACAAATTCCTGATCCAGAAGTCAAGAAGTCTGGGTTTGGACACTGATTTCTCCAGTAACTTACCAAGAGACCTTATGCAAGCGCCATTTCCTCTCTCTGCCAGTTTCCTCTTCTGTAACAGGACTTGTGTCTGAAGTTTCCTCCAGCTATAAAATTCTGTGATTCTACAGAGGCAGATTTCAATTTTTGAAGGGCTGTCATACAAAAGATGAAATCAGCTCCCTCACCTGACTTGAGAGAGAAGAACCATGAGCTGGGGAGGGATATTAGAGAGGAACAGTATATGCCTCAGTCAGAAAGAAACTCTTCTTCATGATCAGAGGACCCAGCACCCGATGAGGCAGCACTGGGAGTGATGGGTTCCCTGTGGCTGGAGGATTTTAAGTACACTAGGTAAGCACCTGTTAGAGGTGGGCGGTCTCTTCGAGCACGGAGAGTTTATTGTTGCAAAGCTTTGTTCTGCTTTCCTCAGTGCTAGGAGGCACTCAGCTGGGGCCAGGTCTTGTCCACCCCTGCGGATAGTTATTAATGCAATAAACTTGTCGACTCTGCCTCTCTACCCTTCTTGCAGCTCACACAAGTCCACATTCTCCAAATTAAACTCAGTCCCTCGGGCCGTGCGGGTGTTTACCTTTGCTCTGACAAACAAATCTTTTCATCCTAGAAAGAACTAATAAATTAATAGCCTTACCCAGACTCGGGGTAGGGAGAAGATGGAGCTAGGATGGGAAACCATGCAAAATACTCAGGAGAATGATCCATACAAACACTTCTAGCAGCTCTACTCCAACAACAGCTAATGCTAATTGCAAATCATCCTTATCTAGGCAAGACTGCGGGTCCCCTAGGAATTCCTAGCAACAACAGCTGTGTAGGACTGGTTTAAGTTTCTGCACATGAGGGAAAAGAATCACAGGGTTTCTTTTAAAATCACAACCATTTGTTTTTTTGTTAAGTCAGATCAGGTGACCCCAGTGTAGATGGTTGAGGGTGAATTGCATTGCCTTTAAGTTGCGACCACAATTCCATGAGGAATGGCAAGATTTGGCAATTATCCACCAGGGATGATCAATGAGGTGCATTCAGTCAGTCTTGGGAAGGTGGGGTCAGAACACCCTCACTGTTGTTCAAAACACTTCAGTGTTTTGCTCTCACTTCCAACATGAATCAATTTTTTTAAAAACCAGCTTGGATGTAGCTCGTAAAGACAACCAATCAGAAATTTAGCTCAGGGCACTGTCAGAGTCACTCAAACCAGAGCGACTCCATTTCGAGTGAGGGCTAGGAAAATGAGGCTGATACTTGCTACGCTGCATTCCCAAAAAGTTAGACATTACTAGCCTCTAGATGTTTATAGTTAAGGGAACAAATTAATAATGTTTACTAAACAGACCCAGACTTGGGAGTTTCCAGATATTCTGATATCTGGAGAACAAAGGCATTCCTAATTTTGCTTTAAAAATTATTTTGCTTTAAAAATAATATGAATTCTTCACGCCTGTAATCCCAGCACTTTGGGAGGCTGAGGCAGGGGGAATCACAAGGTCAGGACATCAAGACCATCCTGGCTAACACGGTGAAACTCCATCTCTATCAAAAATACAAAAAATTAGCTGGGCATGGTGGCGGGCGCTTGTAGTCCCAGCTACTCAGGAGGCTGAGGCAGGAGAATGGCGTGAACCCAGGAGGTGGAGCTTGCAGTGAGCCGAGTTGGCACGACTGCACTCCAGCCTGGGTGACAGTGCAAGACTGTCTCAAAAAAGAAATAATAATATTAATTCTTGCAAAATATAGTAATTAAGAAAATTAATGCTTTATAAGAAACCCTTGCAGCAGAGCACATCTCCTGAAAATCTTTTTTTTTAATCCTATATATATATATATATAAACATTGTACCTAGGGTGGACGTGTTTCTCCTCTTATGTTCAGGAACGCTCTACTCTATCCGTGAAGTAGCTGTACTTTCATTACTTTCTTAATAACCTTACTTTTACTTTAAACTGCAGACTTGCCTTGGATTCTTTCTTGCATGAGATCCAAGAACCCTCTCTTGGGGTCTGGATCGAGACCCCTTTCCTGTAACATATTTCTCGTGACCACAGAAGGGCACAAAAAGCATTAAACACTGTCTCTAAAATTGCTGATTGAGATTTGGTATTTAATAGCTATGAGCAATAAGATTAGATAGATGTTTTTTAGTTTTGTTTGGTTTTTTTGAGATGAAGTCTTGCTTTATTGCCCAGGCTGGAGTGCAGTGGCATGGCGCACTGCAACCTCCAACTCCCGGGTTCAAGCAATTCTCCTACCTCAGCCTCCCAAGTAGCTGGGATTACAGGTACCCACTGCCACACCTAGCTAAGTTTTGTATTTTAGTAGAGATGGGGTTTTGCCATGTTGGCCAGGCTGGTCTCAAATACCTGGCCTCGAGTGATCCACCCACCTTGGCCTCCCAAAGTGCTGGGATTACACGTGTGAGCGACCATGCCTGGCAAATGCGTTTATGTTTTGTTGCTGCTATGCCAACTGAGTGTGATTGAGAAGCACGAGGATGGAAATCAGGGGACTTTTCTCCTTGCTGTTTTGTTTCATTTTGCACACTAAAAAACAAAACAAAACTTCTTTCCTTTCTTAGATTTGGGCAAACTGGCTTTGCTCATCTGCTATTGCCCAGAATCTGCTTGGTTTGGTTATTTCCATCTAAATCCTCTTCATTTCCTTGCCTTATTCAATATTTTTTTTGTGTTGGAGTCCATGTTGTGGTTTATCTAAGATTCACAGCTCGGTTATACATTTATTTGTTATTTGGATAATGTGCATCATGTTTGATGAGAGGAAAGGAAGAAAAAGAATTAGACATACTAGATGATCCTTTGATGCAAGCCCCCCCTGGTTCAGTGGGCATTTTTGGGTGGAGCAGAACCTCCTCCTGTCAGCTCTGAAGGTTCAGATGTGTCGGTCATTTCTCCTTCTAGTCCACCTGAAAGCTGTACTGAGAACCCTTCATCCCCTCCTTCTTACCCGTCTAGTCCCACTCTGTACCCACCACTCCCTAAGGAACTTAGCCAAGCAAGTACCACTCATAGTGGAGCCTCCTATCAACCTCCAACAGGAAATCTTTGTCCACTTAAAGAGGTGGTGAATGGGGAAGAAGGCACTGTGAGAGTACATATCCCCTTTTCTCCCTGATGTGGCTCTATATAAAGAGAAGTTTGGTCTTTTCTCTGAAGATCCAGGAAAATTCATAGATGAGTTTAAGAAATTAACTCCAACCTATAGTTTAACCTGGCAGGATTTTCACGTTTTGTTGTTTCTGTGTTGTACAGTGGAAGAGAACGTGTTTTGGGGACAGCTAGGGCCCATGCAGATAAGGAATTGGCTCACAGCCTGAACCATAATATATATGGCAGGAGGTATAGCAGTTCCAGATCAAGATCCAGAGTGGAAGTATCAAACGGCCAGTGAAGACTTGGGGAGGAGACATCATATGGTCACTTGTTTATTGGAAGGGATGAAGAAATATATGAAAAAGCCTGTTAACTATGCAAAGGTTAAGGAAGTTTCTCAGGGTAAAGATGAGAATCCAGCTTTGTTTCAAAAGCATTTAGTTGAGGCAATCAGGAAATATACTAACACTGATTCTGCTCCAAAGGAAGGACAAACCCTTTTGGGAGTACATTTTATAACCCAGTCTGCCCTGATATCTGTAGGAAACTACAAAAAGCAGCTATGGGTCCCCAAACTCCTATGGAACAGCTTTTGGATTTGGCATTTTTAGTTTTTAATAACAGGGACAAACCAGAGGAAGCAGAAGGAACAAAATGGACCTCCCCCAGGGTGCAGCTCTTGGCTGCAGCCTTAAGCTGCAGATTAGGGATTCCTGGGCTGGAGCTGATGGGGTTGCCCTCCTGACTCTTGGCCTGAACAAGGGAAGCTGAAAGGTGGGAAGCCCAAAGCTGGACGTCTGAGTCACCGTGCCTTGTGCATAAATCAGTGTGCACCCTGTAAGAAAAGCGGTCATTGGAAGAGGGATTGCCCAGCACTCCAGAGGGAGCCATTGGCACCTGAATCAATAATGGCCAAAATAGCCAGACAAACCCAAGAGTGACGGGGGTCCAAGGCCTTCTGCCACAGTTCCTGTCAGACAACTAGCCAAATCTCTGGAGAAGCCTCGGTAACCTTTGATGTGGCAGGTAAGAATATTAACTTCCTTCTGGACTGCTTACTCTGTTTTGGCCCATTATAATGGGCCTCTGTCACCCAAAAACTGTATGGTCACAGGGTAGATGGACAAGCCTATAGACACCATTTGACCTACCCTTTAAGCTGTTCTTCAGAGACTTTGGTTTTCTCACATGCCTTTCTTATCACGCCTGAGTGCCCCATCCCTTTGTTGGGAGGGGATTTGATGACTCAGCTGCAGACAGTGGTATCTTTTGGAAATCACGAGGCAGAGGAGGAACTACTCCTCCTCCTTTCCTGTGATAAGGGAGGAAAGTCAATAGGGGATGTATCTACTTTACCTATTGGCGTAATCTCCCAAGTAGATCCTATAGTATGGGACACTATTATATGTTTCCCCAGTTTACATCCAACTTAAGCCTAGTGTCCCATACCCCTGGAAGAGACAATACCCCTTAAAGCCAGAGGCACAAAGAGAGGTCCAACCATTAATAGCTAAGTTTTTGCAGTTTGGGTTGCTAAGGCCCTGTGAGTCTCCTTGTAATACGCCAGTCTTACCAGTTAAAAAGTCAAAGCCAAATAGAGACTCTAAATTTGTTCAAGATCTTCAAATTGTCAATGAAGCTGTCATTGCCATACATCCTATAGTGCCCAGTCCCTGCCTGCCATTAGCCGAGGTCCTTGGGAATGCCAAGAGCTTAAGGATGCCTTTTTGTCTCCCTATTCCAGTACACCTGATTCACAATTCACTAAGTGGACTGATCCTGATTGTCATTTAGTTTTCCAGTTAATTTGAACAGTTCTTCCTTAGGGTTTTAGGGACAACCCTCATCCATTTGGAAATGCACTGGCTAGAGAATTAAAGATGTTACAATTAAATAAGGGCAGTATTATTCAATATGTAGATAATCTGCTGATTGTTAGCCCAACCAAAAGAAACTCAAATGAAAATACCACCATGTTGCTAAATTTTCTGGGAGCTAATGGGTATAAGGTTTAGATGCATAAAGCCCAGATTTCAACTCAAGAGGTTAAACACTTAGGATATGTCCTAAGCCCTGGCACCTGGGCAATAGCGTCAGAATGAAGGGAAGCTACCTTGGACATTCCAGAACCCCAAACTAAAAAGCAGCTGTGGGCTTTCCTAGGGATGGCAGAATTCTACCATTTATGGGTGCCTGGATGTGGGCATATAGCCAAGCCTTTATATGAGGCTCTAAAAGGAGCAGATGTAAATCCTTTTGAACAGGATAATAACTGTAAACAGGCTTTTAATGCTCTCAAGGAGAAACTGGGATCAGCTCCAGCCCAGGAATCCCTAATCTTGTTAAGCCATTTTTCCTTTATGTGGGTAAAAAACAAGGAAGCACCTTACGTGTCCTTGTACAGAAGTTAGGAGATATTCCCTGACCAGTGGCATATTTTTCTAAGCAATTAAACCATGTCCCTTTGGGATGGCCTGGATGCCTCAGGGAAGTGGTAGCAACTGCTCTTTTAGCAGATGAAGCCAATAAACTGGTTTTTTGGCTTTATTAAAAAATCTGGATGTTTTAACCCCACACTAAGTACAAGGAGTCCTAGAAGCTAAAGGACACCAGTGGATGACAGGGGGACGTTTATTAAAATATCAGGCTTCGTTGCTAGGCACTCCTAATATAACACTTAAAGTATGCCAAACTTTGAATCCACCTACCTATTTGAATCCACCTACCCTAGATCATTCTTGTATACAAGTTATGGAGTGAGTTTACTCCACCATCTGGATTTAAAGGATGAGCCTCTAGATAATCCTGAGGTAGAATGGTTTACAGATAGAAGTAGTTTTGTGCACTAGGGAAACAGGAAAGCTGGGTATGCTGTTGTCAGTCAACATGAGGTAATTGAATCCCGGGCCTTACCAGCTTCTACCTCAGCCCAAAATACAGAATTAATAGCTATTACTAGAGCCCTGCAATTGGGAAAGGACTTAAGAATTAACACACTGATTCTAAGTATGCCTTTCTGGTACTTCATGTTCATGCTGCTACCTGGAAGGAACGGGGACTCCTAACTGCTAAGGGTTCCCCTATAAAACATCATTTAAAAATTCCGAATCTATTGAATGCTATTTTGCTGCCCAAGAAAGTAGCTGTAATCCATTGCAGAGGACATCAAAAAGGAGACTCTAGTGTGGCTAAGGGAAACTCCTTTGCAGATGCAGCTGCTAAGGCAGTAGTGTTAAAGGAGCTAGTTGAACTCGTCGGCATGTTAGTGCCCTCAGCCATGGTAATGACAGAACTCATACGCTAAAGAGGAATGACAATGGGCTAAAGGTCAGGGTGTAATTTTCAAGATCCTTTTGTCTGGCTTATCAATAACAACAAACTGTTAATATCAGGTGCTAATCAGTGGAAAATAGTTAAGCATTTGCATGACTTTACTCATTTGGGAAGAGATTCCGTGTGTCAATTCATGTCTCAGCTTTTTATAGCAAAAGGCTTACTTAAAATAGTAAAGCAGGTAACTCAGGCCTGTGAACTCTGTGCCCAAAACAACCCAAATAACCAATCTTTACCTCCTCCTCTAGTAAGGCCTGTTCAGCATAGGGCAACATACCCTGGTAAAGACTGGCAAATAAATTATACTCAAATGCCCCCACGTAAAGGGTTTAAGTATTTATTAGTATTTGTTGACACTTTTACCGATGGGATTGAGGTTTTTCCTACCCAGTCTGAAAAGTCAATTGAGATTTCTAAACTCCTACTAAAGGAAATAATTCCTAGACTTGGGCTGCCTAAGAGCTTACAGAGTGATAATGGTCCATCTTTCACAGCAACAATTACCCAAAACATATCTTCAACCTTAGAAATGCAATACCGCCTTCACTTGGAGTGGAGGCCACAGTCCTCAGGGAAAGTAGAAAGAGCTAATCAAACTCTAAAAAGAACTCTTGAGGACTAAATTGCAGCTCTGGACAGAGCAGCATGCAGGCTTGCATTGTGAATTTTAGCTCCAGATCCACTGCAAGAACAAACCAGCAATCCTGAGAGCACCCACAGTCCCTCTGAAGGAAGCACAGCTCCTGCAGGACCTGGGAGACACCCCAAATACTGTGAGTGCCCCAGCTGCAGAAGTGAGAAAGGGAGACTCTCCTCTCCCGAACACACTCCCCCACTGGAGAAGCTGAAGTTCTGTTTGTGGGAGAAGTTTCCGACTTGACCTGGAGCTGAGTCAAGTTAGAGAGCCGAGCAAAATACAGGGAGGGGTAAAGGAAGCAGCAGAAAGGTCCTAGGAGCTCACTGGTCCCCAAACAGCCCATTCCTGCCTGACACCACAGGGATCCATCGAAAGGGTGGCCAGAGGAGCAGGGGCTAAAACTCCGCAGGGAGAAGGAATTCTTTAGCTGAGCTTTGTAACAATTTGAACAGGGCAAGAAGCCTCCTGGCAAGAACTTGGGGGAGGGCACAAACCTGGCAGACTTCACAGGCAGGGGGAAGAACTAAAGCCCCTTTCTCTCTCGGCTGGGAGGTGGAAAGCTTCTGGCCAGTTTTCAAGCCCGTTTTGCCCTCTGCCTGGAAACAGACTTGGGGCCGTTGGGGGACACACAGTGGGAGTGAGACTGGCCCTTCTGTTTGCTTGGGAGCTGTGCAAGTCCTGTCATTGCTGGCTTTTCCCCACTTTCCTGACAACCTGCATGACTAAGCAGAGGCAGCCATAATCCTCCTAGGTACACAACTCCAGTGACCTGGGAATCTCACTTCCATCCCCCACAGCAGCCACAGCAAGACCTGCCCAAGGAGAATGTGAGCTCAGACACCTCTAGCCCCATCCCCACCTGATGGTCCTTCCCTATCCACCCTGGTAGCAGAAGACAAAGGGCATTTAAGGAAAGCAGCACCTCCTGGCAGGAGGCCAACCAGCACAAAAATAGAGCATTAAAATACCAAAGCTGAGGACCCTCATGGAGTCCATTGTATCCTTTGCAACCTCCACCAGAACATGCACTGGTATCCATGGCTGACAGCCCCATAGATGGTTCACATCACAGGACTCTTTGTAGACAACCCCCAGTACCAGCCCAGAGCTAGGTAGACTTGCTGGATGGCTAGACCCAGAAGAGAGATAGCAATCACTGCAGTTCAGCTCACAGGAAGCCACATCCACAGAAAAAGGGGGAGACTCCTACATCAAGGGAACACCCCATGGGACAAAAAAAGTCTGAACAACACTCTTCAGCCCTAGACCTTCCCTCTAACAGAGCCTACTCAAATAAGAAGGAACCAGAAAACCAACCTTGGTAATATGACAAAATAAGTCTCTTCAACAGCCCCCCAAAATCACATTAGTTAACCAGCAATGGACCCAAACCAAGAGAAAATCCCTGATTTACCTGAAAAAGAATTCAGGAGGTTAGTTATTAATCTAATCAGGGAGACACCAGAGAAAGGTGAAGCCTAATGTGAGGAAATCCTAAAAATGATACAAGAAGTGAAGGGAAAAATATTCAAGGAAATAGATAGCTTGAAGAAAAAACAATCAAAAAGTAAGGAAATTTTGGACACACTTTTAGAAATGTGAAATGCTCTGGAAAGTCTCAGTCATAGAACTGAACAAGTAGAAGAAATAAATTCAGAGCTTGAAGACAAGGTCTTCGAATTAACCCAATCTAACAAAGACAAAGAAAAAAGAATAAGAAAATATGAACAAAGCCTCCAAGAAGTCTGGGATTATGTTAAATGACCAAACCTAAGAATAATTGGTGTTCCAGAAGAAGAAGACAATTCTAAAAGCTTGGAAAACATATTTGGGGGAATAATCGAGGAAAACTTCCCCGGCCTTGCTAGAGACTTAGACATGCAAATACCAGAAGCACAAAGAAAACCCAGGAAATTCATAGCAGCAAAAAGATCTTCACCTAGGCACACTGTCATCAGGTTACCCAAAGTTAAGACGAAGGAGAGAACCTTAAGAGATGTGAGATGGAAGCACCCAGGTAGCCCATAAAGGAAAACCTATCAGGTTAACAGAAGATTTCTCAGCAGAAAGTCTACAAGCTAGAAGGGATTGGGGCCCTATCTTCAGTCACCTCAAACAAAACAATTGCCAGCTAAGAATTTTGTATCCAGCAACACTAAGCATCATATATGAAGGAAAGATACAGTCACTTCCAGACAAACAAATGCTGAGAGAATTTGCCATTACCAAACCTCCACTACAAGAACTGCTAAAAGGAACTCTAAATCTTGAAACAAATACTGAAAACACATCAAAAGAGAACCTTTTTAAAGCATAAATCACACAGGACCTATAAAACAAAAATATAAGTTAAAAAACAAAACAAAACAACAAAAACAAAAACAAATTACACAGGCAACAAAGAGCAAGATGAATGCAATGGTACATCACATTTCAATACTAACATTAAATGTAAATGGCCAAAATGCTCCACTTAAAAGATACAGAATCACAGAATGGATAAGAACTCACCAACCATCTACTGCCTTCAGGAGACTCACCTAACACACAAGGACTCACATAAACTTAAAGTACAGGCATGGAAAAAGGCATTTAATGCAAATGGATACCAAAAGCAAGCAGGACAGCTATTCTTATATCAAACAAAACAAACTTTAAAGCAACAGCAGTTAAAAGAGTCAAAGACCTGGAAAATTGGGTAACTCCCACCCTAATACTGCACTTTACCAAGGGTCTTAGCAAACGGCACACCAGGAGATTATATCCCACACCTGGCCCAGAGGGTCTCACGCCCACGGAGCCTCCCTCATTGCTAGCACAGCAGTCTGAGATCTAACTGCAAGGTGGCAGCGAGGCTAGGGGAGGGGCGCCCGCCATTGCTGAGGCTTAAGTAGTAAACAAAGCCAGCTGGAAGTTCAACTTGGGTGGAGCCCACCACAGCTCAAGGAGGCCAGCCTGCCTCTGTAGACTCCTCCTCTGGGGACAGGGCATAGCTAAACAAAAAGCAGCAGAAACCTCGGCAGAGGTAAATGCCCCTGTCTCACAGCTTTGAAGAGAGCAGTGGATCTCCCAGCACAGAGGTTGAGATCTGAGAATGGACAGACTGCCTGCTTAAGTGGGTCCCTGACCCCTGAGTAGCCTAACTGAGAGATATCCCACACTAGGTGCAGACCGACACCTCACCTCACACGGTGGGGTACACCCCCGAGACGAAGCTTCCAGAGCAAGAATCAGACAGCAACACTCGCTGTTCAACAATATTCTATCTTCTGCAGCCTCTGCTGCTGATACCCAGGCAAACAGGGTCTGGAGTGGACTTCAAGCAAACTCCAACAGACCTACAGCTGAGGGTCCTGACTGTTAGAAGGAAAACTAACAAACAGAAAGGACACCCACACCAAAACCCCATCAGTATGTCACCATCATTAAAGACCAAAGGCAGATAAAACCAAAAAGATGGGGAAAAAGCAGTGCAGAAAAGCTGGAAATTCAAAAAATCAGAGTGCATCTCCCCCTCCAAAGGAATGCAGCTCATCACCAGCAATGTAACAAAGCTGGATGGAGAATGACTTTGACAAGTTGAGAGAAGAAGGCTTCAGTCAATCAAACTTCTCAGAGCTAAAGGATGAACTATGTAACCAGCGCAAATAAACTAAAAATCTTGAAAAAGGAATGGATGAATTGATAACTAGAATAATCAATGCAGAGAAGACCTTAAAAGAACTGATAGAGATGAAAACCATAACACGAGAACTATGTGACAAATGCACAAGCTTCAGTAACCAACTCGATCAACTGGAAGAAGGAGTATCAGCAATTGAAGATCAAATGAATGAAATGAAGCAAAAAGAGAAGTGTAGAGAAAAAAAAGTAAAAAGAAATGAACAAAGCCTCCAACAAATTTGGGATTATGTGAAAAGACTAAATCTACATCTGATTGGTGTGCCTAAAAGTGACAGGGAAAATGGAACCAAGTTGGAAAACACTCTGCAGGATATCATCCAGGAGAACTTCCCCAACCTAGTAAGGCAGGCCAACATTCAAATTCAGGAAATACAGAGAACGCCACAAAGATACTCAAGAAGAGTAATTCCAAGACACATAACTGTCAGATTCACCAAAGTTGAAATGAAGGAAAAAATGTTAAGGGCAGCCAAAGAGAAAGGACGGGTTACACAAAAAGGGAAGCCCATCAGACTAACAGCAGATCTCTCGGCAGAAACTCTCCAAGCCAGAAGAGAGTGGGGGCCAATATTCAACATTCTTAAAGAAAAGAATTTTCAACCCAGAATTTCATATCCAGCCAAACTAAGTTTCATAAGTAAGGAGAAATAAAATCCTTTAAAGACAAGCAAATGCTTAGAGATTTTGTCACCACCAGGCCTGCCCTACAAGAGATCCTGAAGGAAGCACTAAACATGGAAAGGAACAACCGTTGCAAATGGAAAGGAACAACAGTTACAAGCCATTTCAAAAACATATCAAAATGTAAAGTTCATCGATGCTAGGAAGAAACTGCATCAACTAGCAAGCAAAATAACCAGCTAATATCATAATGACAGGGTCAGGTTCACATATAATAATATTAACCTTAAATGTAAATGGACTAAATTGTCCAATTAAAAGACACAGACTGGCAAATTGGATAGAGTCAAGACCCATCAGTTTGCTGTATTCAGGAGACACATTTCACATGCAGAGACACATAGGCTCAAAATGAAGGGATGAAGGAAGATCTATCAAGCAAATGGAGAACAAACAAACAAACAAAAAAAGCAGGGGTTGCAATCCTAGTCTCTGATAAAACAGACTTTAAACCATCAAAGATCAAAAGAGACAAAGAAGGCCATTACATAATGGTAAAGGGATCAATTCATCAGGAAGAGCTAACTATCCTAAATATATATGCACCCAATACAGGAGCACCCAGATTCATAAAGCAAGTCCTTAGAGACTTACAAAGAGACTTAGACTCCCATACAATAATAATGGGAGACTTTAACATCCACTGTCAACATTAGACAGATCAACGAGACAAGAAGTTAACAAGGATATCCAGGAATTGAACACAACTCTGCACCAAGTGGACCTAATAGACATCTACAGAACTCTCCACCCCAAATCAACAGAATATACATTCTTCTCAGCACCACATCGTACTTATTCCAAAATCGACCACATAATTGGAAGTAAAACACTCCTCAGCAAATGTTAAGAGAACAGAAATTACAACAAACTGTCTCTCAGACCACAGTGCAATCAAACTAGAATTCAGGACTAAGAAACTCAATCAAAACCGCTCAACTACATGGAAACTGAACAACTTACTCCTGAAGGACTACTGGGTACATAACAAAGATACAACATACCAGAATCTCTGGGACACATTTAAAGCAGTGTGTAGAGGGAAATTTATAGCACTAAATGCCCACAAGAGAAAGCAGGAAAGATCTAAAATTGACACCCTAACATCACAGTTAAAAGAACTAGAGAAGCAAGAGCAAACACATTCAAAAGCTAGCAGAAGGCAAGAAATAACTAAGATCAGAGCAGAACTGAAGGAGACAGACACAAAACACCCTCCAAAAAAATCAATGAATCCAGGAGCTGGTTTTTTGAAAGATCAACAAAATTGATAGACTGTTAGCAAGACTAATAAAGAAGAAAAGAGAGAAGGATCAAATAGACCCAATAAAAAATGACAAAGGGGATATCACCACCAACCCCACAGATATACAAACTACCATCAGAGAATACTATAAACACCTCTACACAAATAAACTAGAAAACCTAGAAGAAATTGATAATTTACTGGACACTTACACTCTCCCAAGACTAAACCAGGAAGAAGTTGAATCCCTGAATAAACCAATAGCAGGCTCTGAAATTGAGGCAATAATTAACAGCCTACCAACCAAAAAAATTCCAGGACCAGATGGATTCACAGCCGAATTCTACCAGAGGTACAAGGAGGAGTTGGTACCATTCCTTCTGAAACTATTCCAATCAATAGAAAAAGAGGGAATCCTCCCTAACTCACCCTTTTACGAGGCCAACATCATCTTGATACCAAAGCCTGACAGAGATATAACAAAAAAAGAGAATTTTAGACCAATATCCCTGATGAACATCGATGCAAAAATCCTCAATAAAATACTGGCAAACCGGATTCAGCAGCACATCAAAAAGCTTGTCCATCATGATCAAGTGGGCTTCATCCCTGGGATGCAAGGCTGGTTCAACATTACAAATCAATAAACGTAATCCAGCATATAAACAGAACCAAAGAAAAAAACCACATGATTATCTCAATAGATGCAGAAAAGGCTTTTGACAAAATTCAACAGCCCTTCATGCTAAAAACGCTCAATAAATTCGGTATTGATGGAACGTATCTCAAAATAATAAGAGCTATTTATGACAAACCCACAGCCAATATCATACTGAATGGGCAAAAGCTGGAAGTATTCCCTTTGAAAACTGGCACAAGACAGGGATGCCCTCTCTCACCACTCCTATTCAACATAGTGTTGGAAGTTCTGGCCAGGGCAATCAGGCAAGAGAAAGAAATAAAGGGTATTCAGTTAGGAAAAGAAGAAGTCAAATTGTCCCTGTTTGCAGATGACATGATTGTATATTTAGAAAACCCCATTGTCTCAGCCCAAAATCTCCTTAAGCTGATAAGCAACTTCAGTGAAGTCTCAGGATACAAAATCAATGTGCAAAAATCACAAGCATTCTTATACACCAGTTAACAGACAAACAGAAAGCCAAATCATAAATGAACTCCCATTCACAATAGCTTCAAAGAGAATAAAATACCTAGGAATCCAACTTACAAGGGATGTAAAGGACCTCTTCAAGGAGAACTACAAACCACTGCTCAGTGAAATAAAAGAGGACACGAACAAATGGAAGAACATACCATGCTCATGGATAGGAAGAATCAATACTGTGAAAATGGCCATACTGCCCAAGGTAATTTATAGATTGAATGCCATCCCCATTAAGCTACCAATGACTTCCTTCACAGAATTGGAAAAAACTGCTTTAAAGTTCATATGGAACCAAAAAAGACCCCAAATTGCCAAGACAATCCTAAGTCAAAAGAACAAAGCTGGAGGCATCACGCTACCTGACTTCAAACTATACTACAAGGTTACAGTAACCAAAACAGCATGGTACTGGTACCAAAACAGAGATATAGACCAATGGAACAGACCAGAGCCCTCAGAAATAATACCACACATCTACAGCCATCTGATCTTTGACAAACCTGACAAAAACAAGAAATGGGGAAAGGATTCCCTATTTAATAAATGGTGTTGGGAAAATTGGCTAGCCATAAGTAGGAAGCTGAAACTGGATCCTTTCCTTACTCCTTATATGAAAATTAATTCAAGATGGATTAGAGACTTAAATGTTAGACCTAAAACCATAAAAACTCTAGAAGAAAACCTAGGTAGTACCATTCAGGACATAGGCATGGGCAAGGACTTCATGTCTAAAATACCAAAAGCAACGGCAACAAAAGCCAAAATTGACAAATGGGATCTAATTAAACTAAAGAGCTTCTGCACAGCAAAAGAAACTACCATCAGAGTGAACAGGCAACCTACAGAATGGGAGAAAATGTTTGCAATCTACTCATCTGACAAAGGGCTAATATGCAGAACCTATAAAGAACTCAATCAAATTTATAAGAAAAAAACAAACAACCCCATCAAAAAGTGGGCAAAGGATATGAACAGATACAGCCAACAGACAGATGAAAAAATGTTCATCATCACTCTCCATCAGAGAAATGCAAATCAAAACCACAATGAGATACCATCTCACACCAGTTAGAATGGCAATCATTAAAAAATCAGGAAACAACAGGTGCTGGAGAGGATGTGGAGAAATAGGAACACTTTTACACTGTTGGTGGGACTGTAGACTAGTTCAATCATTGTGAAAAACAGTGTGGCGATTCCTCAAGGATCTGGAACTAGAAATACCATTTGACCCAGCCATCCCATTGCTGGGGATATACCCAAAGGATTATAAGTCATGCTGCTATAAAGACACATGCACACGTTTGTTTATTGCGGCACTATTCACAATAGCAAAGACTTGGAATCAACCCGAATGTCCATCAGTGACAGACTGGATTAAGAAAATGTGGCACATATACACCATGGAATACTATGCAGCCATAAAAAAGGATGAGTTTGCGTCCTTTGTAGGGACATGGATGCAGCTGGAAACCATCATTCTTAGCAAACTATCACAAGAACAGAAAACCAAACACCGCATGTTCTCACTCATAGGTGGGAACTGAACAATGAGATCACTTGGACTCGGGAAGGGGAACATCACACACTGGGGCCTATCATGGGGAGGGGGGAGGAGGGAGGGATTGCCTTGGGGAGTTATACATGATATAAATGAGGAATTGATGGGTGCTGACGAGTTGATGGGTTCAGCACACCAACATGGCATAAGTATACATATGTAACAAACCTGCACGTTATGCACATGTACCCTAGAACTTAAAGTATAATAAAACAAACAAACAAAAAAAAAATTCACTATAGTATTTTAGGTTGTAAAGGATAGGATATGATATTGCAAAATGAATGAGAATCCTCTTAAATCTGATTAAACTAAAATTTAGAAATCATATTTTTCAACATATCCTATCAAGTTAATACAATGTAAATATAATTTCAAATATTTTAATCACTAGTTTGAGATGTGAAATTGTAAATTTTATGTAAAACAAGTGGAAAGTTTGCTTTCATAATTCCTCCCTTCAGTCTAATTTTATCCCACTGGCATTTACTGAATATTCACACAATGAATTAACCGAATCAAGTATTCCTTTATCAAACCATTGTATTATAATCAACTGATACTTAATTCAGCAAAATCTCATTTTCTGATTCTATTATTTTGGGATATATAGTAGTTCAAGCAGGTTGAGTTTTAATCTACCTTCCTAGATAATATCTTTTAGATTGCAAAGTTTCAGCAGTGTAAACAAGGGAACTATTTAACCTGCTTAAAAGTTAAATTCTGCCAACTACATAAAGAATTTTATGAAAGAAAATTACTGCTTTAATTGCAGAATTTGCATATAAGCAAAGGATTAGCTACTTAAAATATTTTTCAGCATCTATGCCCAGCTAATACCTTATGATTTAGTCCTATGCATAGATGTTTAAATGTATAAGAATTATAAATACTTACCTATAATTTAGAATATTTATGTAACATAAATATACTTGGAAATATTTATACTTATGCATATAT
This sequence comes from Rhinopithecus roxellana, assembly GCF_007565055.1. NCBI lineage: Eukaryota > Metazoa > Chordata > Mammalia > Primates > Cercopithecidae > Rhinopithecus > Rhinopithecus roxellana. Next base: position 51,982,621 of record NC_044549.1, read on the forward strand.
GTATGTAAGTGTGTGTGTGGACGTGCATATACACAGTCAGCCCTTTGTATCACAGGTTCTGTACTCACAGCTTCAACCAATCACAGTAAAAAATATTTGATAAAAAAATGGATGGTTGCATCTGTGAAAAAAAAAAAAAAAAACTAGCAGAGATATGGAATAAGCCTCCAAGTTGTCACTGCTGACATGACATTTAATGGTGGGGAAAACTCCAAGTGTCCTCTTTTGTGTGACTTGTTGGATGTCAGAATAAATGATGTTATATGTTCCAAAAAAAAAAAAAAGAAAATGTGGCACATATACACCATGGAGTACTATGCAGTCATAAAAAAGGATGAGTTTATGTCCTTTGTAGGGACATGGATGCAGCTGGAAACCATCATTCTCAGCAAACTATTGCAAGAACAGAAAACCAAATACCGCCTGTTCTCACTCATAGGTGGGAATTGAACAATGAGATCACTTGGACACAGTAAGGGGAACATCACACACTGGGTCCTATTGTTGTGGGGAAGGGAGGAATAGCATTGGGAGATATACCTAATGTAAATGACGAGTTAATGGGTGCAGCACACCAACATGGCACATGTATACATATGTAACAAACCTGCACATTGTGCACAGGTACCCTAGAACTTAAAATATAATAATAAAAACAAAGAGAGACAAAGAGGGACATTATATAATGGTAAAAAGCCTTGTCCAACAGGAAAATATCACAATCATAAACATATATGCACCTAACACCGGAGCTCCCAAATTTATAAAACAATGACTAACAGACCTAATAAATGAGATAGCAACACAATAATAGTGGGGGACTTCAATACTCCACTGACAGCACTAGACAGGTCATCTAACAAAGAAACAATGGATTTAAACTATACCTTAGAACAAATGGACTTAACAAACATACAGAACATTTCATCCAACAACAGCATAATACACATTCTATTCAACAGCGCGTGAAACTTTCTCCAAGATAGACCACGTTGTAGGCCATAAAATGAGCCTAAATAAATTTAAGAAAATTGAAATTATATCAAGCACTCTCTCAGACTACAGTGGAATAAACCTGGAAATCAACTCCAAAAGGAACCTTCAAAACCATGCAAATATATGGATATTAAATAACCTGCTCCTGAATGAGCACTGGGCCAAAAACAAAGTCAAGATGGAAATTTAAAAATTCTTCGAATTGAATGACAATAATGACACCAACCTATCAAAACCTCTGGGATACAGCTAAGGTGGTACTAAGAGGAGATTTCATAGCCCTAAATGCCTACATCAAAAAGTCTAAAAGAGGACAATCTAAAGTCACACCTCAAGTAAATAGAGAAACTAGAACAAACCAAACCCAAACCCAACAAAAGAAAGGAAATAACCAAGCTCAGAGCAGAACTAAATGAAATTGGAACAAAAAAGTACAAAAAAAAAAAAAGTACAAAAGATAAATGAAACAGAAAGCTGGTTCTTTGAAAAGATAAATAAAATTGATAGACCATTAGTAAGATTAAGGAAAGAAGAGAGAAAATCCAAATAACCTCACTAAGAAATGAAACAGGAGATATTAGAGCTGACACCACTGAAATCAAGGCTACTATGATCATTCAAGGCTACTATGAACACCTTAATGCACATAAACTAGAAAACCTAGAAGAGATGGATGACTTTCTGGAAAAATACAACACTCCTAGCTTAAATCAGGAAGAATTAGATATCCTGAACAGACCAATAACAAGCAGCGAGATTGAAATGGTAATTTTAAAATTACCAACAAAAAAAGGGTCCAGGACCAGAAGGATTCACAGCAGAATTCTACCAGACATTCAAAGAATTGGTACCAATCTTTTTGACATTATTCCACAAGATAGAGAAAGAAGAAACCCTCCCTAATTCATTCTATGAAGCCAGCACCACCCTAATACCAAAACCAGGAAAGGACACAACCAAGAAAGGAAACTACAGACCAATATCCTTGATGAACATTGATGCTAAAATCCTTAACAAAATACTAGCTAACTGAATCCAACAACATATCAAAAAAAAGAAAATTTACCATGATCAAGTGGGTTTCATACCAGGGATGCAGGGATGGTTTAACATATGCAAGTCAATAAATGTAATACACCACATGAACAGAAGTAAAAACAAAAATCACATGATCATCTCAATCGATGCAGAAAAAGCACTCAACAAAATCCAGCATCCCTTTATGATTAAAACTCTCAGTGAAATCAGCATACAAGGGACATACCTTAATGTAATAAAAGCCATCTATGACAAACCCACAGCCAACATAATACTGAAAACAGAAAAGTTGAAAGCATTCCCCCTGAAAATGGGAAAAGAGAAGGATGCCCACTCTCACCACTCTTCTTTACAGTACTGGAAGTCCTAGCCAGACCAATCAGACAAGAGAAAGAAATAAAGGGCATTCAAATAGGCAAAAAGGAAGTCAAACTGTCACTGTTTGTGGATCGTATGATTGTTTACCTTAAAAACCCTAAGGATTCCTCCAGAAAGCTCCTAGAACTGATATAAGAATCCAGCAAAGTTTCCAGATACAAGATTAATGTACACAAATCGGTAGCTCTTCTATACACCAACAGTGACCAAGTGGAGAATCAAATCAAGAACTCAACCCCTTTTACAGTAGCTGCAAAAATGAATAAATAAATAAAATACTTCGGAATATACCTAACAAAGGAGTCGAAAGACCTCTATAAGGAAAACTACAAAACACTGCTGAAAGAAATCATAGACGACACAAACAAATGGAAACATATCCCATGCTTATGGATGGGTAGAATCAATATTGTGAAAATGACCGTACTGCCAAAAGCAATCTACAAATTCAATGCCATCCCCATCAAAATACCACCATCATTCTTCACAGGGTTACAAAAAAAATTCTAAAGTTCATATGGAACCAAAAAAGAGCCTGCATAGCCAAAGCAAGACTAAGTAAAAAGAAAAAATCTGGAGGCATCACATTACCTGATTTCAAGCTATATTACAAAGTCATAGTCACCAAAACGGCATGGTACTGGTACAAAAACAGGCACATAGATCAATGGAACAGAATAGAGAACCCAGAAATAAACTCAAAACTTACAGCCAACTGATCTTCAACAAAGCAAACAAAATCATAAAGTGGGGAAAGCGCACCCTTTTCCACAAATGGTGCTGGGATAATTGGCTAGCCACATGTAGGAGACCAAAACTGGATCCTCATCTCTCACCTTATACAAAAAATTAACTCAAGATAAATTAAGGACTTAAACCTAAGACTTGAAACTATAAAAATTCTAGAAGATAACATTGGAAAAACCTTTCTAGATATTGGCTTAGGTAAGGATTTCATGACCAAGAACCCAAAGCAAATGCAATAAAAACAAAGACAAACAGCTGGGACCTAATTAAACTAAAGAGCTTTTGCATGGCAAAAGGAACAGTCAGCAGAGTAAACAGACAACACACAGCATGGGAGAAAATCTTCACAATCTATACATCCAACAAAGAACTAATATCCAGAATCCACAAGGAACTCAAACAAATCAGTAAGAAAAACCAAACAATCCCATCAAAAAGTGGGCTAAGGATATGAATAGACAGTTCTCCAAAGAAGATATACAAGTGGCCAACAAACATATGAAGAAATGTTCAACCTCACTAATGATCAGGGAAATGCAAATCAAAACCACAATGTGATACCACCTTACTCCTGCAAGAATGGCCATAACACCCCACCCCCACTCCCACCCCCACCCCCAAAAAATTAGATGTTGGTGTGGACGCAGTGAAAAGGGAGCGCTTCTACACTGCTGGTGGGAATGTAAAGTAGTACAGTAATTATGGAAAACAGTGTGGAGACTCCTTAAGTAGAACTACCATTTGATCCAACAATCCCACTACTAGGCATCTACCCAGAGGAAAAGAAGTCATTATTCAAAAAAGATACTTGCACACGCATGTTTATAGCAGCACAATTTACCATTGCAAAATTGTGGAACCAACCCAAATGCCCATCAATCAATGAGTGGATAAAGAAACTGTGAGAGATACATATACATATTTGGTGTGTATATGCGTGTGTGTGTATATATACACCAAATATATACCAAAAAATACCATACCAAACTGATATATATATCACAGTTTATTATATATAATATACATACCAAATAACACCATATTACCAAACTGTGATATATACATATGACAGTTTATTATACATATCACAGTTTATATATAATATATATACCAAATAATACCATATTACCAAACTGTGATATATATATCACTGTTTATTATATATATTATCACAGTTTATTTTTTATATACATATGATGGAATACTATGCAGCCATAAAAAGAAAGGAATTGACAGCATTTGCAATGACCTGGATGAGACTGGAGACTATCATTCTAAGTGAAGTAACTCAGGAATGGAAAACCAAGCATCATACATTCTCACTGATATGTGGGAGCTAAGCTATGAGGATGCAAAGGCATAAGAATGATACAATGGACTTTGGAGACTTGGGGAAAGAGTGGGAGGGGGCGGGGGATAAAAGACTACAAATATGGTGCAGTGTATACTGCTCAGTTGATAGGTGCACCAAAATCACAAATCATCACCGAAGAACTTAGGTAATCAAATACCACCTGTGCCCCAATAACTTATGGAAAGATTAAAAAAAAAAACTATGACAAGAAACATCAGAAACCTGACTGTATTTATTACCTGTAGCCTTATTAAGAGTTCAAGTGACCCCAAAGGGAAATCTGCAGCTCAGCGCTTTTAAAATAATGTAGGAAAGGCCTTTCTTAACTATAGACCTCCTAATAAACATAAATACTTTCAGGCTACAAAATTATGTAATCAACTTAGGATAAGTGCAAAAAGCACTCCTTAAATATGGAAATCAAAGACTCCCTTCCCCTACTAAGAAAGAGAATTTTGTTACAACCAGCTGGGAGATTAGGTCCTATTCAAAACATGAAAGAAAGGATCCCCAGCAGATCAACTTTCCCCAAAATGTAAGGGACCTTATCAAGTTCTCCTAAGTACCCCAACTGCAGTTAAACTTCTGAAAACAAACAGCTGGGGCCACCTATCTCAAATTAAACCTGTCTCTCATAAAAAGTCTCACAGGCCGACGGAACACGGAAGACTAATCACGTTTATTCCTGTAAGCCAATCAGTGACCTCCAACTCCTGTTCAAAAAAAATACAAAAGATGGGTAACATAAATATATGGATTGGCGTTCTACTTTTGGGTGTAAGTTGGAATCACGCAGAGAGTATTTTATTTACGGAGTATTTTATTTACTGTGTGGGCACAGACTTTAGCCTCTCTACAAAATCAAACTGTCGGGTATGTGGGAAATTGCTCCTTTTCTCCATTTCCAGGTGGCCCTGGCATATTCAACTGGCCAACTTAAGTTTATGGGGATTTTATTATGATTGGACATTATAAACATAGCCCCTCTTTTCCCATGTATCATAGCCACACGGGCCTTAGCCCCTTCCCCTCCTATGAAGAAACAAAACAGCATCCTTCTAATCTAATTAAAAACAGCTAAATTCCACCCCAACTTTAGGTTATGCTATACATAATGAACTTGGGCAAATGACAGCTATTCAAGTGCAGGCATCAGGCAAAGCACCTATATGTTTTAAAAGGCACAGCAGTCACCACCAAACTGGAACCCATTATATGGGATGGCTGTCACCTGTAATCAGATCCTTCTTTTAACAGATCAAATGTGGATGGGATGGCAAGACAATTTCCCAAAAATAAGTGCCTACCCTTCTCCTTGGGATGGTTATGGGCTTGCAGAACTCATGGCTGGCCATATTTACCTTATAACTGGACTAAAAGGTATACATGGGGTCATCCTTATCTCCAGAGATCTATCCTCACCAAATTGGACTGTCTCCCATCTAACTGGGAAATCGTGAAAGCTCACCATAGGCAACAAAACGGTTCTATTCGAAGGCTGTATTTTCCCCACAGGTAGCTACAATCAGTATCGAGTTACAAGGTGAAGCCTTAGTGAAGCACATGGCTGCAGTTTTCAGTAATACACCCTAGGCCCTTACCCTCCTGAGGAAACTTCTCCGATTAGGCAGGTAGTCTTACAAAACCATATGGCTTTGGACATTTTAACAGCAGCCCAAGGGGGGAACTGTGCTTTAATTAAAACCGAATGTTGTGTGTATGTTCCAGACTATTCACATAATACTACCCAGACTATAGAAGCTTTAGACACTCATATCTGTGCCATTAATGTGCTATCAGTCAACCCTTTATCAGCTTGGTTCCAACAACTGCCCAGTTCTTGGGGCAGGACCCAGGCTGAATAGGGGCGATGATATTCCTGCCCCTGTTTAGTTTACTTGGAATAATTTTACATATTTTGCTTTGCTGTTGTGGTTGTACTCTTTGTGTAGAAATGCAAGACAAGCTCACTCAATGCTTTCTTAAATTAAACACTTACTGATCTGCCAGACATCACCTTTTGTCAGAACTCGGGAGTTATAAACAACCTTAACCATACCAACGCTGTCTAACTGAGCTTCTCTCTACCCTGAATGCAAGAGACCCTAATTTAGGCAGGAATATCATCGCCCCTATTCAGCCTGAACAAGTTACAGAAGACAGATCTTCGTCCCTCTGCAACCCCCAGGATTAAAGGTCCTTTTGTAAAGGGAAGGGGGAGATATGTCAGAGGCATTCAAACCAGAGCAACTCCATTTTGGGTGAGGGCTAGGAAAATGAGGCTTAGACTTGCTGGACTGCGTTCCCAAAAGGTTAGACATTCCTAGCCCCTAGATGTTTACAGTTAAGGGAACAAATTAATAATGTTTACTAAACAAACCCAGACTTGGGAGTGTCCAGATATTCTGATATCTGGCGAACAAAGGCATTCCTAATTTTGCTTTAAAAATAATAATATTAATTATTGCAAAATATACTAATTAAGAAAATTAATCCTTTATCACAAACCCTTGTAGCAGAGTGCATCTCCCGAGAATCTTTATCATATATATACACACACACATATATATACATATATACACATATATATGTATATATATACATACATATATACATGGTACAAGCATTGTACCTATGGTGGATGCATTCCTCCTCTTTTAGTAATGCCCTACTCTTTCTATGGAGTAGCTGTGCTTTCACTACTTTCTTAATAAAATTGCTTTTACTTGGCACTGTAGACTCACCCTAAATTCTTTCTTGCACAAGATCCAAGAAGTGTCTCTTGGGGTCTGGACTGGGACCCCTTTCCTGTAACAGCACCATTAGCTCTTTGTTTTTCTTTTTTTTGAAACTGAGTCTCGCTCTGTCACCCAGGCTGGAGTGCAGTGGTGCAGTGTTGGCTCACTGCAACCTCCGCCTCCCCGGTTCAAGCGATTCTTGTGCCTCAGCCTCCTGAGTAGCTGGGATTACAGGTGCCTGCCACCACGCCTGGCTAATTTTTGTATTTTTAGCAGAGACAGGGTTTCACCATGTTGGCCAGGCTAGTCTCGAACTCCTGAACTCAAATGATCCACCTGCCTCAGCCTCCCCAAGTGATGGGATTTCAGGGGTGAGCCACACCATTAGCTCCTTAAGCAATTCAAATAAAATTTCTTTTCTAGTTCCGTATTGAGTACAGCATATATTTACTCAATAAAAAGTATCAATATCAATTTAGGCTATTTTCCTGATAGTGAAAGATATTTAGTTTGGCAAGATTCCAAAACTTTCTCTCTTGGTGACACTCTCAGAGCGGAGTCACAAAGCCATCTACCTAGGAGATATGAGAACTGTTCCCCCAAATAATTTAAATAAAAATGCTCTCTTTGGGAGGCGGGTGGATCACCTGAGGTCAGGAGTTCGAGACCAGACGGGCCAACATGGTGAAACCCCTTCTCTACTAAAAATATAAAAATTAGTTGGGCATGGTGATGAGTACCTGTAATCCAAGCTACTCGGGAGGCTGAGGCAGGAGAATTGCTTGAACCCAGGAGATGGAGTTTGCAGTGAGCCGACACAGTATCACTGCACTCCAGCCTGGGTGACAAGAATGAGACTGTCTCAAAAAAAAAAAAAAATACTCTTACGTGTACCATATTTGGCATTTTATACACTGCTTTTACATAGAATATCTACTCTGATATTCTTAAATATCTGCTGTGAGGTAGCATGAATCCTGTTTCATGGATGAAGTAACTAGGGCTCAGAGACGTAAAGCCACTCACTCACCCCGGGTCAATGCAGCTAGTGGGAAACAGAGCCTGAGGCTGGAAAGCAAGTCCATCTGTCCCCCACACCCATGCTGCCTTTTGAATAGTTACAGCTATCAAACAAGAAAGGAAATAGAATGTCAGGTACCTTTCTGCGTGCTGGCCGGTACTCTGCTGTTTGCTCTCAAAGGCATTGAAGCTACTCATGTCCACGTAGCCATCGTTTTCATTTGCTGTGGACAGGGATCTGCTCTGATCTTCAAACAGCTTCCTAAATATGCCAGCCCTGCAGGCCTCCGGGGCAGAATCTGGATATTCTCGTAGTCCGAGTTCATGGCTGGAATGTTCTCATAGTCTGAAGTGTCAGTGCTGGGGAAGGAGATAGATGGTGGCTTGGCCAGTGGCAAGGGCAGGAAGGGCGGCCGGGAGCGGTCTTCGAAGGACTCCACTCTGGACACCGTCCTGCTGAAGGGGACACCTTTCCTCTTGCCATCTCTATAAAAGATGAGGGAGGAGGGAGATTCAGAAGCCTGGAGCTTCCCAGTTCGAGACTTAAGCTGAGGGGAGTTACTGGGGTTTCTCTGGTCAACTTCCAGAATCCTGGAAGGCCCGTGGCAGCTGGATTCTGAAGAGGACCTGGAGGAAGACACCTTCACGTGCAATTTACCCTCCGTCTTTTTTTTTTTTTTTTTTTTTTTTTTTTGAGATGGAGTCTCACTCTTGTTGCCCAGGCTAGAGTGCAATGGCACAATCTCGGCCCACCGCAACCTCCACCTCCCGGGTTCAAGTGATTCTCCTGCTTCAGCCTCCCAAGTAGCTGGAATTACAGGTGCGTGCCACCATGCCTGGCTAATTTTTGTATTTTTAGTAGAGACAGGGTTTCACTATGTTGGCCAGACTGCTCTCCAACTCCTGACATTACGTGATCTTCTCGCCTCAGCTTCCGAAAGTGCTGGGATGACAGGCGTGAGCCACCATGCCTGGTCTCTCCATCTTCTTCTTAAACATCAGTGCCAGGAACTGCTTAAAGGATGACTTCTTCTTGCACTTGTCCGAGAAGTCGCTCTCGATAAGGAGCAAGGGAGAGCTCTTTGTGATGGGCTTAATGGTGATGCAGGACAGGTCAAAAGGAGGTGGGATGTTGACCATGGAAGAAGGCGTGGAGGTGCCGCTGGACAGAAGGTGGTTTCTCTGGGAGAAACTCCCAGACAGGACAGAGAGATGTTCCTCTTTCCTCTTTATCCTGTGGTCATCTAACCCTGATCCTCCTGGCTCCCAGTTCACAGAGATGGGAACAGGAATCTCTTGGCCTTCCATGGAAAACAACCGAGGGTATAAAGTGAAGGCCCTGGGCTTTGCTGGCAAGGCCCTACTGGCTTCCAGGGGCTTCCCTTCCAGTGACAAAAGCTATTTCCTGCCTCCTCTGCAGCACCTCTGATGCCAGGGGCTGAGGAACCTACCTCAGATCTGGTTTCTTTGGTGGCAGTTTCTGGGATGGTTTCTGGCCCCCTTCCCAAAGTGGGGCCAGGCCCTTGTGCCAATGTTCTTCCTGTCCACGGAGACCAGGCTACCGTCTGCTTCACAGTTCATTTCTTCTTTTGAGCCATAATAACCCAGGGCATCCAATGCAGCCTGCCCTCTTCCAGGGGCTGCCAGACTGGCAGGCCCCCTCCCATCACATAGGGGTTGGCCAGTGTGTCATCAACGACCTCCTCCTCCTCTTCCCCCTCCTCCTCCTGGGAGGCTTACTCCCATCACATAGAGGCTGGCCAGCGTGTCATCCATGGCCTCCTCCTACTCCTCCTCCTCCCCTCCTCCTCCTGGCAGGCCCACTTCCATCACATAGGGGTTGGCCAGCATGTCATCCACGAAGACCTCCTCCTTCTCCTCCTTCTCCTCCTCCCCCTCCCCTACTCCTCCCCCACCTTTTCCTTCAGCAGGACCACCACATCAGGGGCTGTAGGACCCTCTGCTGCTCCATCTTGCAGGGAGCCATGCTGGCCACACAAAGCCCCGACCACGGGGTCTTCCTCCGCACACAGCCCCAACTTTGGTGCCTGCTCTGATTCTAAGCCTTTCATTGACTCAGAAAGAGGAGAACAGCTCTCACTACAAAAAGAAGTGCACTCGGTTGGGAAGAACTCGTAGGGGCTTCCTGTGAGAGAAAAAAGTTGTCCATGCAGTTGTTCTGGAAAAGGATGATCTGGCAGCTCTCCTCTGCAGGCTCATCCTGTGTGCAGTCCTCCAGGGTGGTGGCTGCCACTTTTTGGTTGGTTTCCTCCTTGTGGTCAGGAGGTTCACTGAAGTCAACCTGCTCCCCAACTGTGACACCTGTGGCTTCTTCCCATCCCTCCTCAAGAACCTCAGGGCTGTCTGTGGCCATCTCTGCCTCCTGGACCCCCATGGCCGGCTCCTTCTCAGGAGGCTCCTTGCTGGCTTCCTCAGCATCCTGTCCCATGTCCTCGGTGGGCCTGTCAGGACCCAAACCCTCATCTGCCCCTGCTGGGTCTGTGCTGGCACAGCCTTCCTCATCATACTCCTCTGCCTCCCGGGGGATGTCGGGGAGCTCATGCTCCTCTCCATGGATGTGAGGCAGGAGGAGGTCGCTCTGGAAGACTGCCTCTACAGCCCAAGGCCCACCATCCTCCAGGCTGCACTCCCTGTGTGGCTGCACCAGTTTCTCTTCCTCCTCACTTCTAGATACCTGCTCCAGTGTCCCTAGCTTAGGGCCACAGCCCTCTCCTTGGTCCTCAGGAGCGAGGTCTGTGCCTTCCTCACCCTCCCTGCTCAGTGATACTGCAGCTAGGGCAGCAGTCACTGCGAAGTCCTCCCCAGCTCCTGTCCCCTCCAGGCCACATGCCTCACCTCCCTCCTCACACTCCTCTTCCTCTTCCCCAGAGGCCTCAGGAGACACCAGGGCTGCATTCCCTGCACTGCCCCCATCCTTGGGTTCATCCTCTCTCAGCAGAGCCCTGGGGACTACAATGTAATCCTCGTCAGTCTCTGACTCAGAGCACTTCGGGATGGACCGGGGCCCTTCATCAAGCCCCCTGTCTACACAGAGCAGCTGCCTGTTGCTGCATTTGTTCAAGCTGTCATTCAGGTACACACTGGCTCTCCACTCATTTGGGGCAGTCAGCCTGGTCTTGGGGGCAACGGGGGGCTTCGGACCCCTGAACATGGAATTTGGACTGTGAAGACTATCAGGCCTGGGTGAGGAAGGGAATCTGGGCACAGTCACTGGCGTCAGTGGACTGGTAGTCTTTGGCTTGGGAGCAACAGGTGGTTTTGGCAAATCTAGAGGACAAAAATAGAGAAAAGGAGAAAAAACACGATTAACTTTATTTCCATTCAGAGTCTCCTACACACCACTTGCAGTTGACGCTGCAGATGGTTCCATCTGCCCATGTGAAGCCCACCTCCCGCGCTTTGTGTTAGGCTTATGCCCTCCACCAGGATCTTTAAAATCCCTTGATTTTCCACTAAAGATTCATTCTGCAAACAAGGTGAACAGACCTTTCTTCTACACACAGCCCAACTAATGAAAATCAACCACATGAAATCCTGTGCTCCTCAAATGAAGTGTCCGGGTCAGTGCATTCATTCATCCAGCAGCTACTGATAAACACTTTCTATGAGCCAGCGACCAGGAGAAAAGGCTGAACTCGCCCTCACCCTCCCTGCTGCCCTCATGGAGCTTACATTCCCCCCTTCTACAGCTACTCCATTGGGTACCCACTAGCTACACACATAGCACTGCAGAAGGCAAGGTCTCCTAGGGTCAAGAGAAGACAGACTCTGCTGAGAACTCACTGTTAAGTTAGAATAACTGGAGGGTAGATCCGGGGACCCTTGGAATATTATGACTGAATAGCCACCATCTCATTCCTTCACAAATGACACACCAAAAGGTTTGAAACAGTGATGTGTGCTTCTGCTGGGGGTCATGTCTGGAATCTGCATGCTTCAGGACTGTGTCCAACCAAGCCTCAGTCAGGTGGGGCCCCTGAGAAGGGAGCAAGGCCTGTCTGTGGCATCTGAGAGTGGAAGGCAAGGGTTTGGGGACCCGATCAAGTCGCTTTTGAGAAAGGGACGTCTTTCTCCCTTGTAGGGGTACCCTCACTCTGTGGACAGCCATGAGAGTGGGATACGAGCTCACACGGCCAGGGCGCGGCCTCGCCAAGGTTGAGGGGGTCCCTGAGGCGGGGCGATTTGGCAGGGGTGGACCCCGATTCTCGGCGAGGGGGCCCCGGAGCCATGCATGCTTCTGCCGAGGCCGAGCAGCACCGGAAGATCGGGGAATCCTGGAAAGCTCGTCCCCGGGCGCCCCGGGAGCTCCAACTTCGAGCGCCTGGCCCGGGCCCCCGGCGCGTGTGCCTTGGCGCCGCCAGAGGTCGCGGGGGCGGCGGCCGGGACAGCGCGCGGCCTCGCGTCCCCTCGGGTTCAGGGCTCCTTACCAGCACTCTGCACACTGGCCGTCGGGCCTTTGCCTGCGCCTCTGCCTGCGCCGCAGCCGCACTTCCGCTCCCTCCTAGACGTTTCCTCCGTCCCCAAAAGGAAGGACTTTGTTTTTGTTTTTGTTTTCCTGCTGAGTTAGGGATCCAAAGAACCAAGGATCGGGGCGTCCCTGCGCACATTTAAAGGGGCGGTGGCTGTGGGCACCGCAGGAGGCTCGTGAGGTTGGAGGGACCAGAACTCATCGAGTTGGGCTTCTGGGATGTTCCTGGCTCCTTCGCCCAGCGGACCATCTATCCCTTTATTTTTAAGTCTGCGCTGAGCACGGAACAAGACAGCCCCAAATTCTTGCCTTCATGGGGCTTAGACGGGAGGAAGTCGCTGGAGACACCATTTCAAAGCGAGGGAGGGAAACCAGGGCAATGGAGCTCAGCAATGGCTCTCAGGTCGCCACGCATTCTTGGGGCCCTCCCCAGCCTCACTTAATCAGAAACCCCGTGTTTCATCAAACCCTCCAGGTTTGAGAACCACTGAAGTAGGGAATGGGTGGTCAAGGAAAGCCTCCCTGAGGAGGTGACATTGGTAAGGGAGATCCTTTTAATGAGGAGCCTTTCCTTATTCACTCAGCACACACCGCGCAGCCCCTCACAGGTACCTGCCTGGTGCTCGGCGACATAGATGACTCAGACTAAGCCTCCACCTCTCAGGAGTTCCCAGTCTGCTTATCCACACAGACACAGGCAGATAGTTCTGCTACCCCGAGGCTCGTGCTGGGATGGGAACGCACAGGTGCCTGTGGGAGCTCAGAGGAGGACCCCAGTGCGGAGGGTTCCACCAGAGGAGAGGCCTTCCCAGTAGGAGGAATTGCTGGGGCAAAGACTTCGCCGAGGTGGGACAAGGCCTGGCCTGCTGGAGGAGTGTCCAGAGGTGGTGCTGGAGGCGGATCTGATTTCTCTAGCTGTAAAATTAGGAACTGAACTTGATCCTTTCAAAGCCCTTTCCATTTCTAAGCCACCACAGATTCCTTAATTCTCCAGCCTTTTGTGGAGAAATACTTGTGACTCGAATAGAAAATCTGGTGTTACTTAGACAGGCTCTTGATACATTTTATGGGTCCATGCATGGAGGTGTGGCAGGGATGGAGATGGAGGTGATGGTGGAGGTGGCAGAGGTGGTGAAGGTGGTGGTAGCAGAAACAGAGATGGTGGAGGTGATGTTGGAGGTGAAGGAGGCAGAGGTGGTAGTAGATACTAGTGGTGGTGGAGAGGAGGTCGAGGTGGTGGTGGTGGTGATGGTCGAAAGGGTAATTGACGTAGTTGTGGAAATTGTGGTGCAGCTGGAGGGCATATTTGGTGGAATAATGGGAAGTGGTGGAATTGACAGATGACGTGGACATGGTGGAACTGGAAGAGGTGAAGGAGATGGTGAACATGGAACAGGTGATGAAGTGGATTGAGTTGATGAAGGTGGTATAGATGACAGAGCCAAGGGAGGTGATGGAGGTGGTGGAAATGGTGGAGTTGAGGGAGGTGGTGCAGGTGACAGAGGCAGTCGAGTGGAGGTGGGACAAGTGATGGAGTGGATTAAGTTGATGGAGGTAGTATAGGTGATGGAGTCAAGGGAGGTGGTGGAAAGGATTGAGTTGATGAAGGTGGTGTAGGTAATGGAGTCAAGGGAGGTGATGGAGGTCGTGGAGCAGGTATAACTGTGTTTAAATGTGGGCACAAGTGAATGAGTGGATAAATTGCTTCAATGTTTGATGGAAAAAGAAAGTATGTTTTTAAAACTTGAGCTTGTTTCTGAGATTAGCAATAAAAGCAAAATACCCTAGAATCCCCAGGGTGGGAGCCTCAGATAATTCAATTCACCACCAGTGTTACTCTTCACTGTTGGCCCGTGCAAAGGAGAAGGGAGGACAAGAGGGACAAGGCTTTGCTAAGTCCTTTCCACTACTGTTGAATTTGGGCTTGAGGCTAAGCAAAGTCTACTTAAAAAGATCATAGCACCAAGGCCATTTGGGAAAATCACAGGTCTGAGCTTGTGCAGCTGAAGCCATACAATAGTGTGGAGTGATGGGCTGTGAAGTTGAAATGCTTATTCCTTTGTTTGCTGTTCCTAATAAGAGAAAATGGATGGGAGACACTGTTGGCTTTACAAACACCCACTGCCAATACTGGTGGTTGTATTTATGGGACTTAGCCACAGCCACTCATTGAATTCAGGGGGAGTAACTATAAATACCCACAAAAGACATGATGTGTGGGGGTGGTGACCATCATCGCTACTTTCTTGAGCCTTTAACATATGTATTCATCCCAAGAATTCTATAAAGGAGTTATTATATCCCCATTTCACAGATGAAAAAAAACCAAGACCCAGAGAGGGGAAGTGACTTGCCCTTACAGCCCAGTCAGGACTCGCATCCCATTCACCCATTTACTACTCTGTGAATGCTTGCAGTCTGTGGCTTTGCCTTTTGGTGGCAAGAGCCTCTCTGCCCTTTTCTGGAGGAGGCTGGAAGGTGAAGGACAGGAACCTCTAAGGCAGATGCCAGCAGTGTTGACATCTGAGCAGGCTTTCCCTCTCTTCCCCTTTCTTTTTGCTGTTTCCATCCTGCCCTCTATCTACTTTGGATGATCAGAAGGCCAGCAGCTGCCAGCAACCTTGCAGTGAAAACCCAGCAGGAGTGTTGGAAGTGGGGGTCAAGGGGACCATCACCATCCAAGGACCAGTCAGGTGTCCACCTCAGAGCCTGCTGGGTGACAGAGCTGTGCCCATGCCCAGCTTTGGTCCCAGAAGTTGGGATCAAAGGAACCTGGACATCCAGTGCATCAGCCAGGTGAGGAGACAGGTAGTGGCGCTAATAACAGGCAGTCATAGCAATGACAGTAATAAATGCTGACAGCAGATGCCTGCGGAGCACCTGCTCTGTGCTCCACCCTTTCCATACATCTCATGACATATGGAGGCTGGGCAGGGCCAGCTCAGAGTTTTTAATCACTGGGTGGGATTCCAAGGTCTGTGGAGGAAGTGGACATCCTCTTCTTTCAGGCAGCCAGTTTTTTCCTTGCCTTGGCCTGTTTGGCTTTTTCCCAAGGCTGCATTTCAAAACAGCCCCTCCTGGCTGCCGGGATGTGGGCACAGCTCTGTCACACACCCAGCAGCAGGGGCAGCTGGCCCTAGGCTTCCTGCCCCTCTCTGGGCATGTGGATTGGAGGAAAGCAGCCCTCAAGCCTTCTTCAAAATAGGGAACTGCTCTCCCTGCTTCCTGAAGGGCAAGAACTGTCCCCATGGCAACCATGGGATGAAGAGGCCATATTAACCTTTCTGAGGGCAGGCCTGGCTGAGAGCCTCTTGAGTAACCCCTCCTGGGCGTGGCACTGTACAGGTGACAAGGGGAGTCACATCTCCCAAAGGACATCCCCTAGTCTCACCACCATTCCAAGGGAAAGGCAAGGTTGAGATGTTATACGCATTGGATGAAGGGCAACTTTGAGGTGAACTCAGAGTGGTGGACAGCACAAGGATTTTGGATTTTATTCTCATAACAATGTGGAGCTGTAGAGGAGGTAAAGCAGATGAGGGACAGATTCTTTTTAAAAAATATTTATTTATTTTTAAATTATACTTTAAGTTCTGGGGTACATGTGCAGAACGTGCAGGTTTGTTACATAGGTACACATGTGCCATGGTGGTTTGCTGCACCCATCAATCCGTCACCTACATTAGGTATTTCTCCTACTGCTCTCCCTCCCCTAGCCCCCCACCCCCCAACAGGCCCTGGTGTGTGATGTTCCTCTCCCTGTGTCCATGTGTTCTCATTGTTCAACTCCCACTTGAGTGAGAACATGCAGTGTTTGGTTTTCTGTTCTTGTGTTAGTTTGCTGAGAATGATGGTTTCCAGTTTTATCCATGTCCCTGGAAAGGACATGAACTCATCCTTTTCAATGGCTGCATAGTATTCCATGGTGTATATGTGCCACATTTTCTTTATCCATTCTATCATTGATGAGCATTTGGGTTGGTTCCAAGTCTTTGCTATTGTGAATAGTCCCGCAATAAACATATGTGTGTGTTGTCTTTATAGTAGAAGGATTTATAATTCTTTGGGTATATACCCAGTAATGGGACTGCTGGGTCAAATGGTATTTCTGGTTCTAGATCCTTGAGGAATCATCACACTGTCTTCCACAATGGTTAAACTGCCATTAACAGTCTAAAAGCATTCCTATTTCTCCACATCCTCCCCAGCATCTGTTGTTTTCTGACTTTTTATTGATAGTCTAACTCACATTTTGAAAGTTTTCCATCTGGCCGTGGGCGCTGGTGGGATTTAGTGCAGAGTGACAGGGACTTGGTACTCTGAAAGGTGTTTTTTTCTGGGGGACTTTGCCCTGCAAACCCTGGAGAGATCTGAGTCATGGGGAGAGGTAGTCATTTATTGTTGCGGAGGGCAGAGGAGGGTGGAGACTCTGTGAAGCATTGGTGTTAATTCTTCATTAAACATTTGATACAATTTATCAGTGGTGAATCCTTCTGGTTTGGGGTTTTCCTTGTGGGATTTTTTTTGATTACCAAATGCATCTCTTTATTTGCTGTATTTCTGTTCCGACTTTCTATTTTATTAACAGCTTTGTTGGTTTATAAATGACAAAATAAAGTATACATACTTAAAGCACACACATTGATAAATATCAGCATGTGGACCACATGTGACGCAGAAACCACAGCCACCCCACAGCTCCCCTGTGCCCTTTTATTATCCCAGCTTCCTGCATCTTCATGGCTCCAAGGTGCACCTTCAGACACTCGCTCATCTCTGTTTTGTTGTTTGAAGTTTTAAATTCAAAGCTCCAGGTTTATGTGTCTGATTTGAATTAGATCCTTGTGTTATCTCAGTAGTTATAGGGTTAAATTGTCTATTGTATACTTCTTAGTAACATGTTTCAAAGTAAATAGGCTTAACAGAAAAAGCATAACCCCATATGATTAAATGAACCTAGAAAGCATATCCCCTATGATGGGATTAATCATTTTAAAAAGGATATGCTCATCTTAAGAGACATTATGCATTACTGAATAATTAGGGATTTATTGTCCTTCTCCCACATGGATGTTCAGACTTTGATCATTCATTTTTCAGTACTGACTAGCAGCACTGAAGGACTGATGGTGGCACAGCCATTGTCCACCAGCATCTGGACTCAATGACGGACTGGATCAATGTTCCACACCAGTCCTGAGGAGGAGGTGACAACGCAGTCCAAAATGTACACATTCACAAAGCAACTCACGAGCAGAAGAATGGTTTGTGTGGCCATTTTTTCTGGGGGTGCTTTTGGAGAAAGGTTGGTGCTGTGAAAATGCTGGGACTGCCTGTTACGCCTGGACAAGACAATCACCATGTATCCACTGGAGAGGGCCATGAGCCCTGCAAGGGAGACATCCTGAAATGTCATCAGTATGAAAATTGTCTGCCCAAGGAAGCAACTCAGGGGCCAAACAGAGCAGGATTGAGTGACAAATGTAAGGCTATTTGAGGCAACATTTTTGATAGGAAGAGTGGAGACTCAGAAGCTTCCCCTAATGGATATGTGGAAGACCCACAGGAAGAGAAAGCAATGTGGCTTGTGATGTGAGAATCTTTGAACATTGCCAAACAGGAGCTTCTGGGGTTACAGGTGATGGCTGGGAGGACACTCAGCAGGGAGGTGGTGGAAATGGAGAGGCCTCTCATCAACCTGTACATGTACATAACTGACTTATGTTTGATGTCATCCCCTGAATCCTGAGACCCGAAAATATCTGTAGCTATGAACCCTGTGGGTAGCAGCAATATGATATGGATTAGAGCCACATGACCAATGATCAGGTCAGTGGGCTTGATTCTGTGCTTGAGAAGGCATGTGAGGACGTGGAAAAGAAGAAGCATGGCATTGGCCGAGATCCCAATGCAAACTTCAGAGAAAGCAGCATTTCTTATGGCTATGAAACTGGAAAGTTTTTTGTTTTTATTCATCTTATGGGGAAAATAAGCACATACTGAATGTCTAAGAAGAAAAACAAGAAAAATTCTTTATTACAAATATTACCACTTCCTCCAATCTCAAACATTATTGCCATCATCAAAATACATGAATTAATCCTGATCCATCTTTTCTCCCTTCAGTACTGGACCCCCTCTTCACACCTCCTGGAAGCCATCCCCACCCTCTCTCTTCTCCCATGACTACGCCATCATGGCTGGACCATGATTCCCATTGCTGGGCTTCCGCATTACTTTCATAGTACAACTCCCTATTATTAGGAAGGTATTTTCTTATTTTTACTGTAGTTCTACTTCTTCATAGGCAGAAGCAATGAGTTGTTTCCATCTGTATTTGCAGAAACCTGGTAAAGTTCCAGGTGCAGTACACAGGAAGAGCTCTACTATTTTTGGTGAATTCAATTCAGGAGAATTTCACAGACATGGAAATGAGACCCCCTCATACAATGAGTATCAATGGTATAGCCATGTATACAGTTATATTATCTCAGTGCTATATTTATTTTGGTTCCTTTATTGCCAGGCAAATATATATATATATATTTTTGAGTCTCACTCTGTTGCCCAGGCTGGAGTGCACTCAACACCAGCCCATGAAAGCAGCCAGGAGTGGGGCTTTACCCTGCAAATCTATAGGAGTGGAGCTGCCCAAAGCCATGGGAGCCCATCTCTTACATCAGCAAGGCTTACATGTGCAAGGCTCATTGTAACCTGCAACCTTCTCCTGGGCTCAGGCAATCATTCCACATCAGCTTCCTAAGTATCTGAGTATGATTAAATACTCTTAATCATAAGAGATTAGATGTTGGTAAGTGCGGACTCTGAAGTCAAATGCCTTAAACTAAACCCCCAAACTGACATTTACTAAATGTGTGACCTACAATTGTCACCTATACATCTAAACCCTGATTATCTCACCTATAAATACAAAGGATCATATTACTTACTTCTAGAGATGTTATGTATTAGTCTGTTCTCACACTGCTATAAAGAACTGCCTGAGACTGGGTAATTTATAAAGGAAAGAGGTTTAATTGACTCACAGTTCTGCAGGGCTAGGGAGGCCTCAGAAAACTTACAGTCATGACAGAAAGAGAAGCAAACACTTCCTTTTTCACATGGCAGCAGCAAGGAGAAGTGCTGAGCAAAAGGGTGAAAAGCCTCTTATAAAACCATCAGATCTCATAAGAATTCACTTACTATCTCAAGAAGAGCATGTGGGTAACTGCCCCCATGATTAAATTACCTCCAACTGGGTCCCTCCCATGACACATGTGGGTTATGGGAACTACAATTCAAGGTGAGATTTGGGTGGGGACACAGAGCCAACTCATATCATTCTGCCCCTAGCCCCTCCAAAATCTCATGTTCTCACATTTCAAAACACAATCATGCCCTTCCAACAGTCCCTCAAGTCTTAGCTCATTCCAGCATTAACTCAAAAGTCCAAGTCCGAAGTCTCATCTGAGATGAGGCAAGTCCCTTCCACCTATGAGCCTGTAAAATCAAAAGCAAGTTAGTTACTTTCTAGATACAATGTGGGTACAGGAATTGGGTGAATACACCCATTCCAAATGGGAGAAATTGGCCAAAACAAAAGGGCCAAGGCCCCAAGTAAGTCAAAAATCCAGCAGGGCAGCCAAAGATTAAAGCTCTGAAATGATCTCCTTTGACTCCATGTCTCATATCCAGGGCATGCTGATGTAAGAGATGGGCTCCCATGGCCTTGGGCAGCTCCACTCCTGTAGCTTTGCAGGGTAAAGCCCCACTCCTGGCTTCTTTCACGGGCTGGTGTTGAGTGTCTGCAGCTTTTCCAGGTGCACAGCACAAGCTGTTAGTGGATTGACCATTCTGGGGTCTGGAGGATGGTGGCCCTCTTCTCACAACTCCACAAGACTGCCCCAGTGGGGACTCCGTGTGGGAGCTCCAACCCCACATTTTCCTTCCCCATTTCCCTAGCAGAGGTTCTCCACTTGGGCTCCACTCCTCCAGCAAACTTCTGATTCGACATCCAGGCATTTCCATACATCCTCTGAAATCTACATGGAGGTTCTGAAACCTCAATTCTAGACTTAGGTGCACCTGCAGTCCCAACACCATGTGTAAGCCCCCAAAGCTTGGGGCTTTCACCCTCTGAAGCAATGGCCTGAGATGTATGTTGGCCCCTTTTAGCCACAGCTGGGATGCAGGGCACCAACTCCTGAGACTGCATGAAGCAGCAAGCCCTGGGCCCAGCCCATGAAACGATTATTTCCTGCTAGGCTTCTGGGTCTGTGATGGGAGGGGCTGCTATGAAGACCTCTGACATGCATTGGAGACATTTTCCCCATTGTCTTGGCAAGTAACATTTCACTCCTCATTACTTATGAGAATTTTTGCAGCTGGCTTGAATTTCTCCTCAGAAAATGGGTTTTCCTTTTCTGTCATATCATCAGGCTACAAATTTTCCAAACTTTTATGCTCTGCTTCCCTTTCAAATATAAGTTCCAATTCCAAACCGTATCTTTGTGAATACATAAAAGTGAATGCTTTTAACAGCACCAAGTCACCTCTTGAACACTTTACTGCTTTGAAAATTCTTCCACCAGATGTCCTAAATCATCTCTCTCACATTCAAACTTCCACAGATCTCCAGGACAGGGGCAAAATGCTGCCAGTCTCTTTGCTAAAATGTAGCAAGAGTCACCTTTTCTCCAGTTCCCAACAAGTTCCTCATCTCCATCTGAGACCACTTCAGCCTGGACTTCATTGTCTATGTCACTGTCAACATTTTGATAAAAGCCATTCAGTAAGTCTCTAGGAAGTTCCAAACTTTCCCACATCTTCCTGTCTTCTTCTGAGCCCTCCAAACTGTTCCAGCCTCTGCCTGTTATCCATTTCCAAAGTTGCTTCTACATTTTTGTGTATCTTTACAGCAGCACCCCACTACCTGGTACCAATTTACTGTGTTAGTCCATTCTCACACTGCTATAAAGAACTGCCCAAGACTGGGTAATTTATAAGGAAAGAGGTTTAATTGACTCACCGTTCCACAGGGCTGGGGAAGCCTCAGGAAACTTACAATCATGGCAGAAGAGGAAGTAAACACATCCTTCACATAGTGGCAGCAAAGTGCTGAGCAAAAGGGCTAAAAGCCCCTTATAAAACCATCAGATCTCATGATGACTCGCTCACTATCTTGAGAACAGCATTAGGTAACTGCCCCCATGATTAAATTATCTCCCACCAGGTCACTCCCATGACACAGAGGGATTATGGCAACTAAAATTCAAGGTGAGATTTGGGTGGGGACACAGAGCTAAACCATATCATGGTATGCGTGCAAAAAAATTAAGTAAATGTATCAAATATAGATAGTTCCTGACAAATAATAATCTCCACTGAAATTGCAACTACTATTTTTATTATATAATTCCTCATACATGTGATTGAGAGAATGCAGTTATTTTAAAAATTTTTCAAATTTGTTCATGCCTCAAAGACCAAGGAGCAATGAATGCTAGAATAGTAGACTTTCAACAATCTGTCTTAGGACATTGATGTTTAGAATTTAAAGCTTTTTCTCTGAATCCCTGAAGATATGTATATAGTTGAAACTCATGCCAGAAAAACCTAGTCTAAGTGAGTAGAGTCATCAATTATTAGCAGGACCACATTCCAAAATTTCTTCTCTCTTCATTCTTAGGCACATGAAAATAGTGGTAAATATATTCACTATTTATAAAGATTAGAATAATTTTTCTACAGATATAATTAGAAGACATCTCTCCACTTCTACCATAAAAGGTGGTTCCCCATAGGAGTTCAATCTTTCATGTCTTCTTTAAGTCAGCAAGGATATTTCCCAGTCATGGGGTCCAAGTGTTAAAATTCTACTAAGAAATTTATTAAGAGCTAGTTGTGGAATATTTCACGATTAATACAGTTATCTACTTATTTATAAATGTGAGGTACATAACATTGCATAATTGGTTCAGTCACATATTTTCACAGATTTGTCATCAGAAAATCAATAGTGTCAGTCTAAATGAGGGCACGTGGTTCTTTTTTTTTTTTTTTTTTTTACGTGAGACAGAGTCTTGTTCTGTCACCCAGGCTGGAGTGCAGTGGTGCGATCTCTGCTCACTGCAACCTCTGCCTCCCAGGTTGAGGCAATTCCTCTGCCTCGGCCTCCCAAGTCGCCGGGATTACAAGTGGGTGCCACCATGCCCAGCTAATTTTTGTATTTTTAGTACAGACACGGTTTCACCATGTTGGCCAGGCTGGTCTTGAACTCCTGACCTTAAATGATCCACCTGCTTCAGCCTCCCAAAGTGCTGGGATTACAGGTGTGAGCCACCATGCCCAAGTATATCTTTTTATAGTTGAGTTTAAGAGGTTTTTACAATGTAGATACAAGTCTAAAGCAGGTAAATCCTTTCTGAATATTTTCTCTCAGCATATACCTCTTATTAATACTTTTGTGACTTTTGATGAATAAATGTGGTTTTTATGAAACCTAATTTATCTTTTTTTCTTTTTTTTTTTTTTTCTGTTATGCCTATTGCTTTTGTGTCTTAAGACAGGGGTTCCCAACCCCCGGGACATGGTTTGTGGCCCGTTAGGAACCAGGCCACACAGCCGGAGGTGAGTGGCAGGCAAGTCAGCAAAGTGGAGCTCTGCCTCCTGTCAGATCAGCGGTGGCATTAGATTCTCATAGGGACATGAACCCTATTGTGAACTGCACATGAAAGGAATGTAGGTTGTGTGTTCCTTATGAGAATCTAATGCCTGATGATCTGTCATTGTCTCCCACCACCCCTAGACGGGACCACTGCAGGAAAACAAGCTCAGGGTTCGCAATGATTCTACATTACGATGAGCATGTGTATTAGTCAGAGTTCTCTAAAAGGACAGAACTAATAGGATAGAGGAATATATGAAGGGGAGTTTATTAGGAGAATTGACTGACATGATCACAAGATGAAATCCTACAGTAGGCTATCTGCAAGCTGAGGAGCCAGGAAGCCAGTCCGAGTCCCAAAACCTCAAAAGTAGGGAAGCCGATAATGCAGCCTTCAGTCTGTGGCTGAAGGCCTGAGAGCCTGTGGCAAACCACTGGTGTAAGTCCAAGAGTCCAAAAGCTGAAGAACTTGGGAGTCTGATGTTTGAGGGCAGAAATCATCCAGCACAGGAGAAAGATGAAGGCCAGAAGACTTAACCAGTCTAGCCCCTCCACGATCCTCTGCCTGCTTTTATCCTAGCCACATTGGCAGCTGATTAATGGTGCTCATCCAGATTGAGGGTGGGTCTGCCTCTCCCAGTCCACTGACTTAAATGTTAATTTCCTTTGGCAACACCCTCACAGACATACCCAGGAACAACAGTTTGCATCCTTCAATCCAATCAAGTTGACACTCAATATTAACCATCATAGTAAGTAATAGTAATGGAAAGAAAGTGCACAATAGCTCAAGCCTGTAATCCCAGCACTTTGGGAGGCCGAGACGGGCGGATCACAAGGTCAGGAGATCGAGACCATCCTGGTGAACACAGTGAAACCCCGTCTCTACTAAAAATACAGAAAACTAGCTGGGCGAGGTGGCAGGCGCCTGTAGTCCCAGCTACTTGGGAGGCTGAGGCAGGAGAATGGCGGGAACCCGGGAGGCGGAGCTTGCAGTGAGCTGAGATCCGGCCACTGCACTCCAGCCTGGGTGACAGAGCAAGACTCCGCCTCAAAAAAAAAAAAAAAAAAAAAAAAAAAAGAAAGTGCACAATAAATGTAATGTGCTTGAATCATCCCAAAACCATCCCTGCATCCCACATACCACTGTTCTTGGAAAAATTGTTCCACTCAACTGGCCCCTGGTACCAAAAATGTTGGGACCACTGTCTTAAGAAATCTCTGCCTATGCAAATTGTAAAGATATCCTCCTATATTGTGTGCTAAAATCTTTATATTGTTAGCTTCTGCCGTTAAATTTATTAACTCTCTTGAGTTAAACTTCGTGTATACTGTGAGGTGCTAGTCAAGGTTCATTTTTCTCATATGGATCCTGTTATTTCAACATCATTTGTTGAAAAACTTTCCTTTTCATGGGATTCGTTTGTACCTTTCTCAGAAGTCATCTGACTGTACACACAAGGGTATATTTCTTTGGTATCTATTTGATTCCATTAATATATGTGTCTGTCCTGACAATACCACAGTGTTGCAATTAGAGCCACTGTGTAACAAGACTGGAAGTAAGGTGGTTTAAGTCCTCCAGCTTGATTCTTCTTCAAGATTGTTTGTATAATGAAATCCTTTGCATTTCCAATACATGTTATATTAGGCTTATCAAATTCTGTAGAAAATGCTGCTGAGATTATGATTGGGTTTGCAATGAATGTTTAAACTGATATGGGAGAAATAAAATTCCAGAAACGTGATGCCTTTCTATATATGAACATGGGATACTTCACTATTTATTTAGGTCTTTAAAAAGATCACTCAGAAGAACTGGAACCAATTTTACTAAAACTATTCCAAAAAATCACAGAGAAGGGACCTGTTAACTCATTCTACAAAGCCAGCATCATCCTGACACCAAAATCTAGCAGAGACAGAAAGAAAAAAGAAAACTTCAGGCCAATATCCCTGATGAACACAGATGCAAAAATCTTCAACAAAATATTAGCAAACTGAATCCAAGAGCACATCACAAAGCTGATTCACCATGATGAAGTAGGCTTTATTCGTGGGATGCAAGGTCAGTTCAACATATGCAAATCAATAAATGTGATTCACCACATATACAAAATTATAAACAAAAATCATATGATCATCTCAATAGACAGAGAAAACGCTTTTGGTAAAATCCAACATCCTTTCATGAAAAAAACCATCAACAAACTAAGCATCAATGGAAAAATACCTCAAAATAATAAGAGCCATCTATGACAAACCCACAGCCAATATACAGAATGGGCAGAAGCTGGAAACTTTTTCCTTGAGACCTGGAATAAAACAAGGATACCCACTCTCACTACTTCTATTTAACCATAGCTCTGGAAGTACTATGTCAGAGCAATCAGGCAAGAGAAATAAATAAAAGGCATCCAAGCAGGAACAGAAGTCATCAAACTATCTCTCTTTGCTGATGATATGATTCTATACCCAGAAAACCGCAAAGACTCCACCAAAAGGCCTCTAGAACCAATAAACTATTTCAGTAAAGTTTCAGGATATAAAATCAGTGTACAAAAATCAGTAGCATTTCCATATACCAGTAACATTCTAGCCGCGAGCCAAATCAAGAACACAATCCTATTTTCAATAGCCACGAAAAAATACCTAGGAGCACAGCTAACCAAGGAGGTGAAAGGTCTCTACAAGGAGAACTATAAAATACTGCTGAGAGAAATCAGAAATGACATAAATAGATGGAAAAATATTCTATGTGCATGGATTGGAAGAATCCACATCGTTAAAATGGCCATACTGTCTAAAGCAATCTACAGATTCAACAGTATTTCTATCAAACTACCAATGTCATTCTTGACAGAACTAAAAAAAACTATTTCAAAATTCATATGGAACCAAAATATAGCCTAAATAGCCAAAGAAATCTTAAGCAAAAAGAACAAAGTTGGAGGCATCACATTACCCGACTTCAAACTATACTATAAGGCTACAGTAACCAAAAGAGCATCAGACTAGTATGAAAACGGATACACAGACCAGTCGGGCGTGGTGGCTCATACCTGTAAACCCAGCACTTTGGGAGGCCGAGGTGGGTGGATCATGAGGTCAGGAGATTGAGATCATCCTGGCTAACATGGTGAAACCCCGTCTCTACTAAAAAATACAAAAAATTAGCCAGGCATGGTGGTGGGTGACTGCAGTCCCAGTTACTTGGGAGGCTGAGGCAGGAGAATGGCATGAACCAGGGAGGTGCAGCTTGCAGGGAGCCGAGATCGCGCCACTGCACTCCAGCCTGGGCAACAGAGCAAGACTCCATCTCAAAAAAATAATAACAATAAAACAGAAAACATATACATAGACCAATGGAACAGAATAGAGAACCCAGAAATAAAGCTGCACACCTACAACCATCTGATCTTTGACAAATTCGACAAAAATAAGCAATGGCAAAAGGACTCCTTATTTAATAAATGGTGCTGGGATAACTGGCTATTCATGTGTAGAAGAATGAAACTGGACCCCTACCTATTATATAGAAAAATCTACTCAAGATGGATTAAAGACGTAAATATATGACCTCAAACTATAAAAATCCTAGAAGAAAATCTAGGAAGTACCCTAAATACCCTTGTTGATATCAGCTTTAGCAAACAATGTATAGCTAAATCCTCAAAAGCAATTGCAACAAAAACAAAAATTGACAAATGGAACCTAACTAAAATACAGAGCTTCTGCAGAAAAATGAAAGATCCGTCAACAGAATAAACAGACAACATACCAAATGGGAGAAAATATTCATAAACTGTGCATCTGGAAAAAAATCTAATATACAGAATCTATAAGGAACTTTAACAAATCAACACTCAAAAAAGCAAATAACCTCATTAAAAACTGGGCAAAGGACATGAACAGACACTTTTCAAAAGAAGACATAGAAATGGCCCCCAAACATATGAAAAATGCTCATCATCTCTAATCAGAGAAATACAAATGAAAACCACGAGATACCATCTCACACCAGAATGTTTTATTAAAAAGTAAAAAAATAATAATAACAGATGTTGGCAAGGCTGCAGAGAAAAAGGGACATTTATACCCTGTTGGTGGGAGTGTAATTTTAAGTCTGGCCACTGTAATGAGCAATTTGTAGATTTCTCAAAGAAATAAGAGTTGAACTACCATTTGACAAAAACATGGAATCAACCCAGGTGACCATCAGTGGTGGACTGGAAAAAGAAAATATGGGACAAATACACCACGGAATATTACACAGCCATAACAAGAATGAAATCATATCCTTTGCATCAACACGGGTGCAGCTGGAGGCCATTACTCTAAGCAAACTAATGCAGAAACAGAAAACCAAATACCACATATTCTCACTTATAGGTGGGAGCTAAACATTGAATACATATGGACATCAAGATGGAAACAAGAGACACTGGGGCCACTAGAGGAGGGAGTAAGGGGGAAGACAAGGGCTGAAAAACTACCTTTTGGGTACTATACCTTCTACCTGGGTTACAGTTCAGTCACACCCTAAGCCTCAGCATCACACAATATACCTTTGTAGCAAACTTGCACATGTACCCTCTGATTCTAAAATAAAAGTTGAAAATAAAATATCTCTCAGTAAATTTGGCAGTTTTCAATCTAAATATCTTACGTTTTGTTAAAGTGCCCCTAAGTAGTACATGTTTCTTTGATGCCATTTTAAGAGGGTGTGATGTATATTTTTATATATTGATGGGTTCAATATCCTAAAATATTCACAGAGTTGCACAACCATCACCACAATCAATTTTAGAACATTTTGATAACCTTAAAAAGAAACCACATACCATTCAGCAACCATTCCCCATTTCCCCTCAACCCTCCAGGCCTCTGACTACTAATCTATTTAACATGTTTATAGATTTTCCTATATTGGACATTTCATATAAATGAAATTATACAATAAATGGGCTTTTGTGGCTGGCTTCTTTCACATAACGTTATGTTTGCAGGTCTATGTTGTAGCATGTACTTTATTCATTTTTATTACTGAAAAATAATGATTCAGAGAGATATGCCATATTTTATTTCTCTATTCATCAATTATTACTTATTTGGGTTGGTTTCACTTTTTTTTTTTTTTTTTTTTTTTTGAGACGGAGTCTCGCTCTGTGGCCCAGGCTGGAGTGCAGTAGCCGGATCTCAGCTCACTGCAAGCTCCGCCTCCCAGGTTCACGCCATTCTCCTGCCTCAGCCTCCCAAGTAGCTGGGACTACAGGCGCCCGTCACCACGCCCGCCTAGTTTTTTGTATTTTTTAGTAGAGACGGGGTTTCATCGTGTTAGCCAGGATGGTCTCGATCTCCTGACCTCATGATCCACCTGTCTCAGCCTCCCAAAGTGCTGGGATTACAGGCTTGAGCCACTGCACCCGGACTGGTTTCACTTTTTGACTACTATAAATAATGCCACTGTGAACATTCATGTGCACTTTTTTTTGAACAACTCTTTTCAATTTTCATGAGTATATGCTAGGTGTGAAATTGTTGGGACATATAGTAACCATTTGTTTAACCTTTGGGGAAACCTCAAGAATGCTTTTCACAGCAGTTGCATTGTACATCCTCATATATGAAAGTTCCAATTTGTTCATATCCTTGCCAACACTTGTTGCCTTACATTTGCTTTTATTATAGTCATCCTAGTGGTTATGAAGTGGTATCTCGTGGCTTTGATTTGAAATTTTCTAATGGCTAATGATACTAAGCATCTTTTTTGGGGCCATTTGTATATATTTTTTGGAGAAATGTCTACTCAGATACATTATAGACTGAATGTTTGTGTCCCACCAAATTTTATATGTTATCCTAACCCCTCCTGTGATCGTAGTAGGAGGTGGCACCTTTAGTAGGTGATTAGGTCGTGAGGGTGGAGCCCTCATGAATAGGATTAGTGTCCTTAGTAAAGAGTTACTAGATAGCTTCCTCACCCCTTCCACTATGTGAAGATACAGTGAGAAGAAAGGGACCAGGAAGTAGACCTTCACCTGTCCCTGAATCTACTGGTGCCTTGATCTTGAACTTCACAGCCTCCAGAACTGTAAGAAATAGATTTCTACTGTTTATAAGCCACCCAGTTTATTGCATGCTGCTATAGCATCCCAAACAGACTAAGATGAGATCCTTTGCCTATTTTTAAAAACTAGGTTATTTGTCTTTTTATTATTGACTTGTAAGAGCTCTTCGTGTATCTTGGATACAAGTCCCTTATCAGATATATGGTGTGCACATATTTTCAGTTATATCTGGTTGTCTTTTCACTTTTAAAAATAATGTTCTTTAAAGCACAAAGCTTTTGATTTTTATGAAGTTCAATTTATCTATTTTTCTTTTGTTGTTTATACATTTTATATTGTATCTAAGAAGGCTTTTTCTAGCCCAAAGCCATGGAGGTTTACTTCAATAGTTTCTGCTAGAAGGTTTGTGCTTTTAGCTTCAATGTATCAATTGATGATCCATTTTGAATTCATTTTGCTTATGGTATGATGAAAGAGTTCAACTTTATTCTGTTGCATGTGAATATCCTATTGTTTCAGCACTATTTATTAAAAAGATTTTTTTTCCAAATTATGTGGTATACACACTGGATATCCTTAATCGTCTCTTAATGATTATAGGATGTCTCCTCTCATTACTGATTGGTGATCTGTGCTTTTCCTTTTTTTTTTCCTAATCAGTCTAACTAGAGTTTTCTGTATTAATTTATTTATTTCAATAGTTTTTGGGGAACAGGTGGTTCTTTGCTTACTTTAGTGGTGATTTCTGAGATTTTGGTGCACCTGCCACCCTAGCAGTGTATATTGTACCCAATGTGTAGTCTTTTATCCCTCACCTACCTTCCACCCTTCCCCCCAGTCTCCAAAGTCCATTTTATCATTCTTATGCCTTTACATCCTCATAGCTTAGCCCCTACTTATAGGTGAGAACATATATTTGGTTTTCCATTCCTGAGTTACTTCGCTTAGAATAACGTTCTCCAACTCCATCCAGTTTTCTGTGAATGTTGTTACTTCATTCCTTTTTACAGCTGAGTAGTATTCCATGATGTATATATACCATATTTATTTATCTACTCATTGGTTGATATGCACTCAGGCTGGTTCCATTTTTTTGCAATTGTGAATTGTGCTGCTATAAACATGTGTGGGCAAGTGTCCTTTTCATATAACGACTGCTTTTCCTCTGGTAGATACCCAGTAGTGGGATTGCTGGATCAAATGATAATTCTACTTTTAGTTCTTTAAAGAATCTTTATACTGTTTCCAATAGTGGTTGTACTATTTTACATTTCCACCAGCAGTGTAAAAGTGTTCCTTTGGCCAGGCACGGTGGCTCACACCTGTAATCTCAGTACTTTGGGAGGCCAACGCGGGTGGATCACAAGGTCAAGAGATCAAGACCATCCTGGCCAACATGGTGAAACTCCATCTCTACTAAAAATACAAAAATTAGCTAGGTGTGGTGGTGCACGCCTATAGGCCCAGCTACTGGGGAGGCTGAGGCAGGAGAATCATTTGAACGTGAGAGGTGGAGGTTGCAGTGAGCCAAAATTGTGCCACTGCACTCCAGCCTGGTGACAGAGTGAGACTCTGTCTCAAAAAAAAAAAGTGTTCCCTTTTCACTACATCCACACAAACAACTATTATTTTTTTATTTTTAAATTATGGCCATTCTTGCAGGAGTAAGATGGTATCTCATTGTGATTTTCATTTGCATTTCCCTGATAATTAGTGATGTTGAGAACATCCTTTTTTTCATATGTTTGTTGGCCATTTGTATATCTTCTTTTGAGAATTGTCTATCCATGTCTTTTGCCCACTTTTTAATGGGATTTTTTTTTCTTGCTGATTTTTTTTTTTTTTTAGTTCCTTGTGGATTCTGAATATTTGTCAGATTCTGTGGATTCTGAATCTTTGTCAGATGCATTGTTTGTGAATATTTTCTCCCACTCTGGGTTGTCTGTTTGCTGATTATTTCTTTTGTTGTGCAGAAGCTTTTTAGTTTAATTAGGTCCCATCTATTTCTCTGTTACATTTGCTTTTGGGTTCTTGGTTATGAACTCTTTGCCTAATCCAGTGTCTAGAAGAGTTTTTCCAATGTTATCTTCTATAATTTTTATGATTTCAGGTCTTAGATTTAAGTCCTTGATTCATCTTGAGTAGATTTTTGTACAAGGTTAAGAGATGAGAATCCAGTTTCATTATTCTACATGTGGCTTGCCAATTATCCAAGCATCATTTGTTGTATAGAGTGTACTTTCCCCACTTTATGTTTTGTTTGCTTTGTAGAAGATCAGTTGGTTGCAAGTATTTCACTTTATTTCTGGGTTCTCTATTGTGTTTCATTGGTTTACATGCCTATTTTTATACCAGGACCATGCTGTTTTGGAAACTACAGCCTTGTAGTATAGTTTGAAATCAGGTAATGTGACTACCCCAGATTTGTTTCTTGGTTAGGATTGCTTTGAGTATTTGGGCTCTTTTTTGGTTTCATATGAATTTTTGGATTTTTTTTTCTGTGAAAAATTATGTTGGTATTTTGATGGAAATTGCACTGAATCTGTAGATTGCTTTGGATAGTATGGCCATTTTCACAACATTGATTCTTCCAATCCATGAGCATGGGATGTGTTTCCATTTGTTTATGTCATCAATGACTTCTTTCAGCAGTTTTTTGTGGTTTTCCTTGTAGAAATCTTTCACATCGTTGGATAAGTATATTCCTACGTTTGTTTTGTGAAAGGGATTGAGTTCTTGATTTGTATCTCAGCTTGGTCACTGTTGGTGCATAGCAGTGCTACTGATTTGTGTACATTTATTTTGTATCCTGAAACTTTACTGAATTCATGTGTCAGATCTAGGGGATTTTTGGATGAGTCTTTAGGGTTTCCTAGGTATAGGATCATATCATCTACCGAGATAGTTTGAGTTCCTCTTTACCGATTTGGATGCCCTTTATTTCTTTCTCTTGTCTGATTGCTCTGGCTAGAACTTCCTGTACTATGTTGAATACAAGTGGTGAAAGTGGGCATCCTTATCTTGTTCCAGTTCTGAAGGGGAATGCTTTCAACTTTTCCCCATTCAGTATGATGTTGGCTGTGGGTTTGACATAGATAGCTCTTATTACCTTGAGGTATGTCCCTTCTATGCCAATTTTGCTGAGAGTGTTAATCATAAAGTGATGCTGGATTTTCTCAAATCTTTTTCTTCACCTATTGAGATGATCATATACTTTTTGTTTCTAATTCTGTTTATGTGATGCATCACATTTATTTACTTGCATATGTTAAACCATGTCTGCATCCCTGGTATGGAACCCACTTGATCATGGTGTATTATCTTTTTTATATGCTGTTGGATTTGGTCAGCTAGTATTTTGTTAAGGATTTCTGGCATATATGCTCATCAGGGATATTATCTTTAGTTTTCTTTTCTTGTTATGTCCTTTCCTGGTTTTGGAATTAGGGTGATACTGACTTCACAGAATGATTTAAGGAGGATTCCCTCTTTATCTTTTGGAATAATTTCAGTAAGATTGGTACCAACTATTCTTTGAATATCTGATGGAATTCAGCTGTGAATCCATTTGGTCCTGGACTTTTTTTTGTTGGCAATTTATTACTGTTTCAATTTTGCTACTTGTTATCATTTGTTTCAGAGTTTCTATTTCTTCTTGATTTAATCTGGGAGCATTGTGTATTTCCAGAAATTTACCCATCTCTTCTAAATTTACTAGTTCATGTGCATAAAGGTGTTCATAGTAGCCTTGAATGATCTTTAGTATTTGTGTAGTATTGGTTGTAGTATCTCCTGTTTCATTTTTCTTTTCTTCTTCTGCTGCTTTTTTTTTTTTTTTTTTTAAGATGTAGTCTTGCTCTGTTGTACAGGCTGGAGGGCAATGGCACGATCTCGGCTCACTGCAACCTCCACCTCCTGGGTTCAAGTGATTTTCCTGCCTCAGCCTCCCGAGTAGCTGGGACTACAGGAATGTACCACCACGCCTGGCTAATCTTTTTGTATTTTTAATAGAGGTGGGGTTTCACCATGTTGGTCAGGCTGGTCTTGAACTCCTGACCTCAAATTATCTGCCTGCCTCAGCCTCCCAAAGTGCTGGGATTACAGATGTTAGCCACCATGCCCTGCTTATTTAGGTATTCTTTTCTTGGTTAATCTCGTTAATGATCTATCAATTTTATTTATCTTTTCAAAGCACCAGCTTCTTGTTTTATTTATCTTTCGTATTTTTTTTGTTGCAATTTTATTTAGTTCTGCACTAACCTTTGTTATTTCTTTTTTATTCTTTGCAATTTCTCTCTATTCTTTGCTATTTTCTTTGGCTGGATTTGGGTTTGGTTTGTTCTTGTTTCTCTAGTTCCACATCCTAAGGTGTGACCTTAGATTGTCTATTTTTACTTTTTTCAGACTTTTTAATGTAAGCCCTTAATGCTATGAACTTTCCTCTTAGCACCACTTTTGCTATAACCCAGAGGTTTTTATGTCACTATTATTGTTCAGCTCAAGGAATTTCTTAATTTCCATCTTCATTCCATTGTTTACTCAAAGATCATTCAAAAGCATTTTATTTAATTTCCATGTATTTGAACAATTTTGAGGGTTCCTTTTGGAATTAATTTTGTTTTATTCCACTATAGTATGAGAGGATACTTGATATAATTTCAATTTTCTTAAATTTATTGAAACTTGTTTTGTGACCTATCATATGGTCTATCTTGAGAATGTTCTATGACCTAATAAAAGAATCTATATTCGGCAGCTGTTGGGTAGAATGTTCTGTAAATACCTGGTAAATCCATTTGTTCCAAGGTAAAGTTTAAGTCCATTGTTTCTTTGTTGACTTTCTGTCTTGATGACATGTTTAGTGCTGTCAGTAGAGTACTGAATTCCCCCTCTTACTGTGTTGATGTCTGTCTCATTTCTTAGGTCTAGTAGTAATTGCTTTATAAATTTGGGAGTGCCAGAGTTAGGTGCATAATATATTTAGGATGGCGATATGTTCCTGCTGGAGTATTCCTTTTATCATTATATAATGTCCCTTTTTTCTTATTTTACTGTCGTTGCTTTAAAGTCTCTTTTGTCTGATATAAGAATAGATAATCCTGCTTTTTGGTTTCCATTTGCATGGAATATCTTTTCTCACACTTTTACCTTAAGTTTATGTAAATCTTTATGTGTTAGGCGAGTCTCTTTAAGACAGCAGATACTTGGTTGGTGGATGTTTATTCCTTCTGCCATTCTGTATCTTTTAAGTGGAGCATTAGACCATTTATATTCAACTCAGTACTAATGTACTGAGATGTGAGGTACCATTCTATTCATCATGTTGTTGCCTTAAAACTTTGTTTTTTCCCCATTGTATTATTGTTTTATAGGTGCTGTGAGATTTATGCTTTAAGGAGGTTCTATTTTGGTGTATTTTGAGGTTTTTGTTCAAGATTTCGAGCTCCTTTTAGCATTTCTTGTAGTGCTGACTTAGTAGTGATGAATTCTCTCAGAATTTGTTTGAAAAATACTTTCTCTCTCCTTTGTCTGTGAAGCTTAAATTTCACTGGATTGAAAATTCTTGGCTGACAATTATTTTGTTTCAAGAGGCTAAAGATGAGATCCCAATCCATTCCGGTTTGTAAGGTTTCTGCTGAGAAGTCTGCTGTTAACCTGATAGGTTTTCCTTTACAGGTTATCTGATGTTTTTCTCTCATAGTTTCTAAGATTCTTTCCGTCACCTTGACTTTAGATAACCCGATGACTATGTGCCTAGGTAATGATCTTTTTGTGAAGAATTTCCCAGGCATTCTTTGAACTTCTTGCATTTGGAGGTCTAGATCTCTAGCAATGGCAGAGAAGTTGTCCTCAATATTCCCTCAAGTAAGTTTTCCAAACTTTTCTCTTCTTCCTCAGGAACACGAATTATTCTTAGGTTTGGCCATTTAACATAATGCCAAATTTCTTGAAGGCTGTGTTCATTTTTTTTTCCGTTATTTTCCTTTTTGTCTTTGTCTGATTGTATTAACTTGAAAGCTTTGTCTTTGAGCTCTAAAGTTCTTTCTTCTACTTGTTCTAGTCTGTTATTGAAACTTCCCACTGTATTTTGTATTTCTCTAAGTGTATCTTTCATTTCCAGAAGTTGTGATTGTTTTTTCTTTATATCTCTTTCTCTGGTGATTTTTTTCAACCATATCCTATATTTTTAAAAATTTAAGTTGATTTTCACCTTTCTTTGGTATCTCCTTGAGTAGTTAAATAATCAATCTTCTGAATTCTTTATCTGGAAATTTCTTGGTTTGTATCCATCACTAGGTAGCTGGTGTGATTTTTGGGGGGTGTTATAGAACTCTGTTTTGTCATATTACCAGAATTACTTTTCTGGTTCCTTCTCATTTGGGTAGGCTATTTCAGCAAAGAGGTTTGAAATTCAAGGCCTTCTGTTCAGATTCTCTTGTCCCTTTGAGTGATCCCTTGATGTGGTACTCTCCCCCTTCCCCTAGGAATGGGGTTTCCTGATAGCTGAACTGCAGTGATTGTTATTTCTCTTCTGGGTCTAGCCACCCAGAAGGGTTACCAGGCTCCAGGCTGGTGCTGGGAGATGTCTGCAGAGTCCTGTGATGTGATCTGTATTCAGGTCTCCCAGCCGTGGATACCAGGTTTCTCAGGTGATGGGTGGGGCCATGAAACTCCCAAGAGTTTCTATGTTTTGTGTTTGGCTACCAAGGCAGGTAGGGAAATGCCATCAGGTGGGGGCAGGGTTAGGCAGGTCTGGGCTCAGACTCTCCTTGGGCAGGGCTTGCCACAACCACTGTATATAATGGGGTGGGGGGTGGTTCTCAGACCAATGGGGTATGTTCCTGAGGGGATCTTGGCTGCCTCTGCTGTGTCATATAGTTCACCAGGGAAGTTGGGGATAGCCAGTGGCAAGAGGCCTGACCCAGCTCCCATGCTGTTGGTGAGGCTGGTGTCACTCCCACAGTGCCCCACTCAGACCTTGCCCCAGGCCATGAGCTACCCTGCTGAGAAAGCAAGCACAACTTTCGGACCTCACGCCTCCCTGTCTGCCCACTCTGTTGGCAGCAGCTCCTGTGTTCCTGCACTCACTCATACCCACAGCAGCTTCTGCTCATCCCCAGACTCTGTTCAAGAAAACTTATGCCCAATCAAAACCACTACCAATTTAAGTTGAGAGCTTCTTTTGCCCCACGACCCCTCCCCAATTCCACTGTATGTCTTCCCCAAGGGTCCCTATGAGATATAGTCAGGGATGGCTTCCCTGGGCTTGGTTGCTTCCAAATCTTAGTTATTGTGAATAGTGCTGCAATAAACACGGGAGTGCAGATATCTCTTCAAAATACTGATTTCCTTTATTTTATGTATATGCCTAGCAGTGGGATTGCTGGATCATATGGTAGCTCTATTTTTAGTTTTTTGAGGAACCTCCAAACTGTTCTTCATAATAATTGTACTAATTTATATAACCACTGACAGTGTACAAGAAGTTAAATCCTTCTCTCATGATCTAGATTTTCAGATTCCCCAATGGGGATGTGTGTTCAGAGGTAGGGTTTCCCCCTCCCACACTTTGGGAATCTACAGTTTTCACCTGTTTCACAGAATTTGCAGTGGTGTGTCACTTCTTTCAAAGGATCTGTTAATTTTTATGGTTTTCCTGGTATGTTCCTGCAATGGTTCTTGGAGCTAAAGATCACAGTATAAGTCTCCACATGCTGTTCCGTCCACCCATTTGGTA
Organism: Rhinopithecus roxellana; assembly: GCF_007565055.1. Classification (NCBI taxonomy): domain Eukaryota; kingdom Metazoa; phylum Chordata; class Mammalia; order Primates; family Cercopithecidae; genus Rhinopithecus; species Rhinopithecus roxellana. The sequence continues at coordinate 52,019,856 of NC_044549.1, forward strand.
GCTGCACATTAGCCCTGTCTCCTACCCACCATCTTCACCTTTGATGTACAATACTTTTCATGCTCTGTTGAAACTGTTTGCTAGTATTTCATTGAGGATTTTTGCATCCATATAAATCATGGATATTGGCTGGTAAGTTTTTTCTTGTGATGTCTTTGGCTGTGGTATCAGGGCAATGGTGGCCTCATAAAATGAGTTTGAAAGCTTCTTGCTTTATTTTTTGAAAGAGTTTAAGAAGCATTGGCATTAATTCTTTTTTGAATGTTTGTTAAAATTCAGCTATGAAGCCATCTGGCTCTGGGATTTGCTTTGTTGGGAAGTTTTTGGTTGCTAATTTAATCTTGTTTGTTACTGGTCTGTTCAGGATTTCTATCTGTTCTTGATTTGATTTTGGTAGGTTGCATGTTTCCAGGAATTTATGCATTCCTTCTAGGTTATCCAGTTTGTTAGTATATAATTCTTCATAATAGTCAATTATAATATTTTTATTTCTGAGGCATCTGTTGGAATATCTCCTTACTTCTAATTTTTAATTGGATTTTTGTAACACATAATTTTGTCAGCACATAAATGCTTGAGCTGACTGATACTACATCCACCCTCATGTGATTATTATATATTGCATGGCTGTATCAAAATATCTCATGTACCCCATATATACTGTAACTATTATGGGTACATAGTATATATATACAAAAACTAAAACTAAAAATATGTTAAAAGATGAGTTACTGCAGTGTATTCAAAATAATCATAGTACACAGGGTATCTCAAGATTTATGTACCAGGACTGAGAACAAATCACAAAGTCTAACTATAATTCAAAAATACTCAATAGACGAGAAACCAGGAAAATGTGATCAATTCTTTTTCTTCAAGTTCAAAGACACATGTTCCAGATATGCAGGTTTGTTACAAAGGTAAATGTGTACCATGGTGGTTTGCTGCACAGATCATTCCTTCACCTAGGTATTAAGCCCAGCATCTGTTAGCTATTCTTCCTGATGCTCTCCTTCCCCCGTCCCCACGACAGTCCTGTGTCCCCAGTGTGTGTTGCTCCCCATGCCCCATGTGTCCATGTGTTCTCATAATTCAGCTTCCACTTATAAGTGAGAACATGCAGTATTTGGTTTTCTATTCCTGTGTTAATTTGCTGAGGATAATAGCTTCCAATTTCATCCATATTCTGACCCTTTTTATGGCTGCATAGTGTTCCATGGTGTATATGTATCACATTTTCTTTATCCAGTCTATCATTGATGGGCATTTACGTTGATTCCATGTCTTTGCTATTGTGAATAGTTCTGCAATGAACATATATGTGCATGTATCTTTACAATAAAATGATTTATATTCCTTTGGGTATAAACCTAATATTAGGGTTGCTAAGTCAAATGGTATTTCTGCCTCTAGATCTCTGAGGAATCCCCACACTGTCTTCCATAATGGTTGAACTAATTTACGCTCCTACTAACCGTGTAAAGGCATTCCTTTTTCTCTGCAACCTTCCCAGCATCTGTTGTTTTTTGGCTTTTTAGTAATAGCCATTCTGACTAGCATGGGATGGTATCTTATTGTGATTTTGATGTGCATTTCTCTAATGATCAGTGATGTTGAGCTTCTTTTTCATATGCTTGTTGGTTGTGTGCATGTCTTCTTTTGAGATGTGTCTCTTCATTTCTTTGCCCACTTTTTAATGGGGTTGTTTTTTTTCTTTCTTACAAATTTAAGTTCCTTATAGACTCTGGATTTTAGAACTTTGTCAGATGGATAGATTGCAAAATTTTTCTCCCATTCTGTAGACTGTCTATTCACTCTGATGATTTTTCCTTAGCTGTGCAGAAGTTCTTTGGTTTAATTAGATTTCATTTGTTGATTTTTGCTTTTGCTGCCATTGCTTTTGGCATTTTCATCATGAAATCTTTGTCTATGCCTAAGTCCTGAATGGTATTGCCTATATTTTCTTCTAGGGTTTTTATACTTTTGGGTTTTATACACAAGTCTTTAATCCATCTTGAGTTAATTTCTGCATATGGTGTAAGGAAGGGTTCCAGTTTCAACTTTCTGCATTTGGAAAGCCAGTTCTCCCAGCATCACTTATTAAGTAGAAAATATTTTCCCATTGCTTTTGTCAGGTTTGTTGAGGATCAAATCACTGTAAGTGTGTGGTCTTGTTTCTGAGTTCTCTATTCTGTTCCATTGGTCTATGTGTCTGCTCTTGTACATGTGTGGTCTTGTTTCTGAGTTCTCTATTCTGTTCCATTGGTCTATGTGTCTGCTCTTGTACCAGTACCATGCTGTTTTGGTTACTGTAGCCTTGTAGTATAATTTGAAGTCAGGTAGCGTGATCCCTCCAGCTTTGTTCTTTTTGATTAGGATTATTTGGCTATTCAGGCTCTCTTTTAGTTTCATACAAATGTTAGAATAGTGTTTTGTAATTCTGTGAAGAGTGTCAATGGTAGTTTAATGGGAGGAGCATTGATTCCACACATTACTTTGGGCAGTACGGCCATTTTCACTGTATTGATTCTTCCTATCCATGACCATGGAATGTTCTGCCATTTGTTTGTGTCCTCTCTGATTTCCTTGAGCAGTCATTTGTAGTTCTCCTTGAAGAGGTCCTTCACTTCCCTTGTTAGCTGTATTCCTAGATATTTTTTTCTTTTTGTAGCAATTGTGAATGGGAGTTCATCCATAATTTGGCTCTCTGCTTGTTTGCTGTTGGTGTATAGAAATGCTAGTAATTTTTACACATTGATTTTATATCCTGAGACTTTGCTGAAGTTGCTTATCAGCTTAGAAGTTTTTGGGCCGAGACAATGGAGTTTTCTAGATATAGGATCATGTCATCTGTAAACAAAAACAATTTGACTTCCTCTCTTCCTACTTGAATACTCTTTATTTCTTTATCTTGTGTCATAGCTGTGGCCAGGACTTCCAATACTATGGGAGTAGTGAGAGGGGCCATCCTTGTCTTATGCTGGTTTTCAAGGGGAATGCTTCCAGCTTTTGCTCATTCAGTATACTACTGGCTGTAGGTATGTCATATATGGCTCTTATTATTTTGATGTATATTCCTTTAATACCTAGTTTATTGAGAGATTTTTTGTTTTGTTTTGTTTTGTTTTTTTGAGACAGAGTCTCACTGTGTCACCCAGGCTGAAGTGCAGTGGCACGATCTCGGCTCACTGCAACATCCACCTCCCAGGATCATGCCATTCTCCTGCCTCAGCCTCCTGAGTAGCTGGGACTACAGGTGCCCACCACCACACCCAGCTAATTTTTTTGTATTTTCAGTAGAGACAGGGTTTCACCGTGTTAGCCAGGATGGTCTCGAACTCCTGACCTCATGATCCTCCCACCTCAGCCTCCCAAAGTGCTGGGATTACAGGTGTGAGCCACCGCGCCTGGCCTATTGAGAGTTTTTAACATGAAGTGAAGTTGAATTTTATCCAAGGCCTTTTCTGCATCTATTGAGATAATCATGTGGTTTTTATCTTTAATTCTGTTTATATGATGAATCACATTTATAGATTTGCATATGTCGAATCAACCTTGCATCCTGGGAATGAAGCCTATTTCATTGTGGTGGATAATCTTTTTGATGTGCTACTGGATTAGATTTGCCAGTATTTTATTGAGGACTTTTGCATCCATGTTCATCACAGATACTGGCCTGAAGTTTTCTTTTTTTTGTTCTATCTCTGCCAGGTTTTGGTCTCAGGATGATGCTGGCATCATAGATTGAGTTAGGAAGGAGTCCCCCTCCTCAATTTTTTTAAGTAGATATGGTACCAGCTCTTCTTTGTACATCTGGTAGAATTTGACTGTGAATCCTTCTGGTCCTGGGTCTTTCATTGTTTGTAGGCTATTTATTACTTACTCAGTTTTGAAACTCTTTATTGCTATGTTCAAGGATTCAGTTTCTTCCTGGCCCAGTCTTGGGAGGGCGTATGTGTCCAAGAGTTTATCTATTTCTTCTAGATTTTCTAGTTTATGTGCATAGAGGTGTTCATTATATTCTCTGATAGTTATTTGTATTTATGTTGGGTCAGTGATAATATCTCCTTTGTCATTTCTAATTGTATTTATTTTTATCTTCTTTTTTTCATTATTATTCTAGCTAGCGGTTTATGTGCTTTATTATTTAAAAAAAAAAAACTATGGATTTGTTGATTTTTTTGAATTGGCTTTTGTGTTTCAGCACCCTTCAGCTCAGCTCTGATTTTGGTTATTTCTTGTCTTCTGCTAGCTTTGAGGTTGGTTTTCTTTGCTTCTCTCATTCTTTTAGTTGTGATGTTAGGTTATTAATTGTGATCTGCTTAACTTTTTAACATGGGCATTTAGTGCTATAAAATTCCCTCTTAACACTGCCTTAGCTCTGTCCCAGAGATTCTGGTAAAGGCCCCAATTAAATGGCATTTTATCTTTGTTCTCATTTGTTCTAAAGAATTTCTTGATTTCTGCCTTAATTTCATTATTTACTCAAAAGTCAATCAGGTGAAGCTTATTTGATTTCCATGTAGTTGTGTGGTTTTGAGCAAATTTTCTAGTCTAAATGTGTAATTTGATTGTACAGTGGTTCAAGAGTGGATGTTTTCAGTTATTTTGCCTTTGCTGAGGAGTGTTTTATTTCTGATTATGTGATCAATTTTAGATTATGTGCCATGCAGCAATGAGAAGAACATATACTTTGTTGTTTGGGGGTGGAGAGTTCTGTAGATGTCTATCAGATCCATCTGATTCAGTGCTGAGTTCAGGTCCTGAATATCTTTTGTTAACTTTCTGCCTTGGTGATCTGCCTAATACTGTCACTGGGGTGTTGAAGTCTCCCGCTATTATTGCATAGGAGTCTATATCTCTTTGAAGGTCTCTAAGAACTTGCTTTATAAATCTGGATATTCTTGTGTGGGTGCATACATACTTAGGGTAAGTCTTGAATTGAACCCTTTACAATTATGTAATGCCCTTGTATTTTTTTAATCTTTGTTGGCTTAAACTCTTTTTTTCTGAAATTAGGATTGCAAACGCTGCTTCTTTCTGTTTTCCTTTTGCTTCACAGATTTTTCTCCATCCCTTTATTTTGAACCTATGGGTGTCATTGCCTTTGAGATGGGTCTCTTGAAGACACCATACCAATGGGTCTTGGTTGTTTTTCCAGGTTGCCACTCTTTACCATTTAATTGGGGCATTTAGCCAATTTACATACAAGGTTAGTATTTATATGTGTGAATTTGATCCTGTCATAATGATATTAGCTGACTACTATGCAGACTTGTTTATGTGGTTGCTTTACAGTCACTGGTCTCTGTACTTCAGTGTGTTTTTCTAGTGGCTGGTAATGGTTCTTCCTTTCCATATTTAGTGCTTCCTTCAGGAGCTCTTGCAAGGCAAGCCTGGTGGTGACAAATTCCCTTAGCATTTGCTTCTCTGAAAAGGATCTGGTGTCTCCATCGCTTACGAAGCTTAGTTTGGCCAGATATGAAATTCTGGGTTGGAGATTCTTTTCTTTAGGAATGTGGAATGTGGAACATTGGCTCCCAATATTTTCTCGCCTGTAGGGTCTCTGCTGAGAGGTCCACTGTTAGTATGATGGGCTTCCATTTGTAGGAGACCTGGTCTTTACATCTCGCTGCTCTTAACATTTTTTCTTTCATTTCAACCTTGGAAAATCTGATTATGTGCTTTGGGGTTGATCTTCTCACTGAGTATCTTACTGGGATTCTCTGCATTTTCTGAATTTGAATGTTAGCCTGTCTTGCTAGGTTGGGGAAGTTCTCCTGGATTGCATCCTGAAGTATGTTTTCCATCTTGGTTCCATTCTCCCCATCTCTTTCAGGTAACTCAATCAGTTACAGGTTCAGTCTCTTTACGTAAATCCCGTATTTCTTGGAGGTACCTCAATCAGTCATAGGTTTAGTCTCTTTATATAAATCCCATATTTCTTGGAGGTTTTGCTCATTCCTTTTCATTCTTTTTTCTCTATTCTTATACGTTTTATTTCAGAAAGATAGTCTTCAAGCTCTGAAATTCTTTCCTCCACTTGGTCTATTCTGTATTGATACTTATAATCACATTGTGAATTTCTCGTGTTGCATTTTTCAGCTCCATCAGGTCAGTTATGTTTCTCTCCTTTAGAAACATAACTGGCTATTCTGGTTATCATCTCTTATATTGTCTTATCATGATTCCTAGCTTCTTTGCATTGGGTTATAACATGCTCTTTTAGTTCTGTGAAGTTCATTATTACCCACCTTTTAAAGTCTACTCTGTCAATTCAGCCATCTCAGCCTCAGCCCAGTTCTGTGCCCTTGCTGGACAGGTGTTGTGGTCATTTGGAGTAGAACATGCATTCTGACTTTTTGAGTTTTCAGTGTTTTTGTGTTGATTTTTTTCTCATCTTTGTGGGGTTATCTACCTTCAATCTTTGAGGTTGCTTTTTTTTTTTTTTTTTTTTTTTTTTTTGAGACAGAGTCTTGCTCTGTCGCCCAGGCTGGAGTGCAGTGGCGTGATCTTGGCTCACTGCAGCTCTGCCTCCTGGGTTCATGCCATTCTCCTGCCTCAGACTCCCAAGTAGCTGGGACTATAGGCGCCCGCCATCATGCCCAGCTAATTTATTTTTATTTTTTAATTTTTATTTAATTTAATTTTATTTTTTTAGTAGAGACGGGGCTTCACCACGTTAACCAGGATGGTCTATGATCTCCTGACCTTGTGATCTGTCCGCCTTGGCCTCTCAAAGTGCTGGGATTACAGGCGTGAGCCACCACGCCCAGCCAAGGTTGCTTTTATGAGATCTTTGTGGATGTTGTTATTTTCTGTTTGTTTTAACAGTTAGGCCACTCTTCAGTAAGGCTGTTTTGGTTTGCTGGGGGTCCACTCCAGACTCTCGTTGCCTCGGTTTTTCCCATACCTGGAGGTATCACCAGTGATTCGTGCAAAACAGCCAAGAGGGAAGCCTGCTCCTTCCTCTGGAAGCTCCAACTCAGGGGCCACTGACCTGTTGCCAGCCTGAATGTGGCTACAGGAGGTGGCTGAAGACCCCTGCTAGGAGGTCTCACCCAGTGAGGAAGAACAGGATCAGGGACCTACCTAAAGAAGCAGTCTGAATGCCCTTTGGTAGAGCAGGTAAGCTGAGTTGGGGAGGACCATTCCTCATCTGGACCATTTGTATTCTCCAAAGCCAGCAGGCTGGAACAGCTGAGTCTACCAAACTGCAGAGATGGTACCCACCCCTCTCCCTGGAGCTTTGTCCCAGGGAAAAGATCAGAGCTCTGTCTGTAGAACGCTTGCTGGAGTGGCTGAAGCCCCTGCAGGGAGATCTCACCCAGCAAGAAGAAATGGATCAGGGTCGTTCTTAAAAAAGCAGCCTGGCCACGATCTGGCAAGGCAGCTGTGCTGTCCTGTGGGGAACCCCTCCTTGTTCAGACCACCTGTATTTTTCAAAGCTGGCAGGCTGAAACAACTGAGTCAACCAAACCACAGAGACGGCAGCCATACCTACCACTGGGAACTTGGTCCCGACTCAGGCAAACTCCAGCCTACTGCTGCCGGCTGGCTGGAATTCCAAGCCACTGGGTCTCAACCTGTGAGATGTCATGGAAGTGGGGCCTGCAGAATGATGCCACTTGGCTCCCCGGACTCAGTCCCCTTCCTAGGGACATGCACAGACGAATCTCCTGCCTTGCCACAGATCCTGGGGTTGGAGTATGCAAAACTCCCGGGTCTCTGTGTGTGCCTAAGTGGCCACTCTGTCACGACTCCACACAGGCTCATGTATTGAGCCCAAGGCCCTGGTGCTGTGGGCTCATGAGGGGATCTCTTGATCCACAGGTTGCAAAGATCCATGGGATGAGCGTGGTTTCTGAAGAAGGGTTACACATTCACTCACCACTTCCCTTGGCTGGAGGTGTGGGTTCCCATGGCTCTGTGCTGCTCCCAAGTGGGTCATCACCCCACCCTGCTTCTTTTTGTTCTTTGTGGGTCAAGCTATTGCTTAGTCAGTCCCAATGTGAGAACCCAAATATCTCAGTTGAAGGTGCTGAATTCACTTGCTCTTTTTATTCCTCTATGTGAGTGCCACAGACTGCAGCTACTTCCAATCAGCCATCCTGGCCCTTCAATAACCAAATGTGATCAATTCTTAGTATACCATCCATACAGGTGCTGAAATACCAAAAAGAATTTTTGAAAAGAAAGCAAAATATTACAGAAATAAGTGCAATTACTATTTCAGCACAAGATTTTTGATAGAGAGGGAAAGATTAGATTTTGTTAATTTGGGCTAAAATCCAACACATTTTCCCCTCTACCTAATGAAATATTACTGAATTATCATATGGTTTAGAGACTCTATATGTAGGGTTCACTTATACCCCCACATTTCAACACCTCTGAATCATGATGCATCTTATAATCAATGAAATACCATAGTCTAGGAGGTTTTTTAAGTCTTAGTGGTACACAAAATAATGGCATATCTCACAATTCATTACGAGTTTGATTTGATAAAATATGGTACAAGACCCTCACAAATAGGTTTCCCTTCTAACTTGTTGGTTTAAAAAATAAAAGTAAGCTACTATGAGAGTAGGGACTCTGAATCATACCCTATCATATTCCTATTCCTTTCCAGTGTATTTGAATTTTTATTCTGCTACCTGAATTAATTTAAATTATGCAAAAAATTATAAACACTATACTGAAGAATCCTAAAGCTTGTAAGTTTTTCTTTTTAGTTTGGTATCTGATAATATCAATTTATTAGAATACATTTACATGCATTCCAAATTTTCCAAATTAATAGAATAATTTGGTATGTACTCAGGACGAATTTAGTGATCTACAAAGTTTCTTTTCCAGATGATTTTCCCAAACTGGCTTTTCACCTGTATGAGTTCTCACATGTTGTTTATCCTCGTGCATGAGTTTTTACATGTTAAGTAATTCATGACTCTTATACATTCTAATGAATGTAATAAATTGATAATGTTTTCTCCAGTGTAAATTATTTTATCTCTAAATGAGGTCTTTACAGCTAAAGGCTCTGTGACATAATCATGAGGTTTCTCTTCAATGTGTATTCTCTGTGGTTAATGAGGTATCTAAAGAATTTAATACATTGACTATATTAATGAGATTTAAGAGTATCAGGAGTTTTTACATAAGTAAAAGAGAAGTTATTTTGAAAAGTTTTTCCACATTAATTACAGTTTGTACTGCATTCTCTCCAGTATGAATTCTCCAATACTAATGAAGGATGATTTATAGTTGAAGAACTGCCCACAATGCAAGCATTCAAAGGACTTCTTACTATTGTTGTACAGAAACTGAGCTCCAGGTACAAGGTTTCTCACATTTACTACATTCATGGGGTTTGTAGTCGGTTGAATAGTGTCCACCTCCCCCTCAAAATTCACATCCACCCAGAATCTTGGAATGTAACCTTATTTGGAAATAGGGTCTTTGCAGATGTAATTATTGAAGATAAGGTCATACTGAAATTAGGAAATGCCCTAAACATGATGACTGGTTTCCTTACAAGAAGAGTAGAAGAGATAGAGACACACACAGAGAAGAAAGCCATGTGAGGATGGAGACTGGTGTGATATAGCTACACATCAAGCAATGCCAAAAATTACTGGAAACCAGCAGAATCTAGAAGGGCATAGAACAGTTTCTTCTTGAGAGCCTCCAGAAGGAACACATTTCCCAAATCTCTTTATTTCTGACTTCTGGCCTCCTAAGCTGTGAGAGAATAAAATTCTGTTGTTTTAAGCCACCCAATTTGTGGTAATCTGTTTTGGCAGCTAGAGGAATCTAATTTCCCCTCCTGTATAATTCTTCTGATATACAATAAAGTATGATCCACTGAAGAAAGCTTTGCCATATTTGTTATATTGATCAGGATTATCATCTCTACAAATTTTGGGTGGCTAAAGAATTTTAACTCCTGGTACTATGGCTTTTCACTTTAATCAAAATCATAGAAATTCTCTCCAGTATGACTTCTCTATGCACAATGAGGTGGAATTTTCTAGTGAAGGCCTTCCTACATTTATTACACTTACAGGAACCTCTACACTATGAACCTCTTGATGTCTTATGAAGTTTGTTATAACTGAAAGGTGTACCACATGATTATATTTTTAAAAGTTTTACACATGCATAGGTTGAGCTAATAATTTCCCACATTTATTATGTTTATAAGATTTCTTGCTAGCACAATTTCTCTCAACTATATCAAAATTACATTTTAAATGCCCTCAAATAACTATGAGATGCCTTCCTTAGAGGAATTAGCTTTGAGCTCAGATAAAAACTGGCTTCCAATTTTACTATATTCATTTCTTTTCTCCACAGTCAATGCTTTATTCGAGATGAATGTACCTGGCTTCAAGTCTCCCTCCCCTCCTTTTGAAATAAATTGTACAGAGAGCTTTTCCTTGTGAATATTCTTTCAATCAACTTAGGAATAACCTTGTTCAGAATTGTCCTACTGTATGTTTCATGTCTCAACTTCTAGAACTATTGAGAGCTCAATTGCAAATGTCCTCTTCCCTAGCTGAAAAAGTACTCCTTGTAAGGCAAGTGGTGCAGAAATAAACAATTCAGGGAAGATAACATTTGAGTAATTTCAAATATGATCTCGCATTATGCAGAAAGCCAATAAAATAAATAGAAGGAAGATGAAAAGATGAAACAGAAAGTATACAGAACAGAGAGTAAGCACAAAGAGGACTGGACAGGAAATGGAGTTACTAGAAATAACAGCTAGAGTGATGTCAGAAGGGAATGGCAGAATAAGGACCTCCAAAACTCCCCTACTCCATAAAAGCAATGGGAACACAGTCAACAATTACTGAAATCAAGTCTTTCAAAACTCTAGAAATTAACCAAAATCTTATCACAATCCAGAGAGCATTTATTCAAGAAAATGGCTGAATACTGGTAAGGACAGCATTTCTTTTGGCATATAAATTGCTCTATTCTTACTCGCTTTACTCCACCTGCACAGTACCTTTGAAAATCAAAAATCAGTAATCACAGTTAAAATCTGTAACCTAGCAGCTACTGGAAAGGAAGAACAGGTTGAAACACATACAGCACCCCAATCCTAGAGAACTGTCATTATTTAATCCGTCTGGAGCTTCCTAAGAAGGCTCCACTCAAAGGTCTTCTCTTTATTTTACCTCACTCAGATTTCCTGCAGTGTAAAAGGCCTTTTTTCTCCAGAGGCATTCATCAAAAATCATCAGTGGCAATTGTTTAATACTGCAGCTGCCTGAGGTAGTGGTAAGAGTGGATCAAATAACAAGCTAACCAAAAACCTTTTTAAAAGTAAAATCCCGGGAACAAAGTGTCCACGGGGGGCTTTAAACATGCATAAGAATAGCATGCATACTCAGGACTATAAACATGCTAGGAAAGACATAACAGGGCCCTTAGCTCTCACCTGAGGTTGTCCACGAAGCTCTGCATGAGCCAGAAGTAAAATCTAAGACAGGGTCATGAACTGCCTCTCCAAGTGTTGACAGCATGCCTAGACACACACATACACACACACACACACACACACACACACAGTGCCCCTCAGCAGTCCAAGAGTCTTAGTTCTATACTCTAAAAAAACAATAGGGGGAGGAGCAAGATGGCCGAATAGGAACAACTCCAGTCTCCAGCTCCCAGCGAGAGCGACACAGAAGACAGGTGATTTCTGCATTTTCAACTGAGGAACACAGCTCATCGCCAGCAACGGATCAAAGCTGGACGGAGAATGACTTTGACGAGACGAGAGAAGAAGGCTTCAGACCATCAAACTTCTCAGAGCTAAAGGAGGAATTATGTACCCAGTGCAAAGAAACTAAAAATCTTGAAAAAAGAGTGGAAGAATTGATAACCAGAATAATTAATGCAGAGAAGGCCATAAACGAACTGACAGAGATGAAAACCATGACACGAGAAATACGTGACAAATGCACAAGCTTCAGTAACCGACTCGATCAACTGGAAGAAAGAGTATCAGCGATTGAGGAACAAATGAATGAAATGAAGTGAGAAGAGAAGTCTAAAGAAAAAAGAAGAAAAAGAAATAAACAAAGCCTGCAAGAAGTATGGGATTATGTAAAAAGACCAAATCTACGTCTGATTGGGGTGCCTGAAAGTGAGGGAGAAAATGGAACCAAGTTGGAAAGCACTCTTCAGGATATCATCCAGGAGAACTTCCCCAACCCAGTAGGGCAGGTCAACATTCAAACTCAGGAAATACAGAGAACGCCACAAAGATACTCCTCGAGAAGAGCAACTCCAAGACACATAATTGCCAGATTTACCAAAGTTGAAATGAAGGAAAAAATCTTAAGGGCAGCCAGAGAGAAAGGTCGGGTTACCCACAAAGGGAAGCCCATCAGACTAACAGCAGATCTCTCGGCAGAAACTCTACAAGCCAGAAGAGAGTGGGGGCCAATATTCAATATTCTTAAAAAAAAGAATTTTAAACCCAGAATTTCATATCCAGCCAAACTAAGTTTTATAAGCGAAGGAGAAATAAAATCCTTTACAGATAAGCAAATGCTTAGAGATTTTGTCACCACCAGGCCTGCCTTACAAGAGACCCTGAAGGAAGCACTAAACATGGAAAGGAACAACCAGTACCAGCCATTGCAAAAACATGCCAAAATGTAAAGACCATCGAGGCTAGGAAGAAACTGCATCAACTAACGAGCAAAATAACCAGTTAATATCATAATGGCAGGATCAAGTTCACACATAACAATATTAACCTTAAATGTAAATGGACTAAATGCTCCAATTAAAAGACACAGACTGGCAAACTGGATAAAGAGTCAAGACCCATCAGTCTGCTGTATTCAGGAGACCCATCTCACATGCAGAGACATACATAGGCTCAAAATAAAGGGATGGAGGAAGATCTACCAAGCAAATGGAGAACAAAAAAAAGCAGGGGTTGCAATCCTAGTCTCTGATAAAACAGACTTTAAACCATCAAAGATCAAAAGAGACAAAGAAGGCCATTACATAATGGTAAAGGGATCAATTCAACAGGAAGAGCTAATTATCCTAAATATATATGCACCCAATACAGGAGCACCCAGATTCATAAAGCAAGTCCTTAGAGACTTATAAAGAGACTTAGACTCCCATACAATAATAATGGGAGACTTCAACACCCCACTGTCAACATTAGACAGATCAACGAGACAGAAAGTTAACAAAGATATTCAGGAATTGAACTCATCTCTGCAGCAAGCAGACCTAATAGACATCTACAGAACTCTCCACCCCAAATCAACAGAATATACATTCTTCTCAGCACCACATCACACTTATTCCAAAATTGACCACATAATTGGAAGTAAAGCACTCCTCAGCAAATGTTAAGAGAACAGAAATTATAACAAACTGTCTCTCAGACCACAGTGCAATCAAACTAGAACTCAGGACTAAGAAACTCAATCAAAACCGCTCAACTACATGGAAACTGAATAACCTGCTCCTGAAGGACTACTGGGTACATAACGAAATGAAGGCAGAAATACAGAAGTTCTTTGAAACCAATGAGAACAAAGATACAACATACCAGAATCTCTGGGACACATTTAAAGCAGTGTGTAGAGGGAAATTTATAGCACTAAATGCCCACAAGAGAAAGCTGGAAAGATCTAAAATTGACACCCTAACATCACAATTAAAAGAACTAGAGAAGCAAGAGCAAACACATTCAAAAGCTAGCAGAAGGCAAGAAATAACTAAGATCAGAGCAGAACTGAATGAGACAGAGACACAAAAAACCCTCCAAAAAATCAATGAATCCAGGAGTTGGTTTTTTGAAAAGATCAACAAAATTGATAAACCACTAGCAAGACTAATAAAGAAGAAAAGAGAGAAGAATCAAATAGACGCAATAAAAAATGACAAAGGGGATATCACCACCGACCCCATAGAAATACAAACTATCATCAGAGAATACTATAAACACCTCTACACAAATCAACTAGAAAATCTAGAAGAAATGGATAATTTCCTGGACAATTACACTCTCCCAAGACTAAATCAGGAAGAAGCTGAATCCCTGAATAGATCAATAGCAGGCTCTGAAATTGAGGCAATAATAGCCTACCAAGCAAAAAAAGTCCAGGACCAGATGGATTCACAGCTGAATTTTACCAGAGGTACAAGGAGGAGCTGGTACCATTCCTTCTGAAATTATTCCAATCAATAGAAAAAGAGGGAATCCTCCCTAACTCATTTTATGAGGCCAACATCATCCTGATACCAAAGCCTGGCAGAGACACAACAAAAAAAGAGAATTTTAGACCAATATCCCTGATGAACATTGATGCAAAAATCCTCAATAAAATACTGACAAACTGGATCCAGCAGCACATCCAAAAGCTTATCCACCATGATCATGTGGGCTTCATCCCTGGGATGCAAGGCTGGTTCAACATACGCAAATCAATAAACGTAATCCAGCATATTAACAGAACCAAAGACAAAAAACACATGATTATCTCAATAGATGCAGAAAAGGCCTTTGACAACATTCAACAGCCCTTCATGCTAAAAATGCTCAATAAATTCGGTATTGATGGAACGTATCTCAAAATAATAAGAGCTATTTATGACAAACCCACAGCCAATATCATACTGAATGGGCAAAAACTGGAAAAATTCCCTTTGAAAACTGGCACAGGACAGGGATGCCCTCTCTCACCACTCCTATTCAACATAGTGTTGGAAGTTCTGGCTAGGGCAATCAGGCAACAGAAAGAAATAAAGGGTATTCAGTTAGGAAAAGAAGAAGTCAAATTGTCCCTGTTTGCAGATGACATGATTGTATATTTAGAAAACCCCATCGTCTCAGCCCAAAATCTCCTTTAGCTGATAAGAAACTTTAGCAAAGTCTCAGGATACAAAATTAATGTGCAAAAATCACAAGCATTCTTATACACCAGTAACAGACAGACAGAGAGCCAAATCAGGAATGAACTCTCATTCACAATAGCTTCAAAGAGAATAAAATACCTAGGAATCCAACTTACAAGGGATGTAAAGGACCTCTTCAAGGAGAACTACAAACCACTGCTCAGTGAAATAAAAGAGGACACAAACAAATGGAAGAACATACCATGCTCATGGATAGGAAGAATCAGTATCGTGAAAATGGCCATACTGCCCAAGGTCATTTATAGATTCAATGCCATCCCCATCAAGCTACCAATGAGTTTCTTCACAGAATTGGAAAAAACTGCTTTAAAGTTCATATGGAAACAAAAAGAGCCCACATTTCCAAGACAATCCTAAGTCAAAAGAATAAAGCTGGAAGCATCACGCTACCTGACTTCAAACTATACTGCAAGGCTACAGTAACCAAAACAGCATGGTACTGGTACCAAAACAGAGATATAGAACAATGGAACAGAACAGAGTCCTCAAAATAATACCACACATCTACAGCCATCTGATCTTTGATAAACCTGAGAAAAACAAGAAATGGGGAAAGGATTCCCTATTTAATAAATGGTGCTGGGAAAATTGGCTAGCCATAAGTAGAAAGCTGAAACTGGATCCTTTCCTTACTCCTTATACGAAAATTAATTCAAGATGGATTAGAGACTTAAATGTTAGACCTAACACCATAAAAACCCTGGAAGAAAACCTAGGTAATACCATTCAGGACATAGGCATGGGCAAGGATTTCATGTCTAAAACACCAAAAGCAATGGCAACAAAAGCCAAAATTGACAAATGGGATCTAATTAAACTAAAGAGCTTCTGCACAGCAAAAGAAACTACCATCAGAGTGAACAGGCAACCTACAGAATGGGAGAAAATTTTTGTAATCTACTCATCAGACAAAGGGCTAATATCCAGAACCTACAAAGAACTCAAACAAATTTACAAGAAAAAAACAAACAACCCCATCAAAAAGTGGGCAAAGGATATGAACAGACATTTCTCAAAAGAAGACATTCATACAGCCAACAGACACATGAAAAAATGCTCATCATCACTCTCCATCAGAGAAATGCAAGTCAAAACCACAATGAGATACCATCTCACACCAGTTAGAATGGCAATCATTAAAAAGTCAGGAAACAACAGGTGCTGGAGAGGATGTGGAGAAATAGGAACACTTTTACACTGTTGGTGGGATTGTAAACTAGTCCAACCATTATGGAAAACAGTATGGCGATTCCTCAAGGATCTAGAACTAGAATTACCATATGACCCAGCCATCCCATTACTGGGTATATACCCAAAGGATTATAAATCATGCTGCTATAAAGACACATGCACATGTATGTTTATTGCAGCACTATTCACAATAGCAAAGACTTGGAATCAACCCAAATGTCCATCAGTGACAGACTGGATTAAGAAAATGTGGCACATATACACCATGGAATACTATGGAGCCATAAAAAAGGATGAGTATGTGTCCTTTGTAGGGACATGGATGCAGCTGGAAACCATCATTCTCAGCAAATTATCGCAAGAACAGAAAACCAAACACCGCATGTTCTCACTCATGGGTGGGAACTGAGCAATGAGATCACTTGGACTCGGGAAGGGGAACATCACACACCGGGGCCTATCACAGGGAGGGGGGAGGGGGGAGGGATTGCATTGGGAGTTATACCTGATGTAAATGACGAGTTGATGGGTGCTGACGAGTTGATGGGTGCAGCACACCAACATGGCACAAGTATACATATGTAACAAACCTGCACATTATGCACATGTACCCTAGAACTTAAAGTATAATTTAAAAAAAAAAAAGATACACAGTTAAATAGAAGGAAGGAAAAAAAAAAGGACTTATAAACGGCCACCAATCATTACTTTCTTACTTAAAAACACAACTTCTACCAAATATACTCAGAAAGTTTGGAAATTTTGAAATACATTTATTTTTATATACTTTGTCAATAGAAAGCCTCATAAAAGGCTTTTATCTGATCAGAACCATAACCTGCACATTTAGTTCATTTTATTTAAAGAAAGTCTCCACCAGTAACCTGACTTGCAAAGCCAGTCCTTATTGTCAAAATAACCATTCAAACTGGACTTATTTCTTACAGGAAAAAATGTTGTATTATTTTTAATTTCAATAAACTCAACTAATATATATTCCTGGGATGACTCTCCCACGCTGTAATTCTAAGACAAAGAGTTTTACCGGATATTTGTTATCTAGATGAAGTAAGACAGCCCTACTTTCATATTTCTTTCCATGATTTCTACTTCATTCTTATGGAACTCTCAGGGGGAATACAACATTGACAAGAGTTGGAAAGAGAAGAGGGGAATTTTAAATGTGAATTGTAATCATTTCTGTCACCTCTACAATATGTATGAGTACAGAAAATTTCAGAACAGGCCAAAAGAATCCATTTCTAGCATAATGTTTTTCTTATACCAGAAATTGTTTTAAGACAGATGGGTATATGATACCTACACCGGGCTTATGATGCTTTGATTAAGAGCATTTGTGCAAATATCAATATTTTGATTTGTCTTTTTGTAAGAGACAAGTGAGGTGTTTTTCACTCCAAGATACATCTAAAATACATATTATAAGTGAAAGAGAAAATTTTTATTAAAATCAACTCATAAGGTATGCCGTGATTATATTACAGTATGATGACAGTGATTTTATATCATTAGTTACAACAATTATAGGATTATTGATCATGCACAATATCAAGGATCCCAGAAATGACATAGACATAAACTGAGGGCAAAGTTGACTGTACCTAAAAGATTTTAGCCAAATGTCAAAGTCAAAGATAAATGTCATAGTGCCCCAACAAATAGTATGTATCAAAAGTGATAAACCTGAAGACATCATCACAACATCAAAAACTTCAATGAAAAAGACAAGACAAAAGCTAAGTTATGAGTGTAATTATAGCAATAAATATAGGGACTAGAAGAGAAGAGATACATGTGAAAAAAGTTGACTTTGTAATTGCAAATAGTTTTGACACATTAATTGTATGGCACATTTTTCAAATGATCTAAAATAAAGCTACTTTTCAAAGGAACTCTACAAAAGACATTATTACCTTTGGACATATTTCTAAACCAACTTTATTTTCAAAGAGAACTGTGTTTACAAAGCATTGAGCAACTTTGAGTGGGTTGAGACTGAAAGTATCCTTGCCACTGGAGTATATACTGGGGGAGGCAGAGTTGGAATCATTAGCCTATGTGGAATGAAATTAATGCATGTATTAGCACATAAGGTATGTGAATAGCAATACTTTTAATAAACAAAAAAAATCAGGAAAAAAATAAAAATAAAAATAAAAAAACGTATCTCCAATTCACAGCTGATTTGTATGGTAGCAGAACAGAGAGTTCAGTGGCCACAAATGAGAACAACATACAGACTTTCCTGAATGAGCCTGATCCCGTATCTCAGAGCCCACCAGTGTTAAAACCCTGGATGGGTATCCTTTCATCTCATTCTCTTTAAATATCTATCTATGGTTGTTGCCTCCACTTCCTCAACTCCTATTCTCCCAGAACGTATCCAACTGGCTTCTGTTTCCTGCATCTGAAGGACAGGACACTGGTTCCACTGAGAGCCTCAAGTAACCTTCATGGTGCCAAATCTAATAGTTCCCTCTTAGTCACTCTCCTGCTCACTTTCTTAGTGGTCTTTAGTGCAAGGTGGCCCCATCTTTCTTCCTGAAATAATCTCTTCTCAGATATCCATGTCATTACATTTACCTCGTTTTCCATCTACCTAACTGGATGTTTTTTTCTGTCTCCTTCATAGACTTCTCCTCTACTCCATCTCTAAATATTGATGTGCCCCAGGACTCACAGAAAGGCTCTCCATGCTTCTCTATCTGCACCCTCTTCCCGGCATTCAATATTGTCCACATGCCTACGCCTTCCAAATGTAGATCTACTTCCCTGTCTTCTCCTGTGGCTTATAGACCTCTCCATATGAATACCTACTAGGCAATTCAAGCTTAACAATGGAAAAATAGAACTCCTTCCACCAAAACAAACAAACAAACAAAAATAACAATACTTTCCCTGCTCCAAGTCTCTCTTCCTCTCTGTCAAGAATCCAGTGTTACAAACCCCCATGTTGCACATGCCAAAACTCAGGAATCAGATTTGGTTTCTTTTGTCCCTTACCTCCCATGTCTATCCATCTATCCCACTGCCTACTCTACAGCCAAAATAATGTATATCCAAAATTCAACCACTTTGATTCAACTGCCTCATGCCATCATGTAATACAATATATAACCTATTGATACGCATGACTATTGTGGCAAGATTGCTTGATGCTCACAAATTTTCCCCGCATAAGAATACTACATGTCCCAGTCTCCTTTGCAGTTACTTTAAGACCATGTTACTGAGTCCTGGCTGTTGGAATATGTAACACTTAGTATATGCTACCTGTAGGTGAGCCCCTAAAATGTCCCACTTAATCTTCCTGTCACAGGTTAGAAGCAAGGGATGAGCATTACTTTGAGCCTAGACCCTGAGACACCTTCTGGAACAGTTGCCCAGAGTCACCTCCCGACCACATCCCACTGTGTGTTGAGCAAGAAATAAACTTTTTTTGTGTTAAGCAACTGAGATTTGGAAGTTTTTCTGGCACTGCAGCTAGCATGTAAACTAACAGACACATAAACCACATGCAGAGATTGATCCACTTAGAACAGCAGATACCTCTGTGAGGGCTGAATTTCAGCCTAATCTGCAATATTTTTATTTTTCACAAGGATAAGGAATACGTGTAGTTCAGGTGCAGATAACAAATTTAAAAGACAACTCCTGCATTCCCCTCCTCTTGCAGCTGGAACACCCTGTCTGTACGCCCCCAGAGTTCCTTCATCTCCATGGCTTTGGTTCAAGGCTAGGGCAGGAAGGCAATTATGAGACACAGTCAGTAAATCAGTCAACAGTTACTTACCAGCACCCAACAGTCAGGCCCTGGGCATGGTGCAAGCCAGGCACCAAGAGGTGAATGAATCGTGCTGTCTGGCCTTGAGCAGCTCCACAGTCCGGCAATTTCTTCACAGAGTGACCGCTCTTTACAAGAAACTGCTGTGTTAACAAGCTCACATGCTGAAGGTGGACTTACCTGAGATCCAGTGTCATCCACTCTCTAGATTTGTTTCTTCATCTTTGTCCAAAACTAGCAGAAGAAGCAGAACAGAAAAGATAATTGCATTACGGCTAGGATAGGGGAGTGTACTCAGATGGAAGAAGAGGAGGGATATAAAAGGAGACGTTATCAAATGAGATAGACTTGAAGACTTACTTAAGTGGGGTCTTAATGACTGAGTAGGAGTTCACGAAGAGCACCTAGAGTAAGGGAAGGTGCATGCAAGCCAGAGGGACCCACATATGCAAGGGCACAGAGGGGTGAAATGATCTTTTGCTTTCAAAACAGTGATGGCTTCAGTTTGGTAGAAACACAGGGTGTAGGAATGGGAGAGGCAGTCAGGGTAGGCTCCCCTGTATGAACTTGGACTTGATCCACAGGGTTGTCACAACCCTGTGCAGACTGTGCCTTAGGGTGCCTGGTCAAACGGGCAAGTGGGACTGCAATCTAGTAAGGCTCAACTCACCAAGGCATGTACCCTGTCAGGGGTTTGGATCCACCAGGAGAAAGGGGTGCAATTTCCACAGTGCCCAAAGGTGCTGTGCGGTCTAACAGGAGCCCTGTTTATCACAGGCATCACAGCTTTCAAAGCCTTTTTACACACAAGATCTCACTGTGTTCTCACAACTCCATGAAGAAGGGACTGTGAGCACCATTTTATAGATGAAGAAACTGAGGCTGAGATGTGAAAAGACAAGACCTACAGGAGACATTCTTAGAGAGGTCCCTTCAGGTTCCAGTGATGCCCCTTTGGCTAGAAGATCCTGGGAAAACCAGCAAAGCTCTTGGCCACTGTCCTCTAGCAATCTTCTTGTCATGTGGAAAAACACAGGTTTGATGTATACAACTGACTCATGGTGTACACTACATTACATGGTCACAAATACAAATTTTAAAAGGTGAAGTGAAATACTAACTACTATCGTTCTAAGATTTTCCCCACCCCAATAGATTGTCTTTGTAGGAAACTTATCTATAAAGGATGCCAGCAGAGACCAGGTCACATCTCTGTTTTAATTTTGGATGAAATTCCATTTTGTGGCCCCTCCTCAGATGGGGAGATGCCTGCAATCTCACACATTTCAAATAAATTTTGCTGAAAAACCAGGGCAGGTAATATCTGATTTTTACCTAATACTAGCTTGGAGAGAAAATGGGACTTTGGGGAAAATTTCCCCAAATTTTTGGTTTACAAAAATCATTCTTGGCTTACAAAATCAGAGCCCAACCAAGAGAAGGGAATTTCCCCTACCCTGGCCAAGATCCCTAAAGCATCCCAGCAACAACACTGTAAGAAGAGATTGTGAGTGAATTAGGACCCTTGATGAGCTTCTGAGTAAAACGGGCTGGCTTGCTCTCTGAGATGATGGTACCGAAATCCTTGGGGCAGTTTCATAATACTCCCCTTTTTTATCTAGAAAATTTATTCAATACACAAAATTCATTGAGAATTATACTAAAAAATATATGGGCTGTCTATAAAACAAATGCTAAGGGGCTTTCTAAAAGTTGCAATAATCAAGCCAGTTAACAGGCCTGTACTCGGTGGCCATTAGAGAAAGCCTTCAGTACAGTACTGGCGCCATCTCGTGTCTAACACTGAGCCCAGCACTTAAAAACACACAGCAGAGGAATGTACTGGGAGGAGTGAGTGGCCAGGTGTTCCTGAAAACAGAAGGGATGGGGAGATGCAACTGGAAAAGCAGACTAGGGCCCGCTTCTGACGGTCTTTATTGCACAGGCACTGGCAACTAAGCCACATGATCAGATCTGTGTCTTAGAGTAATTCAGCAGTAGGCACACAGGCACGGTGGGTGACAACGGATCACACACCTAAGGGCTCAGTGCTTCATGCCCATGTTCACTGCCTGAAGTCTTGTGCCAAACCACTGGATCAGCAGCTCCTACTAGAATGTATGCAGGCATTACTGGTTGATTTGTTCACGTCTATATCCCCACTGCCTAGGACAGTGCCTGGTACCTAAATGTTTTTATTTTAAAATAAAATGACATTTTTTCCAAATATGACTACATGATAACACTGTCAAAATACAGAGCCCCCACCCCATCCAGCTTCACAGCAGCCTGAGAGGAAGGCATCGCTTTCCTCATCTTACAAACAGTGGGGCTCAGTGAGGTTGCCCTGGTAAGGGCAGAGGCGCAGCCCCCCGTGTATAATTCTTTCACTGCCAGGCTGCACGGACCCCCGGCCTGTTGCAGGTAAACGAGCTGGACTTCGGAATCCAGACCAGGCTTCCCCAGCGTCCGCTGCGTCACGCACTGACCCTCTCCGGACCTTAAGTTGTGGCATCTACACAGGAGGCGCCAGGACCGTTCCCCAGAAGCAAAGTCTTTAAAGTGACATTCCCCAGAACCCCCACCCGCTCCCAGGTGAACTGGACCCGAGGGACTTCAGCGGAAGACACCACATCCGATCCTACCCGAATATACGAAAAGTGGACCCGAGCGGGAGGCCTAAGGCTCCCCACACCCGTCTTCGGCCGCCCTCCCGCGCTCTGATTTTATAAATGCTGACGCTGAGGCCGCCGGTGAAAAAGATTCTCGTCGGTGGTTACAACTCGGGCCGGGGGAATCCAGGAACCCTAGTTTTCCGTTGGGAGGGAAACGGCGGAATCCAAAAGCGACAGTATGACAGGATTTCCAGAGATGACAGACCTCAACAACTCCCACCGCTACAAGCCGGCCCAACGCGCACGGCCTCCGGCTTCTCACCGGCTCGGCTCCGCTCGGCTCCACCCGGCCCCGCTCGGCTCCACTCATTTCCGCTTGGCTCCATCCGACCCGCGCCTCGTCTCTGTTCGGCTCCACTCGGCTTCTTTCGGCTGCGCCCCACTCCCTCGGCTAGTTCACTCGGCCCCATCCACTCCGCTTGGCCCCGACCCTGGCTCGGCTCCGATTGGCCCACACGCTCGCCCTGTTTCGCAGGTGGAACAACGCGGGATCTCCTGTTCGCCCCGCCGGGCTCGGGTGGAGTCGTTTGCTTTATCTGGCTCAGCCCCCATTTCGGCCCACAGCGGATTGCATCGGGTACAGGTCGGCTCCATCGGGCCTGCTGCACTCCCCTTCTTCGGTCACCGACGAGGTCCACTTGTGCACCTGTCTCCCCCGCACCTACCCGACAGCTCTGGGGCAGCTCGGTTCGAAATGACCCAGGAGGGGTCTTGCAAAGTCTTCCATCATCGTGGGCACCGCGCGGGCTGAGGAACGAACTGAGCTCCGGGATATTTTGACTTGGCGACGCTTCTGGGGACCCCCACATCACAACTGGATGCCCTGGGGCATCTCTCACATCTAAGTCTCAGTCTCCCATCTGCAAAATGCAGCTGTTGCTAACTGCTTTCTCGGGCCGGGCGGGGGGATTAGGGGCCAGTGAGCACGTGTTGAGCGCCCTCTGTGTGTAAGGTAGAGGCACACACAGAGGATTAAACAAGCATATTTGCAGAAACCCCTGGCCCTTGCCCTCCCGCCCCAGACATCTCACAGAGGCAGCACAGCTGTCTGTCTCCTGCCCCATCCTTCAGGAGGTTGGGTCGCAGGAAGGATGGCCTTTTATAATGACCCTCTGCATGACTACAATTCATCTCACAAACTTCTGAGGGCCTGGAACTCAATGTTGGGGAGACAGGGCAACAGTTGGGTACTTAAGTTGCAAGCTGCAGAAACTGACTTGGCCACTTTAAATAAAAACAATTTGTTGGAAGGATACTGGGGAGGTGGTGGAATAAGGGAAACCTGAAGACAAAGTTCAGTAAAGCAGGAGTTGGGCTTTGCCAGGTAGTCTTGGTGCCAAAGACCTCTGAACAGTCACCCCTGGACACTGCTGCTATGTGAATGCATGTTAACCCTTTCTGCCATCCCAGTTAAGTCTCCAGAGAAAGGGTCAGAATGGCTAGATGTAGGTGTCAGGGACTTCTTCGTGTTGAACTAGGTTTTGAAGAATGAGTAGAAATTTGCTAAAGGGAGAAGGAAAGGACATTCCAGGTAGAAGGACCAGCATGTACATCACTGGAAAGAAATCTCGGGGCCATCTTGGACTTGTGCCTGCCACAGTGTGCCAGACGCTTTCCTGGTCGTGTCATTCAGTGCTCAAGAGAACCCTATAAAATGGATATGAATAATTTTTTGGAAAAAAATTATTGTATTGTCTTTATTAAAATGATAAGTGCTTTTATAAACCCTTTAAGCTATATAGCAAAATGTTGCCAAAATGGAGAGAGGAGGTCAATCACTACAAACCCTACTGCCCCAAACCCCAGAATTAATATTAGGCAACATAATTCCAGATGTTTTTCTAGGCATATATTTGGAAGGAAGGGTGGGAGTGGAAGAAAGGAAGGGAGACGTAAGAGAGGGAGGATGGGTAGCAGGAAGGAAAGAAGAGAGGCAGGGTGCAAGGAAGGAAGGAAAGGAATTTTATTAAAATGAGATTATACTGTATATGCCAATTAAAAAAAAAGTATATGAACCGTATTTCCATATGAATTTAACAAAAGGAAATTTGAGCGAAATAAAAGCAGTTGTTTATATGTTTGATTTGTCACCAAAATGAATATGTTTTACAAGATCCCCCAAGGTTTGTGGAGAACATTAAGAGATTAGGGGCCATCTCCCCCCTAAATTACATGTTTAAATCCTAGCATTTATTTTTCCGTGTTATGAAGAATGAGAAAATTAAGTCCTTCACACTTTCTATCATGCTCACACCTAACACACTGCTGCTGGGCTATTGATTTTATTTATTTATTTATTTATTTATTTATTTACTTATTTATTTATTGGAGACAGAGTCTCGCTGGGCTATTGATTTTATTTGTTTGTTTGTTTGTTTATTTATTTATTTATTGGAAACAGAGTTTCGCTTTGTCTCCCAGACTGGCATGCAGTGGCATGATCTCGGTTCACTGCAACCTCCGCCTCCCAGGTTCAAGCAATTCTCCTGCCTCAGCCTTCCGAGTAGCTGGGATTGCAGGAGCCCACCACAATGCCCAGCTAATTTTTGTATATTTTTTCAGTAAAGACGGGGTTTCACCATGTTGGTCAGGCTGGTCTTGAACTCCTGACCTCAAGTGATCCTCCTGCCTCACCCTTCCAAAGTGCTGGGATTACAGGCATGAGCCACTGCTGCGCCCAGCAGTGCTATTGATTTTATAATGCCAAGGTCTATAATATTCACAGACCTCGTAATATTCTGCCACCTCCCTGCCGTTGAATATTTAATCCTAGTTCTGGGTTGGTTTGTTAGCATTGCTCACCTCTAGTCATACCTTGACTTTTCCCTTTCTTAGTTTCTTTTTTTTTTTTTTTTTTTTTTTTTGAGACAGACTCTCACCCAGGCTGGAGTGGAGTGCCAGTGGCATGATCTCAGCTCACTACAACCTCTGCCTCCTGGATTCAAGTGATTCTCGTGCCGCAGCCACCTGAGTAACTAAGATTACAGACATGCGCCACCACACGTGGTTAATTTTTTTGTTTTTTTGTAGAGATGGGGTTTCACCATGTTGGCCAGGCTGGTCTTGAACTCCTGTCCTCAAGTGATCTGCCCTCCTCGGCCTTCCAGAGTGCTGGGATTATAGGCAAGAGCCACTGCATCCCTTTCTGAGTGTCTTATTTAGATTTATCTCTTGATTGCCATAGACCCACCTTATGGATAGGAACATTAAAGCTTGTTCAAAGTCACATTGCCCATGGCAAATCAGTGCAGAGCCAAGATTCTGACAAATATTTGCCTGATTCCAGAGAGAGAGCTCAGGAGACCCATGGCAGTTGTGAGATTTTGGACTTGGGTGTTGGCATCTAAGGAAGAAGGGAGTCACACTCTCTCTTCTTGAACTTTCTGGGGCTGCCAGAGGAAGCTGGACAGGACTCAGGGCTAACTCTGCCTCAAGGGGTCAGATTAAGGGTTGGACAGGTTTCCTATAGTGCCTCTAACCCAGCCCTAGAGCTTTAAGGAAGGAATTAGTGATTTAGGTGACTGGTTCTCTTGGCCTAGATTTTTCTGGACACTGAGGACTGAGAACAGAAGGTAGGACAATGAGGAGGCCCGATGCATCTGATTTTCTTCCACTAGAAACAAAAATCCCCCAACCCAGAGGCCTAAACAATAACAGATTTTTCTGTCACTTAAAAAAAAAAAAAGCCCAGAGGCAGGCTGTGGGGATGCTGTGGCAGCTCAACCATTCCATGGTGTCCCAGGTTCCTTCTTGTTTTCCATTCAGCCATCCTTCTTAAGATGGCTGCCAGAGGAAGGGGAAACTCAAGGAACTGAAAGCCCAGGGGCTTCCACCTACATCTCTTTCAACAGAACAAAGTCATGGCTGCCCCTAGCTGCAAAGGATGCTGGGAGATATAGTTTCTAAAGTCAGTCACAAGACAGAAAGAAGTTTATCACCAGGATAATTGAGATTTTTCACTACTTTTTAGTCTAAGATAATGAAAACAACTACACTTAGTAATTTACAGATACTCATTTGAAGTGCCATCTAGGGACCAGGCACAGAGCCAGCTGATTTGTGTAAACTGGCGAATGAAGGGCTTGTCCTCTCCTCACCTGACTTACATAGGAAATAGTCACTGTGTGCAAAGTGCCTAATATCTATTACTTCATTTAATGTTCGTAACAGTACTAGGAAGTAATTACTATTATCCCCATCCTACACACAAGTAAACAGAAGCTCTGAGAGGCTAATAAATCTACTCAAGGCTCCGTAATTATATAACAGAGCCAGAATTCAAATCCATGTTGGTCTAGTCCAGAGCTTCAGCCATTAACTATTCCATACTAGTGGATTCCATCCCTGGCTGTGTCTTAGAACCTCCCTGAAAGCTTTTTATATGTTCCACAGAGATTCTGATTTAAGTGGTTGGAGGTAGGATTCAAGCATCAGTGTGTTTGTAATTATCTTATTTAATCCACACAACAACTGGAGATGGAGGTATTTATCTTTCTGTTTAAAATCAGAGAAACTAAGACCCAGAGATGTGGACTCACTTGCCTAAAGTCACACAGCAATTCCATAGTGAAATTGGGATATATGTTCAGGTCTATCTTCTCCAAAGAGCCATCCTTAGCTCCACAAAAAGGCAGCCTCTGAAAAGCTGGGGGATATACTGGCCAACTCCTCTGCTCCAGCCCCAGAAGCCTCCCAGGGAATGTGTGTGCATGAAGGGCAGAGCGCCAGGTGGCAACTGAGTGATAAACAGGCCAGGACATGCCAGGATGTGTGCCGGAAGCCCAGCCCGCTGAAGGCAGAGGTGTGGCTGGGCTGGGGTGGGGGCCGGACGTGGGGATGCACTTTTTCCCCAGCACAACAAGCTGTGGGCTTCCTCCCTCCCAGCTGAGCCCTGCCTGATATGGCAGGCCCAGAATGGGTTGCTAGCTAGAGACTGGAGGGCTGGCAGGAGGGCAGGGGCCCAGGGCCAGTCCCCAGAGGAAGTCACATGGCTGGGGGCACAGGCATGACCCAGGAATGGTGAGGGAGAGAGATATTTCAGGCCCGAGAGGAAGGGCCCAGCCCATGAGATGAATCACCCGTGCCAGAGATTATCCTGAGGAAGACCTTGGGGGTGGAATGGTGATAAGTGCTCTCCTCCCGAGGTGACCAGGAGCCCACGGGCAGCTGGCCAGTGACCGGTGAGGCAAAGTGTGGCTGGGAGCACACAGATGAGTCTGAGAGTGCCCACCAGCTCCAGGTGCTTTCCAGAAGGGACTTCTCAGTGACCCTACAACACGAGGGAAAGCCCTGGAGACCAGTCTCTTACACAAGGTCACAGGGCCAGAGATGGGACTTGGAGTTGGAGTGTGCCTTTCTGTTTCCGCAGCTTGTCTCCCCAAAGCAGGGAGCTAAGACTGCCACTGCCCTCTTGCTCCAGGGGCTTCCTGGGTGGACATGAAACTTCACAGATAAAACACCACGCTTTAGACTCCAAATGGCAAACCAAGTGTCAGAGCTTATGCTTGCTCCTGGATGAGGCACTAGACTTGTCCCAGTTTCGTACTGCAGGAGTGGGAAGTAGGGGGTCCAGAGGCTTACCCAGAACAAGGGGCTTACCCAGGACTCCAGAGCAGGCTGGACAGAGGCCAGTGGACCTGAGTCCTGCCTCCCAGCCCACAGGTGATGATCTTCTGGATCTCTAAGCGTGACCATCAGCATCACCTGGGAACTTGTTAGAAATGCACATTTTAGGGTGCATTTCATTCAGCCCCAGATGGACTGAATGTGAACCTGGGCAGTGGGCATCCCTCTGAGTGTTAACTAGTCCTCCTGCAGGGGATTCTGGTGCCAGCAAAACCCAAAGTCCACACACACACACACATTCACAGGCTGGTATGTGGTATAAAATGACCCCACAATGGTCTTTACCTCAAATTCAATTGAAACAATCCCATCCACCTGATGATCCATCCATGGGCCCACAAACCATGAGAGTGCAGAGGTCCTTCAAAATCAACAGGGATTTGTTTCTCAAGCTTGAGCGATATGTGGGTTCCTTAAAAGGGGAAGCCACTTGTACACTACCCCCCGCCAGCCAGTAAACACACAAAATGGTGGTTTAATTTTTATTACGCCATTGCTTAGATATGTACTATCATAAAACTAAGGGTAGGCTCTTATGCTATTAAAATCTGCAAGTTCCGGGTGAAATATAAACTAACATAAACACAACAAAACCTTACTTTTAAATGAATGATAATTGACATATGTCAGAGAATGTTACTTTGCTGAAGCTGAGTGGCAGCTTGTAGCCTGACCATGGTGTCAACTGCCACCATGTGGGGCCCATTAAATTTGGTGCCATGTATCACCCTCTGTCATGAGATGAATCAAACCTCCCAACCCCTTTCTTCTAGCCCACCTCCTCCTAACCCTTTCTTCACACAGGGCAGGGGCTTCAATGCATTACTGCTTTCTTCTCCTGGGCTCCAAATCACAAAAGTGGTTTTCCTGGGAATATTATGACCATAAGCAAAAATGCAAACTTAAACAGGAAAGTTAATTAGAGGACAGTTCTCAGTTATAATGAGGTCATCTTAATAGTTTGAAATATGAGGATATTAGATTCATTTTAAAATGGAAAAAAAAAAAAAAGACCATTTTGAAATTCTCACTCTTGGAGCCCTGAGCATGCCTCTCTGGAAACCTGGAAGTCCATAGACCCCTTTTGAAGAGACAGAGACTTAGAGCTGGCATGCCTTACTCCATTTCTGAGCTGGAGAAATCAAGGCCCACAGAACAGTGGGGACCCACTGTTCCCTTCTCTGATCCCTCTAACCTCTATCAGCTGATTTCTCACTGGCATGAGGAAGAAGTGTCCCAGTCACCATTGTACCCAAATGCAAGGGGCTCCCCTGGGATGAGTGAGCCGCTCTCCCTGAAAGAGGTTTGAGCACAGTTGGCCACAACTCAGTATAGATGGGATAGACTTCCCTCTGCCTCTGCCAGGAAGTCCAACTTGGGAGGTCTTGAGGGGGACCTGGGCATCTGTTTCATACCCAAGTAATTTGGATGCACATAGAAGTTTGAGAAACAGAGGCCCTGATGCTCTTTAAGATTCCTTCTGATCCTAGAGGGCTGGATTCCAATACACATCATTATTGCTGTAATCATCATCATCAAAAAACTGTTATGTGTTGAGTGCATGCTGTGTGCCAGATGCTTTGCTAAATGTGTTATACATATGATTGTTGTAACCTATAAGATGGCATTATTATTATTATCATCTCCACACAGATAAGGAAATAGGCTAAGGGAGGTTTATCATTTTCCTAAGGTCACACAGCAAGAGGCTGAGCCGAAACTCAAAGCTGGGCGTGTTGCCCCAGTGCCCTAGCAGTATTTCATATCCAACTCTGCCCCTAGCTGGCCATGTGCCTTTGGAGCCTCTCGGGCCTGCACTGGGGCTCAGTCTCCCCACCTGTGGGAGGGATTGTCTCTTTGCAGCCTCTTCCACAATCTTGGCCCCCAGATTCACAAACGGGTTGATGGTTCAGCAGGGGAGTCAATAGGACTTTGGCAGCAGGAGGAGGGAGACATCAATTTTCCAGCCCCGAGGCCCATGTTCCAGCTCCTCCTAGTCAGGATGCTCTGGCCCTAACCATTCTGCCCCCACCTCCCACCCCCTTGATAAACGCTGAATCACTGGCCTGGGTGAGGCCCACCTCGTGGATAGCAGTGGGCATTAGGAACGCTGGGGTGGAGATGAAATCTATGTAGGTGAAATCAGTGTAGAGGAGCCTATTCTTGGCAGGAGTGAGGAGATGTGGAAGAAGACAAAAAGGGAATGGCGATGTGTGTTAACATAAGTGCCAGACACTCAGCTAGATGCTGGGTAAGCAACTTAACACCTCAACATCTCAATTTTCTCTTCTGGAAAATGAAGTTGTTATGAAGAGTGCATGAGAATCATCCAATTATTCATGTGTCTAACAATTATTCAACAAGGGCTGCCCATGTACCAGGCAGCGTTCTAGGAAATGCAGCTGTTAAGTAACAAATATTCATGTTTGTGGGGCTGACAGTGCAATGAGGAAGACAGACAAACATAAGTCAACAAATAAACAATGTAAAGTTGGGGGGTGCTGATACATTCTAGGCATATAAATAAAGCCGGAGTAAGAGGTGGTCTAGAGAGTGCCATGAAAGGGCAGGGTACTCAGGGGTCACCCCTGTGGGGCAGCGATGTGGGAGGTGATATTCTGCTTGAATGAAGTAATGGGTGAACCATACAGCCATCTGAGAAAAGTGCTGCCAGCAGCAAATAAATATAAGGCATCCATCAGATAGCCTGGCACATACTAGGTCCACAGTAAATCGTGCATGCTCTCACAGTGCAAAGACAGAGGCTGTTTCCTTATTTGAGCAGATGGATGGTCTCTGTGTTCCTGCTGCTCCCCAGCTGTAGGAATATAGTCTTCAGGCCCCAGCTTTTTGCCCTGCCCGCTCTAATCCTGGGAGAGAGGACCCAGGGACCAACAGCTCCAAGGCAGAAGGAGGAAGAAGAGATTCCGTCAGAGGCAGCACAACCTCCTACCAGCCTGGCGCACAGAGTTGGGCTCCCCAATCAGACACCATGGTGCCAGTCACAGCGGCTGAATGCTGGATAGCCACAAAATAATAAAAGCTGATCTCACTGGTGAAAACCCACATGGAACTGGATCATAGCCTTGCTCTGACAATATGGGTGCCTTTCCATCTACAGGTTGAAGGCTACAGGCCTTTACAATTGACACCCTAATGGCTTCTGCCACCTGCTTCCCACCTCTCCTTCTTTCCAACTCCTCCACTCTCCCCGGGCTGATTACCCGGGTTCCGGTGACCATCACTGGGTGCACAGCTCTGGGTCCTTCTGGAGGTGCCCATGTCAGGGGATGGGGAGCAGACAAACACACAGGTGAGGCTGAGCTGGCATGGTGGCTGCTTGGACAGGGGCCAGCACAGGGGCTGTGAAAGTCAATATCCTGTTGGAGGAGTTGGCCAGGGATGGCTTCTGGAGGAGGCAAAATGCAGCTTCAAGGGTGTTTTTCTTTGTTCAGTTCTCAGCTCTTCAGAGAGCCTTCGCTGGTCACACTACCTGAGGTTCTCCACTGAGCTGCAGTGTCACAGCTCTGAATTTCATTTTCTTCTGAGCACTATCCCACGTGAGAGTATTTCTTTCCTTCATCTATTCATTCGACAGAAATGATGCTCCCAGTACAGGGCTCCCAGCAGCTCCAACACTTTAGTACCAAAAGTTTTGGCTATGGTTTGTGCTGCTGAAGTTTTCTTCTAAGCACAAATGAAGAAAATGGAGGGACCAAACGCAGGTGGAAAGTCATTGGACACCCGCCATTCGAGACCTCCTTAAACACAAACACCCCTTCTTGATCCGTGGCAGCACCAATTTTATTTACAAGCATGTACACGGCACTGGCTATGTTCCCGGCAATGTGCTAAGCACTTTACGTCTAGTATCTCAAACCTCAAAACTGCCCAAGGAGGTAGAAACCATTACTGCTCCCAGTTTACAGATAAACTGAGGCAAGGAGGGATTTAAGTAACTTTTCCACGGTCACAGAGATAATAAACGGTAGAGCCAGGATGTGGACCCCTCTAGAGCCCTCACTGACAGCAGTGTCTGGTATACAGCAGGACTCCATACCTTAGTGATTGCTGCGGGTGAGAGCTAAGCTGATCTCCTTCTGTATCCAGCAGGGGGCGACAAAGCACCTGGCTGACTGTGCACCTGCCCCAGGTATGTATAGTTGATTTGGCTTAAAGACGAACAGTACCTGCTGAAGAGGTATCCTTCTCACTTCCTAATCCAGGCAGAGGGAGCTAAATGGGGAGAAAAATTCTGG
Organism: Rhinopithecus roxellana; assembly: GCF_007565055.1. Lineage (NCBI taxonomy): Eukaryota > Metazoa > Chordata > Mammalia > Primates > Cercopithecidae > Rhinopithecus > Rhinopithecus roxellana. The sequence goes on from NC_044549.1 coordinate 52,052,381, forward strand.
GCTAGCACGACTCTGCCAAAGAAGAACTTTATGCAATGGGTCCCATTGAAACAGTCATGAAACCGTTATTCACACTAGGTTCCAGGTTTTGGAATGAATCCTTGGAGAAGCTCCCAGTCAGGTGAAGGATTAAATGACCTGAACATTATCAGGCCCACAGAAATCTGTACAAGTGAAAAATAAGCTGTTCTGGATCACGAAGCTAGTAAGTAGCAGATTTGGGATTCAAACTCAGACTTATTTGACCCAAAAGTCTGAATTCTTTTTACCAAACTATGGTCCTCACGTTGATGAAAGCCCTGTCCTGGGTGCCGGAGACAGAGATGAAGGATACAGCATCTTTCCTACAAGGAGATTATGTTCTGATGGAAGAGGGAGGGGAGTGAGCCCATACAACATTTGAGGTGGGAAGGGCTCTGCCAAGATCAACACAAGAAGGGTGGGAGCACAGAGGAAGAGATGCATTAAAAGGTGGTCCCTTCAAAGATCATGTCTATTGTGTTCACTGCTGTACCCTAGCAGTGAACCCAGCCCAGGGACTGGCACAGTTTACTCCTCAACGAATGTTTGATGACTGACTGAATGAGGAAGAGACCAAGTGCCTAGGATAGGAGTAATGTAGATCAAGGAAGGCTTTTCAGATGAGTTGACATTTGGGTGGGATTTGGAGGATAAGTTAGGAGTTTGCCGGGTAGAAAAGACAGCTAAAGGCACTCTAGACATATGCAAAGGAATGACAGGCTGCAGTAGTAGTCTCTCAACTTTTTTAAAAATCACAACCCACAATGTATACACATACACATCCAATACACACACACACACACACACACACACACACACAGTTGGAACCTTATGCATAATGTCCTCTGTTATTTTCTGATCTATTTCTTTTCATAAATGCTAGTGGCAACCCACTAATTTGTTGTGATATGGGCACAAGTGTTTGGGGAAAGTGGAGGCTGTAAAGGTAATTTTGAGCTAGACCATAAAGATCTCTGGATGCTAGGCTGATAAGATGGAACCCTTTTTAGTTCTGCCTCTCCTTCCTTCCCTGTGAAGCCAGACACTACAAATTCCTTTTCCTTCTCTCACTCTCTGATGAACTCCCTGCCTCTCAGGCCTGTCTTTGTTACCTTTAGTCACTCCATTTCCCCAGCTGGTTCTTTAAATCATGCTGAATTCCTGGGGCTCTGCACTGGGCCTTCCCCACTCATCCTTCTTAGTCTCCCAGGGCGTCCTCTCCTTGCCTTGATTTGAATGTCTGCCCACTTCTAGCTGGGGATATCCAACCTAGAAGTAACAGCCCAAAGCCTCTCCCCAAGCACTAGTTACCCTTCAGTGACCTACAGACACTTCAAACTCAGCATGTCCAAAACCAAGTTTCAGTCCCTGAGACCTCCTGCTCTCTGGGTCACCACTCTGTATTTTTCTCACCAGCCACACTCTCACAGGACAGGACACTGTACTGGAGGCCTTCCCCATCTTGTCTATCCTGCCTTCAAACTCGCTCTCAAATCCACCCCCTTCTCTCCCCGCCGTCTGCCACCGTTTTGTCCACAGGTAATATTGAGACCTCCTGACTTGCCCTCCTCTCTTGCCTCTTCCTTTGGCTCCCACGACAGCTACCATGAACCTTGTGGAACATAAACCTGATCATGTAACACCCCTGCCCCTCTTAATATGCCCTGCGTCCCTAGACTCCCTATTGGGCCTCTTCCCTGCTTATCTCCTTCCACCCTTATTCCTTCTAACACACCAATATCCAGGCACCTTGAACCTCTGTGGCCCTGTTTCCTTTGGTTTCAAAAACTCTACTTGCTTAATACCAATTCATTCTTTTAGGATCCCACTTTAAAACACTTCCTCCAGGAAGCCTTCCCTGATCCACTGAGACTGGATGAGGAGCTCCTCTGTGTTCCAGCAGCCCTCTGCACACCACACATCTTGGTGCCTAGCACCTTGTTTCCTACTGGAGTGTCCCAAGTCTTTCGCCCTCCTCTATTAGATACACAGCCGAATGGGGCTGGGGGGTAGATTAAGAGCAGATGCTGAAATCAGTATTCTCTAGGTTTGAAGCCCAGCTTGGCCATGGACTGGCTGTGGGAATTTTGTACTTTATTCAATCCCTCCCTGATTCACTTTCCTCATACTATCAAATAATGATGGCTGTGATAATGATACCAACAAGTGGAGCGCCTGCCTCTTGGCATTTTCAGGTGATTCAGTGAGTTGATACGCTGAGGCTATAAATGACAGTGCCTGGCATGTAATAGTGCTACCTATATGTTTGATCATGAAATCGGTCCTCAGATGGGTTGCTCCAGGAGGGGCAGAGACTGGATTTATTTGATCTACTGATCTGTCTTGGCCATATTCTTCCCTCCTGTATTCTTCCTCTTCTTCCTCCTCCTCCCTCACCTTCCGATGCACCCAGCACCTACACTGAGCTGTTGGTACGTGCCTAGCACCTGGCCTGACATTGGGTCACAAGTACATCCCAGCATTCACGACATGAGTGAAACTTTGGTCTAGGAATGATGGTGAATGCAGAAAATAAAGGTCATATTTGAGAGATTCTTTGGAGGTAGACTGCTCAGGGCTTGTGCTGACTGCATCTCTGGGTGGAAGAGGAGGAAGAGGAGGAGGAAGAATGCAGGAAGGAAGAACATGGCCAGGACAGACCTTGTGATTTACCTTACCAAACCCTTAGCTTCTCCAACCATCTCCAGATCATTACAAGGCACCTCCATTCACCCAAATGCTCCAGCCAACATCGGGGTCACCTATCATTCCTCTTTCTCTTTCTGTACCCCTCCACCCTCTCCCCTGAATCCTTTTAAGTCCTGTCTGTGCAAGACTCAGGCCCCGTATCCTGGGTCCTTTTCTCCTCTCTGCACCCCACTTCCACCCTTATTGTCCTAGTTACAACTGCTGTGTAATAAGCACCACCTCCAAACTTAGTGGTGTAAAACAATCATATTCACAAGTTATAGGGCTCAGGAAGTTGGGCAGGGTACACTGGGGGTACTACACAGCCACCGTCCACCATGCCTTAGCTTGGCAGACACAAAGCCAGCATGACACGATGGTGGGGGTACCCTTACCCACATTTCTGGCACCTGGGCAAAGTGACTCCAGTGCTGAACTCACCTGGGACTATGGGCTGGAGCAAGCACAGGTGTCCTCTGCCTATGCCTGGGCTTCCTCACAGCCTGGTGGCCTCTAGGCCTCTACCATGGTGGCTCAGGGCCCCAGCACTGGTGCTCCAGCCAACAAAACAAAGACTGCGTTGTCTTTTATCATGAAGACTTGTAATTTTGAGCATCACTTCTACTACATCTTATCGGTGGAAGCCATCACAAGCCCACCTGTATTCATGCAGGGAGAGCACAGAGAACCCACTTCTTCATGGGAGGAGTGTCAAATAATTTTGTGGTCATGTTCTAAGAGCACCACCCTAACCCAAACCACCAATGTCTCACCTGGATCCCCACTGTCATCTCCTCTCAGGTCTGCTTGACGGTGCACTTTACTCACCTGTTCCCATTCCCGCAGTGTGTTCCCACAGGACAGCCACGGGGAGCTTTTGAACACACAAATCAGATCAGTCACCCCCTTCTTCATCCTTCCAATGTCCCCAACTGAACACACCACTGAAATCCAAGCTCCTTGGCATGCCCACACAGCCTTGTGGATCTGCGTAGCCCATCTCCCTTCAAGCTCAGGCCTTCTCTCTCTCTCTCTATCATAGCCCACCATCTCCTCTCTGGGGCTTATACCCACCCCTGAGCTTTTGCACCTCCTGGTACCCTTCTTGCAGTGCTGGACCCCTGATGCTGTGTCCTTCAGGCCTCAGCTCAAATGCCACCTCCTCAGATCTAAAATTAAGCCTCCAACACCCAGTATTCCCTCTCCCATCACCCTGCTTAATGGTCTACTATCTGTAACTCCTGTTCTTGTTCACTTATGATCTGCCCCCTTCCTGGCCCCAAGAGGAAAGACTCCCGCCTTTCTTTTTCCTTATGTCCACAGTGCCCACCATCGTGGTTGGCACAGAATATGGAATGTGAATGAATGCCTGAATGGGGGCGCGCGCGCACGCGTGTGTGTGTGTGTAATTTAGAAAGGCAAACTTGAAGGATAGGCAAGCCTGGGTGCAGGAGATTACTACAGTTGGGCATACGTTGTTTCCCATATGGTTCTGCCACTCACTAGCTGGTGACTCTGGGCAAACACCTTCACCCTCTTGAGCCTCAGTGTCTTCAGCTGAAACCTGAGTTCAGATTTGCCAGACCCGGGCATAGGGACAGCAGGTCCAGCAGGAACATCAAGCCAGGATCACAGCCGCTCCCAGGGAGCTCAGTCACTGGAGCCCGAGAGGAACACTCTCAGGAGGCGCAGGCACAGCCGCTCCTAGAGACTGGACATCCCCCAGGTGGCAGGCGGGACCGGTCCGTGCAAACAGGGAACAGGTACCCGGGGGAAGGACATTCGCTGGCAAAAACATAAACTGCCGCTCGGAGTCTTGGCACCACCCAATTTCCAGGGACACTTAGACTCCCCCTGCTCACTGAATGGGGTGTACACCAAAGTAGGGGGTCAGCCCCCTCGGATAGGCCAGGGCACTTAAAGCGTTTTGTTCCCGGGAGCGAGGCCAAGGTGCACTACCCGCCGCGTCCGCCTGGTGTCGCCGCGAGCGTGCTCTGAGCGGCCAGCTGCGCCCCTCACACTCCCGCGGCTCCGGCGCCCCACTGCTGTTCCGCGCCGGGCTCCTGGGCCTCAGCCCGACTCCGTCTGTCGGCTAACAGCAGGATCCCAGAGAAGGCTGCCCAAGTATCTTCTGCCACCCCCGCCACCACCCTCGAATAGGTGGGGATAGGGAAGAAATACGCTGAGCCAGTCCGCCCGTCGCTCCGCGAAAGGGGGCGCCCTCCCCTGAAGCTGGGGTTGGGGAACCGGGGTGTGCTCTGTCAGCCCCATCTCCCTGTTCCGGGCTTGAGCGAGCGGGGCAGCAGACCAAGGCACTAGGGCTTTCGGCCGAGTATGGTCCACTCCACCCGAGGGCAGCCTCTCAACGCCCACTCGCCCTGCAACCTGCAAGTTAGTGACGGCTGGGGGACGAGCGGGCTCCTCCCGCCTCCAAACAGGCTGTGCTCCCCAGCCTCCCACCTGCACCCCAGGGCAGGGAGGGGGCCCCCGGGAGCGTGCATGGAAAGGCACGAGCGCGCGCCTGGTGCAGGCGGCCCTGTCCCGCGGGTGCAGGGGCGCGGGGCGGGCGCTCCGGGGAGGCGGGCGGGGGAGGGGGCGGGGGAGGGACGGGGGAAAGGAGGGAGGGGCGGGGGCGGGAGGCAGCAGCGCCCCCGCACTCCCCGCGTCTCGCACACTTGCACCGGTCGCTCGCGCGCAGCCCGGCGTCGCCCCACGCCGCGCTCGCTCCTCCCTCCCTCCTCCCGCTCCGTGGCTCCCGCGCTCCTGGCGAGGCTCAGGCGCCGAGCGCGCGGACGGGCGCACGGACAGACGGCCCCGGGGACGCCTCGGCCCGCGCCTCCCGGGCGGGCTATGTTGATTGCCCCGCCGGGGCCGGCCCGCGGGATCAGCACAGCCCGGCCCGCGGCCCCGGAGGCCAACCGGGACTATGAACCGGAAAGCGCGGCGCTGCCTGGGCCACCTCTTTCTCAGCCTGGGCATGGTCTACCTCCGGATCGGGTAAGGGCTGCCTGCGCCCTTTCCGCGCGTGTCTTGGCAAAGTTGGCACGGCCCGGGGAGGGAGGTGTGCCGCCTGCGAGCCTCTGCCGGCCACCAACTTCCACAGCTTCTCTGAGAGGCCGGGTGGGTGCGGTGTGGGAGCGGTGGACGCACAAAGGCCCCCCGCAGGCGGACGCCCCAGGAGATATAGGGAGGGGGACTGGCCATCCTGAGGACGTCTGAGTCTGGAATCCCCCAGGACCAGAGACAGCCGGTAGGGACGCTCCAGCCTGAGGGACTCTGCGGGAGGGCTAGCTGCTGCAAAGGTTCAGCCCATCCCGGGGACTCTTCGAACCCGGGCATAGGGACAGCAGGTCTAGCAGGAACATCAAGCCAGGACCACAGCCGCTCTCGGGGAGCCCGAGAGGAACTCTCTCAGGAGGCGCGGCACAGCCGCTCCTAGAGACTGGGCAGTTCCCAGGTGGCTGGCGGGGCCGGTCCGTGCAAACAGGGAACAGGTACCCAGGGGGAAGGACTTTCCCTGGCAAAAACATAAACCGCCGCTCGGAACCTTGGCACCACCCGATTTCCAGGGACCCTTAGACTCCCAGAGCCCCTTCCCGGGCCAAGGGGACAGCACGTCCCGCCCCCAACAAACACACACAAAGGTGGGACAAGAGGCGGCCCGAGACACCGAGGGAGACAAGCGCTAGAGAGAGGCGGGACACCACGCCCCCTGGAACTGGGCAGCAGAGGCTGCCGGGCGCCCGAGCAGCCCTCTGGCTTCACCCAACGTTTCTGTGGAGGTGGGGCTCAGGGGCGCTCTGGCTGGAAGGTGGGAGGGGGCAGCTTGGGACGCGTCCTGGAGCTGCTTGTGCAAAGCCGGTCACCCTTTGTAGTTAAGACATAACCCGTGTGAAGCTCGGAGCAGTGGGCCGGCGGTGGGGGTCTAGGCATGGAAAGAGGTTCTGGCGCTGAAGGGCCCGCTTGGTAGGTCTCGCACACCCTGCCCCTCCACCCCCCATCAGTGAACCCCCTACTGCCCCTTTTGAGGAGGGGTGGACCGCAGGGGCTGCGGCGAGGGGGTGTGTGTGAGGATCCTTTGTGTTTTGTCACTACTACCCCCCTACCCCGTCACTTCCCCAGTCCACGTCTCTGGAGCGGGGATTTCACAAGTTGTCGGGCCGCTGCCGCGAGCAGGTGCGTGCAGAGCAGACTAGGGGCCGCCAGCCGGACCAGCGGCGGAGAGGCGGCTACGGGGCTCGCGCCAGTACCGCCAGCCTGCCGGTGTGTTTTAAGTGTTATTGATTCGCCCGCGTCTGGGTGGCTTTTCTTTTTTCCCCTGCTTTAATCTTCATCTTGGCCCGCGCCCCGCCGCCCCGCGCACATCCAGCATCCAGGAAGCCGGTCGGGCCGATTGGCTCGGGCCGCGTGCGGCTTTATCTCCTTTTTAATTAGAAACGGGGAGGAGGGACCCGGGTGGCGGGGGAGAGAAAAAGGGAAAACAGCAGAAAATAACCTCCCCTGGCCGCCCCGCCCGCCCGCGGGCCGCCCTCCCGCCAGCGCCGCGGCCTCCCCGGATTGGCCCTGCGGGGGCCCAGCTGCGCGGGAGGGAGGGAGGGAGGGAGGGAGGGAGGGAGTCCTGCAGGGCGCTGGCCTTCCGCCCCAAGCTGCCCTCTGGGGTGGGGAGAGGTCCAGGTCGGGGAGGTGGGAGTTGCAGGTGACTTCGGGCCAGGCCCTGCTGCTCCCTGTGCCTCGGGCTACTCATCTGTATAGTGGGCATGAGGGGTGAAGTCTCAACATCCCTAAAAGGTTTTTCCATTTCCCCACGTATGACTGGGCTCTACCCGCTTCTGGTTGATGGTGGGGCATATGTGGTATTCTTGTTTTACTCGGATAGTTCTGTTACTTGCACTAGCCTATTGCCACAATCAGATCCAATAAGAATAGTGATAATTACAACACCACCACCACATTTATGGGCGCTCACTATGTGCCTGACACCTTCTAAGCACTTTCCATGTTCTAGCAAATGTGGTTTTCACAGCAGCCAATTAGGTGGGGACTAGTTATCAATACCCTAATTTAGCCATGGAGAAACTGAAGTGCAGAAGGAAGGAAACTTGCCTAAGATCGGACAACTAATAAGTGAGGGAAGCTTAGATGGAAACCTAGGCCAGACCCTTAGGGGCTAGTCTATTGTACCTAGGAATTTTTGGCCTCGGTATGCCAGTCCGTCCACTCTCTGCTGGTGTAGAAATTTCCTGGTGGCCAGCTAGGTGCTCAGAGGGTCCTCCTGACAAATGATGCCAAAACATCTCCACTTAATCTTCTCATGTTGCTTCTTCCTCAGACATTCCCAGCATTCTAGTGTGTGTTAGACCCTGGTTTAGGGCTGAGATGCAGATGCAAAGCCAGGCTGTCCCACCTCCAACACCTGCTAGCTGAGAACCTTCCTCTGGGTCCCAACCTCTGTGAGCCTCAATTTTCAGATATTTGAAATTTATATGATGATTCTTGCCCCACAGGGCTGTGTGGAAAGGTCACATGAGCTGCTGTTTGTGGCAGCACCCACCATACTGCCTTGGCACATAGTAGGGACACTGCCCAAGTTTACTGATGCATTTGATGCATATTTGGGGGCTCCTGCCATGTAATAGGTACTCACCCGGAGCCATATCTTTGAAGTGCCACAATCCATTTATTCGGTAGACATTTAGTGAACCAGCAGACAGCCTCCCTGCCCGCAGGGAGCTCATCCTCTCAGGAAGGAGACAAGTGATCAAGTGAGCATGCAAATTAAAAACACATACATGAAAACATGATGAATACATGATTACCATGAGTAATCAAGAATATCCAGTAAACAAAACAGAGATTGTGATAGGAATTTATTAGGGGAAGGGAGGAGAGGGAGGCTCCCTTAGCTGGGCTGATCAGGGAGGTGACCCTTGAGGTCATGTGAATAATGACAAGAAGCCAAGCTTGTGAAGATCAGGGGCGAGAGCACTTCCAGGGAGGGGGTCAGCAAGGACAGAGTGCCTGCTGCAGGGAGAAGGCTGGCACATGGCAGGAGCCTAGGGAAATGGCAGGAGTGATCAGTTGTGCTCTTGGAGGGCATGGGTCCACGTCACCTCCTCGAGTTATTGGTACAGGAGAACCTCGCTCTAACAAATCACAACTCCAGAACAACTGCCCACAGCTGAGCCCCAGGATGAGGCACTTGCCCAGTGGCTCTACCTGCAGCCCTACCACTGCCACCAGGCCAAGCCACCACCAACCCTAACCTGCCTGTTCCCTCTGCTCCTGCTCTGGCACCCCACAGGTCTTTCCTTCATGGAGCAGGGACCACCAGGTCATGTCAAGGTCCTGCTTACACCCTTCAGTGCTTCCTGGTGCTGCCTGATGCACCTGAGAAAATGCCAGCCCTCAGCCATCTCCTCTCACCAGGATCTTCCTGCATCTCAAGCCCTGGTTTTGTAGCAGTTTCCATGGGTTGTTTCTATTCCTTGAAGACTTCGAGCTTGTCTCCTAGAACTTTGCATTTCCTGTTCCCTCTGCATAGAACACCCTTCTCCAGATTTTCCCACAGATGCCTCCTGGCAATTCAGATCTCTGTTCTGTTCTGATGTCACCTCCTCAAGGAAGTCCTCCTTGATCACCTCAACTAAAGTGGCCCTCACTTTCCTCACCACCTGCACACTCTGGTTGCCATCCCAGCATCTTCCTTTACTTTCTTCATAGTACATATCACTGTCAGAGATGGCCTGTTTTATTCATTTGTGACACCTGTGTTGTCACCCTCCCTAGTTCCTTGAGGGCAGGGCCTTGCCTGTCAGGTGCACAGCTGTCCCCTAGCATGGTACCTGGCACATGATGGGTATCTGATACATATCAGTGAATAGTTGAAGAAGATAGGAATTGCCCTCATAATAGTCACACACATCCTCTAAGCCAGTCATGCCTGGAGTGGGATACATGTACTCCATTGACAGCAGGAAGAAAATGCCAGGACTTCTACTTAAAATTACTTTTTAAGGTTTTTTTCAATAATAAAACATATACATACATGACAGTATATGTTACATATACGTTAAAAAACAGATTTTTTTTTAAAGTGAACATCTGCACACCCATCACTCCTTCAGAGGCACCTGCTGCATGAGACTTTGAAGTCATCATTTCCTTGCTTGCCTTTACAATTTTACCAAAGAGATGATTCCCTAGCAATATAGGGTTTCTTTTGCATGCTTTTGAACTTCATCTCAATTGCATCCTACCACAAACTCAAAGGCAATTTGCCTTTTTCACTCAATGTAATGTTTGTGACATACATCATCTTTTCTTGTTTCTAAAACAAAAATCAAGTGTGTGTGTTTCACTGATATTGAGTATACGCATTGATACAAGAGCCTATGTAGAAATTATAGGGTTTCTATTCAAATGGACATGAGTTAGGGGTGCAGAATCAAAAAAGTTGGGAGACCACTGCTGGGGGCAGTGGGGTGGCCGGTGCTGGACACCTAGGAAGGGTTCCTAGTCCATGCCCCCTTGCTGGCCTAATACTCCATCTCTCTGTGTCTCTCCCTCCAGTGGCTTCTCCTCAGTGGTAGCTCTGGGCGCAAGCATCATCTGTAACAAGATCCCAGGCCTAGCTCCTAGACAGCGGGCGATCTGCCAGAGCCGGCCCGACGCCATCATCGTCATAGGAGAAGGCTCGCAAATGGGCCTGGACGAGTGTCAGTTTCAGTTCCGCAATGGCCGCTGGAACTGCTCTGCACTGGGAGAGCGCACTGTCTTCGGGAAGGAGCTGAAAGTGGGTATGTGCTCACCCAAACACCTCAGCAGAGTCTTACAGGTTATGGGGACATCAGGCTATAGGGACACCAGAATACCCTCAGGTGCCCTCTGGAACTCTGTCGCCTGCCCTTGCTAGAATGTCCCTCAGTGTGGGGTCCTGCATGTGCATTGACTTGCATTCAGGACTCCCAATGAGGGTCAGGTCTCTGGTTGAATCCATACCCCCTCAATCGTTTATTGACAGAGGTGCAAACCAGCAACCAGTGACCCAAATGCTAACCTCTGATACAGTGCTGATGCTGTGTTTTGAATTGAAGCCCAAATTTTAAAACTTGTTGTTTCACCTAAAATATAGGAATTTCTGGTTTCTTTTGAAAAGTTGGCAGATCTACTCATAATTTACATGTGTGCCCACGTGGTTGCAAAGACCTGAAACTGAGAACACAACTCCCTTTGGTTGTAGCAGTGAATGGGCAGCCCATTCACTGCCACAGTCCCCACCACTCCCCACTGCTGCCCAGCCTGTGCAATCCTGTGACATGATCCACTTGATCCCTGTGGGCTTTTGACTTTGAAACTGTTTTATGGGAATGGTGCGTGCAGACACATACGTACACATAGAGTTTTGAGCCACACATTTGACTTCTGAAGCAATTATAACAAAAGTCTGGTGGAAACGGGTCAGAGAGAGCAATGCTGGTCTCCAGGAGGCCCTGGTCAGTGGTAGGAGGCCATGCTGTGTGTCTTCTGGCTTGTGTGCATGTGCATTAGGGGACCAGAAATTGCCACAGGCTGGCTTCTTCTGCACTGTTAACTTCCCTGAAAGCCAGGTCAGCCTCGGATATCTTTGGGCATCCCTGCCACCTCCTCCTTAGGTCACACTGCTGTCACGTCTGGGTTCCCAGGTTGTCCCATGCTCCCCCATCTCATTTCCCTGTTGCTCCTGGCCATCCTGCAGTCTCTTCTGCACCCAGCAGGCAGGATCATCCTTTTATATGGAAGTCAGATCATGTCACTGTGCTGCTTAAACCCCTCTGGAGGCTTTCTTGCATCAGAATGAAATCCCCACTGCTCATCTAGCTGCTGCTGACCTCTGCTTCCATCTTCCCTCTTGACCTTGCTCACCAGCCTTGTTCTTTTTCCCAAACATACCATGCTGGACACCAGCTATTTCTTCTGCCTTAGCTCCTTTCCTCAGCCCCATGCTCCTGACCCTGTCCAGGTCTTCTAGACCTTTGCAACCTTGTCGAAAGTCCCCTCTCACCTCAAAGTTCCATCCCATCGGCCAAGCACTTCACACTGTCTGAATCCATTCTGAACTGGTTTGCAATGTCAGCTTCATGAGGGCAGGGGCTTCACTCCCATGCTTGCCACTGAACACTTTCTTCCCATTGCCTTTTGGAAGGCCTTACCCATCCCTGCAGCAGGCCTGGTTTTGTCACCATATTCTGTGAGTGCCTTCTTATTTGCACCTTACAGAACTGCAGACAGGATCTCAGTATGGGGTCCTGCAGGTGCATCGACTTGCATTCAGGACTCCCAGTGAGGGCCGGGTCTCTGGTTGAATCCATACCACCCCAATAGTTTATTGACAGAGGTGCAAACCAGCAACCAGTTTTTTGGGCCACTGGTGAAGTTGGCAGAGACCTTTCCGGAGGTAAGCCTTTTCCAGGATCTTTGTTGTGTAGACTTTTGCCTTGCACCATCTGCCCTGCTTCTCCCTCTTCCCAATTCCAGGGCTTACTTTTTAGGTGGAAACAGAGGCCCAGAGAGAGAATGGGACTGTCCCAGGTCACATAGTGAGTGGCATCAACACTGAGACTCCAGTTAAGGTTGCCTAATCTGTCTTGTGAGCCTCCCCTTGCTTGTCATTTGTGGTTTTTGTGCTTTCTTCTACTCAGATATCACACACACACACTCACACACCATTCCTGGGACCCAGGCATGGGCTCCAGCATTGTTTTAAATTTGTGACTTCTGATATGTAAGATGTTATAGATGAGGAGACTGAGGCTCAAAAGGGACTTGCTCAAAGTCAACAAAAGTGAGTGGCAGGGCCTCTCAGGACTGGGTTCATTCCAGCATAACTTTCAGTCTCAGAACAGTCAGTATATCGGCTGGCATTGGAATAGTCCCCACAGAGGTCTGGGGTGCAGCAGGAGGGCTACAGTGCAGGGCAGTGCCTGGACAAGGATCCCCTCCTGTTGAGCAGCCCCCAGCTGGCCATGGTTGTAGAAGTGAGGCTGAGGAGGAATACTGCCAGTGCACACCAGGGAGGAGCAGAGGCCACTGGCAAGAGGCATTCTAGTGGGCTTGGCAGGCAGAGGTGGCTGGGGGAATTCCAGCAAAGAGAGGTGCACAAGAAAATCCTTGGGATAGCGATGCAGGGCAGTTGGTCTGGTGAGCCTGGAAGGAAGCAGGAGCTGGAGCCAGGAGGTATGTAGGGTCAATTTAACAAGTTTGAATTTCTGAGTGGGAGCCATTGGAGGATTTTGAGTGTGGGAGTGACTGCCAGAGGATAGGTTAAGCTTATGAAATTGCCACTATGAAATGATTTTTGGCCCACAAAAGTAGCAACATAATAGATGTTGATATGCATATATTATGCATTGACTTGCATTCAGGACTCCCAATGAGGGTCATGTCTCTGGTTGAATCCATACCCCCTAATAGGAATAGGAATCCATTCAACCTTATAGGAATTTTAGAAGATTCATGAAAGAGTGGGTATAAGGTCATTCATTCATTTTAATACTTGTTGATTTATTCATGCATTCACCAAGTTATTAGGTGTCCACTGTGGCTGGAGGCTCCTGTTCCAGTGTGTGTGGCCAGGGAAGGGCTCTGGATTTGTGAGGGAGGTAAGCTATGGGCATGTCTGGGGGAAGAGCATGTCAGGCAAAGGGAACAGTAGGTGCAAAGGCCCTGAGGTGGAACATGCTTGGGGGTGGCTTGAGGAATAGCGAGGGGCCTGGGGTGGCTGGAGTAGAGTGACAAAGGCTGAAGGGGAAGGCTCAGGGAGCCAGGAGCTGGATGGTGCAGCATCCCTCAGGCCAGGGCAGGGGATCTGGATTTCCCTTCATGGGAATGGAGACCTTCTGAAGGGAGACAATAAGGGAGGGACAGCATCCGACTTCGGGTTTAGCATCATCACTCTGGCTGCTGGGAAAAGCATGAACTGCAGGGTAGGATGGCAGTGGGAGTCAGGAGTCTGGCTGAGTCTTCCAGGAAGGAGGTGATGGTGGCTCAGCCTCAGTGATAGCCATGGAGACCTGCTTTGAAAGCCACCAGCCAGGAAAGAGGGAGAGTGACAAACTAAGGGCCAGCTAGGAGGGAGGGAGGGTGACAACCTAAAGGCCTGCTAAGGAAGGAGGGAATCACTCTGGTCTGGACTTCTAGGGTAGTTGCAGTGGGAAGCGGAAGATGAGTCAAGATGAGAGCCCTGACAGTCTAAAACACCCCTGAGCTTAGGTTTCCTCATATATAGAAAGGTGTCCTGCTCCAGGACATCAGGAAGCAAGCATCACATTTAGGGTCACTGGGCTCCTCCTCAGTGCTCTCACCCCCATGGTATTGCCACTTTCTGGGAATGACCAGCTAACAAGGGCTGTCTTGCAGGGGTGAGGATCTGGCCTTTGGAGCTGTGGCCATCAAGTCCTGACTTTGAACACCAGGACCCACTGTCTGCCTTTAAAGAGAAACTTCCCAAAGCTCCACCCCATACTTCTGCTTACATATCATTGGCCAGAACTTAGTCACATGGCCACATCTAGCTGCAAGAGAAGCTGGGAAGTGTAATCTTGTATTCAGAGCGGACATGAGACCAGCTGGAGCTCTGTGATTGAAGAGGAAGAGTTCTTTATCCCATGCTTGGCTCCCTTCTGAGTGTTCAGGTTTCCTGCATAGAGCTGAGGGGCAGCAATGGGGATGTACCAGGTAAAGTCCCGTTGCATGTTAGAAATTGAACCCCAATTCAAGCCACCTCTGGTAAAAGGGGGACCTATGTATGCTTAAGGAACTGGAGAGCCAGAGCATAGTGCTGACTTTTGAAATGGACAGGAGCAGAGGTAGCATTGGCATCCATCAACCCCAGCACCAGCAGGATGGCCTTTGCACCTGCAGTGCCACAACTTCCAGGTTCAAGTCCCCCCAGAAAGAGCCTTGGCCTTTCTCTAGCAGCACTTGCAGAAGTTCTAAGATTCACTCAGATTGGACCAGCTAATGGGGCTTTACTTTTGGTTGTGTGCCCATCCCAAACTAATCACAGTGGCCAAGGGCAACAGTGCTTTTTCTGGCCCAGCCAGGTAGCCCCACCCAGACCATCTCTCACGGGAGAGGAACTGCTCACGAGTGTACTAGTCTGCTAGGGCTGCCAGAACAAATCTCCGCAGACCCGGTAGCTTAAACAGCAGAAATGTACTGTCCAGTTTCAGAAGCTGGACATCCGTCATCCAGGTGTCAGCAGGGCTGCTTTCTCAGAGGCCTCTCTATTGGGCTTGTCACCTTCTCCCTGGGTTCTCACATGGCCTTTCCCCTTGTATATGTGCCCCGGGAATCTCCTGTGTCCTGGTCTCCTTTTTCATAAGGACATGAGTCATATAGGACTAGGGCCCACACTAACAGTCTCATTTTAACTTAATTATAATACTTCTTTAAATTTTCTATCTCCAAATGCAGTCACACTCTGAGGTATTGACTCAGTCCACAGCAATGAGTGACCAGAGTGCAGCATGGTTCAGGCTTTAGGGAGAGGCATAGGGGGTGTGGTGGGCTCTCAGAAGTGAGACCTCGGGATGGAGGGAGGGGTCTGGACAGTGGAGATGGTCCTTCATCTGGGACTTGGAGGGTGGGGAGAAATTTACCAGTGAGTGGGATCCTAGACAGAGGAAACAACAGAGCAAAGACATGGTCATGTGAGAGCTGTGGAGGGAGTGACCAGGGGCCTGCAGCCTCAGGAGACGGTGGCTCAGGGAGTCGCCTGTGAGATGGCAGGCTAGCTGTCAAGACCCTTGAATGCCAGGGATTATTTGAGTGGGGTGTGTGGCCCCACATCAGTTTGACCAACTGCTACCAAGGCACAGTGTGACCCTTGTCGGGGGGTATAAGAAGGCCTTCACTTCCCTCTAGACTTTTCTTTCTCTCTCTCTCTTTTCTCTTTCTTATTTCTTTCTCTTTAGGGCGGGAGGCATCTGGGAGGGAGACGGAAGGTGGCGGGGGAGGGAGGGCGAGAGCTTGAGAGGGAGCGAGGGAGGGAAGCAAGGAAGAATAAATCTTCGCGTTTTCTTTCTTTCTTCTTTCTTTTTCTTTCTTCTTTTTTCTTTCTTTCTTTCTTTTTCTCTTTCTTTCTTTCTTTCTTTCTTTCTTCTTTCTTTTTTTCTTTCTGTCTCTTTCTTTCCTTTCTTTCTCTCTTCTTTCTGTCTCTCTTTCTCCCTCTCCTTCCTTTCTTTCTCTCGTCTCTTCTATCTTTCTTTCTTTTATATTCTCTCCTTCTCTCTCTCCTTCCTCCTCTCTCCTCCCTCCTTTTTCCCCCCTCTCTCCTTTCTTTCTTTCTTTTCTTTCTTCCTTTCTTTGTTTCTTTCTTTCCTTTCTTTCTCTTTCTTTCTCTCTCTTTCTCCCTTCCTTCCTTCCTTTCTCTCCCTCTTTTCCTTCTTCCTTCCTTCCTTCCTCTCTCCCTCCCTCCCTCTCTCTGTTTCCCTCTTCCTCTCTCTCTTTCTTTTCTTTCTTCCTCTTTCTTTTCTTCCTCTTTCTTCTCTCTTCTTTCTCCCTTCCTTCCTTGCTTTATTCCTTCCATTCTCTCTCTGCCTGCCTGCCTGCCTTCCTTCCTTCCTTCCTTCCTTCCTTCCTTCCTCCCCTCTCTCTCTTTCCCTCTTTCTCTTTCTTTCTCTCTCACTTTCTCTCTCTCTCCCTTTCTCTCTCTCTCACGTTCTCTCTCTCACTTTCTCTCTCCCCCTTTGTCTCCTTCTTTCTTCCTGCCTGCCTGCCTGCCTTCCTTCCTTCCTTCCTTCCTTCCTTCCTTCCTTCCTTCCTTCCTTCCTTTCCTTTTCTGTCAGGGTCTCACTCTGTCACCCAGGCTGTAGTGCAGTTGTGCAAATATAGCTCACTGCAGCCTCCACCTCCTGGGCTCAAGCAATCCTTCCACTGGAATTACAGGCACACGCCACCTCACCTGGCTAATTCTTTTCTGTTGTTTTGTAGAGACAGGGGTCTCACTGTGTTGCCCAGGTTGGTCTCAAATTCCCAGCTTCAAGCAATCCTGTCTTGGCCTCCCAAAGCAATAGGATTACAGGTGTGAGCCACTGCACCCAGCCATTTGCTTTTCTTAAATAATACTGTGACCTCCCTCAAATTCACCCCCAACACAACTTGTCATCCACCTCTGTGAGCCTCCCTCGTGTCTCCCCTGCCTCTCCCTCCCTGGCTACACTTTCCCTATCTTGAATCTTGAGTATCCCATTCCCTTGCTTATTTATGTTTAATGTATCATATGGAGATCTTCCCCCAAAGTAAATGACTTCATTTTGGTTGGATTGAATTGCTATTGTGCCAAGCTCCTCCCCCGCTGGCGGCACAGCTCCAACGCTGGGACTGGCCAGCTGCATGTCTGCCCAGTGAGTGGGTGAGAAAGACAATCTCAACAGCATCCTGATCTGCACTTCCCTGAGAAGTGATGAGGTTGAAATCTCTTCCTGTATGTACTGGCTGTGCATGTTCGCTCTCCCATGAGTTACCTCTTCATGCTTTGTTCCCATTTTTCTGTTGGGTTGTGGGTTCTCCCATTGGATTTGGCCAGTGTGTTTGTAGTCACAGTGCAGGGAAACCAGGGTT
This sequence comes from Rhinopithecus roxellana, assembly GCF_007565055.1. Taxonomy (NCBI): domain Eukaryota; kingdom Metazoa; phylum Chordata; class Mammalia; order Primates; family Cercopithecidae; genus Rhinopithecus; species Rhinopithecus roxellana. The sequence continues at coordinate 52,069,691 of NC_044549.1, forward strand.
AGACCAGGCAATGCCTCGGGGTGAGTGGGTTCCTCGGGGTGAGTGGGTTCCTCGGGATGAGTGGGCTGTGGGGAGCTTCACTCTATCTTGTATCTTTTCACTGAGGATCAGTGTGGACCAGGAGCCAAGACAGCCCTTTCTCATCCGTCACTTCACTGGGTCCTTGGCACCCCTGAAAGAAAGTGTGTCCACCTCCATCTTGTTCCTGGGAGACAGGCTATGAGTCAGGCAGAGGGTGTCCACGATCATGTGGCTGTTTCGTGGCAGAGCTGAAATCGGTCGTGAGTCCCCCCTCGCTGGAGGGATTCTTCTGTTTGTGCAATCCTGCCACAGGTGAGATTCTCAAGTCTGCCATGTATTTGAGAACCCCTTGTCTTGTTGCAGGTGTGGGGCTGCCAAGTGAGTACTGAAATCGGAGTCACATGGCCGGGTTTGCATCCCAGCCCCACCCTTACCTTGCACATGACTTTAAATGAGTACTTCACCTTTCTGACAGTCTGCAGAGTGGGCGAGCCAAGCACCCACCTTGCTGGGTGGTAGCGGCGTTACATGATACGAGGTGTAAGAGCCTGGCACATTGTTGTCCATTGGTGACATCCCCTCCCCACTTCCAGGAGGCCTGTGTGACGTGTCATATGCACACAAGCTTGAGGAACCCGGGACCCACGCTCTCCATTTTCTTGGTGATTACCAGTGTAAGCTGACCGTTTGACTCTACCTCCAAACTATATCCCCCAATCTGTCCAGTTTTCACCACCTTCACCACCACCTCCCCATTCAAACTGCCATCTTCAGGTACTTGTTGCCTGGATAATGACATCAACCTCCAAATGCACCCCACCTCCTCCCTTTCATCCTGCAACCCATATGCAGCCATCCAGCATGACATCTTCTCCATGTTGCTCTGAGTGTGGCATCCTGCTGTGTAAAACCCTCCCGCGGTTTCCTGTTGTTCTGAGAATAAAATGCACACCCATTCCCTGCTCCTTTATGGACCTATGCCAAAGTCCCTCCCACCTCAGGGCCTTTCCCTCCCTGTTCCCTCTGCTTGGATGCTCTTTGCCAGCTTGGCTCGCTCCCTCTGTCTTTCTATCCTCTGCTCACCTGTCAGGCCTCGGAGAAGCCTTCATTACCCCCTCTCTAGTGTACACCGCCTGTCCTTGTCCACTCTCACTGTGTAGCATTTTTCTTTATGTCACTTTGTTACTCCAGGATGTATTCTCTAACTTGCTCATCTGTGCAGCGATGTGTAGTGGTTCAGCCCTGACGCTTCCTGCTTGGTCATTTACCAACAGTGGGCCTTGACCAAACGGGAGTGATAATGGCACCATTCTCACAGGTGGTGGGAGGATGAGGTTACTTACTGCACTCAGAACAGTGCCTGGCACACAGGAAGTGCCCATACATCGTAGCTGTGTTGTTATTATTGTCTGCCTCTCTGGCCAGAAGGCAGCTCTGTGAGGGATCAGGAGCCTCTGATCCAGTGCCTGGGACATGGAAGATACAGTCCCCGTGGAGATGCTCAGTGGATCTAGGGACACCACAAGTACCAGAGTAGCCCCCTGCCCCAACTCTTCTCTGCAGCAGGAGATGGCACAGAGGGTACTTGGGAGAAGCAGCTGAGTGATGGTGGGCAACCTGTCCTCTCCTGCATATGCAGGTCTCCACTCAAAGGCCACCTCCTCCAGGAGGTCTTCCTGGACCATCCTGCCCAAGACAGCATCCTCCACCCTTCCCTGACAGGGCACCCTGCACGGTTGTCTTTAAAGCACTTACCACTTTTGGAAGCGACTTTGTTTACTTTTGCAAGAACCCATCGGACATTAGTCTTCTCTGCCATTATGAGGCTCCATGGGCCCAGATCTGCTGATCCTCTTCTCCCCATACCTCCAGCATCTGTCCTGGGGCCTGGCACACAGTAGGTCCTCATGGAACACGTGAAGAAGTGCATAGTCCCCAGGCAGGCCAGCTCCTTTCTACCTTGTGTGGCCCCAATTGCTCTGAGCCCTTGAAGATAGGCTTTGCTTTGTTTATCTTCTGATTGCCGGGTCTGGGAGCACCTCATGCACAGTAGGTGCTCCATTTTCTCTGTCGTGTGAGTGACTGCTGTTCATTTCTCACCCCAAATACAAAACTGCATGTTCATTTCTGCACATTTTCTTTGAGATCCATCCTAGCTGGGCAGTCTCACTCATCAAGATCTTTTTAATGTCAATTTGATCAACCATTCTGTTAGCTCTCCTGCCCATCTCTGCATTGGCTTAAAATGGGATAAAAATGTTGACTAGGTCTAATGCCTAGGAAAGACCGCTATGGCATGATTCAAGAGGAGCTGTGCCCAGGGTCTGCTCAGCAAATCACCAGTTCCCAGGCTCCACCCACTGCCTACTGCCAGCTGCCCTGGGGAGAAAAGGACATTCCCATGGGTGTCCTTTTAAAATGGGGGAACTCAGCATGTTATACTGCCTGCTCCTGGAGAGTCAGGATGCCTGCCAGCATATTAAAGGTGCTGAAACATCCTGCGGACAAGACAGCAGCTTGAGCTGACTCAATCTGGAGGGTCCACTCATTTCCATCCTTGGACTCACTGACTGTCTAGTGGAGCTGCTCTTCAGGGGCACACACACTGGGGAATATCACCCTGGAGACCCTCACAGATTGACCATACTGAGAATGTGGTTTATACATCAACTTGGAATCTACCAAAAAGTATATCCACCTATCACCAATTTCCATATCTTTCCCCAAGGGTACAGAAGAGGCACATCCTCACTTCTGACATTGCCATGGGCAGTGAAATCCATTCTAATCCACATTACCATTGAAAGTCCCTTCAATCATGCATAAAATTCAGAATACCTGAGTTTCCATACAAGTACAGGAAAGTACGCACATACATGTAAAAAGTATATATAAGTATACATATGTGTGTGTATATATGTGTGTGTGTGTGTGTATATATGCAGTGTATAGAATGAAGTGTATATATCCACAATATAAGTATATAATATTTTATTTTTTTCTGGTATATTTCGTTCAATTTATGCAAGTTAAATGTTCATGGGATAAGACTCCTCCACTTGTATGTCCACTCATTTATTCACGTCTTCATCCTACAGATATTTACTAGAATCTCTGCAGTAAATGCTGGGGTGCAGGCTCTGTCCAGGGCACTTGCTGTCCGGTGGGGACACACTAGGAAGACAAGGCTGAAAAGTGCTCTGAGGATCTAGTGGAAGAGAAATAGGCACTGGGAGATGAGCACAGAAGCTGCCTGTACGGGTCACCTGAAGTAGGGGCCGTCCACAACCCAGGAGGGGAAGGGCAGTGGCAGCAGGAAGGGCTTGGCTGGGTGACCCAAACAGGAGCCCTGGGATCCAGAGTGGCTTGGCACGAGGGACTGCAGGGTAGGGAGGGTAGAAGAGGCTGGGGGAAGAGGTGGGACCAGGCATCCTGCAGGGTTTTGGGACCAGCTTCAGGGGGTTTGCTTGGGAGGGAAGTTGTCAGAGGTATTTAATCAGAGGAGAGACAGGATGTAGGAAGATAATCAAATTCCTTGCACATACAGAAAGTTGCTATGTCTCCGGCATTATCATCGGCAAAGAAATGGTGATTTCCCGCCGTGTGCTCCTGGGGATGGGTGCATTCTTTTCCACATGCTCACGACCTCCTGTTTGGTACCCCCCTGCCGGAATTTTTCCAGGGATGGGCACAAATGACCTAGGAGTCAACCCCTGGAGTCCACCCTTCTCTGTCTACAATCTGGGAAACTCTGATGCATTTCTGGGCTTCTGCCTCTGTAGAATGTGTCACCACTTCTCTTGGGCAGTCACTTGAGCAGCTCTCTCCTCTCCCCAAGGTGACGTGGGCTGAGGGTCCCATGTCTGGGGATCCCTGCGTCTGGGAGTCCCCACATCTTGCAAAAAGGACTCCATCATTTTACTCATCTAGGGCTGTGAGAGTGCAACACATGTCTGGTGAGCTGGTGATTGCTTAGAAGGATGGATCTGAAGACCTTTCCAGTGAGAGAGACAGAAGCAGGGGGCGGGCCAGCTCCATTTTCTCTCTGCCATTTCTTAACAATGCGCCATCTTGCCCAAGCAAAAGGCCTATTCTTTCCTTATTCTTGCTTAGAATGCAGCTAACAAAGGACTTTTTGTCTCGTTTGCATTTTTTTTTTGCAAGCCTCAGTTCATCCTGGGTTTTAGCTCTCCTGACACTATTCTCTGAGATGAGTCTTTTGTTATAATGTTCTCTTCCCAGCTTTCATATGGTAGACAGGCAGGCAAGCAGGCGTGCGTGCGCATGCAACATGCAGACACACACACACACACATACACACACACACACACTGGCTTTCACACGCACATTCATTCATTCAACTGTTGAGGCTTCACAGATAAATAATCCAGGCCCCCACAGCCTAGCGGCGAAAGACTGATCATTCAATTCAATACAAAATAAGGATGGACAGGGTGCTGGGCCACAAGTGGAAGGAAGGGACATTTGGGAGGCCCCTCAGAGTAGGGAACTTTGGAGCCGTGGCTTGATGGATATGGTGCTAACCAATAATGCATCTGGTAAGAGCTATTGTTTATTGATCCCTTACCAAGTGCAGGCTAAGCTTGTCATGTGCGTTTGGTTATTTAATCCTCCCAACAACCCTGGGAGGTAGATATTTTGTTATTCCCACTTTACAAATGAGGAAACTGAGGCCTTGAGAGGTGAGTTAACTCACTCAAGGTCCCACTGCCAGGAAAAGGGAGCCAGGACGTAAACCCAGATTTATCCACCTCCAGGGCTCTGCTTTAAAACCTCCTGTGCTACATTCCCTGCCCCTTAGCAGGCAGATGGAACAAGGAAGACAATTGCAGGCTGAGGGAACAGCATGTGCAAAGCTGTGAAGCCAGGAAGGAGCAGATGCTGACCGTTGGCAAGTGGTCAGCAGTGTGCTCTGGCCTTGCTCAGTAGGGAGAGAGACCCTTGGATGGAGAAAGACAGAGGCTGGGGCTTGCACACACCCCTCCCCAGTTTCCCTAGCTGTGGGCCTGTTACCTTACCAAGCTCAGTCCAGACACAGCTCCCTGCACCCCCAAATCTTCCAGTTATTCATTGAGAGGCTCCCTGGTTCCTCTTGATGAGACAGCCCCACGCGGCATTCTGAGCCCAGAGGGGCTATGAACTGCCATGCCATGGGGCTGGCAAGTGCAACCTTTTTCCATCTGTATATTTTCCAAATCATATATTTCAGCTTGTGTCACTGCAGATTGCTTGCTCTCTGACCCATTGGCTTTAAATAGCAAAAGAAAAAAAAATACAATGCACTTTGTGGTTTCCAGTAAGATACCGTAAATACACCCAGATAATATTCCGGTGCAAACCATTTACAGTGGCTGCACAGGGCGGTGGAATGGAATCTTTTGGGCAGGCTTGGACATCAGTTTATTTCCTCTGTACCCGCTGGGATCGTTATGGAGCTGGAACCACAGAGGGCGTCAGCTGGCTCCCCATTTTCATCTCAGTGATAATACGTATCGTTCTTTATCACCCACCTTCTGGGAGCTCCACAGAGGCTTCATTCCACAGAGGTCTCATTTAATTTTCACGACTTGGCAATGTCCTCCTAAGGGTTCCCACTTCACAGATGGGGAAGCTGAGACTGAGAGGCAGAGAGGCCTTGCTTGGGGCTCCCCCAGTGAATGAGAAGTACACAGGAGGGACTGACGGGTTCCATCTTACCTGAGTTCTGAGCTGAAGTCACCTGGGATATCCCAGGAGGGAAGGTCTCTGGGCTTCTGGATGAAAACTTGACCTGGGAGATGTGGGTGGATTGAAAGGTAAGGAGGGCATGGGGGAGGTGAGGGAGCCCAGGGGATCTTCTGGTCTTGCTGAGTCACTGGTGACATTGAGCAAGTCTCCCATCCTCCTTGAAGCTATCATTCCAGTAGGAGCCCTCTGGCTTTGTTTCTGTGGCTCGAGAAATCTTTTCTCTGATTCTGGGGAGAGGAAGGGCTGGCAGAATCCATACATGCCCTCAGCCTCACCTCCTCTGGTGCCGCCCTGGCTCACCGGCTCCTGCCACTAGCTGACCACACCACGTCAGAGCCATCACTCAGGCTACCACTTGGCCTGATGCCTTCTCTGCCCCTAGAGAGCCTCCTGACCTCCCCGCTCAAGTCACCACTCCAGATGTCCCCCACTCCCATCACTGCCCTGTGTCACCTTCTTCAAAGTCCTCAACTACCACGGAGTGGCATTATCCTGCTGCCTGTCCTTCTATGAAGACAAAGCCATGTCTAAACTCCTCATCTGAGTTTCCTCATGCCATAAAACAGTGCCTGGCACATAGTAGATGCTCAAGAAATATCTGATGAATGAAGGAATAGATGGCTTGGTCAAGGAGGTGGAGGGGAGGGCAGGATTTGAGGGAGGTTCTTCCTCTGCTCCTGGGCAGGATGGAGAGGCACGTCCTTCACAGCAGGCTGTCCCCACTGCTGGGATGGAGGATCTGATCCTGGAGGGCACACAGGCCATGGTGGCCAAGCCCAGGGTTCACTCACAGGCTCCACATGGATGATCTGGGCAAGAATGTAGGCCTGGAGTCAGTAGGACTGGAATGGTTCTCAAGACCTTGAGGCAAGGGAATGGGTCAAACTCTGGGGCCAGCTGTCCAAGTTTGAATCCTTACAGGTTGTATCACATGGGCCTCAGTTTCTGCATCTGTAAAATGCAGATAATAGCAGATAATAGCAGCCCCCACCTCACGTGGATCTATATTCAGTGCTTAGAACAGAGCCTGGTGAATAAGAAACATTTTGTATGTCTTTGCTCAGCTTTTTATGAACTATATGCCATTGGGCATATGATCTCATCCCATTTCCACAGCAATAGAACAGACCACCCTTGCAGGTATCTCCTAAGAGAAATGAGATGGCATTCGGGAAATTACCCACCTGAATGAAGGGGCTTCCCCAGACAGATGAGAAAAGGGCGGTTCTCGGAGCAGTGAGGGTGACCAGGGTCCAAGGGAGTTCTCTGGAGTGGTTAGGCACAGCAGGTGACCTCCAGGTTTGCATCCTAACTCTTCCTGGGCAAGTCACCTCATCTCCCCAAGCCTCAGTTTCCCCACCTTACCTGGGATGAGTAAAGGAGGCAGACATGGATGGAATCTGAGATTTATTTTAAGATTTCAGAAGCTTTTTCTGCTTTCTTTCTACCATCAAACCCTGTTCTCAGCTCAGCAAGCCATCCAATTTGAATGGTTTTGATAAATTATTTATTGATAAGTTTTAATTGATAACAACTGAATGCCATCTCGTTTTAGAAGTGCATTTTGACAAGAGTTGATGTCTTAAGCCAAAAGAATCTCTAACCATGGGGTTTCCATGCACTGATGGGCCAGGAAGGGAGCTGGGGTTGGGCTGAGAGGGGACACTGCCTAATGGGGTGGGGCTGAGAGAGGACACCGCCTAACTTGGACCCTGAATCCCAGTTCTGGCTGGTTTCTAGCTGGGTGACCTCAGCAAATCACTCTAACTCAGAGCCTCCATTTCCTCAACTGTAAAACCGTGGGGAATGACGTCTACACTGGGGAATGTTGCGAAACATTTCACAGAGGGCCAAGTATGGGTCTGGAACCTAGTAGGTGCCCAACAAATCTTACCTTCTCTCCACTCTTTCCCATCTTCCTTAAAAAAAAACAAAAACAAAAAACCCAAGTGTCTGGCTAATGTGCTGATGCCCTGGGGACAGTCTTGTTTTGATGAATGGGCTAGGAGATGGGCTATAAGGGCCTGGAGTTTATCACAGGCTCCACACCTGCGGGTTAGATCCTCTTGGAGCCTCAGTTCCCCCATCTGCAAAACAGAGAGGCTGTTATTACCTGCCTTGAGGATTGTTTTCCTAGAGAATAGATGGGCATCCTCTTCTAACGTGCTGAGCGTGGAGTCTGGCGAACCACAAGCACCCAAGAAAGACCATGTGGTTGAAGGCACACAGTCAGTGGTGACCAAGTCAGAGCTTTCTTTCATTCATTTATTCATTCCACTGCTATTTACTGGGTACCTACTGTGTGCCAGGCCCTGAGGACACAGCAAGGGCCATGACAAAGTGCTTATCTTCAGAGCAATTATATCCTAGAGGGGCAGGGGTCATGGTGGTAGAACTGGTACGGGGAACAGATAATCAGCAGCTAAGTCTAAAATGGCAAGGAGCAATAAAGGCCATGGATAAAACAGAGGCAGGACAAGTTCTTCTCTGTACCACCCAGTGGCACCTATAATTTCATCAATTATTATAATTATAATGCTCACTACTGTTTGTTTAAGTACCTGCTAGGTGCCAGGTGATGTCTACCTCTTTCTACAGGGTAGTTACTAATAACAGATGAGGAAATGGAGGCTCAGAGAGGTTAAGTGACTTGCCCAAGGTCACACAGCTTTTGGCGGGGTTGAAATTGGGACTCAGGTCTGTCTCATCCCTCGCACATTTTGGAGGGTGTTGGAGATAGTGGGAGTGACAGACATGGTCCCTGTCATCTTGTAAACCTGAAATTTGGCTGGGCAGACAGACACTGGATGAGCCTCTGTGTTTTTTTTGCCTCTCCGTTGTGACCTTCAGGACATTGTTTTTTGCCTCTCTGTTGTGACCTTCAGGACATTGTGAAATAGGACTCGGTTAGCAGGGACGCCATGGGTGGGCTGGCATGGCGCGCCACGGCAAAGCCAGCCCTGGCATGGGGAAGCTGTCCAGTTCAGCAGGTGGACAGGCCTACTTTCTGCAGGGTGGGAGGGCAGCGATGGGGCAGCGGACAAGTTGTTTGTGTCTGTCTCCCTCCTGGGGAGGGAGGTTCCAAGGTGAATGAGAAGGTGGGTGGGGAAAGGACCTCCCTGAGCATGGGACAGAGTGACCTGAGGCTGGAAGCAACTTGGAGCAAGTCATCCACCTCCTCACTCACTGCTGAAGCCATCTCCATCCTGGCATTCTGAAACACCTTCTCTGGCCCCCCTTTGCCTGCTCCAGGCTCCAGGGCCTCTTCTTCCAGGTGCCTTTCCTGAAACCCACCCAGGCTACATGAGAGCGAACTTGCCCAGTGCTCCTCAGGGCTTATCCCACACACAGGGCTTCCCGTAGGTTGCTTTGGTCAGTCTTCACCCTGTAAAGCAGACATAGCCCTTGAACCCATTTTGCAGGTGAGGAGACTGAGGTCCAGAGAGGCTAAGAGGCTAGGTGGCAGCACCATATTCACACCAGCTCTGAGTGACTGCCCGTCCCGCGCTGTCTCCTGCACCCCAGCTGCTCAGGACCCTGCCCCTCCACTGGAGATACTCACAGTCCAGTGAGGGGGACACAGAAGAAGGGAGGGGATGGACATCTGAAATAGCAGGTGACACACGGAAGGAGTAATAGTGGCCACGAAAACAAGAGGTAGGGTGCAGGCAGGTTCCCTAAACGAAACATGGGGCCAAGAGCTTTCCATGGACACACTCTTGTTCTCCCTCATTGCCATGAGAAAGTTACCAATGATATGTCTCCATTTTACAGCCAGAGAGACTGAGGCGCAGGGAGGGGTAGTCCTTGACCAATAGTCACAGAGCCAGGGATTGATGTTCCTGGGATTTAAACTCAGGCCTTCTGGCCCCAGAACCAGTGCCCTCCGTGGGTGTTGGGGAAACGCTGCTTTACGATGCTGTGAGCTTTATGCACGTGTGCAGGTTACATGGTTAGGTCAAGGGTGCTTGGGAGTGGGGAGTGGGGACTGATGGGCTAGAGGGGTCCCCCCCATCTGGCTTTCCAGAACCCGGGCAACCAGCCCACATACATTCCTCCTTTATTGCCCAGTTGACTCCCCAGGTTCTGGGGTTGAATGGATGTGTGTGTAACGGCAGTTGCTCAGCTCATCACCCTAAGAGGGAGCTTTGTTGCAAGTTAGGAACGGGTACGCAGTTGAGCTTTGGAGAGCCATTGCATTGAGCTCAGCCTCACTCCTTAGTCAGGCCCAGCCTCCTTTCAAGTGCCTGGGACCTGACCCCAACTTGTCTCCTCTCCTCCTCGCAGGGAGCCGGGAGGCTGCGTTCACCTACGCCATCATTGCTGCCGGCGTGGCCCATGCCATCACAGCTGCCTGTACCCAGGGCAACCTAAGCGACTGTGGCTGCGACAAAGAGAAGCAAGGCCAGTACCACCGGGACGAGGGCTGGAAGTGGGGTGGCTGCTCTGCCGACATCCGCTACGGCATCGGCTTCGCCAAGGTCTTTGTGGATGCCCGGGAGATCAAGCAGAATGCCCGGACTCTCATGAACTTGCACAATAACGAGGCAGGCCGAAAGGTAGGCAGCCAGGGAGGGCAGCTGGGCGGCGCTCGCGGAGATGCTGCGAAATGACTTGTTCGTAACATCTGGTACTGGGTGTCTGGTGAGGAGCCACAGGGCTCTGCCCTCAGCCTCATTCTGCTTGGCGTTGGCATCAGCTTGTGGCTGGTCAGGATTTGTGTATGGCACAAAGCTTGTCAGCTATTAGAGAGGTTGGATAACTGAGTCTCCCTTAAGACGAATTGGATGTTACTCAGCAAGATGGAAAGAGGGACAGATGTGGACTCTTATCCTCGGGAGGAGCCAAATTAGCCTTTCTCCCTTGCTCCCTTGCTCTCTTCCTGCCTACCTCCCTCTTTTTTTCTCTCCCTCCTTCCCTTCCTCCCTCTTCTCAGGCTTCTGGCCACATCCTGTGTGTCAGAGCCTCCCAGGTGGCCTTGGTGAGTCACACAGGGGAATTGCTCACCTAGTGACAACGTCCTGGGGGAAATTACCAGGCCCTGCCTGTCTAGTCCCATGGCTGGGAGCTCCTACCCAGGGTGGCACATCCCTGCAGGGGTCCCATCTGCTCCCTCCTCCCTGATTTTGTGGTCAGATCACCCTGCAGGTCCCAGGTCCCAGGCTCCCTCCTGCCTTGAAGCCCTCACTTCCTCAAAGCAGACAGGAAGAGGACACATGGCTTCCCTCTCCCAGCCTCGGTTTCCTCACCCACAGCTCCCTGACTGGGCCATGGTGAGAATTAAAGGAGAGAATAGCACGTGACCTGCAGCAAGTCAGGGTCAGGGTGGATCCCGTGGGAGTGTGTTCTGTGAGCCACACAGGTCCATTGGGTGTGAGGCTTGTGGCTGTTGCTCTGTCATGCTGCCATGAGCCCATGGGCGACACAGACACTGGGAACTGTCAGAGGCTGTAAGACCAATCTCAGTGGGCTTCCTGGAGGAGACAGGCCCCAAGAAATGAGTGAGGTTTGGCTAGGCAGGGAAAGGAGGTGGAAGCAGCCAAGATCTGGTGAGTTGGGGAGGAATGGACGCAGGCCCTGAGGTAGGGGCAGGGGGCCAGTTAGGAACCACACTGACCAGTCTGTGAGCCCCTGACAAGGGAACCCCTGCAGGATGGGGCCGAAGCAGCCTTGTGTTCTGCACCCAGATCTGCTTATGGCTGCCATGTCCTTGTCCTTCAGCTTTCAGCCATGATGTCCTCCCTCCAGAGAGGCTTCCCTTCCCATTCCTTCTTAGCCTTTTCTCCAAGGTTGCCTTGTTCTGCGGCTTTCTCCCCTCCCTAGACTGTAAGCACACTGAGGACAAAGGCCTGGGGTGTCTCAGACACAGCAACACTCCAGAGCGTGGCACACAGTACGCACTCTACAAATATGTATGGAGTGAACGGATAAGTGCCTTGTGGTTGCTGGTGAGCCACTCATGGTTCTGGGGCAGGAGAGGGGCAGAAGTCATAGACCCTTGGGAGGCACAGGGCTACCTTGAGTGGGGTCAGGAGCTGGGTCTAGGTGGAGTGCAGGCCAGGCCTGACCTGATGTTTCTGAGCAAGAACAGCCCTCCCAGCTCAGGAAAGCCCAGTGGAGGGCCATACATCCCCCTGCCTGCCCAGTGCTCTCTGGTTAGGGAGGACCCCTGGGGATGGCTTTCTAGAAAAGCACTTCTACAGACACTATGTATTTCCTGAGCCAAGAGGTGGGACTGCGGACTCCCCGGTGTGTGCAGAGAAAGGCCTGAGTCACCACCCATCCCGCCCCTTTTTGCTATATAGGGGTGGAAATGGAGGCTCAGAGAGGGTGCCAGCTGACCCATGGGACTTAGGTCAGTGACCACACACACCACTCAGCCAGAGCACAGCAAGGTGGTCTTCTGGCCTAGCCCCAAATGGCCAGACACTCACTTGCTGCCTTGGGACACCCCAAGGGCCCCTGACGAAGGCACAAACAAAGACAGCCACCAGCTGCTGTGGGTTCCAGCCCCTCTTGTGACCTCAGTTTCCACATCTGTCTATTGGAACTATGACCCTCTCCTTGTTCTGACCGGTGCCAGTTGGTTCCCCAGGATTTTGCAACATGCCATTTACTCGAAGGCATGGGACCCCACCCAGAAGCCCCCTCCCAACAGGCTGCCATGGGCCCCACGCATGGCAGGGCTTGGGAACCGACGGGAGCAAAGGGGCCAGCCTGCCGCTGCTCCTGGCTGAGCGCCTCGGAAAGGCTCGCAGATGTGTTTATCACCCGCTCCCTCACTCCTGCCGTGAGGAAACAAGACTCAACCTGACCACAGGCTCTGGGGCTTGTTGGCAGCTGGTGTGAGAGAAGGGGAAGCAGGGAGGCCAGGGTGGGGGTGGCTTCTGCAGACCTGATGAGGGGCTGCCCCAGAGCTGCAGGGGAGCCCCCGACTCCCCTGGCAGATGAGGAAGAATAAATGCCGCAGGGGCGTCCTGCCCTCGCAGGTCTCCAGTTTGAGTCTGAGCCCAGCAGGGTGGGGGCCATGGGGCAGGGGCAGCACCGCAAGGAGGCTGCGGGGCATCCCCCCTTTCCCTCATTGTCTCGTCAGTTGTGTGGTCTGCAGGCCGAATCAGAATGGTTAGGTGCCAATATCTTTTGGCGAGGTGATTTTAGAATTATAGCTTCCCCTATTGGCAGTTCGGGGTCTTTGTACTTTGGATTGAAATCAGTGGTCACTCAGGTTGGGGTCCTAGAATACGAAGTTCACATCCTAGCGTGTAATGTGTGGAATCATAGGCTCCCCAACTGGGAGGAAGGGAAGAGTCAGAAGCATTGTGTTGAAATCTTTGGATGGTGGAATCTTTGTGGCTTTGAATAATTTCTTTCCAGCCTTTTGGGCAGCAAGGAAATTACCCAGTTTTTGCCCTCAAGACTAGATGCTCAGTCTAGTGAGAGAATCAGGTCCAAGAAGCAAAAATTGTGATTCAGCGCTACACACTTAGGAGAAACGTGATGTAGAAAGTGAAGAAAAGAGGTCAGAGGAAGAGTGGTTTGTTTCCTCTTGAAGTCTGAAGAGTGCTAGGCAGAAGAAGAGAACTCTTAGCAGGGCTTTGAAGGCTAAGGGGTCCTCCAAGTTGACAAGGCATCAGGAAGGAAGAGGGCAGTTCAGGCAGCACAGGCATATTTAAAAGCATGAAGTCCTAACAAAGCATGCTGTGGGGGCTCCATGTGGCCGAGGGTGGGGAGGACAAGTGATGAGGCTGCAGAGGGGACTAGATCCTAACACACAGCCTTGAATGCCAGAACAAGGAGTGGGACTTTGTCTTAGGCCAGAGGTGCCCAGAAGAGGCTTTGGTGGGGCAGCGCTTGGGCAGGTTTCTGGCCCTATCTGGGATAGAGTGGAGAACAGAGTGAAGGGGCTGTGGCCATGGTTGGTGCCTAAACCCAGCAGGGGCCTTGGGGGGCATGGCTGGGGAGGCTGTTTAGGAAGCTTAATAGGTAGGAGCTGCGTCAGGTGTGTTTGGGGTGGAGGAGCAGGGTGGTGATGGAAGCCCTGGTCTTTGTAAGATTGCCCGGTGGGAGGGTTAAAGGGGAAAAGGAGGAGAGAGCCTGGGCCACAGCCTGGGCAAATGGGTACTGGGACAGGAGGGCTATGGGAAGGGAAGGACAGTCAGGGAGGTTGGAGGAGAACCAGGAGAACCTGGGCCTTCTGGGTGCATTTGTGAGTGCGTGTAGACATCCCCCTGCAGGAGTGCAGAGAAGCCTGGGCAGCTGCGAAACCCAGCCAAGGGCCAAGGATCTCCAAGCCTCCATGACAATATTGTACTTGGCAGGTCAGGCTTTCGAGGCCTTACTGTACAGAGAGAGAAGTGTACCAGGGAGCTCCGGGGGCCTGGGGGAGGGTGGGAGCCCTCAGCAACCCCTTCATGAGAGTGTGGTGACTGAGCCCAGGAGAGGCAGCCCTGGGGATGGGGGCCCAGCTGGGACGGGGCTGGCCCCTGCTGGAATGTGCCGCTTGCTCCAAGGGAGGTGAGCTCAGGGGGATGGAATTCCACCGAAGTGAAAAGTCACCTCCCAGTCCCTGCCCAGCCTCTTGCACACGGAGGGGTGTCGGTCTTGTCCCTTCCTGCCCTGCCCCGTCTGGTCCGGGTGCTCCTGGGAGCTGGATTCCCACCCCTGCCCTGGCCGCAGGCAGGCCTGTGAGTCAGGGGACACCAGGGACCAGACCCTGGCAGCTGGGGCGGAGCCCAGATAAGGCCTGCTTAGCTATGCTCCTCTCTGCTGTCCCGAGGGCCACTTGCATATTTGACCAGATAGAGTGGCCAGTGGTGGCATGTCAAGGGCCTGAGGAGCCAGGCCCCACCCAGCCTGAAGCTGACTGGACAGGCCAGGCTGGGAGGAGGCATCCTCAGTCTGCCATGCCCTCCATTCCTGCCCCGCCCCTGGGCACAGTTGTGGGTTCTCGCCCTTGCAAATGGAAAGGCTTGCAGCCGGGACTCAGGGGACTTGGAGCAGGAATGGTCTTGGGCACATCTCAGCCCTTCAGGGCCTTGGTTTCTTCCATGGCAGGGGCTTCTTTTCTTTGCTCCCAGGAGGGTCTCCAGGTCTGACATGTGGGCTGGGGAATGACATGGGGTTCTTGGGACCATTGTACCCCAACCTTGTCTCCAACTTCTCTCCCACACACACCACCCTCCAACAACACACTCCTGCATGTTGCTGTGCTTATTTGCCATCTGGATAGCCTCTTCAGCGTTGCATCTGTTAATGTCTTTTTGCCTATTTTCTAAGTAGGTAGTTTACTTTTTTAACTGGTGAGTTTGGATATTTCTTTATAGATTCTAGCAGCTAGTATTTGGTCAGACATGCGGTTGGCAAATATATTTTCCCAGTCAGTAGCTTGTCTTTTTATCATCTTCATAGGGTCTGTCACAGAGCAAAAGTGTTTAACTTTGATAAGTTTTAACTGATAAGGTCCAATGTATCTATTTTTCCTTGAATGGACTGTACCTTTGGTATTGTCTAAAAACTCTTTGCTCAGCCCTAGATCCCAAAGTTTTTCCCTTTTTTTTTTTTTTTTTTTTTTTTTTGAGACGGAGTCTCGCACTGTCGCCCAGGCTGGAGTGCAGTGGCCGGATCTCAGCTCACTGCAAGCTCCGTCTCCCGGGTTTATGCCATTCTCCTGCCTCAGCCTCCTGAGTAGCTGGGACTACAGGTGCCCACCACCTTGCCTGGCTGGTTTTTTGTATTTTTTAGTAGAGACGGGGTTTCACCGGGTTAGCCAGGATAGTCTCGATTTCCCATTTTTTTTCCTAAAAGTTTTATGTTTCACATTCAACTCTGTGACCTGTTTTTTAAAAAATTCATTAATTTTAAAAAATCAATGAAAATTTATTTCTTTTTTAAGTTGTATGTTACATTTTTATTTATTTTCAATTGTGGCAAAATATACTTAGCATGAAACTTGCCATGTTAGGCATTCTTAGGTGTGTACCCCAGTGGCATTAAGCACACTCACACTGTTGCGCTGCCATCCTCACCTTCCATCTCCAGAACTTTACCATCTTCTCAAACGAAGACTCTGTCCCTGTTAAACAACCACCTCCCATGCCCCCCCGCCCCACCGCAGCCCCTGGCACCCACCTTTTCACTTTCTGTCTCTTTGAATCTGACTGCTCTAGGCACCCCAAATAAGAGGCATCATGTAGTTTTTGTCCTTTTCCGTCTGGCTTGTTTCAGTTAGTGTAATGTCTGAAAGGTTCTGTGATTGCTTTGAATTAACTTTTCTATGAGGTGTAAGTTTAGGTCAGGGTTCATTTTTCAGCCTATTTATATGCTAAATGCAGGAACCCTCCCTAGCCTCCACTGTCAAGGACAGTGGCCTCGGCACAGTGCCAAGAAAAGCTGTAGGATTGTTTTAGAGCTGGAGATTCTCTCTTCTGTGGGCATTTGATCAATGAGAGACTGAGACCCTGACCTGGAGGGGCCATGCCAAGGCCACACACCAAGGGAATGGAGAAGCAAGAGCTGCACCTAGGGCCTGGCTCCCAGCTCAGACCTCCCTTCCGCTTCCTGGAGCTGGCCAGGGCCGGGGAGCTGAGCTGGATGAGAGGCTGAGGTAGGGGCCAGGAGGTCCATGGTGGGCTTGAGAAAAGCTTAGTGGGATGACCATGCCAGGGTGTGTGGGCCCAGAGGAAGAAGCCCAGACGAAACCAGAGAGGAAGCTACCAAGGACGGGTTGGAGGGGGACCAGCCCAGGCTGGGGCGGAGGGTGCCCGCGAGGCCTGAGGTTTGGCCAGTTTTCTCCAATGACACAGCAAGGGCAGGGCCCAGCCAGGTCCTGTCAGTGATGCCACTGTGATAGCAGTGGACAGTACCCAGGCAGGAAGGGGATGAGATAAGAGAGGACACATGGGTAGGGGCAGGAGCAGCCCTTCCCACAGAGACTGGAAACGTCTGTGGCCCCAGCTTCATGTGGCCTGGTCCCTGGCATCCCACTTTGCTCTGGGCTAGTAAGACCACCTCACCCCCAACCTGGATGGATGTGGGCAGCCGGGGCAGGCCCTGAGGAGGCGCTGAACACCCAGGCCTGGGAGGAGTCAGGTGGCTCAGCTGTGACTGGAGCAGCCTCAGGAAGGTGTCACCATCCTGCAGTCCCTGAGGACTGGGGGTGGTGTGGTTGGGAGGGTGGCAGGCAGGACCAGGACCCACAGAATGGAAGAATATGGGGAAAAGGCAGCTGAAGTGAGAAGGAACTTACTATCAGGAAGCAGGATGCGGTCCCTGTTAGAGCAGGTGGTACAGGTGGAGGAAAGGTTTTCATTTGCCTGGAGAATATGGACGTGATTCTAATATCAGCACTTGAAATATGTGTACTAATTTAATCCCCACAGTAGTCCCATGAGATTAGCATTCTCTGTTCTCTCCATTTTACGAATAAGAAAACGGAAGCACAGAGAGGTTAAGGAAGTTGCTTAATGCCACACAGCTGGCAGGTGCAGTGCTGGGATGTAAACCCAAGCAGCCTAGCTCCAGATCCAGGTCTTAACCTCAAACTATGCTACCACACCCAGGAGTCTTGGACTGAGATGCTTTTATCCCCACAGTCTCCTGATCCTGAAATCCTGTGATTCCAAGATGTTACCCTAAGATTCACAGATCCTCTGATTTGAGGAACTTGGAGACTACAGTCCTCAGCCCCCAGAAGGCCCCGTTATGTGGTCATCTGGGTTGTGGGTTATCCAGGCATGCACACGTGCATCCTCTCCTACTCTGGTCACTGTGGCCTTGGGGGCAGTCCCTGAGCCACTACCTTCTTCCTGGGAGAGGACACATCAGGGCCAGGGAGGAACCCGGTTATGAGTGAGAAGAGGGGATTCTGTGTGCCATCTTGGCAGGTGACGGGCCCCAGTCTGTCATGGGGGTTCAGGATGAGACTGGACAAGGAGATGGCCAGCCAGAGAACCACACCTGGCGCAGGGACCAGGGCGCCCCCTGTTTTAGCAGAGTTTCTGGACTTGTTCAGCCTGATGAACATCAGTTGGGGAGACTTCTCTTCTCCCCCAATCCTTCCGGGCAGTCGCGAGACTCACCTTGGTGTCTCTCAGAGCCCAGCCTGGGCCGGGCATACTCTTGGTGACATAAAGTGGCACACATCCTAGGCCAAGTCACAAACAGCCACCAGAGCACCAGGGGCACTGGGCTGGGTGTGTCTGTCCCTGCCTTCTCTTTCCCAGGCGTGCACAGGGGGCAGGCGGGAGGCGGGTGCTCCCTGTGCCGTGAGGTGGGCTCTGGGGTCCAATCCTGGCTTTACTGCTTGCTAGCTGTGTGGCCTTGGCCATGTTACTCTGCCTCTCTGTGCCTCAGTCTCTCAAGGTCACTTAATAGCGCCACAGAGTGTTATGAAGATTACATGATTAGAAGAATTTAAACTGCTTAGAGCTGCCCCGTCCAATATGATCACTAGCCTCATGGGGCTACTTACATTTAAATGAATTACAAATAAATAAGATTAAAAATTCTGTTTCACAGTCCACGTTTCAAGTGCTTGGTAGCCACCTGTGGCTCGTGGCTTCCTACTAGACCATTCCGTGGTGGCAGGAAGGTCTATTGGACATTACTGTCTTACAGTGGCGGGCACAGAGTAAGGGCTGAGATGTTGGTACTACTACTAAGGGGCCTGAAAAGATCTCAGCTGCGGTGGAAGCTCATCCTATCAGCTCCCTGGCCTCCCGCCAGCCCAAGGGGGTCTCAGATGCTGGCCATCTGATTTATCTTGGAAGGAATTCCCAGTGTGGCTGCTGGCCCTGCAGCTGGGAACTCATTTGAAACCCACCTGAGGTAGGGAGGGGGCAGCATGGCGAGGCCCTGAGAGCCCCCTAAGTGAGATAGAGTCACGGGCTCAGTTACATCATGGTGAGACCAAGTCAAAAGGCACCCACCAGGGACAATTGCCGCCTTTGTCCTCGGGAAGGGGACTGGGACTCCTGGGTGTTATCAAATCTGCCAGGAAGAGGGAGGGAGGGGAGCCAAGTGATGGGAGGAAGGTGGGTGAGGAGAGGGGCAGGAGTGATCCTAGAGGGAAGGAGAAACGAGGTGTTCTGGAGGGTCTGGAACCAGGAGCTGGCAGCTGTCACTTTTCCTAATCCTCAACACTTGTGTCTTTTGAAGAGAAATCCAGGTGCAACTGTGTCCCTAGGAAGGACTCCTTGCCTGACAAAGGCACTTCCTTGAATTACCTCCTTTCAGCGTGCATCGAGACACTGTCACGGCTGCTCACAGTGGCAAGCACTTGCGCTCGCTCTGTCCCGGGTGAGGTTCTAGGTGCTCTCCCGGGATTACTCCATTTGATTGACCGGACATCTTTGGGGACCCTTGGTAACTCCATTTCTCGGATGGGCAGCGGAGGTCTGGGCAGTGAACATGAGCAGCATCCCAGGCTCCTGGGCAGGAGAGCTGGACTCAGAGTCTCAGGGCCTCCCCAGGCCATGGCAGGGAGGGGACAGATTCCCCACCAGCTGGGCATGGGCAGTGAGGCCAGCACTCAGCTGCTCACTGCAAGACACTCTGTGCCCCTCACAAGGCCTGCCCTTCCATGTTCTGGTCCCATCCCAAGTGCTCTTTGTAAATGATCTCACAGGGAAGGGGCTATTGTCATTCCTATTTAACAGATGAAGAAAACTGAGGCACAGAGCAGTTCAGTGGTGTGCTTGCGGTTGCCCAGGTAAAAAGCATCTGAGCCAGGGTTCCCTCCAGCCATCCCAACTCTGCAATCCAAGCTCTGTTCATCCTTGGTACAGCCTCTTATTAGCTCTCAATTGTGTGTGTATGTGGATGTGCGTGTATTTTTGGACTTGGATGGATTGGTAGTCTTTTGAAATAATAAAGATTCCAACAAGGCCAGGCACGGTGGCTCCCGCCTATAATCCCAGCACTTTGGGAGGCCAAGGGCGGTGGATCACCTGAATTCAGGAGTTTCAGACCAGCCTGGCCAACATGGAGAAACCCATCTCTACTAAAAATACAAAAATCAGCTGGACGAGGTGGTGGGCACCTGTAATCCCATCTACTTGGGAGGCTGAGGTGGAAGAATCACTTGAACCCAGGAGGCAGAGGTTTCAGTGAGCTGAGAATGCGCCACTCCAGCCTGGGAGACAGAGTGAGACTCCATCTCCGGAAAAAAAAAAAAAAAAAAAAAAAAAAAAGATTCCCACATGACATTGGTAAAATACTTTCTGATTTGCAAGACCTTTTTTATTTATTTATTTATTTTTTAACATCTTTTCTTGGCCAAGTCTCAACAGCTGTCCTCTAGGTGAGCACTGTTATT
Organism: Rhinopithecus roxellana; assembly: GCF_007565055.1. Taxonomy (NCBI): domain Eukaryota; kingdom Metazoa; phylum Chordata; class Mammalia; order Primates; family Cercopithecidae; genus Rhinopithecus; species Rhinopithecus roxellana. The sequence continues at coordinate 52,089,774 of NC_044549.1, forward strand.
GTGCCTGTTTTGCAGGTGAGGCAGCCGAGGCTCTGGTTGAGTACTGCTCAGTCCCCCAGAGGGGTTCTCTGCTGGGCTGAGAGTTTTGAATTGGAGGCAGGTCAGGAGCTCCTGGCCAGACCATGCAGGGAGATGTGAATGACCTGGATGTGGAAAGAGCTCCGATCAGAGCCCTGACTGTGCCACTTGTTTGCTGTGTGCCCTTGGGCAGTCACCCTTCTCAAGCCTCAGTTTCCTCGTTGAGAAAAAGGCAGTGAGGATTTAGTACTTGTCAGAGCTGTTGTGCAGGTTACATGAGATGATGCCCCTGGAGTGCCTCAGGCACGTCCTACGTTCTCAGGCACGATGAGTGCTTGAAAGCAGTCATTGCTGTTATGAATATCGTTGTTAGTATCAGCAGTAGTAGTGATTTTAAAGCCACGGTCAAGTTTTAATTCCTACGTTTTATTCCTAAGGACTGTTCTAGCTCTAAAACTCTGTTTCGTCCATGTGCTGGCTGTAGAGTGTGCTAGCGGACTCAAGAGAAGGAGCGGTCCAGGTCGCCATTGAGATTTTTTGCTGCACTGAGCAGGGAGAGCCACAGGACACCAAGCCATAGCAAGGTCATGCTGGTTCTCCTTTATCCAAAATAGGTGATGTCCACCTAGGTCTTTCAGTCCTGGTGAGCAGCCACCTCCAGAGGGGGGCCTCTGCCCTTGTGCTTTCAGCCCCATGCCACACGTACCCAAGTACCACATTCCAGGACATTGAAAGTTGTCCATAAAGTGCAGTCTCCAGCCCAGACCTGCCTCCCAAACACAAGCCCTGTGCATCCAGCTGCCCACCCTGCCTCCCTGCTCCGGGATGTCAACTGGCCCCTGAGCACACATCTATCCCAGCCTAACTCCTGATCTTTCTCCCACAAACTTGCTGGTGCCTTTGTCTCCATCCCCTGGTTCAGTAAATAGCATCTGCATCCTTCCAGTTGTGTAAGCCAAACCCCGGCTCTTGCCTTGGCCATGACACTTTATTTTCTTTCACACCCCACATCCAACATGTCAGTTCTACCTACAACATCTGTCCAGAATCTGTCACCTAATAACTTATACCCCTGAGCTCATCGTCCAAGCCACCAGCATCTCTTCCCTACAGTGACACAACAGTCCCTTACCCCAGAGTCCTGTTCACCAGCATCTCTTCCCTGACATTGCACAACAGTCCCCTTACCCCAGGGTCCTATCCACCATCATCTCTTCCCTGCAGTGGCGTGACAGTCCCCTTACCCCAGGGTCCTATCCACCAGCATCTCTTCCCTGTAGTAGCAAAACAATTCCCTTACCCCAGGGTCCTATCCACCAGCATCACAGGTGGCTCACAGGCCCTTCCCTCACCCCCGTCTCCTTCCCCTTCACTCTCTCTGTCACCCTGCAGCAGTCTCCCTGCTGCTCCTCACACACACTGGGTATGTCCCTGCCCCAGGTCCCTCGCACTTGCTGTTCCCTCTGCCTGGAACGCTCTCCCTACAGACACTCACCCTCTCACCTCCTCAAGTCTTTGCTCAAATATCACCTCTCAAGGAGGCCTTTCCTGAGCACCATATTTGAACTTGCCCTCCCGTCTGTCTCGTTGCTTCCTGTTCCCTTCCACATTTTGTTTTTCTGCGTAGCACTCATGGCCACCTGACATAATATTGGTACTTGGCCAAGTGATCCCAGTGTGGCTGGGAAAAGTTAGAGTGCCTGCTGTAGAAGGCCTCCTATGGGAACAGCACAGTCCCAGACAGAAGTTTCCCTCCCACCGTTTCCCCTCTGTGCCTTCGATATTTGTTCCAGTGGGCCAGCAGCACGTGAATATTTTATACCTGTACTGCTTTTGTCTTACTCCAGGCACTGTTCTAATTACTTCATATGCATGAATTCCTAAAATTGTCATAAGAACTCTGTAAGGTCAGCCTGGCATTGTCTCCCTTTTACAAATGAGGAAACTGAGGCACACAGCAACTCATCCAAGGTCATACAGTTGATAAGCAAAGAGCCAGGATATGAACTCAGGCAGTCCAGATCCAGAGGCTGCACTCTTGCTCTACTTCCTCCCTTTTGTGTATTCATCCACTTACTCATTCATTAAGAATTTATAGAGTGTCTTCTTTGCCTTAGGTGCAAGATTTTGGAGACCAACGGATGACTAAAAACTGGTTCCTGCCATCAGGAAGCTCAGTCTAGTTGGAAATGCTGAACAAGTAAATAAGGGAAAAGGAAAAACATATTCATTCAGCAACCATTCACCGATGTCTGAGATTATTTCCCAGCCTTTAAAAAGTTAGAGGGGGCCAGCCCCTGGTGTATTCCCTGGTTGTGTTCATTTCTAAGCCAGAGAGCCAAATTCCTATATGCCAGCTCTGTTTTAGGCACTGAGGTCTGAGATAAATAATATACCATTTCTGAATTTGAGGGGGATTACATTCTAATGACAGAGGAATAAGAGTGAATTACCGCCTGTAAATATGACAACATGAACTGGATTTGGTAGAAGAGTGTGTAGGGGACTATGGGACCGCAGGATAGGAGCTCTAACCATTTGGGGATTGGTTTGGGTGGGTGCATGGCTGAGTGGTAGGATGAATGGATGGATATACAGATGGATGGATGGATGGATGAATGGATGGATGCATGCACAAATGGATAGATGGATGGATGGATATTTGCTAGATAGATAGTAATGGGAGGGCTGGTTGAATGAATGGAATATGAATGAATAGATGGATGAATGTTTAAACGGATAGATCTTAGCAGATGGTTGGATGGATGTTTGGGTAGTTGAATAGATGGATGGCTGAATGGGTGGATGGATGGATGGATGAATGGGTGGATGAATAGCTATTTGGAAGGATGGTTGGGTGAGTGGATGAGTAAAAAGCTGAGCTCACTGCTGGAAAGTTGGACATTTTCCCAGTGAGATCACTAGACCAGCTGAAAGAAAGGGATGGAAATCCATGCATTCATTCATTCATTCATTCAACAGATATTTATTAAGTACCTATTTATGTGTCTGGTACTGTTTCAGGCTCTGGGATTAGACATGGTACTTGACTTTATGGAGCTGACATTCTAGGGGAAGGGAGACAACAAACAAATAATAGAATATATATGGAATCTCTTGTCAGAGAGTTATAAATGCTATGATGAACAAACAAAGCAGGATGAAAGGGCACAGATGTCAGGAGCAGGGGCATTTTATTTTAGGCAATCAGGAGAGGCCTCCTGGAGAAGGTAAGTTCTGAACAGGAAGTGAGGAAATGAGCCATCTGGGGAATTGCATTTGAGTTAGAGGGAATTACAAGGTCAGAGCCCAGAGGCAAAGAGGCCAGTGTGGCTCTCAGGGAGGAGAGGAGGTCACAGAGAGGTGTGTTAGAGAGCGGGGAGTGCAGGGCCCTGCTTCCATGTGAGAGAAGGGTTTGCCTGTGTCTTGGAAGCCCACGGACATTGGGCTGATCAGCGTTAGGAAGGGCATCACCCTCCCTAAACCCCTGCTTGCTGGTTCCCAGCGCTGCTCCCTCCTGGATGCTTGGCAGTTGGGAAGCTGTCAGCATTTTAATTACAGCTCCACGCTCTCAATGGTTTACAACTCAACCGTAAAACAGGCCCTGGGCAACATGTGGCACCTCTGAGTGATTTACTTGCTCACCATTTCTATATTTAGTGCCATTTAATGCTTGTTGGCCAAGTTTTCAGAAAGAAAAAGAAGGAGGAATTTGGTGATGGAGTGGGGAAGGGGTCGGTTAAGTTTTGTTTGTTTGTTTTTAAAACACACAGATGTATTTTTCAGTTGTTTTCTGAGATCATTTCTCAGGCTTTAAAAAGTCACAGGGGACCAGCTCCTGGTGTATTCCCTGATAGCATTCATTGCTAAGCCACAGAGCCGAATCCCTTGCAAAGTTGCCCTCTTCTCCTTAAAGTCCGTGTGCACTTCCTGGTGAGGGTTAGATTTAAAGGACACCATGGGCTGAGGGTATAACTAAGGGAAAGGCATCAGTGACTTAATATTTCGCCTGATAGGGGCTGGGCTTCGGGCCATGTGCTCCCACCCCCTATCTGGGCTCCCCTCTGAGACCCCCAGCCTCAGGCTCTTCAGAGCTTCTCAAAATTCACCTGGGGAGTGTGTGGAAATGTAGCTGCTGATTCCATGTGTGGGTCTGGGGTGGGGCCTGAGATTCTGCATTTCCAACAAGTTTCCAGGTGATGTGGATGGTGCTGGTCCAGGAACCGCACTTTGAGCAGCAAGGATTTCAACCAGCACCATCCAATAGAAATATAATACCAACCACATGGGTCATATGACATTTGCTAGTTGCCACATCAAAAAAGTGAAAGGAGGTGACATTAAATTTAATAAGATATTTTATTTCATCTAAGATATCCCAAATATCTATCTGATATTGATTACATATCATTTCAATATGTAATCAATATATAAATACTTTTTAATTTTTCTATACTAAGTCTTTGAAGTCTGGCGTTTGTTTTACACTTATAGCACATCTCAACTCAGACTAGCCACAGTTCAAGCACTCATATGGCTCGTGGCTCCCGTTTTGGAGGGTGCAGATCTAAATCCAGCTTGAATACCCTGGTGATAGGGAGCTCGCTACTTTCTGGAAAGTCCACTCCATAGCTACGGAATCCGAGCTGAGAGTTGCCCCTTGAGACTAGCTGGGGAGACCCAACTTTACTCCCTAAGCCAGTTGGCTTATCATGCCCCCCACCCACTCTGCTCAGGGCAAGAGGCCCCTCTGCATCCTCAGCTGGGAACTGCAGAAGCATAGAGATAACCGGGGTGTATTTCCATTTGCCCGACTGGAAAACCTCTACCCCACCAGGGGTGGGAACAGAATATCTCAGAGCTGGTGTCTTTGCACACACATCCCAGGGCTGTTGCAGGGCAGTGTGGAACCTTGGTTCAGGCCAGTCCAGCCTCCTGGACACCAGCTCCTGCATGCTGGACACCAACACAAGTCAGGAGAGGCCAGAGCTGCTCCTCGTGTCTCAGGGAGCTCCTGTATGGGATGGGAGGTTCATAGGGCTTCTTTGGCAGCTGGCCACCTGGGCAGGGCCTTGCTGGGGCCCAGGAAGCTCAGATGGAGGTGGTCAAGGGCCTTGCTGGGACCCAGGCAGCTCAGATGGAGGTGACCAAGGGCACAGAGGATGTTCAGCCAGGTGTGACCCGGCTCCTGGGTCCTTCCTCCATGTTCCGGAGCATCACCACCTGTGTCCCTGCCCCAGAGACTCTCCGGGATGCTTCAGCCTTGATCTTGTGTGGACTAAGTCAGGGCCTCTTCTACAAGAACCCACCATGAAAGAATGGCTATCTAGACTCCTGAGCAAGGGTGAATTTATTCATTCACTCATTCATTCATTCATTCATTCATTCATTCACTCAGAAAATGCTTGCTGGGTGTCTCCCAAGAGGCAGACCTCCTCTAGATGCTCCTGAATACAGCAGATGGGGGCTCTGTGTTTCTGGAGCTGACATTCAGGAGGGAAGGGGGAGAGCAAGCAAGTCATCCCGAAGTACTCCGAGTGGCCGGTGGGATGTGAGACAGGGTGATGTGAGAGGGGCTGACGTGGGGCATTGTGGAGAGGGGGCCATCCAGGGTGGCTTTATGTTGCTGAGCCAGAGCTGAGGAACTGGAGGAAGGGTGTCACAGGCAGAAGGATCAGCCGCTGTGGAGTCCTGGGGCAGGAATGGGCTTGGTGTGGTCCTGGAATACCTGACATTAAGTGTTCACAGAAGGGTTTTGACAGGGCTGAGAGGCAGTGGGTGCACTGGGGCCTCAGAGGACAGAGCAGAGGATGGCATTCTCATCAGAGGCTACCACTTGGCCTCTGGTAACTGCCCACACCCCCACAACCAGACACCCCCAGTAATGCCTTGCAGTGTGCTGGGCTCCAGCCAGGAGGAGCAAGGCCCCTGGCTCTCAGCACTCAGTCTCATGGCAGTTCCATCCAGGCCTCCCTTCAGGTCCCAACTTGCCTTCCTTTCCTACCTGGGGCTGTCACTGCTGCACCAAGCTTCTCTTCTGCACCCACACCCTCTCCCTTGGTTTTTCCAGCCCCAGGGCATTGCACTCCTGCTCAGGCGCGGGTGACACCCTGCCCTCGAATTTCCAGTGGTGAACTCCTCTTCATCCTTCAAACCCCACGGGTCACCTCCAACTGCTCATGGGCCCCATGGCAGTACATACAGGTCTTTATTTTGGACCAGTCTTCCTTCTACTGGTCTGGCTGTCTCCCTGACTACCTGGGTTTTTCTTGAAGACAGAGACTTTGTCCAGCCACCCTCACTTTACTGGCACCCAGCATAGGCCCGGCAGTGGGAGGTTCCACTGGAGGGTTCAGGAAGGCCAGAGTGGATGGAGGACATGACCAGGGCTCTCCACCCCTGGCCACATGTGAGAATCCCGAGGAGCTTTTGAAAATAGCAGACACCTGGCCACACCTGAGACCAGTGAAATCCTAACCTCTGGGGGTGGAGTCCAGGCATCAGCAGATTCTGAAAGCCTGGGACTCTGCAGCGGAGCCTGGGGAGAGCGTGCGGATTCTGCTGTGCCTATCCGGAGGCCAGGGCTGAGCCCTGCATGCCCACACAAGGGCTGATGCCCCTGTCATTGCACAAGCAGCTGTGTTCCATGGCCCAAGATCCTAGGGACACTGGCCCAATGGGATCTCTGGTCTTTTTAAAAAAAAAAACACACAAAAAACAAACAAACAAACAAAAAAACAGCTTTACTGAGTACAATTCTCATGCCGTACAATCCATCCTCTTAGAGTGTACAAGTCCATGGTTTTTAGGGTATTCACAGTTGTGCAACCATCACCACAATCAATTTTGAAACTTCTCAGCACCCATCAAAGAAACCCTGTGCCCACTAGTAGTCACTCCTCATTCCCTCTCTCCCAGCCCCTGGCAGCCACTCCTCTGCTTTCTGTCTCTATGGATTTCCTGTTCTGGACATTGCATATATCTGGAAGCATACACACTGTGGTCTTTTGTGTGCAGTGTCTTTCACTCAGGATAATGTCTTCAAGGTTCACCCATGTTGCAGCATGTGTCAGTACTTCATTCCTTTTTATGGCTGAATAATATTCCATTGTATGGAAAGACAACCATGTGTTTACCCATTCATCCATTGATGGACATTTGAGTTGTTTCACCTTTTAGTTATTATGAATAATGCTGTTATTGACATTCGTGGACAAGTCTGTGTGTGTGTGTTTCTGGTGTTACTATTCCCCCAGCCTCGTGGGGAGGTCCCATTCCTCTTTGAAGTCCACCATCTTTGGGGTTGTCCCTGACAGAGCCCAGGTCTCTGGCCAGGAGAGGAGGGTCTGGACTGATGGAGGGGCCTGCGCTCTGGGTCCTCTACCTCTGTGTCCCATTGCTCTGCGTCCTCATGGGGCTGGCTCTGGCCAGGCCGATCAGCAGGAGCTGTGGATGCTGGCTTGGTCCTCATCAGTTGCACAGTTTGTAGCTGATTTACCACCAAAGGGGTTCACAGGGGTCTTGCCCTGGGAACTAGCCAGGCGGGCGGTCCTCTGGTTTCTGCGTGCTTCCCCGTTCTCTCTCTGGTTCTGCCTGACTGAGCCTCCACCCTGCATCTTCCTGCATTGCAGGAACTTCCTGCTCAGGTCACTAGCCTGTCCTCTGCGTGGATGCCTGGGAGAGCTTCTCCAGTACCATTCCGCATGTACTCCTCTGACCCCAGCGAGAACCATCAGGACAAAGACCCCGCCGGCCCTCCAGCCTGGCCCACTGCCCTCCTTCCTGTTTCCTGACTGCTCCCTGCTTCCTTCTGCCCTCGGCCTTTGCCCATGCTCTTCCCTCTGCCTGGCCTGCCCTTTCCTCCCTTTTTGTCTCATCGACTCCTCTTCAATGTCTGGTTCTCAGCTCAAGGTTACTTCCTCACCTCATCACTCCAGTCACTTTCTTTCTTACTGCTCTCATTCATTTGCAAGTATTTACTGAGCACCAGCTTTGTTCCTGGCACTGGTCTAGCTGCTGGGGACACCACACGGGATGGACAGACCAGGTCCTTGCCCCTGGGCAGTTTACATTCTAGAGGGAGACATGATAAACACAACAACTAAAATGTGTGCTGTGTCACATTTGACGCAAGCTAAGGAGCAAAACAAGCCAGGACAGGGGTGGGAAAGACCAGGGCAAAAGTCAGGGAGAGCCTCATAGGGAAGGTGAGATTTGAGCAAAGGCTAGAAGCACTGAGGAAGGGAGCCATGTGGAGACTGGGGAAGAGTACCCCAAGGCAGAGGGGCAGCAGGTACCAAGGCCCTGAGGCAGGAGCATGCCTGGGGTGCTGGAGGAATAGCAAGGAACCCACTGTGATGAGCATGGCGTGAATGAGGGCATAGGAGATGAGGTCAAAGACGCAGCAGGGGATGCCTGGAGGACAGATGGAGAGAGAACAGTAAAAGGAGCCCCATGCACCCGACTCCCAGCCAGCACCCAACCCACAGCATGCACCTGACCCACAGCGTTCCCCTGACCTCCAGTGTGCACCCAACCCCCAGCATACACCCAACCCGTAGCATGCACCCGACACCCAGCATCAGCAACCCCAGCTTGTGGTCCAAGTCCTCTACCTCGTTTTCTCTTCTCAGATCCCCACAACTGGAAGAGTTTAAGGAAAACCCTAGACAACGTGTTATTCCACACACACATGACCGTGTATCTCAAATCAATAGGGACTTCTAAAAAAACATAACCATGGTACCATTATCACCCTGAGCAAAATAAATAATTGCTCAATGCTGTCTAATACCCTGCCTGATTCTGATTTCTCAAATTGTTTTAAAAAACATTTTCCAGCCAGGCTGTGGGGGAAATTCTGGGAGCTGTGACCACAGGAGCGGGAGCCACCTTCAGAGCCACCATTGGTGGACGCTGGTATCAGCCTCGTGCCGGTGTGACACTTGACAGCACAGCCACCTCCCCCTCCAGAGCCTAAGCTTCAAGGGAGTCGAGGGCTTGCCTCTTTCTGCCCACCTGGCCACCAACCTCAGCTCCTGGCCAGGGAATGGATTAAGTTAGCATGTAGTGGAAAGATGAATGAGTGAATGAATGAATAAGTGAATGAATGACTGATTGCCAAGGCCATTTCATGGTACTCCAGCAGTAGGGAGAAGCACATAGGTTCAGTGGCTCCATGTCCCCACTGTCAGCCTCCCTGCCCCTCATGTTGTGGTTGGGGTCACCTGATTGCCTCACCCCAGGTCACAGGCCACAGTTCCCACTAACCTACACTCTGGGCCAGGCCTGCCCAAGGCAACCCCTGCCCCGTAGTCAACCTAGCAGCCTGCAGGAAGGTCGCTTATGAGAGAGAGGCATCCAGAATGCATCTCGGAGAGGCTGCACTGTGTGGGGTTCGACTATTCCACCTCTCAATGGGTTTGCTACTTTAAATGCCGCAATTTACAGGGGAGCAAAGCTGAGGCCTGACCCCTGGCCCCCTGTGCCAGTGTGCAGTGGGTCCATCTGCTAGCCACCACCGTATGGGCTCCCTCCATGGTTGAGGGGGTGTGTGTGTGAGCTTGTGTGCCGGGAAGTATGTGGGCAGGACTGTGTGTGAAGGGCTATCTATGCATATGTTGTGTAGGAATGGACAGCATGAGAAGCACCTGTGTGTGAGCATGTGGGTCATGCATACGTGTGAGGGAGTGTGTGAGTGTGTGCACAGGTGTGAGTGTGTGCTTTGAGTGTGCTGATGAGTATGAAGGTGTGAGCCTATGGGGGGTTGCATGGGGCCGTGCCTGGGGAGGTTGTGTGTGTGTAAGCACATGGTGAGGAGTGGCTGTGTGCAGCCTGCACAGGTTACTTGGGGTAGGGGGTAGGAGCCTAGAAAGGGATGAGTCTGGGGTGAGGGGCTGTGTGTCCACAGTTCTTGGGGTCCTACAATACTGCAAAGTTGGGCAGAGACCAGTTCGTGGAGGGCCTTGAAAGCCAGGCAGAGGAATCTGGGCTTTAACCTCAGGAGCCGTAGAGAGCATTTGAGCAGTTGTAACCTGGCAAACACTGAGTTTCAGAAGGCCCCCAATGTAGACCAGGAAACTTCTCTCTGGTTTGAGTGGAAACCTCTCTTCCTGCACCTCCCAGGCTGCATTCCAGGGGGCCTGTCCTGTGGGGTGCATCTTTTCCCTGCCATCCCCTCCATGTCAGGCAGGAATATTTGCTTGAAATCAGTGCATCCAGAATGACTTAAAGAATGCACCAAAAAGAAAATACCTCAAATGTTTACAGAAAAAAAAGCGTTTTTTTCTGCTCTTTCATCTGAGTTGCCCAGAGGTATACAGCTGCAGCTGGCTGAAATGCAGCTTTCTGCTAAGATGGATCGACATGGGGAGGGAGAGGAGGAGCAGGAGGAGACTGAGAAGGAGGAGGAGGAGCAGGAAAAAGAGTAGGAGGAGCCTGAGGAGGAGGAGGAGAAGGAAGAGTAGGAGAAGCTTGGGAAGAAGGAGGAGCTTGAGAAGGAGGAGGAGCCTCTGAAGGAGGAAGAGTTGGAGGAGTCTGTGGAGGATGAGGAGCAGAAGGAGGAAGAACAGGAGAATCTTGGGAAGAAGGAGAAGTCTGTGGAGGAGGAGGAGCCTGCAGAGGAAGAGGAGGAGCAGGAGGAGGGGAGCAAGAGAAGGAGGAGGGGGAGAAGGAGGAGCAGGAAGAGCTTGAGAAGGAGAAGGAGGAGCAGGAGGATCCTGAGGAGGAGGAGGAGCAGGAGGAGCCTGAGGAGGAGGAGGAGGAGGAGGAACATCATCAGGAGCAGGAGAAGCAGGAGCAGGAACAGGAGGGAAGCAAGTAGCGGCAGCTCTGGATGGGAGCCTGTAACACCTATTCTGGTGTGGATATCCACACTCATTGTCTCCCGGGGTGGGGGGTCCAAGGCTGCCTACCCACTGACCTCCACATTGTCTTCATTCAGTGCCTTGGAAAGGGTCCCTGGTTTGGACATTAGCTAGCAGGATGGGTCCTGGGCAGGACTCTGGGGAGATACACCTATAAGGCAGTGAAGAAGGCAGCCCTGGGCATTGAGAGAAGTTGGCCAGTGATGCAGCAGCCATAGGGACTTATGCTGGTCCCATGAGAAACCTGGAGCTGGGTTAGCCCCATGGAGGCAGGGAGATGGGCCTTTGTACCCAGCACCAACCAGTCTTTGGCTGGAGGACTGCCCAGGGAGGGGGAGTGGCCTTAGGTGAGACAGCTCCCATCAGGGGAGGGCAGTGCCTAGGAAGGAACTCAGCTGCTAGCCATCCACAGCAACACTCCCAGCAGCTGCAGAGGGAGTGTCTGGTCCTGAAGGACAGATCCCGGTGGCATGCGACGGTGTCCACTATACAATCCAGCCCAGGTGACCATCGCTGAGGGGACAAGGCCATCCTAGCCCACCCACCTTCCTTCTGTTCTGCCGTATCACAGCTCTAGAGCCAGACCGCTGGATTCCAATACCAGTTCCACGCTTCCTGACCATGTGATTGTGGCCAGCACTGCCACCCCTTGGCTCCCCAGTCTGCTTATCTGTGAAATGGGCTGATGATGGTCAACCTTCCTCATAAGGTTTCTGTGTGCATTTGTGTCAGGCACTGGACACCGCAGCTACCTCAGAAGCAACGGCTTTTATTAGAGGTGGGCATGGATCCTGCCCTTGTGCTGCTTCCTATGTGTATGCTGAGAGGTTCAGGCATACACATAGGAAGAAATGATACTGAGAAGCTAAGACTTGAGGCCAGCATTGAGCCCTAGGCCGAGAAACTGTCCTCACGCTGATCCTGACACCAACACCAACATTGCCTGCAGAGCCTTGAACAATAGCACAATCCTACATAATCACAGCGGTGATTACGAGTGCCTCCTTCCGTGGAACTCCACCTTCGGTCATTTAACCCAGATGCTGCACTACCAGGTGTGTTCCATTGAGCCCATGTCATGAGGAGACAAAGCTGGGGCTCAAGGAGGGACTCACTTACCCAGTGTGCCCGCCAGAGTCTGGGAGATGGTGTAGTCAGGGGTAACAGAGGAAAGTTTAGGTAAAGAATGACTACAGGGATGTGGGCAGGATTTAGGGAATCTTGAAAAGGCCTTAGGGCTGGCAACAGTGGGGAGCTCTGACTGCCCTGGAGGGCAGTGTTAGTGGAGAAAGCGTGGCTTGGGGAAAGGGGCCTCCTGGCAGGTGCTGTGGTTCTAAGTAGATAGTCACAGCCGCCATGTGGTCCACGGACAGGGAGTCCAGAGTGTAAAAGTCCAGACTGTATTTTCTCCTGCCCTCCAGTCCCTGTGGGATCCCCCATTGGAAAGCTGGAGAGCAAGGAGGGACACAGCTCAGCCTTCCGGGGCAGAGCAGGGGTGAGCAGCAGCCAGGGACACCTTCCACCACACACAGAGGGTGATGGACCCGTGTTTCACTTGGTTGGTGCAGGGTGGGTGCTTGGAGACAAGAAACATGAACAGATGGGGCATGGGGCACAGGAGAGGAAGCCAGCGGAACTTGGTGACCATCCCCTGCCTCAAGTCTCTGGATCTGACATGGCTTTCTGTGAAAACTAAGCCATCAGTCCCCCAGCCTGAGAGCGAGGGGCCTCCACACCCAGCAAAGCTCCTACCTGCTTTCTGTGCATCTTTTTGACCAGGGCCCACCTTTACCACATGATCCAGCTGGCTTGGATCTTTTTGGAGAAGGTTCAGGAAGGAGCCTCCTGCTGGGGGGAGGGTGGCTGGGGTCTGAGCATGGGAGACAGCAGTACCAGCAGTGTGGATGGGAGAAGACGCTGCGGGGACCAGGAGCACATCATGTGAGGGGAGAACAAAGGCAGCCATTGCAGGGGCTGCTTAAAGATGCGCTGGGGTTGCCATGTCAGGCGGCAGCAGCACAGACATGCTTCTGGTGCTGGGAGGGTGTTTGCAATAGGACAGGGGTTCTGGGGTGAGTTGACCTGGGTGTGGGAGAAGGCAGGAGAAAGGATGAAGGGCCGAGGCTTCAACAGCGGGGCTCTCAGGAACTCCAAATGACCTCTGGGGGAAATGGTGACTTCCTTGCATCTCTGCAGCTGCTGCACTGCACAGAAATGGATTTTCACCCCAGGGACATCTGGGAGAGTGTGGACAACCTCAGCCAACCTGCTTCTCTGTGTCCCCATCTTTTCTCTCCGAGATCCCCCTGTGGTGCCTTCATTGGTAGGGAAAACTGAGACTCAGAGAAGGAAAGGGACTTGCCTGCAGGCACACAGCAGCGTACAGACAGAAGCAGGACCTCCATCCGACGGCTCCTTCCGCCCCACAGCGCCATTCTCCCTGCCCTGCCCTTCCAGCCCTGTGCGCGCTTATCCCAGGATCTGCTGCTCAAAATGAGAAAAGTTCCCACAGGCTGGGTGCCAGTTCTGTGAGATACATGGTACCAGGTCTCAAAAAGCCTTCTCCTATTTAATCCCCACTGTTCCCTTTGAGAGGACTTGTTCCTACTTTACAACAAGGGACAAATCTCTTAGGATGCATTAGGTTGCAAGTAACAGAATGCCTTCCTATTACCAAAAGTGGTATTGATGATAGGAGTTTTTTTTTTTTTTTTTTTTTCCTGCAAAATAAAAATCTGGATGTGGTTTCTTTCAGAGGCTCAACAGTCTTCTCTTGGGCCCCAGCTCTTTTCATCCTTCCATTCTGCCATTGTCACTTGTCAGCCTCTTAGGTCTTGCCTAATGGCCACAAGATGGCTGCCTAAGCTCCAGGAATCACACTTTTACATCACAGCATCCAAAGATAGAAAGGGAGAAGTTGCTCTTCCGGGTCTCTGTTTTTTTCAGGCGATGTGTTGTGTTTTCGGTCTCCGTGTCCAGAGGTAGGCCAGCAGCAATGAGGAAATGGAGAGCCAGAGAGTGTGCCATGTTCTCTTGGGCCATTTCTGCCATCACCAGCATGTGGTGGCAGGAGTGGGATTTGGATTGAACTTCTTGGGTGACCTGACTCTGCCACAGTGCCTGCCCTTCTGCTTCAGGCTGCCTTTGGCCACATCATGCTTTCCTGAAGACTGATTCTGATTGCCCAGGTCACCGCTCATAACCTGAGGTATAAGTAGTCCATAACTGACCACTCCCTTCAGAGGAACCAGGCTGGCCAACCTCAGAGGGGTTCCAGAGGGGAGGAAGCAGCAGATATTCAGCGAACCCAGAGTCTTGAGCTCCAGCCCTCAAGGTTCTGGCCTTCCAAATACCTTTTTAGGCAAACCAGTCCTTGGCTCCCCAGACCTGCGCCATGCCATGTGTGGCTTAAAACCCATCAACTAGGGGCTGGCTATCTGCTTTACAAAAGGCACCTCCACCACCCAGATGAAAGGATTTCTATTCCAGTTAGGGTACTTTAAGCTGTAATGGATAGAAACCCAACTAAAGCTTGCTTAAGAGCAAAGGGTATTCATTAGTTCCTGGAACACAGTGGTCTTGGGTTAATGAATTCAGGTCTGGCTTGATCCAGGGTGCAAATGATATTCCCAGGACCCAGCCTTGCACCCCTTCCTTGCCGCCTCTCTATTTCTCAGCTCTGCTTTCCTAGTTGATGCTATTCTCTGCCCCATGTAGTTGTAAGATGCCTGTCCACAGCTCTGGCCCCTGCATTCCCTCCTGTTCATATCTAGTGGGAGATAACCAGTAGCTCTTGTCTTTTGTGTGTGCAGAATCCCCAGGACTCACTTCAGTTTGGCCCTGACTTGTCTGAGTCACCCATCCTTAGCAATGACTAGTGGGGTTACTTCGGTTTAGGGGAGAGGGAAGGCCTCACTGAGGAGTTACTGTTTGCAAAGCTCCAAGGTCCCACTGGTCTTGCTAGAAAATAAGGCACCAAGATAAAGACGTCAGGTGCTGGGGTCGGGTGGGGCTGGGACAGGCCGCTCTGCGGAGGAGGTGGCACTGTGGAGGGCTGTAGAGGGCTGGGTTGGGCTGGGCCTGCAGAGATGAATGGGGACACATTCCTGGAGTAGGGCAGCGCAGGATCGATCCTGGAGCACCCAGTGCTTTAGGGTGCCTGCCATGAGTGCTGGGGGCAGGGATGACAGTGAGCAGTGTGTTCAATGCTGGGAAGCCTTTGGTTTTTAAAATTGGATGCCCCTCAGAATGCTATGGAGGGTGGCAGACACTTCCAGTCATAGGAACACCATGTGGCATGGACCCTGTGGGAGCCAAAGGTTGCTGTCTGACCTCCCCTCCCAAGAATCCTTCCTTCTTCCAGGAAGTTCACCCCCAGGTCCCCTGGGCAGCCCGAGTGTCTGGGACAGGACCAGAAGCACCAAATTTGATAGTATCTATTTGGCATTATGAATCAAGAAATTTTCTGGAGCCAAGTTTCTCCCCAGTCCCCTCCCAGGCCTGAGAACCCCACCCTGAGTAATTCCGGGCTCTGGGCAGCACCTGGTACATTGTTGGCACTTCCTGGGGGACCTGTCAAAAAGAGATTGATTTTTCTCCCTCCAGTGGTGCAGAAAATCCTTCCTGCTGCTCCAGACAGGTTTGGGGCATGGCTGGGAGGCAGAGAAGGCTCTGGTTTGCAGCCCCACCCAACCTGGTGCAGGAATCCCCTTTACAGACCTCAGCTGCTGCTTACACACATTCCAGGACAGGGAGCTCATTACCTCACCAGCAATCCTCTTGAGCCCTGGTGAGCCTTGTTGGGGAGGTTGGCCTCTCACTGAGCAGGAATCTACTGCTCTGTGACTCCTGCCATCAACGGGGGTCCCAGCTCTGCCCTCTGGATACACAGTCCTTCCTGCTCACTCTGTCCTGGGTCAGGCCTGCAGACCCTGAGGAGTAGTGACTAGGGATCCCAGAAACTACCTTCTCCAGGCTGAGCAGCTCCAGCTCATTCACTGTGTGTCCTCCAGCCCTCTCCTCTAGACATGCTCTGTTTCTTTCCATCTGCTGAGGCACAGTCCAGTTCTGAAAACTGTATAGCAAGACCATCCCCTCCTTTATTGTGGGCATTAGGCCTTAGTTAATATGGCCCCAGAGTGTTGGCTTTTCAGTAGCCTCTTAGCTTATATTGAACTTGTGGTCAATTTCAATCTTTCTCAGTCTCTCCCATACTATGATTTTGCAATCAATTTTTTAGATATCAAAAATTGTAGACGTTCAGCCTTCTGGCTGGTTTCAGCCACTTGTTTTATTCTGTGGAAGGGACTGAAGTCTGCCTGGCACTTCACTCACATTATCCTCTGTAGATGCCTGAGCTAACTGGAGTCAGATTTCAGTAGCACCAAAAGACCCTTCTACTCCCCAGATGCCCCTCTTTCTGGCCACTCACCGTGCCTGAAATGTCCTCATTATGTGCACAACATGTGCTCTTCCTTAAGCCTGCTCCCTCTTCCAGTTCTCTGTCTCTGTTTCCCAATCTGAAATGCCTTTTTCCCATCTCCCTGAGTTTGGCCTATTCTAATTTATCCCTCCTGTCATCTGACTTCAGCTCAGCCCTGGCCTTCTTGGGGGAGGCTTCCTTGAGATGCACACAGGAGCAGGTCCCATGGGTTCAAGTTTCCTTCTCTGTCACTTTCACTCCTTCATAGCACTTACCAGTGTATGATTAGACTTGGGGGAATTATTAATTCCACAGCTACTTCTGGTTTGGAATCACAAGCTCAGAGGTGGCAAGGATTGCAAACTCAGGGAAGGTGGGGACCAGAAGCTCAGAGAAAACTGGAGCAGCACCTGCTTGTGTCAGTCTTCCTGGGAACTGCCCAGCAGGGGTGACACCAAATAGCACAGAGTAGGTCCTCATTGTAAAACAGGTGCATGAGTGAATGCATACATGGACAGACACGCCCTAGGTCCCGTTCCCCTTGCAAACACGAGGCAGCACCGTTTGCATGCGAGGCTCTTCATCAAAGGCTGGGGATTTCAAGGTGAATGACCTGGCCTGGGGCCTGAGGAGTGTGGCCGGTGGGGTTCTCTGGAAGCGGAGGCTGAGATGGAGTTTCAGGTACCAGCTATTTATTGGGAATCTGCATAAAGGGGAAGAGGAGGAGCAGGGTTGGGCAGATGGAGGACTCACACTTGGATGCTGGCCCAGCAAAGCCTTGATGGGGAGTGCTGGACTTGGTCCTGCCCATTATGTTGGACTGCCTCCGGCTAAAATGGCCAGATCTTTATACCCCTGCCTCTCTTGGTCCCCAGATGCAGGGCCCCACACCCTGAAGGATCTGACAGCTGGAGGCTGTGCGCTAATCATTCTCCCAGGCCAGCCGTGTGTTGGAACCCACTCCTATGGGCTGGAAGACCCACTACTAAATATTCAGGAATTTGTCAGTTGTTAAACTGTTGGTAGCTTAAAGTCAGCCATGGTGGGAACATTTAATTTATTCCTCAGAAATTGGGAAACACCACATAACAGGGCTTTTTGTTGTTGTTGTTTTTTTTTTTTTTTTTTTTGAGAGCCAATTTGAGCAGCATACCACTACTTGTAGCTATGAAGCAAGTCCTCCCTTGGAGGGCAATTGGCCTGGGGAATGCTGACATATAGGTAGATCATCACAGTGCTAAGGAGACAAGGACTCTAATAGCACAGGCCAGCCATGGAAACCATGAGGGAGGCACTGTCTATCCTGACAATCAGGGAAGGCTTTGTGAGGAGGTGACTTTTTTCCTGACATGGCAGAATAATCAAACACTACAAAAGATAATCCCATGAAAAGTAAGACTCCTGTTTGTCCACCTGGTCCCCTGGCACTGGTGTCCTCCACAGAGACAGCCGCTCTTACCAATTCCCCTCATATAATTCCAGAAATACCCTGTGCTCTTACAAGCATACGTGTATGAGTCTTGTTTCTCATACAAACAAGCTCCCATGCTGCAAGCCTTTCTGCACCTTGCTTTGCTCTCTTAACCATGGACCTTGCAGTGTCCTTGGTTAGTGAGTAAGAGCCATCTCATTCTCTTTAGCAGCTATAGGGCTTTCCAGCTCATAGGTGTGCCGTAATTTACATAACCAGTCCCCACTGGTGGATCTTCAGATTCTTTTGGCCTTTGGATATTTCAGATAAGGTCTCTGTGAGGCTCTTTGACATTTTGCACAAGCACAAGCCTCCCCGCAGGGTACATATTCAGTAGGGGAATTATTGGGCCATCGTCTGTAATGGTGGTAAAGATTGGCCTTCCAGATAAGGAACAGCAGGTGCAGGGCCGAGAGGCATGGAAGGGGTGAGGTTGCTCAAGCGGAGGCGGCTGCTGTGGAGACAGCATGGGCCTGGAGGCCAGGAGGGTGGGGCTCAGCTCGGGCCTGCCACAGAGGAGCCAGGTGTATCCACTGTGGTCATGGCTGGATGCCACAGGCACATTCAGACTGGGAAATTAAGGAGAGTTTAGAAAGAGACCACTGTCCAATGACCGATGGATGCGTGGACAAAATGTGGCATGGAATGTTATTCAGCCATGAAAAGGAAAAGAATTCTAACACATGCTACAACATGCACAGACCCTGAAAACTTTATGCTCAGGGAAGGAAGCTGGAGACAGAAAATGCCACATACTCTGTGATTCCATTTATAGAATAGATCTGTCTAGAACAGACAGATCTACAAAGACAGCAGGTAGATTAGTGGCTGCCTGGGACTGGGAAAAGGGGAAATGGGGAATGACTGCAATGGGTATGGGATTTCTTTTGGGGGGGAACTAAAATGTTCCAGAATTAGATTGTAATGATAATTGTACAACTCTGAATATACTAAAAACCGCTGAATTGTACACTTTTGATAGGTGAATTGTATGGTATGTGAATTGTACTGCAGTAAAGCTGTTTTAAAAAAGAAAGAGTTTGCTAACAAAAGAGGACAAAAGTAAAGGAACCCAAAGAGTTGGTGCAGCACCCTGGGGCTGGCTACCCTGGGGAGCGGTTACTCCTTAGGCCTGAAGACAGGGAAGGCTGAACTGCTAGAATCCAGGGGCTGTAGAGAGAGGACTTCGCAGCAAGAGCTGTGACGTGTGATAGGGGTGTGCAGACATCCTGAAGGGCCCAGCAGGGGGCAAGCAGGGGAAATAACTCCCAGAACTTTTCTCCTGCCCTCTGATTTCCTGCCAGTGCCTTCCACTGGCCAAACCACCTGGAAGGGCCTACTGAGGACACACACCAGATTCACAGATTTACTTCCTTATTTATTTTTCTCATGTATTGTGAAATCTCAGCATCACAAGATGGCAAAATGGCAAACTCTAGCAGTTTCATGCAGCTGGTCTTTAACCTTTAACCCAATGGTGCAGCCACCAATATAAAATACTGACATTCTGCCAGCTGCTCCAAGCCCCTTGATTGTCCCCCACCTTTGCCATGGCTTTACCTTGAGTCCTCTCGACTTCACCTATATTCAGCAATGGAGGGTTGATACCTGGCTAGCCTAGCAGGGCCTGTGGGACCCTGAACATTCAACTGACAATTGCTCAGACCTGGGGCATACTGCTTGTGGAGTGATTTGAATGCACCCCCTTGGTGAATTACCTTCAGTCGTTTTCTGCACACCTGCTGTATGCCAGTCACTGGGAAGCTGCATGGAGCCATGTCATCTTACAGCCTGAGCCTGAAAGCCCTCACACCTCCTGACACTGAAGCACAGAGCCCAGGCTCTTCAAGTAGGGAAGGGAGCTCAGAAGTCTCCTCAGGCAGCTCAGAAGCCTGGCCTCAAGCAGTAGGGTGCAAAGAGTGCAGCTTTGTCCCTCACACACTTCCTCTGATGTTGTCCCCTGCCTCAGAGAGAGGGCTGGGTGCCTGTCTGGTGGCCAGCCCTGTCCAGGCAGCTGTGATTATGCCTGGCTTAATGTGGACATAATGCAGTCACTGCAGCTCTCAAAATGCAGAGTATGCAGGGCTAGCGGGCTGGATGCCACCTGATCAGGGCCCATTCAATACCACCATGGCGTCAGGCCATCAATGGCCTCAGAGGAACAGGGAGGCCACATTCAGGGGTCCAAGAGGGGCAGGAGGAGCAGCGACCCCCATCCAGGACACTAGTAGCCCTCAGTATCACAGATGTGGAAATACATGAAAGCCTTGGTATTGCTTTCCCATGAAAACCTTCCAGGGTCTTCCCGTCGCCTTTTTAAAGAAAACCACTTTACTGAGGTATAATTCACATGCCATACAGTGTCACCACTTAAAGTAAGCAATTCAATGGTTTTTAATATATATTCGCAGATATGTGCAACCATCTACACAATCAATTTTACATTATTTTCATCATCTCATAAAGAAATCTGTACACATTAGCTGCCACTCCCCATTTCCCTTCTTCTCTGCAACCACTAATCTCCCATGTGTCATTATGGATCTGCCTATTCTAGGCATTGCATGTAAATGGAATCACATGATATGTGGCCTTTTGCATCTGGCTACTTTCATTTAGCATATAATGTTTTCAAGGCTCATCCACATTGCAGCATGTGTCAGTACTTCATTCCTTTTTATGGCTGAATAATATTCCATTGTATACCTCATTTTGCTTATCTGTTAATAGTTAAGGGAGTTATTCCTCTCACTTTTCAGCTGTTATGAATAATACTGCTATGAGTAATCATGTACTCATTTTATTGTGGACATGTTTTCATTTCTCTTGGGCATACACCTAGGGGTGGAATTGTTGAGTCACACATTCTGTGTCTAACATTCTGAGGAGCTGCCAGACTGTTTTCCAGAGTGGCTGCCTCATTTCAGATGCCTGCCAGCAGTGCAGGAGGGTTCTGATGGCTCCATACCCTTGCCGACACTTGTTATTGTCTTAGCCTCCTAGTGAGTGTAAAGGAGCATGTTGTTGTGGTTTTGATTTGCCTTTTCTTGGGGACCAGTGCTACTAAACATCTTCTCATGTGCTTGTTGGCCATTGATTGTATCCATTGCATTTTTATAAATTGAGATATTGCTTATGTGAAAAAGGTACACAGAGCATCCCTGTTCACTTAAAAGAATAGTTACAAAGCATGATCCATGTAACCATAACCCCTATCAAGGAGCAGAATATTGCCAGGACCCCCAGAAGACCGCTGGGTGCCCCTGGCCAACCACAGCCCCTCCCTGCCCTGGGAATAACCTTGTCTTGATATTGGTGGATGGGCTCCTAAACAATACAATCCACTTTTGTCTGCCTTTGACCTTGATCCAAATGAAATCACTCTGTGGAAATCATTTCTGGCTTGCTTCTGTCCCTCCACACTGTGTTTCTGAGTTAGTCCCTGTCAGTGTGGCTTGTTAGAGCTGTTCATTGTCATTGCCTTATTGTGTTCCATTGAAATGCACATGCTGTGGTTTATCCACTCACTGTGGATGGTCATCTGGATGGTGCCCAGGTCAGAGCGATTATGAACATTGCTGTGTGGACATTCTTGAACCTGTTTCCTTTGCACACACAGTGTGATTCTCTAGGGTATGTGTCTTGGAAATTGAAGGTCTGAGTCATAGACATGTGTATCCTCAGCCTTACTAGATACTGGAAAACGGGTTTCTAACATACATGTACCACCTCTGCATGCCTCCAGCAGTGCCTGAGTGCTCCAGGTGCTCCATATGCTCGCCAACACTCAGTATTGTCAGAATCCATTTTGAGCATCCCCCAGGTATCTCTATGTCAAAGCCTCCAGCTCAACTGGGCCTGAGTGCATCAGAAACACCTGCCTAACTCTGCCCCCAATTGTGTCATCACACCTCCAAGCCTTTGCTCTTTCTCCTACTTCTTAAGCCAAGGCAGAAAGGCAGGCTGGAGACCTGGGAACTATCCCCTCACTGACAATCAAAAGGGATATCTGTGTTGTTTTGGGGACACAGATCTGTGGGACGTAGCCTGCATTTGAACGGGCTGCTCATCCAGCATAGGCTGCGTGTGTGGGGGTCCTGCGAGAGTGCCGCCTACAGGAGGTACTCTGTGATGCCAGGTGTTCTAGAACCAGAGCCTTCAACCCGCCAGTCCTGTTCCTGAACACTCTGGATGGAGGGATCACTGGCTTTTTTGATTGCAGATACTGAGGTTGAAATGTGATAGCTCTCCCTCCCTGGTGGTTCTATTGACCAAACACTGATCACCTCTCCTGGAAGCAGAGCTCTTAGGGCTAGGAGGACCCTGAACATGAACCCAATCCTCAGAGACAGGGACTTAATCTTGTCACCTGGGTATCCCCAGCATCCTGAACAGGCTCAGGGCCAGAGGCAAGACTAGTGAGTGTTTTTTGCATGTCTGATTCCGTTCCAGCACCCTAATTTTC
Source organism: Rhinopithecus roxellana (assembly GCF_007565055.1). Classification (NCBI taxonomy): domain Eukaryota; kingdom Metazoa; phylum Chordata; class Mammalia; order Primates; family Cercopithecidae; genus Rhinopithecus; species Rhinopithecus roxellana. The sequence goes on from NC_044549.1 coordinate 52,112,015, forward strand.
TCAGAAAAGATGGAATTGTCTTCACTATATGTTAGAGTTAAGGAAACTGAGACCCAGAGAAGAAGCGTCGCATGGGAACTAAGTGGCCAGCAGACACTCAGTTCACCCCTCAGCTCCAAGCCCCTTGCCTCAGAATGTCTCACAGGCCAGCTCTGAGACTTAGTTGAACCTCAAGGTTTTTTTCTGTAAAAAGTAGTCAATCATACTAGCTTCACAGAATTAATAAGATGCCATACATAAAAGCATGGGCCCAGTGTGTGTGCAGGGGGTTAATAAATGTCTACCCACTTACCCCTTCCTCCATTCATTCTTTCATGATATAACAGGCAAAAGCAATTTGACAATCTGAATGAACGATAATAAAAATGCTCACACACGGTGACCGAGCAACTGTGCCCACCGGGAAATCTCCATCTCTGTGCCTGGTACACAGCAGGAGCTCAATTCGTGTCTTAGGATGGAGGAGGAAGGAAGAGAAGCTTTAGTCCCAAAGATATTTCTTTATAGTTGAAAAAGGAAGAAAGGGGTGGAGGAAGGAAGGAAGGAAGAAAAGTGAGAGAAAGAAATAAAAACAATTTTTTAAAGTACCCTGAAAATAACCTGAATATGCTGTACTCTGGGTGCTGGGTAAAATGTTGCCTTCTCTTGTTGCTGGGCTATTCTAAAACAAAGGTAAGCAAAATATGGCTCATGGCCCAACTCTAGTCCACTATCTTTGTAGGTGAATAAAGTTTAAATGAAAAGCATCTGCTATTCAATTCTTGAACTTCATATAAATGGAATCATAAAGTATGTCCTCTTTGGTGTCCAACTTCTTTCACTCAACGTTACCTGTTTTTTTTTTTCTTTTTTTTTAGACGGAGTCTCGCTCTGTCACCCAGGCTGGAGTGCAGTGGTGTGATCTCGACTTACTGCAAGCTTTGCCTCCCAGGTTCACACCATTCTCCTGCCTCAGCCTCCCAAGTAGCTGGGACTACAGGCTCCCGCCACCATGCTTGGCTAATTTTTTTTTTTTTTTTTTTTTTTTTAGTAAAGACGGGGTTTCACTGTGTTAGCCAGGATGGTCTCCATCTCCTGACCTCATGATCCACCCGCCTCGGCCTCCCAAAGTGCTGGGATTACAGGCGTGAGCCACCGCACCCGGCCAACGTTAGCTCTGAAAGATCCATTCTTTGTGCATGTGTGAGCAATTCATTCTTTCTCCTTGCTGTGTAGTAGTTCATTGTATGAGTATAATTAGGCACTATCATTATCCCCATTCTATACATGGGGAAGCTACTGCACAGAGGGCTGAAGTGGCTTGCACAGCACAAAGGCTGGAGTGAGAGGGTCTGGAATCCAGGTCTGAGTTTCCTACACCAGAAAGAAAAAACTAAAGCCAGACCCAGATAGGTGGGGCAGGGGTAGGGGGAGCTGGGGCCTGCATTTGGCCTTGGCGTGCAGTGACCTGTGCTGTGCTCTTCCCCACCCTCCCCTGCAGATCCTGGAGGAGAACATGAAGCTGGAATGTAAGTGCCACGGCGTGTCAGGCTCGTGCACCACCAAGACGTGCTGGACCACACTGCCACAGTTTCGGGAGCTGGGCTACGTGCTCAAGGACAAGTACAACGAGGCCGTTCACGTGGAGCCTGTGCGTGCCAGCCGCAACAAGAGGCCCACCTTCCTGAAGATCAAGAAGCCACTGTCATACCGCAAGCCCATGGACACAGACCTGGTGTACATCGAGAAGTCGCCCAACTACTGCGAGGAGGACCCGGTGACCGGCAGTGTGGGCACCCAGGGCCGCGCCTGCAACAAGACGGCCCCCCAGGCCAGTGGCTGTGACCTCATGTGCTGTGGGCGTGGCTACAACACCCACCAGTACGCCCGTGTGTGGCAGTGCAACTGTAAGTTCCACTGGTGCTGCTATGTCAAGTGCAACACGTGCAGCGAGCGCACGGAGATGTACACGTGCAAGTGAGCCCCGTGTGCACACCACCCTCCCACTGCAAGTCAGATTGCTGGGAGGACCGGACCGTTTCCAAGCTGCGGGCTCCCTGGCAGGTCACTGCCTGGATCCTCACAGGGAACCGCAGGAATGCTGAGCTTGTCTTTTCTGCTGAGGAGGGTACTTTTCCTGGGTTTCCTGCAGGCATCTGTGGGGGAAAAAAAAATCTCTCAGAACCCTCAACTATTCTGTTCCACACCCAATGCTGCTCCACCCTCCCCCAGACACAGCCCAGGTCCCTCCGTGGCTGGAGCGAAGCCTTTTGCAGCAGAAACTCTGGACCCCTGGGCCTCATCATAGCAATATTTAACAATTTATTCTGATAAAAATAATATTAATTTATTTAATTAAAAAGAATTCTTCCACCTCGTCGGGATCCGTTTTCTGCAATCAAAGTGAACTGCTTGCTTTCCTAGCGGGATGATTTTGTTGCTAGGACAAGGAGCCATGTAGAAGTGTACATAACTATTCTTTATGCAGATATTTCTACTAGTTGATTTTGCAAGTACCCCCCTTGCAGCACTAGATGTTTAAGTACAAGAGCAGATATCCTTTATACATATATAGATACACACACACACACACACACACACACACATATATATATATATATATATATATATATATATATTTTTTTTTTTTTTCTGTTTGCTGCTACTTATCCAGAAATTTAAGCTGGTCCACATTTGGAGATGTTTTTTCCAGAGTATGTTTCCCATCCTTTTGCCCTCCCCTGTTCAAACTTCACCATTAGAAAAATCCAGTTTGGAATATATAGAGAGAGGAAAAATAATAATAAATTCCCAGCAGTTTCCATCTTTCAGAAAGTGAGCCACCGGATAAGAGAGAATATTTTGTAAGAGACTATTTTTATATGAATATTTTATTTATATCGAGTCCGCTGTATCATTCCACAGCCTGTGCTTCTTCTTAATTCTGGTACTCACTTTGGAGTAAGGAGGGGCGATGCCTGGTTGTGGGGTCAGGCCCCACGAGGCCCCTTGCACAGCTGGATTCTTGAGTTCTGTTTGCCAAGTGGGCACAAGATGCCCCTGGATGCCTGGGGTTGAGGCGTCATCTCATCCATGTTAGCTGGGAAAGAAAGCAAATTCCCAGCCTCAGCCTGTTAAGCTCAAGCCTTTCAAGCAGGGCCACTGGGTAGTGGCCTCGAAATGAGTCACTGTGGTGGGTGGTCATCGTGCCCCTCACAGGGACTTCACCATCATTATGCAGCAGAGGCCAGTTCAGGGAGCCCCACACCTCACCGAGACACTAGCCATTGCCTGTGTGTCCTGGAAGGTGAGATGCAGTCCTCAGATGAGGGGACCCAGAGCAGGTGGGGTGAGGGGCCGATGAGCAGCCGGGCCCAGCGGAGCTTCCTGGATATCCTGCTCCCAAGGCCAAGAAGCAGGGAGAGGTTCGGGGGAGGCCACTTTGCTTTGGGTCCAGCTACACCCAGAGCCTCAGCCTAGAAAACTGTCCTCCAGCAGGCTAGGGGTGTTGTAATACGTGTCCATTTGCATTTCCGGTATGTGTGTGTGTGTGTGTGTACTGTAGCTCCTTAGGGACTTGGGGGTAGTCACGTGACTTTGCATCTTGCAGTGCCTCCGCTGTACTCATGTGTGTATGTGTCTGTGTGTTTCCGTGCTACCCAAGTGTCTGTTTCTCTCCATGTGCCTGGGAGATCAGGTCTCAGGCGTGGAGCTGGGTGCCTTTGCATCTACTGCTCCCCAGGGTCTCTGCTTGCATGTGAGGGCTGGTGGTGTGAGGCAGACAGCAGAGATTGTGTGTGATTGTGTTGAACCACCAAGAGATGGCACCTCTGAACTCTACCCACACCCATGGGTGAAAACCAGAAACCTCTGAGACCACAGCATAGCCCCGTAGCCCCACCTGCTGGGAGCCCCTCAGTATCTAGGCTGTGTCTGACTCTTCAATGTCCACACTGAGCCTGGATCACAGCATGGGCAAATAAAAGTGACTGGATGGTTGCATGGTTTCTTCTCTTGGACATTTTTTTTTCCATTTTTCTTTTACTTGGGTGTCTAGAGGAGTGGGCATGTGAAGGGTCCATGGAGTGAATGGATGGAGGGATGGATGAATGTGTGAGTAGGTAGGTGAATGGGTGGATGTGTGGATGGATAAGCAGGTGGGGTGGGTGGATGGATAAATGGATGGATGGGTAGATGGATGGATGAAGGGATAAACTGATGGGTGGATGGATAGATAAGTGAGTGGATGAATGGATGAATAGATAGGAAAGTGGGTGGGTGGATGAGGTAGGTACACCTATGGATAGGTAGCTGAGGAGTTTCTTGGGAGTCTGCAGGTCACATTTTATCTTTGCTTTGGAAAACCTACCAGATCTGCCATGAGCAGGATGGCTTCCCAACCCTGCAACCCTTCTGCTTCTGGCCTCCTTGGCACCTGGGAATGGGGGAGATTCTGACCAGCTCTCCCACATGAGTATTCAATGATAGTTATGTAAACACAATCTCAGAAGAGTCATCCCTGTGTCCTCCCTCACTGTGGGTTCCCAACTCTTGGGCCTGCCCTCTCTCTGGTGCCCTGCTCAGCTGTGCTCTGAGCCCCAGTTTCTCCACCTGTGAAATCAGAATAATAACACCTACCTCACAGGGCTGTTGTGAGGACCCTCCCAGTAATGACTGTATGGCACTTTGAGTTGCAAAGTAATGGATGAATGCTAAATATTATTATTAATTATTATCACTATTCTCTCTGCAACTACGGGATTCTTCAAACATGGCTTATGGTAATAAATGTTTGGTTCTGCGTTGGGCAGAGGTATCCACCAGCCCCTTTAGTCTATTCCTAAAGTAGCTTTTCAACTAAACTGACATTGCAAAGGCCAAAATCATTAGAGGCTGAACCAAAAACATCAGAAAGCCCAGGACTATAGTGATGAGAACCCAGATGCTAGGGGTCTTAGCAGGAACTAAGTCTCAGAAAGTAAGCTGCTCAACACAAGGGCAATTATGCCACATGGGAATGTGGGCTTCTTCATGGTCAGATCCTCTGATTTTTCAAGAAAGGACAAACATCCAGGTTTTTAAGTAAAATATCCCACTTTTTCAGTACGTTGACAAACACCATGACAAAAACATGACTGTGGGCTGAACTTGGCCTTCATGCCACCAGGGTACAGTCTCTGACTTGGACCCATCTCTTGTTTTAGAACTGGAGAAACTGAGGCCCAGAGAGGGCTAGGGCTTTACTCAAGGCCACACAGCAAATTTGGCAGAAAGAAAACCCAGTCCAGGACGTGTGCCTCCCGGGGATGGCCTTGCACCAACATAGTGCACCAATGGAGGCAGCAAAATAATTTGAGGGAAGCGATTAAAGGGGTAAAGTTCCTACACACACACACACACACACACACACACACACACACACGCAGCCTCTGGACTTGAGTTTAAAACTATCTCAGGGCTTCATGAAGCAGGAACTGGGCTTTCCCGAAGGGCCTGAGGTTCAGTGCCTGAACCTCTCTGCAGAGAGTGCCCTGCCAAATGGCAAGGGAACCTGTCAGCAAGACCTGGGTCAGAACAGACCTGGGGAGGCTTTTCCCATCCAAGGTCAGAACAGTCCTGGGGAGGCTTTTCCACTCAAGGGCAGGACATTCCTGAGGGGACTTTTCCTACCCAAGATCAGGACAGTCCTGGGGAGTCCTTTCCACCCGAGGTCAGGACAGTTCTGGGGAGGCTTCACCACCCAAGGGCAGGACAGTCCCGAGGAGGCTTTTCCCACCCAAGGTCAGGACAGTCCTGGGGAGGCTTTTCCACCTGAGGTCAGGATAGTCCTGGGGAAGCTTTTCCCACCTGAGGTCAGGACAGTCCTGGGGAGGCTTTTCCCACCTGAGGTGGGGCTGTCCCCTGCACACTTCAAGGCAAGTCTAACACATGTTTCCTGAGACCCTAGGAAGCCTCTTGCTCCTGCTTCACAGATGACAACCAGTCTCAGGGAAGAGAAATTACCTCTCCAAGGCCCCACCACCCAGATGCAAGGGAAGGAAGGCTATAGTTTGGGCTGTCCCACATCATCTGAGCCATCATCACCTGAACCTTCTACCACTTCAAATAGAGGCTTGAGGAAGATAGAGATAAAAGGTTCAGGCTGTGGACCACACAGGCTGTCCATGCCAGATGCAGACTGCTATCGTCCACTTCCTCCCCATCACCAGGCACATTCAACAGGCTACCAAGCTCTGGCAGTTTCTCCCTGGGGCATCTCATGAGTTTTCTCACTGCCCATCACCTTCTTTGGCCACCATTGTCTCTTTCAGGTGAGAATCTGAAAGAATGTCAAGGCCTCCTCCAGGTCTCCCTGCTTCCACTCATACCCTATCAAGCCAGCCTCCAAGCTCTGGCCAGACCAACTCACACCATACCTACCACCAGCCATGGCTCCCCATTGTCCTGTAGGTAAAGTCCGAGTTCCTTATCCCACAGTGACCTTGCACCTGCCACGCTGGCAGCCTTTTGCACAGCAGTAGCAATGGTGCCACTTAGGAGGTGAGCACTCTGCCAGACGAGGTTCTAGCAGTTCTCATGCCCTCTCTTTCATCACCATACCCTATTTATCTCCAGTACAGAATTACTGTGGTCCCATTTCTCTGTACATCTTGTCCTTTGCTGTCTCCTCTGCCCGGAGCACTCACCTTTCTTTCCCCCACCTGACAAACTCCTCTGAAGACTCCTCTGAAGAGTCTGTTTGTGCTGCTGCAAGGAGGATGAGACCCAGGGTCACCCACATGCAGCCCTTGCTCACATTCTCTTCCTGGCCTGCTAGAATCAGAACCACACTCCCTGACGGTGCTCCAGAGCCTGCTACATGACCCACCCATGTGAAAATTCACTGACAGGCACAGGACTGGAACCCATGTCCCAGGCTCGATGATCAGGCTCCTTTCCTGCTTGGGGAATTGTGTCAGTGAGCTATGGTTGAATAACAAACTACCCCCAAACTCCCTGCCTCCAAACAATATGGATTGATCTTTGCTCATGAGTCCATGGGTGCACTGGGAACTTCTGGTCTCAACTGGGCTCTCTCACACACCTATGGTCAGCTGTGGGTCAAGTAGGTGGCGCTGCTGAGCTTAGCAGAATCTTCCATATATTTTGGGGTCAGCTGTCTATAGGCTGCTGTAGGATGGCTTCTGCTAGGACAACCAGAGCCTCTTCCATATAGTCTCATCCTCCAGCAGGCTGGCCCAAGCTGGTTTCCATCAGAGGGGAAGGACTCCAAAAGTGGGAGCAGATGCTGCAAGGCTTCCTGAGGCCCCAGCTCAGTACCATTACTACGTTAGTTCTCCTATGTCCCACTGGCAAAAGCAAGTCCAGGCCAGCCCAGATTCAAGGTGTAGGGAAGCAGATGCCACCTCTTACCAGTAGGACCTGCCCAGCTACATAGCAAAGGGTGTGGGGACAGGGAGAGGAATGATTTCCCAGAACTCAACCACGGGACAGAAGGAGAGCTCCTTAGCACTGATGCTGTGGTGGTGACACAGCCACTCTGCTGTGTGGACCCCTTGAGTCTCAGCTGCTCACCCTGCCGGTTGTGCAGTCCTGGAGACAGTCATGGGTCTTGTCTTCTTCTACTCCATCCATCAACAAGTCCCATTGATTCAACCTTAAACTATACCCAAATCTGAGCTCTCTCTGTCTGCACAGCCACCAGCCATCTATGGGGCTGAGTCTGGCTGGCTTTTTGCCACTCCCAGCTCCTCTTGTTCTGGGCCATGTGACTGGGTTCTGGATGATGGAGTAGAGGCAATGCACTCCATTTCCTGGCCCATCAACACCCCCAACACTCCTTACCCATGTGGGCCATAGGGTGCCAGCTGTGAAGCCACAGAAGGAAGGGCTCTGGGTCCCTGACTGGCCACCTGGAGGAAAGTCAATCTGCTAGTCAGGAAATCTACAGGCAAGAAATTCACAGCCGTGGGATCCAGGAATTCATTTGGTACAGCACAGAGCCCCTTTCTATCCAGGATCCAGCCTATCCCTCCTCCTTCTGTTCCTCTAACAAGCCAGCTTCCACCCTGCCTCTGGGCCTGTGCACATGCTGCTCCCTCTGGTCATCACATGGCTGGTTCTTTCTTGTGAATAGGACTCTTGTCAAATGCCAACACTTCAGGATATACTCACAACCAACCTGGCTCCCAGCAACCCCTCACCCACTATTTTTGTTTCTTTGTGGCTCTTACCACTATCTGAAATGATACTTCTCATTTGTTAGAGGCTTTACAGGATAGTGATTAAGAGCCCGGACCCTGTAGCCAGATGCCCTGGATTCACTCCTGGCTCTATTTACTGGCTGTGTGGTTTGGGACAAGTAACTTAACATCTCTGTGCCTGTACTTCATCATTAGTAAAATGGGAAGAGTAATGGGATTATCACAGTGATTAAATGAGTTAATATATGTAAGTTGCTAAACATACTGCCTGGCATGCCATGAGGGTGTGGGTGTGGAAGTGTGAGCTTTGCGTATTAATATGGTCATTAAGTTTCATGAGAGCAGGACTTTGTCTGTCTTTGTGGCTGCTGGGTTCCCAGTGCCAGCACACAGTTGGGGTTAATAAATATTTGTTGAATGAGAAAGAATGAGATCGGAGCCTGTCCCCAGACTCGCCAGGCCCCCTGCCTGGGCCCAGGCTCAGTGGCGGTGGGCTTGGGCGGGCGTCTGAGTGGAGAAGCTGGAGGGCAAGCGGAGGGTCTGTCCTGAGGGCTGCCTGCTTGCCCAGGGGCCAGTGGAGGAGTGGACACAGATCAAGCCCCCTCGACGTGGTCACAGGCACATCTGTCCTATTGACAGGGCAGCCACCTGTTGCCACAACAACGCTTCTGGCCCCAGAAGAATGTGCTGGAGACAAAGGGAGAGCTCTGCAGCCATCCCCAGCTTAGCTCCCGAGATGGCAAGCTGCCCTGACCCAAGAGAGTGTCACACCACGCATGTGCAACGCACACACACACACACACACACACACATACAGAGAGAGAGAGAGAGAGTCACCAAGTAAGAGACCCAGAAGGAGCCACACAGCCCCAGGAGTGAGCAGACGCTCACAAAAGGAGGGACAAAGCTCTGACAGACCCCGCAAGAGGCTTCAGAGACACACACGGGCCACCCCCAGGGGTACAAGTCACATGCACATAATGCACACCCGTCCAGACCAGGCCACAGACCAGGGCTCAGGGAGGCCCTGGGCAAACCTGTCTCACCCAGGGGCCCGTAGCTTGACCTTCATCATTCACCTGCAGTCCCCGCACCTCCCTGGCCGCAGGCCCCAGTGTGTGGATTGCGGGAGCTGATAGGCAGGCAGGTGAGGGTGTGTTGGGTGCAGGGTGATGGGGTGGACTTGGGGATGCGTAGGTTGGAGAGACACCCAATGCCACCTCCCCTAGGAGGCCATATCAGGCAAGAGGTACTTATGCATGAAGACAGACAACCTCTGAGGCCCAAGACAGCACCCTTCTGAGGCTCCCTCCTGCCTCACGCAGAGCAGCATGCCCCCAGCACAGCCCCCACTCTTGGCCCTTCCACCCTCTGAGCCCGAGCATCCTCACTGTAAAGTGCAGGGAAGTCCCATGCATGCCTCCCCAGTGCTACTGGATCAGAGAGCAGCTGTAAATGCACACCATCAACTAACCACGCCGCCACCACTAGAGTCTGCAAGCCTGGACTCAGCCCCGGGCCCAGCAGGTGCCAGGTGGGCATCAGGGACTGGAGAGGCCCCTGCCTGAAATAGACCTTAGACAGTGATTCTCAAAGTGAGGTCCTAAGAGGTCTCTCAGAGGATCAAGAGAGCAAAAGGCCAAAACTATTTTCATAGCAATAGGAAGATATTTGCCTTACCATACTCGTGCTCTCACAGGTGTACAGTGGAGTTTCCCAGGGCTACACGTGGTGTGATAGTGTAGCAGAACAAAGGCAACAGCGGATGTGAGAGTCCAGCTGACTTCTATTAAGCCAGGCAGTGAAGAGATTTGCAAAAATGTAAAACGAGGTCACTTCTCACTTTCATGTTCTGTTATTGGTTTTAAAACATAGAGCTATTTTTTGTTAAAAATGTATTATTTATGTAAACAAAATAGGTTCGTTAACATTTTCAAATGAACTAATACATAATTTTTTCACAACTTTAATTTCTACTATTGTAAATATGGATAGATACGACAGACCCATGCACAGCAACTCAAGGCCCGCTCTAATTTTTCTAAATGTTAAAGGATCCTGAGATCCAACAGCTTGAGAACTACTGCCTTAGACACACTGCCAGCAAGTCATTATAGTTCCCCTGCTCATCCAGATTTAGTAAATGATAAAAATAAGGAGCACATCCTCAGGTCTTCACCGTGCATCAGGCCCTGTTCTGAGGGTGTCAGAAGAGTTACCGCATGGAATCCAGCCCTGCAAAGTAGGTGCTGTTAAGATACCTGCACACACATGTGTATAGCAGCACAGTTCACAAGTGCAAAAATATGGAACCAGCCCAAATGCCCAGCAATCAAAGAATGGATAAAGAAAATGCAATATACATATATATATGAGATATATGTTTTATACACACACACACACACACACACACACACACACACACCATGGAATGCTACTCAGCCACAAAAAGGAATGAAATAATGGCATTTGCAGCAACCTGGATGGAATTGAAGAAACTTGGGAATGGAAAACCAAACATTGTATGTTCTCATTAATAAGTGGGAGTTAAGCTATGAGGACACAAAGGCATAAGAATGATGGAATCTGGGGACTCAGGGGAAAGGGTGGGAGTGGGGTGAGGGATAAAAGACTGCACGTTGGGTACAGTGTACACTGCTCCGGTGATGGGTGCACCAAGATCTCAGAAATCAGCACTAAAGAACTTATTCATGTAATCAAACACCACCTGCTCCCCCAAAAACCTGTTGAAAATAAATAAATAAATAAATAAATAAATAAATAAATAAATAAATACCATTAAATTTATTATTTTAAAACAAGGTGGAGGAAAAAACCAAGGCTGAGTTTCCGGCAACTTGATGAGGTCATGGACTTGTAAGTGGCAGAGTTAGAACTCAAACCGAGGCAGTCTGAAGTGAGGCCATCCCTGCCCATCCCACCCCAAACCCCACCACCTCTTGCCTCTCCCTGTACCTAGGAGTGCCCAGTTACATTAGAATTTCTGATAAGCAACGACAACAAAATATAGTACAAATATGTTCCAAATATTACACAGGACATACCTATACTAAAAATCGTTCACTTGAATTTCATCTGAACTTCCCATTTTCACTGGTGTCCTATATTTTTATTTGCTAAATCTGGCAACCTTAACTGTGCCAGGCTGCTCTGGCTGCTGAATAAGATAGGCAGGCCCCTGCCTCCTAGACTTCTGGTCCAGGCAGGACTGCCCAGCTGTTTCCAGCTGTGCACCCTGCAGCCAGTGCCCCTACCTCTCTGAGTTGCAGAGGGAAGCATTCTGGTCCCTCTCTCTAGGGCGGAGATGGGGGCAGGGTGGGCAGCTGAGATGCTGTGGTGATTATGGGCACTTTTCTTTCTGGCAACACATTCCCCCAAATTCAGCCCCCCTCCATAGCCAGTGAGGTCTGCTTTGAGAAGTTGTCCCTAGAGCTGTGGAATCTGCATACCCCACCTCCTTCCCCTCTGCCATCCCCCAGAAGTGACCTCTGTCTTCCTTCTGCCTCCCCACCCTGGGCGACCAAGGGGAGCTGCGTGCTCTGCAACCCGGTTCTGACCCTCTCTGGGCACAAGTGCTCTCCAGGAGGACTGGGCTGCAGAGATTCCACTTGACAACAGGATCTGGAATATCTGCAGGTCCCAGGGTTTCCCCATCTGTAAAATAGTGACACCCATTTTACAGCTGAGGAAACTGAGGCTCAGCTGCCAGGCTGTGTCCTTTAGCATTTAATTAGGTGCCAGGTGGGCCTTTCTCTCCATAAGGACATCTTCTTCTGGTCCCCACCTGCAGGCTGGCATACCTGAACAGCAGCAGAGTTCATGTGGCAGACACTCTGACATAGTTGTTGCCCTTGGAAGGCAGCCAGGGCCACACATCCATCAGGGATGCGGGTGGAGAATCAGTGAGCACTTGGGTGGACTTTTTCACTTAATATGTAATTACTTCCTTGCGTAACATCCTTTTCCCACCAGCCTGGGCCTCTCTCTGCTATTTCATTTTTTCCTTTGATCTCTGAAAGGATGTTCAGTTAACATGGTTGAGCACCAACCAAGGGCACGGAGGGCACAGGTGGCAGGGATCCTGGCAGTGTCCTCAGGATAGAGTGGGACTGGAGTCCAGACAGGGCAGCAGAGTAGCCAGGAGCACAGGGTCAGAGCTCACACACTGCTGCTCAGCCTCCCTGGACCTCAGTCCCCTCATCCTTGGTTGCATGCTAAGGCATGCCAGGCCTTACCCCAACCATTTTGCACATATGCACTCCTGTAATCCTCACAGTAACACTGCGGGGTAGGCGCTACTGTCAGCCTTGCTGCATTTGTTTGCTAGGGCTGCTGTAATGAAGTACTGCACACTGGGTGGCTTCAACAATGGAAATGTATTTCCTCACCGTTTGAGGAGCAGGAAGTCCAAAATCAAGGTTGGGCAGGGTTGGTTTTTCTGAGGGTCATGAGGGAGAACCCTTGGCTTGCAGAAGGCGTCCTTCTCCCTCTGTCTTCATCTCTTCACATTGTTTTCCCTCTGTGTGCATTTCTATGTCCACATGTCCTCTTTTCATGAGGATATCAGTCATGTTGAACTATGACTGATATCCTTATAAACGACCTGATTTTAACTTCATTAACTCTAAAATTAATTTTAATTAGATTAACTCTAAATAACTTGATTAACTCTATCTCCAAATAAGGACGCTTCCTGAAGTACCAGGAGTTAGGACCTCAACTTGGGAATTTTCTGCAGGGGACACAACTCATCCCATAACACCTGGGTGTGCTGAGGAATCTGAGACAGAGAAGTCAAAGTGGTGGGTTCAAGGTCATCTACATCAGGGAGCTAGAGGCAGGATTCAAACTCAGGCCACTCTCAATCACTCTGCAGTGTTGCCCACTCAAAACTGAGCCAGGGCCGGGCGCGGTGGCTCAAGCCTGTAATCCCAGCACTCTGGGAGGCCGAGACGGGCGGATCACGAGGTCAGGAGATCGAGACCATCCTGGTTAACACGGTGAAACCCCGTCTCTACTAAAAAATACAAAAAAAAAGCTAGCCGGGCGAGGTGGCGGGCGTCTGTAGTCCCAGCTACTCGGGAGGCTGAGGCAGGAGAATGGCGTAAACCTGGGAGGCGGAGCTTGCAGTGAGCTGAGATCCGGCCACTGCACTCCAGCCCGGGCGACAGAGCGAGACTCCATCTCAAAAAAAAAAAAAAAAAAAAAAAAAAAAACTGAGCCAGGCAGTCATATTTGGCAGGGCTGTGCTGGGCATTAAATGCCGTAAGCCCTATGAAGTTTTTGGAACAGTACCTGTTAGCTGTTAATATGAGGGTCTGCCAGACCTGGGTTCAAATGCAGCCCTGATCTCTCATGGCTCTGTGGCTGGGGGTTTGGGACTTCCTTCCTCTCTCAGATTGGGTAATAACCCTTCCTCCCCTTCCTCAGATGTCTGCTACCAGGTTCCAATGGGTTCCCAGATGTCCTCCTAAGCACATGCCTCTGCGCATTGGGACAGCACTGCCACATGCGTCATTCCTCTTTCTTTCCAGTTGCTGGGACCCTTGATGTCCAAGGCTCTCCAAACCTTGTGATCCCACCTTCCTGTGGCCTTCCTTGAGGCTCAGTAGAGGGCCTGAACCAGGGGACCTATCAGCCTCAGTTTGCAGAAGGGAAGAGGGAGGAGAGGAGAGTAACTGAATTTAATTCAGGTGAAGAAGGCACAGAATCACTAGGGAAGATGGAGTCACGGCAGCCAAAATTAGGCTCTTACGTGAAACAAACAAGCAAAGCAGACAAAATCCCTGAGACAGTGATTTTCAAGGAACTGGATTTCAGGCAACAAAGAATGTAATGCTCACCCAGTTATGGCCTTGAGAGCTTCCAGGTGGTGGCCCGGGGAGGTGGGGCTACACAGAGCCCAGAGAACTTCTGGGAGTCCAGGAAGACGGGGACAGCCGTGGTTCAGAGGGCAAAGTGCCAGCGAGGACAGAGGGAGCTCTGGAGACCTGCAGAGGTTCCCCCTGAGTATTTGGCAGAGCACTGGTCAGGGCATGTGTGTGAGGAAACTAGCTGAGGCCAGGGTAGAATCATCTGAAAGGATTAGAAAGAAGGTTGTCTGTAGTGTCCCAGACTGGGGATAGTAAATGTTCCCGCCAGCCAGACTGAGATATCTCACAATTGCCAGAGCAGCAAGTAGACTGTTCAGGAAGGTCTTGCCTCAGTAGTGGGGAATGATCAGTCCTAGCCTGGGTACCCGAAGAGGTTTCAGACTTCTCTGAAAGAGAAGACCCCAAAGCTCAAGGAGATTCAGGTCTCCAGAGCTCCCTCTCTCCTCGCTGGCACTTTGCCCTCTGAACCACAACTGTCCCAACTTCCTGGACTCCCAGGGGTTCTCTGGGCTCTGTGTAGACCCACCTCCCCAGGCCACCACCTGGAAGCTCTCAAGGCCATAACTGGGTGAACTCAAAAATATCCAGCACCCAACAAGGAAAAACTCACAAGTCTGGCATTCAATCAAAGATTACCAGACATGCACAGGCAAACAAAATGATAAGAAAAATCAAAACCAACCCAGGGCCGGGCTCAGTGGTTCATGCCTATAATTCCAACACTTAGGGAGGCCAAGGTGGGCAAACTGCTTGAACCCAGGAGCTTGAGACCAACCTGGGCAACATGGCAAAACCCTGTCTTTACAAAATATACAAAAATTAGCCAAAGATGGTGGCTTGCACCTGTAGGCTCAGCTACTGGGGAGGTTGAAGTGGAAGGATCTCTTGAACCCAAGAGGTCAAGCCTGCAGTAAGCTATGATCATACCACTGCCCTCCAACCTGGATGACAGAGAGAGACCTTGTCTACCCTCTCCCCGGACCGAAAAAACCCCAAACAAGCCAGAACTGCCACAGACAGTAGAATTAGCAGTGAAGGACATTAACAATTGTCATTGTAACTGCATGCCATGTTCAGAAAGTTAAGCTGAGATACATATAATATAGAAAAAGCTTTCTAGAGATGAAATTTCTAAAGATGAAAACTACAAGTTCTGAGATGAAGAAATATACTAGACAGGGCTACCAGCAGATTAGACATTGTAGAAGAAAAGATTAGCAGTTTGAAGACAGAGCAATAGAAACTATCCAACATGAAACATACAGAGAAAATGTAACTTTTTAACAAAAAAGTGCATCAGCAATCTGTGGGACAACTTCAGGCAGCCTAACAAGCAAGGAATTGGGGCCTGGGAAGGAGAAGGGGCTAGGGGAACAGAAAAAGTATTTGAAAATTCATGGCCAAAAATGTTCCAAATCTGAGGAAAACTATAAACCCACAGAGCCCAGAGCTCCACAAACCCCAAGCACAGGAACATGAAAGAAATCACACCAAGGCACATCATAATCAAATTTCTCAAAACCCAGTGAAAAAGAGAAAATCTTAAAAGCAGCCAGAGGAAAACAAGACGCACAAAAGGTGAAAGAATTCATTATCAGCAGACCCACACTACCCACAAGAAATTCTAAAGAATGTCCTTTAGGCAAAAGGAAAACGACACCAGCTGGAAACCCGGATTTATGCAAAGGAACAAAGAGCACTGGAAATGGTAATTCCATGGGGAGACGTAAAAGATGATTTTTATATTATTTAAATATCTTTCAAGAATTGACTTTTTTTTTTAATGTAGTTTTAGAGGTAGTTCTCACTATTTTGCCCAGGCTGGTCTTGAACTCCTGAGCTCAAGGGATCCTCCTATCTCAGCCTCCCAAGTAGCTGGGATTACTGGCATGCCCCACCACATCTGACTGTTTAAACAAAAATACCAGCCTATTAAAGAAGTTATCATTTAAATGTGGAGAACGAGGGACAGAAAGGGTAAATCACCTGCTGCACAGTGTGATGGATGTGAACCCAGGCTTTAAGAGTTTCATTTCATTTTTGGTGGAAATGAAACTATAATAGTTATACATACAGTTGATCTTGGAACAACGTGGGGGTTGGGAACACTGGCCACTCTTACAGTTGAAAATCTATGTATAACTTTTGACTCCCCCAAAACTTAACTACTAATAGCCTATTGTTAACCAGAAGCCTTATTGACAATATCAACAGTTAATACATATTTTGTATGTTATGTATATTATGTACTATATTCTTACAGTAAAGCAAGCTTGAAAATATAAAATGTTAATAAGAAAATCACAGGGAAGAGAAAACATATTTACTATTCGTTAAGTGCAAGTGGATCGTCATAAAGGTCTCCATCCTCATCAGTTAATGCATATTTTGTATGCTATATGTATTATATACTGTATTCTTACAGTAAAGTAAGCTTGAAAATATAAAGTGATAGTAAGAAAATCACGAGGAAGAGAAAACATATTTACTATTCATTAATTGCAAGTGGATCGTCATAAAGGTCTCCATCCTCATGTTCCCGTTGAGTAGGCTGAGGAGGAGGAAGAGGAGGGGTTGGTCTTGCTGTCTCAGGGGTAGCAAAGGCAGAAGAAACTCTGAGGATAATTGGCCCCAAGGAGTTCAAACCCATATGCTCAAAGGTCAGCTGTGAGTGGATATACTTACATACACACACACACACACGCATACATACATATGTGTATATCCTATATATTCCTGCCTCCCCCAACTAGACTGGGGGGCTCCTCAAGGACAGGGACCATATCTGATCTTGCAACAACACCCCAACACCCCATATACGTGTGTGTGTGTGTGTGTGTGTGTGTGTGTGTGTGTATACACCTAGTCTGGACTCAGCATTTTCTACCAGAATTGTTCTGCATTCCTTATTTGTGATCCCAGAGAATGGTCCTTCTCCAGATTTTCAGAACCCAAGGTGGGACCCCCCCACTCCCAAAGTCAATCTTGGTTTCCCCTTCTCCTCCCAGCATTTACATCCAATCAGTCACCAAGTCCTACTGATCCCATCTCCCAAATCTCCCTGCTCCAACCCCACTGTCATCACCTACTCAGGCCTCCCCAGTCTTTCCCCAAAATGTGGCCAGGTCTCCCAGCTCTCCAAGCCACAGTCCCTCTCTGGGCTCCTCTGACCGCCGTGCCCCTCTCTCTCTCCCATTGGTTAGTAGTTGCCTATCTATTCCTGCCTCCCCCAACTAGACTGGGGGCTCCTCAAGGACAGGGACCATATCTGATCCTGCAACAAGGCCCCAACACCCCATACAGGGAGGACGCACTGTGAATACCAATAAATGCTTAGTGAATGAGTCAATGAATTCAGTGAATGAGGGAATTAATAAATGACAAATTCATTTAATGATCAGGTCTTTTTCTTCTTCCCCATTGGGCTCCAAGGATTCAAAGTGAAAGATTCTTTTATTCTGCTCTGTGTGCCAAGCTGTCAGCACTGGCCTTGCCTGAGCAGACTCTAATAAATGTTTGTTGATTGAATAACAGAATGGGCCTTCTGTTTGGAATGCTTTTCCCCCAAACATCCCCATGGCTCTCCTGCAAGTCTTTCCTCACATGTCACCTTCTCAAGGAGGACCAACCACCCTATTTGGAACTGAAAGCATGTGCTTCCTTCCAGGACTCCAACCTCCCCTCCCTGCCGCTCTGTTGTTCCCACCTTCCCACTTATGATCCCTTTCACTTGCTTATTATGTTTACCACTTATCATCTGTGTCCCACCTGCCACCAGAATAACAATTGCTTTAAACACAGATCTTTGTTTTGTGTAATTTCCCCAGTGCCTAAAACAGTGTCTGTCTAGCATGAGTGTCAATACATACTTACTGAATGAGAAAATGGCTCTTGCTCTGCGCTGACTGCTCTGTGGTCTGGGGCCAACTCCTCAATCCCTCTGAGCTCCTGCATACTCATCCTTAGAACAACAATAGCAACAACAACATTGTAATAGAGGAGGTTGGGAGGTGTGGCCATCATTGGAACTGCTCACAGATATTCTGTCTGTCCAACTTCCAGGCATGGAATTGGGCTGTGCCTCCTGCCCCATTGGGGTTCAGCACGTGACACACCTTGGCCAGTTTGAACGGAAGGGGAAGTGATGAGACACCATAATAGCCAGCATGTGACTCACCATTCTCTTCTCCCCTCTGCCCAAAGATTGGCAGTGCTCCCAACGGTGGCTGCTCCATCAGCCTGCTCCCCGAGTGAGGATGGCACAAAGCAAAGCTGCTGCTAGCCCATTTGGACATGTGGCATGCATCAGAAATAAGCTTTTGTTTGTATTAAGCCACTGGGATTTGGGGTCTCTTGTCACTACAACATAGCCTCGCCTCTCCTGACTGATGCCAACAGAATAAGCTCTTTGGTCCTCATAGATCTGAATCTGCAATTTTTGTCTATGTGTTACCCTGAGAGCTTGCTGACCCTGCCCACCCACCCCGGCACTGGGAAGGGTGGCCTCGCAGGTGTCACAGTAACAGTGGCTTATCTGTGTTGTGTGCAGACCACCCCGCAATTGCCCGCACTTCATCTTCAGCACAATCCAGTGAGCAGTTACTGCTATTGTCCCCTTGGAGCAACATAGGGGGCAAGAGGACTTGCCCAGGTGCATAGCTATGAGATGGCAGAGCCAGGACTTACCCCGGGCAGGCTAGCTCCAGGGCCTGGACTCTTTTAAGTGAGCCCCACATCGGGTGACTCTGTGTTTCTGCCTCTCTCATGATTCAGGTTCTTGCCATCCCCATCCCAGCTTCCAGCTTACTAGCCAAGGAAGGCTTGCAGCTCAGTGCCAGGCTTCCCTGTTGGATATATTTGGGCCCAGGTGGAGGGCAGGGCATACTAGGCTTCAGCTGGCTTTGCTAAGGGGGTTACGTGGGAGAAGGGCTTCTGGTTGGAGCAGGGCTGGAAATGTAGCAGGCACCAGGATGCAGCCTCCAGCTGCTTGGAACCCTTCAACATGTCCCACATGAGTCAATGTGGAGATCATCCCAAGCTTCTTTGAGATTTCCCTCTTTCCCACTCTGGGCAATTTCTTCAAGAGCATCCAGTGTTCCTGGTCCCTAACCATTGGTTGGGTCATAGAGTATCTACTCACCTGGACCAGCTCGGAGAGCCCCTGCATTTAACAAAGGGTGGGCTGGAGGCCCCGAGATGGATGGGCACTTAGCAGAGGCTGCACGGCAGGCATGAGAGCTCAGTTTGCCCAGATTTCACCTTTGCAAAACTGGTCTCCATGATTAGACACACCCCATCTGAGAAGTCTTCCTCATTTAAATGTGGGGCAGTGATGGCTGATTTCCCCCTGAACTTGGGAAGTGGGGAGAAGGGAAAGAAACATCTTTCTTATGCCAGGAGCTTGGCATAAGAAACCTCACCAAAGCCTCGGAGGCGGGTGTCATGAGGACCCACTTCACAGGTGGCAAGCCTGAGCCTGCCAAGCAGTGGCTGCTGAGTGGCAGAGCCAGGATTTACACTTGGGCTCCCAAAAATAGCCAGGGTGTATGCTGCAAGACCACATTCCACTCGAACTTACGGCCTCCATTTCTGCAGGAGCAGCCCCCTTAATGGGGAGCAGAGTAAAACCACTGAGGACAGGACTCCTCTGGGACCCTGGCTGCCTTTGGTGAGGTGGAGTCTCTAACCTTACCCACTGACTGTCTGCATGACTTGGGCCAGGGCTTCCACCTGCCGAGGAGCCTGTCTCCTTAGCAGTCAAATGGGGATTAATAAGGAATTCTTTCTTCAATGAAGGAATGAGGTCACGTGCCTTGTGATGGTTGGTGAGAACAGGTCCATCTGCACCTGAGTGGTGGGCACCCAGGTGCTGCAGAGCACATCCTCACACACTGCATGTGGCCTAAGGGACCTGAGACAATGTCTCAGGATAAATATCAAGGAGCAGAATTGCTACTTCTTGGGTGAGTGTAACTCCATGTGCATAAGAACCGGGAGGTTAGGAGATGGCTTTCTTGATTGGTTCCACCAGTGACCACTCCCACTCAGGACACCAGAGGTTCTCTATGCCACGCCCATGCCAGCACTTGGCATAACCCAGCTTTCTAATTCCTGCCAGTCTAATCAATGTAAGGTGATAGCTCATTGTTATTTTAATTTGCATTTCTCTCATTACCAATGAGTTTGCCCATCTCTTCCTGAGCTGTTTGGCCTTTTCTGTTTCCACTTCTATAAACTGCTGGTTTAATACATTTGGTGCATTTTTCCACTGGGTCCACTATCTGAAAAACCTCCTCTGAGCTTCCCATCTGGCCAGCCTCCTTGGCTCCTTTGGAAGCCTGCACTGGCCCCTAGTGTCCTGGGCTCCCTGCACTCCCATAGTTCCCTGGGTATCACCTCCCAAGCCGGGGGCAGGGACTGTGTTGCATCCTTACCCCTGCTCACCCATCTGCCTCACTCATTCACCCACTGGGTTCCCTTCACAACTGGGATAAAATTGAAACTCCTTACCATAGCCAGAGGGTCCACTCTGGCCCCAGCTGACTCTGAGCACTTTTGATGTCCCTGCTCACTTGCTTAAGCCACTTGGGCTTCCTGGCTGGGTCTGACCTGCCATGCTCCTCTCCACCCTCCCTTCCTCCAGGCAGGCCCTTGTTTAGAAGTCACCTCCTCCCAGCCACGCATGGTGGCTCATGCCTGTAATCCCAACACTTTAGGAGGGTGAGGCAGGCAGATCACAAGGTCAGGAGTTCGAGACCAGCCTGGCCAATGTGGTGAAATCCCATCTCTACTAAAAATTAAAAAATTAGCCGGGCATGGTAGTAGGTGCCTGTAGTCCCAGTTACTTGGGAGGCTGAGGCAGGAGAATCACTTGAACCTGGGAGGTGGAGGTTGCAATGAGAAGAGATTGCGCCACTGCACTCCAGCCTGGGCAACAGAGCAAAACTCCGTGTCAAAAAAAAAAAAAAAAAAAGGTCGCAAGTCACCTCCTCCCTGAGGCCTTCCCTGACCTCCCTGTCTGAAGTACCAGTGCAAGGATACCTGCCTCCACTCCACTCCCTGAGCTAGCTTTGTCTTTTCCTGGCCCTTACCAATCTATCTGGTCATTAAGTCACGCGTGTTCTGTGGGTTTCTGGAGGTGAGGCAGCTGATGAATGCCAAGTCCATAACAAAGAGTGTAGCCCCCATACGGGAGCCCAGGCCCCCAGGTGCCTTCCCCACCCTGCCCTGACATAGTGCCCAGGGCTGTTTAAACTCTGGCATTTATGGGATTCCACCTAATACCTCTCCACTGGCTGCTCTTAAGGCATGGCGGCTTAATCAGCACCAGAGAAGATGTTGGCAGTGGAGGCGGACAGGCCAAGTGCATTTGTGCTTGCACCTCCTCAGAGCACAGCCACTTCCTGCAGGCCCCAGCATGGATCTCCCACCTACCCCCAGCCCCATGCACCCAGACAATGGTTCTGCAGGATGGCTTCTTTTCAGGGAACTGTGAGCAGGAGTGGAGACACACCACAGCCAGACCTGGGTGGAGAGAAGCTGGTGAACCTAGCCGGCTGGACAATCACCTTAATAGAGGAGCCACAGGTGGCAGGAGGCTGGGACCCACCTTGCCCATGGGGACCCCCTTCCTGCATGCCCTCCTGGACTACTGAAACACAAGAAACCAACCTCCATGGTGTTAGGCCACCAGGATGCCTTGGTTTAGCCGCAACTGGAATAACCAACTAAAACATGGATTGAGGCATTGAGGCAGGTCTGTCACATTCACTGTAGGAGGAAACCAGAGTAGGCCAGTGCCTGATTGATCTCAGTGAGTGAATCCATGGATGGGATGAATTGAGCCAGCCCTTGCCCCTCTGTGCTCCCTCCAGTGCAAAGAAGTAATATCCATATATGTGTGTGGATATAGATATAGATATAGATATAGATATAGATATAGATATAGATATAGATATAGGTGTTGTTAGGGTCTCACTCTGTCACCCAGGCTGGAGTGCAATGGCACAATTTCAGCTCACTGCAACCGCTGCCTCCTGGGTTCAAGTGATTCTCCTGCCTCAGTCTCCCGAGTAGCTGGGATTACAGGCAGGCACCACCACACCCACCTATTTTTCATATTTTTAGTAGAGGCGGGATTTCACCATGTTGGCCAGGCTGGTCTTGAACTCCTGGCCTCAAGTGATCCACCCATCTCGGCCCCACAAAGTGCTGGGATTACAAGGGTGAGCCACCGCGCCTGGCCATATCCTTTATATTTTTATTAACAAAAGTAATACACGTTTCATAGTTTTAAAACATGCAGAAATATCTAAAGCAAAGGGTTGAAGTATACCCATCTCTTCCAAAATCCTACTCCCCAGAAGTGACCACTATGACCAGTTTTGCCTATGTGAATTATAAACATATACATACATACTCCCATTATATGACTATTACAAGTTGTTTTCTGAATGTCACAAGAAGCACAAGTAAACACACCTCATTCTCTTTAACAGTCAGAGTAGGGAGGCCGAGACGGGCGGATCACAGGGTCAGGAGATCGAGACCATCCTGGCTAACACGGTGAAACCCTGTCTCTACTAAAAATACAAAAACTAGCCGGGCGAGGTGGCGGGCGCCTGTAGTCCCAGCTACTCGGGAGGCTGAGGCAGGAGAATGGCGTAAACCCGGGAGGCGGAGCTTGCAGTGAGCTGAGATCTGGCCACTGCACTCCAGTCCGGGCGACAGAGCGAGACTCCGCCTCAAAAAAAAAAAAAAAACAGTCAGAGTATTTCACAGCCTGAAAGTATCCAAATGTATTTCATCCATCTCCTATTTATGGACATTGAATAAGATTCCATGTATTTGCCACCATCACAAACGATGTCATAGCAAAGATCCTTGAACATTTCTCTTTTGCACAAGTGTTGCTGTAAGATTGGCTCCTAGAGTGGGGTTTTGGGGACAGACAGTGGTGGTTTTTACATTTTCATTAGATTCCCTGTCAAAAGAGATGCCCCCACTGACTCTACTCCACAGAGGGTGTCAGCACCTGGGGGCTGGAGCATCATACATTCTATACCATGGCCCTGGATAAACGCCGGAGAGCCCGGGAGGTAGTGAGCTTTCCTTTGCTGGAGCGATGCAAGGGGCTTCAGACAACCACCACGAGGATGCTGCAGGTGGGGTTTCTCCATTGAACACCGGGTGTCCGAGATGACCTGTCATTTGTTCCCTAGCAGATTTTATTTTCATACAAACTTTTGGGGGCCAATCCTGACTGAGAGCTGCGTGAGGTTCCTTCGCAGCTCAAGTTCCCTCTCCCAGAGCCTGCTTGGGGGGACTAGAGCAACCCTGAGCCAAACAAACAGCTTGAAGATGAAGTTTCCCCATCCATCCCTCAGAGACAGCCCTGTGAAATACATACAAGAAGTACACAGCCTTTTAGAATCAGTGCCACTGTTTGTCACCAGATGTTGAGAGGCTGGGGTGCTAATTTATGCAGGCAAGTAGGAAGAGAAGAGATGAGCAGAGGGGGCTGGAAGATGGAAGGGGGGCTGTGGAGGTGGCAGGAAGACAATTCTAACCACGGCGCTATAGGATGGGTGGGCTGGGGGTGTCCTGTGTTGGGGGTTGCAAGGAAATGCATTGGTGAAGGGGTGGAGAAGGAGGGGTGACCATACAACATATAGGGTCTTTTTTGCCAGTGAAATGTGATGAGCCAGAGAGAATCTAAGAATCTGATTTCGTTACAAGATCCTGTAATACTGTTGAGAATTTCCATAATCAGATTCCTGGATTCTGTGATTCTGTTTTTCAATGCTCTGATCTGGTGATTCTGAACCTCTCATTCTATGTTAAAGCTCCAGGGAGGCCCCACAGGGCAGGAGCTTTTGGAGCGAGGCTACTGAAGACCAAGTCTAACTCTGAGTACTTTGCAGAACCCGGGCACATTGTCTGCCAGTCCCATGCCTCAGTTTCCTGGGTTGCAAATGGGAAGAGAATATCTGGGCTCGTGGTGTCGTGAGAGCATTCAGGGACCACTGAAGCGGGGTCCAGCACACAGTGGGTGTGAAGCTCATGCTGGCTTTGGCAGCTTTGTCCTGAGCTTCAACTGTGATGAGTCCAGGAGTCAATCCTGGGAGCAGAGGCCCAGGATAGAGCTATTGTTCTGGTTGCTTCTCCAGGTCTGGAAGCATCCGGGGCTCCAGGGCCCAGGTCCACTGAGCAGCCAGCCTTCCACAGCAGGTAGCCTCAAGAAAGCAAAGCAAACACGCGGAGGGAAGGAAGCTCCTAGGGTTGCGGGAAAGCAAACAAGGGCCACTTCCTCCAACCACACGCTGCAGACAGCCAACCTTTCCCAGGGCCAAACCTTGGGAGTCCTCCTCGGGCGCCTGGCCGGTGTTTGGACAGCTTGAGGGGTGCAGGGGCAGAGAAAGTGAAGATGCCAAGAGTCAGGCCCAGCCAGGCCCAGCACAGCCCCCTCCTGCCCTGCTCCTCTTCAGGGCACTGCTGGACAGCCCTCCTGGCCACGTGCCCAACCCTGAACCTCGGGCCCTTCTGTCAAAGGGACAGGCCTATGCGGGGCTTCAGTATGGGGTACTGGAGCTGGGAATAAAATGACACCAGAGATAACCAGTGTTGACAAAATATCTACCAGAGGCCAGGCGCTATTCTTAGTGCCACGTGCAGATTATTTCATTTGGTGATCATTATATCCTCTGTTATTACCCTAATTTAAAGAAACTGAGGCAGGCTTGAGTAATTTTACAGCCAGATGGTCTGACTCTGGGCATTCCACGCTCAATAAACCACAAATTTCCTTCCAAGGGATAGCAATACTGAGGCCAGCAGGGAGCGTTGTCGGAATAATCCACTTACTTATTTCCTTCAAGTCCCACAATGACCCTATTAGATGGGTATCATTATGATCCCCGTTTCTTAGATAAGGTAAACTGAGGAGCAGAGAGATGAAGCCACTTGCTCATGATTATCCCATTAGAAAAGGGAGTAGCTGGGATTCAAACCTGTTTCTATCCCTTGCCAAAACCTATGATTGTCACCTCTATGCTAGTGCATGACTTCCCTCTAGCTGCTGAAGCAAATGACCACACACTCAGTGGCTTTAAACAACACAAATGTATTCTCTTACAGTTCTGGAGGCCAGAAGTCTGTCATCAGTTTCATCAGGCTAAAGTCAAGGTGTGGGCAGGGCCGGCTCCTCTGAGGCTCCACGGGGAGAAGCTGTGTCCTTGCCTTGTTCAGCTCCTGGACGCCTTGGCTTGAGGTTCCTTCCCCACCTGCAGAGCACATGGCTCCACTCTGTGCTTGCATCATCACTGCCCCTTCTTTGACTCTGACCTCCCATGTCCCTCTTGTAATGACCCTTATGACTATGCCTGGTTCTATGCATAATCCAGGGTGATCTTTCCATCTGAAGAGCTTTCATTCCTTCACATAATCAAAGACCCTTTTGCTATATAAGGTAACAGTCCCAGGTCCCAGAGACTAGGCCATGGACGTATTTGGGGCCCATTATCCTGCCCACCATAGCTGAGCCAGGCTACATTTTGCTGAAGCAGAGTTAATGATCTCCTCCTTCCTGGATGTCTATAAGCACACTTTGGGGCCACTGGAAACCCTGGTGGTAAAGCTCCCAGATGCTTAACTCAGAACTTGAATACCTGGGAACTCATCCTCAGCATGTCTGGAAACACTGAAGCATCCCTGGCGCCACCTGGGGTGACTTCTCCTCCACGAGGTCCCCAGCACTTGGCCTGCACATGCAGGTTTGTATGACTGGGATGCTTGCCTGCGAGCTTGCTGAGGACAGAGTTCGGCACCCCTCCCTCTAGCGCCAGCCCACTCCACTGTCATGTTTAATAAACAGGCATGGACATATATAGAAAGCTGAAACTGGATCCCTTCCTTATACCTTATATAAAAATAAATTCAAGATGGATTAAAGGCTTAAATATTAGACCTAAAATCATAAAAACCCTAGAAGAAAACCTAGGCAATACCATTCAGGACATAGACACGGGCAAGGACTTCATGACTAAAACACCAAAGGCAATGGCAACAAAAGCCAAAATTGACAAATGGGATCTAATTAAACTAAAGAGCTTCTGCACAGCAAAAGAAACTACCATTAGAGTGAACAGGCAACCTACAGAATGGGAGAAAATTTTTACAATCTACCCATCTGACAAAGGGCTAATATCCAGAATCTACAAAGAACTTAAACAAATTTACAAGAAAAACAACCCCATCAAAAAATGGGCAAAGGATATAAATAGACACTTCCCAAAGAAGACATTTATGCAGTCAACAGACACATGAAAAAATGCTCATCACCACTGGCCATCATAGAAGTGCAAATCAAAACCACAATGAGATACCATCTCACACCAGTTAGAATGGTGATCATTAAAAAGTCAGGAAACAACAGGTGCTGGAGAGGATGTGGAGAAACAGGAACGCTTTTACACTGTTAATGGGACTGTAAACTAGTTCAACCATTGTGGAAGACAGTGTGGCGATTCCTCAAGGATCCAGAACTAGAAATACCATTTGACCCAGCCATCCCATTACTGGGTATATACCCAAAGGATTATAAATCATGCTGCTATAAAGACACATGC
Source organism: Rhinopithecus roxellana (assembly GCF_007565055.1). Taxonomy (NCBI): domain Eukaryota; kingdom Metazoa; phylum Chordata; class Mammalia; order Primates; family Cercopithecidae; genus Rhinopithecus; species Rhinopithecus roxellana. The sequence goes on from NC_044549.1 coordinate 52,138,718, forward strand.
ACACGTATGTTTATTGTGGCACTATTCACAATAGCAAAGACTTGGAACCCATGCAAATGTCCATCAATGATAGACTAGATTAAGAAAATGTGGCACAAATACACCGTGGAATACTAAGCAGCCATAAAAAAGATTAGTTCATGTCCTTTGTAGGGACGTGGATGAAGCTAGTCATTCTCAGCAAACTATCACAAGGACAGAAAACCAAACACTGCATGTTCTCAGTCACAGGCGGGAACTGAACAACGAGAACACTTGGACACAGGGTGGGGAACATCACACACGGGGGCCTGTCGTGGGGTGGGGGGAGGGGGGAGAGATAGCATTAGGAGATATACCTAATGTAAATGAGAAGTTAACAGGTGCAGCACACCAACATGGCACATGTATACATACGTAACAAACCCGCATGTTGTGCACATGTACCCTAGAACTTAAAGTATTAAAAAAAAAAAGGGTGTGGAAAGAGCAAGTCATGGAAGCTCAGAGGACTCCTGTGACTGTCACATTCACGTGACATGTCATATTGGAAGCGCTCAGCAGTGTGTGTTGAATTAATCTCCCACAGCCTGCAGAGTGGTACAGTCCAAGTGAAATTACTATGATGATGAAAATATCATATTCTGCACCACCAAGTGTGGCAGCCACTGGCTATGAGTGGCTACTGAGTACTTGAAACATGGCTGATGCAATTGAGGATCTGGATTTTGCATTTTTCTTTTGGTAAATTTAAATAGCCACCTGTGGCTCCTGGCTACAGCATCTCCAGCATCTAGAGCATGAGCATGAGATAGCTAGAGCAGCTCTAGCATCTTCCCAGGACCTGGGCTCTCTACAGACTCAGACTGGGTTCCAAGGGCAGGTCTTAGCTTCAAATGATCTCTCCAGAATCGCAAATCCCTGGGGCCTCTTCAAGTTACCTCCCCACAACACTCCACTGCCCCACCTGAGAGGTGTATTTGTAAAGGTCTCAATCCCAATTTTAGGACCTGGGCCCAGTCCTCCCCATCCCTGCATAGAAATCCTCATTCCTGACAGCCCCACTCTTTTCCTGTCTGTTGGGCCTACCACAGCCATGGCCAGCATTAACTGAGGGCCTGCGAGGATCCAGGTGTGCACAGGGAGAGAGGAATCATTATTATCCCATTTTGCCAAGCAAGAGGGGAAAGATTCAGCAGGGGCCAGAGGTTTCTCCAGGTCCCCCAGGAAAGCAGAGGCCACACGAAACGACAAACCCAGACCTCCCATGTGCTGCTGCAGAGAAACTTCTAGAGCCAAGGAGCCCGGCATCTTGCCGCAGAGACCAACCAGGGTTATCTGGGACAATAACAGCACCCCTGTCACCCCACCCACCACCCCCGACCTGATTCCCTGCCCAGAGCTGGTGTTCCACAAAGAGTGGGTCAGGGCAGATGGCTACATTGGCAGAGCCCCCTGCGGTGCCAGGTTCAGTTTCGTCTAGGGCCAAGGAACAAAGGGCTTTCATGGGGTGTAATCCAGGCCGAGGGGAGAAGAATGGTCAGGTGTATGGAGAGCAGGTTCACATGGAGGGAGAGAGCGAGCCCTGCGGGCCTGGCTGGCACAGGGGCCCGGGTTCCGGCTCACACTCCCAGGGCGGCAGACGGTCGCTGGCAGCGAGTAAAGGCCCTATTTGTGTGCTATGTCAGCAGGGAGGGCAGGCCTTTTAAGGGGCAAGATCATGTGGCCCGATAGCATGCCGGGGCCTCTCCCTGGGGGGGCTCGGGCCCCCTGTGAGGACTGTCGGCCATTGTTAACTGTGCCGTGTGTGAAGGAAAACGGGACACAGGCGGTCAGCTGATACCTGTGCGATCTGGCCACCGGGGGACTCTGTTCCAGTGCCTGCAGCTCCAGTTACACGGCCGGCTGGGCAAGGGGGGTGCGCCAGCTCTGGGAAGGGCCCATGGAGCTGCTGGCCCGGCTGACATGCCCCCATCCATTGCATGCCCAGGGCAGGCGACAGGGAGGCAGCCAGCAGAGCGAGAAGGTGAGAAGCTGAGACAAACGAGGCCAGGAGGTGATGTGAGGTGTGAAGAGGGCACAGCCCTGTGAGCCTTTCCCCAGGTGTGAGCTCACCTTGGAAGGAGGGGCTGGGAGCACACTTTCGGGACTGCTTGACTGTGTCCAACTTCCGAAAGGAAGGGGAAGTTGAGGAGCACATGGGGAAATAAAACTGTGAGTAGAGAGTGGAGATGAGCGGGCAGGAGGCTTCCAGCTGCATGGGGAACCAGCTCTCGCATTTGCAATCCCTGCGGATCCCCACGGGGTAAATCTCAGCGGTACTGGCTGCAGCACGCTGCTGAGACTCCACTTCCAACCAGCACACATGGGGACTGTGAGTCCGCCAGGTAACGGTGGTGGACTGAGTGCTTATTTAAGGTTTACTGAGTGCGTGCCAGTGCTTGCCGTTAATGTGTTTAGTGATGTTAAAGTGTTTAATCCTCACAACAAACCCGTGTGATGAGTGTTATGGTAACTCCCACGGGGGAGGCACACAGAGGTCGAGCAACTTACCCACGGTCACACAGCCGGGATGCGGCAGAGCTGGGATTTGAACCCATCTGGCTCTAGAATCCATGGTTTTAACCCCTACCCTCCATGACACAGTTAGTAACAGCCATTTACTGAGCACTAGCAATGAGCCAGGTGGGCTGCTGGGTGAATTCTCTCACTTAACTTGCTAAGCCGCCCTATAAGGTGGTTACTCCTGGTGAATCATGAAGGGCCCTGGCAGGAAACAGAACAAATGGGTGATGAGAAAAGGGACCTGTCATAGAGGCGCATGAAGAGTTAAGGGAAATGGTGAGGTGCCCTGGGGCTGGTGGCAGCAGGCAGCATTCCCTCCCAAGGCCTGAGACACAGGAATAGAGAGCCCTTCCTGGAACTTGCTCAGGGAGCTGAGGCTAGAAAAGCAGGCAGCCGCCCACAGCTGCAGCTTCAGTAGATGCAGCCCCAGCCACCTGCAGCCCTGCAGTGCGGGGGCTCTGCTCACCCTCCAGCCCTGTTTCAGGCCCACAGAAGCCAGCAGGCTGGGAGCCTGTGGACACAGCCCCAGGGTCAGCCCCCAGGGCACGGAGAAGGGTGAAGGACTAAGAAGGGATCTGGAGGGATTGACAGGGAATGACCAGCCAGCTGTCTCCACAAAGCCGGAGCTGGGCTCCTGCAAAGCACATGCACCCACCCGTTTGCAGGCTTCCCTCTGTCCACTAGCTCGCCTGGGACCAGCCCCAGTCCTCAGTCTTGGCCTTGGTCACAGAGATGACGCCAAGTCACAAAGATAAAGTGCCTCCATCCAGGAAGCGCTTATCCGTCCCTTTACTAAACGCTCTTCATGCTGAGTAGGCTGGAGGCTTCGGGCTAGATGCTTTGCGGATACGGGGTGAACCAGACAGCTCTGAAGACTGCTGAAGGCATTCTATCCTCCATCCATTGCAACTGCACATTATCTGATCAGCACCTGCAGGATGTCCAGAGTGTCTAGATACTTACATGGCATTTTTAGATGGTTTTACAAGCTACAGATGTCTTAGACAACATTAACTATATTCATATATGTATACTATGTGTAGCAGCCATGTACATCATAATATATGTACCTATATGCACATGCACACACACACACACACACACACACACACACATCCATCTGTGTTTGCAGACTTTGTGGATGTCCTGGATTATTATTTCACTTAGTCATTGAACAAAATGCCCTGAGGTCAGCCGCATCCCAGGCCCCAGGACAGAGGAGGTAGAGAGAAGAACTGGGCACAGAACAATAGTCTCTGAGAAGCCCTTTGCACCAAAGACCCCAGCATCAAGCCATGGTGTTCCCAGAGCTGTACCAGAATCCCCTCCTTAGGCCTTCAAAGCCTGTGAGGAAGCCAAGACTCCTGGGAGCTGGCTGTGCTCAGAGGCAAGACATGCTGCACACCAGACAGAAAGGTGGTTTCAGGGCCCAGGAGACTGGGAGGGGAAGCCACTGCTGACTCTACCAGGAGGGAGAACTGAGTTCCAGGCCACGAAGGGCAGCAGGTGGATTAAGATGGGATCAGGCAGGCAGCACATGGCTCCTTCAGGAGGGGTAGCTGAAGAGCTCTGTGGGGAGGACTATTTAGAGGGATGTGGGCCAGGCTCAGGGAGCCCACACAGAAAGGAGCAGGGCCAGCACAGCGGGGAGTGAGGAGCAATGGGGAGCCACCACCACCCTGGGCCTGAAGGGGCAGAGGAGGAAGGGTTCCAAAACCCAGCAAGAGCTGGGACCCTGGGAGGCTCAACCCAATGGGAAGCAGGAGGGCAGGAGGCCTGGATGGTCCGGGAGGTCAGCTTCCTGGGTCCAGGGCAGACATTGTGCAGGGTGGGGCTAGAGGTGGGAAGGTAAAAAATAGCCAGCCCAGCTGACTCTGTGGAGCCATCTTGACTAGGTCTGGGTGACAGCTCCACCCTAAGGTGGGCTGTAGCCCTGCTGCTTCCTTTTGGGGACCGTGGCCTCAGAAACTTTGAGCCAAGCATGCTTGGCAGGCCAGGGTGCTACCTAAACTGCAATGAAGTTGCATAGGGGCAGGGCCCAGCCACCATCACTCCACCTGTGGGCAGAATGGCAGGTGGGACCTGAATGTTACATCCAAGCACAGGATGAAATTAAGCTGGAGTTTCAGGGTGCTGTGACCAGCTTGGTTCTCACCCTGGTGGGGCTTACCAACTTCTGACACCCCAGATGCCTGGAGAACACTGGCTGCCGCTACTATCCTGGGTGCCTGCAGCAGGAGCTGCGCCCACTGCCACCCCCAGCTTTGAAATTGCCAGGTCTCTTCCTTACACCACCGTGGCTGTCCAGTTTATTTTCTAGATTAGAGCACCTGCCACAATCCAGAGCTGTGTGCCTTCGGGCAAGCCACTCCCCTTCTCTGAGCCTCCTTTTTCTTACCTGTCAAATAAGAATACTCACAGAATGCACTTCTCAGGGTTTGTCAGGATGAAATGAGTCGCCACACTCTGTCAACAGTAGCTGCTACTGTCCTTGCAACCCTGCATGCATTCGCAAATGTTAGTTTAATGCCATTGGCAATAGAAATAAAATACGAGCCACATAGGTAACTTAAAATTGTCTGCAAAGCAAAAAGACACAGGTGTCATTAATTTTAATAATATTAATATGTTATTTAATCCAACATGTCCCAAATAGTATTTCAATACCCAGCAGCAGCCACATTTCAAGTGCTCGGTGGCCACACATGACTGGCAGCTACCATATGAGATAGCGCAGGTTCATGAATGCATGCAACCATGAATGAATGATTGAGAGTTTGCTTCAGGCTGGGGAAATCAAGAGGCTTTCTAGAGGAGGAATTACTGGCATTGGATAGCCAAGGGGGAGCTATATTTGAAGATGTGGGGCTAGACACGGTCACCCAGGCTCATGCCCTCCTTGTTCTACAGATGGGGAAACTGAGGCCAAGAGAAGTGAGCAAGAAGCCTTGGCATGAGTTACAAGGAGAAAGTACAGGATTCGGAAGGTGAGCAGGAAATAGGTGTGATTCCTAATGCCAAGCACAGAGAGGGTGAGTAATCGTGGGCGAATAAGGGAGTGAGTCAACAGTGTTAAGGAGGTAGGGAGCAGAAGGGGAAAGAGAGGATGAAGAAGCCTGAAGGGCTTTAAAAGATCCACTTGCATCCTGCTGCTGCTTAAGATGCTAGACCAGCTGTCACCATGGTAACAGGAGAAAATCACAGAGCAATTTGTAATCAGCCATGGTTCTTGCTGCTCCCTGGGAACATTGCTCCCCGTCTGCATCTCTGAGCAGGAGGAGTCCTGCAGATCCCAGAGTCCAGCCCCCCTCCGATGCTTGAGACCCTTTGCGTCCCCCTCCATGCAAAGCTGTCCATCCACAGCTCACACAGCTCCCTGAATAGGAAGCTACCTCCTTTTGGGTCAACCTGCCCCAGCCCTGTGGGGCCTGTGGGGAGCAAGCTTTCCCTCCCGACAACCTGGAGCCTACCTCTGTTGCTCTGGCCACTGAAGCCCAGCTTCACCCTCTCTACCCACAACCCCACTTACTCCCCTGCCCTAGGGCAGCCTTCAATGACTGCCAGCAACCCCATTCTCCATCTGGAGTACATTCTCCAAATAGAGAAGCCAAATGGTTGGCTTCTCTCAAACAGCCCCAAGGACAAGATCCAGGAAAAGTCTAAGCAGCGTAAAGCACAAAATTCACCTCCCTCATTTTTGGCACAGACCTTGATTAATTGGACCTGAGTTCAAGTTGGCCCAGCCATGGGCTTACCTCTGTGTTGTCTCTATTGTCCTGTCCACTGAGGGTCCCACATGCATGTGCAACATAATGAGGCTGACAGGAAGCTCCTGATTATCCTCTGGGATCTTCCTGCATGTCCTGAATGTCCAAGGTAATTCTCACACTGTCCCCGACTACTCTGTGACCCAGGGATCCCACAGAGGCGCTACCAGGGTGCCCGTCTCCATTTTATGGATGAGAAAGCTGAGACTCAGTGAGAAGTTACAGGGCCAAAGCCACAACACATAAAGGTGGGAAGCAGCAGGACCAGCATCCTAGGGCAGGCAAAGCCAATCCAAGGCAGGGAAAGAACAGATTTAGGAGCCTCTGGCTGGACCCCTTAGCACTGGAATAGGTCGTGGGAGGGCCTGTGGCTTGGGCTGCTAGGATCTCCAGACCAGGGGGAGAAGGGCCTTGGACTCCAGATTCATTTATGATGTGACCTTGGACAAGCTCTTTTCCTTGTCCAGGCCTCAGTCTCCAATTCTGGACAATGGAGCCATCAAGTTAACCTAGGAGGGCTGGAGAGAGGCTCAGCTGAGGTACAGGATGGGGCGCAGGGGAGGAGCTGGGGGCTGAGGGAGTGAGGACAGGTGGGGCACCACCCCTTAGCTGCACAGGGGCCCTGGTGCTGTGTCCTCTGCAACCCAGTCCCCATCACCTCTGAGGTCGCCTTGCACGGCTCCATAACTCACTCTGTGGTCCATTACCGCCTATCCCAACTCCGGCCCTGGAAGTTGTCCAGTCACAAATAGGCGCCAGGGGTTGGCAGAGCAGGCGAGTCTGTGGTTCTGAGGATGGGAGCCTCCTCCGATCAATGGGGTCTGGGGAGAATGCTGTAGGGGGAGAGGAAAGAGCCACATCTTGCCCCTGTCTTGGCCCCAACCCCTGACCTGGAACCTGCCCTCAGTGGCCTGTAAACACTGACCAATCCCCGCTCCGCCCCCTGCTGCAGGGACCCTGGACCTGCCCACGCAAAACTAGGGTAGAGAGAGGAAACGATCTACTGGAAGCTGCTCAGCAGATAGACCAGCCGGAGCTGAGGTGGGGCAGCCTCAGTTCCCAGTGGAAAACTATTCCCTGGTTTTCATCCAGGGGAGGAGCATTTCTGTTTGTCAGTGGGAGAATCTCATGGAGCCCTGAGGAACCTGAGGACAGGGAGACGCTGCTAGCCCAAGTTTTGACAAAAGGCAGGAGAAAGTTCTGCTTAGCCACTCCCTCCCTATGTGTCTTTGGGTGAAGGGGACTTTGTTTCCACTGCTGCAAAATGGGTTCATTGTGGGGAGGCTTAACATTGGGAAACAATCTTTTGGGGACCACCTTCCCTGACTCAGGACCTATCTAGGTCACCCCTGGCCCCCATCCCGGGACGAAGTGTACTGAAGATGCCTGGGCTCTGCTGGTGCCTGAATGGAGCAGAGACCACCCCAGCCACAGTCTGGCGGGGGAAACCCTTGTGGGTAGAGGGTCTGAAGAATGACCCAGGGGCCTCAGAGAGCCCCTTTCAGGTACCTGTCCCCAAGCAGCCTGGACCCCAGGAATTACTTTGCTCCTCTTCATCAGCCAGAAAGGGATTCTCAGAGAGGCAGAGTGACTTGCCTGGCATCATGGAGAGAGTAAGCAGCCCAGGCTGGAAGTGAGCACATGTCCTGGTCCCCTTTAGGGCTGCTCTGCCGGGCCAGCAGCCACCAGCCGCGTGTGGCTCCTGAGCAATGGAAACGTGGTAAGTGCTGAATTGAGATGTGCTCTAAGTGTCAAATGCACACCAGGCTTCATGAAAAACAATGCAAAATGTCTCATCCGTAGCAGTTGAAATATAGCTTACATGTTGAAATAATATTTTGGGTAGATTGAGTTATATAAATTAGATAATTAAATTTGATTTCACCTGTTTCTTTTGATATATTCTTTAACGTAACTTCCAGCAAGCTGGAAATCTCACGTGAAGCTTGCACTGTGTTTCTATGGGACAGTCAGGCCCATCCCCTGTGCCATACTGTGCCTCTCACATCTGGTCACTTAACGTACAGGGCCTTGATGACCTCCTCAATCAGCAGAAGGCAGTGAGAATGGTAGAGGGAACACATGTCAAGCGCTGTGGCCAACACTCAAATGCCCCCGTTACGTGGTTGTTGTTGTTGCTGCTGTTGTTATTACCAGCTTAGGCCCAGAGAGGGAAGCAGCTGTCCTGGGGACACGCAGCAAGATGGCGGGACCAGCAGTGGGATCTGAAAGCCCCTCCACCCACACCCCAGATGCCCAGGCCTCAGTAGCAGGAGGTGGGAGGGAGGCAGGCAGCTGGAGAACCCTTTGAATTGCTCAGGTCCAAGCGCCTCACACAATGGAATCACTGACCAGGCCAAGGCCGGGGGCCCAAGGCAGGCCTGGCCTCTGTCTGCTTAGCATACCAGGCGGAGGCTCCCACCCCTTCCTGGAGAGGGTTCCAGGAGCAACCATAATGTCCCGATTGTCGTACAATGCCATGATGGAGGGCCCTGTCACATTTTTGTCCCCGTTACTGGGGTCCCCATTCACGGCCACTGTCACTGCACTCAGAACAAGCCAGGCCAGGCCAGGCAGCCTCCTTTGCATTAAAATAGGACGAGAAATAAGCCTTCTCGGCTGTTCAGCTGGGCAGAAAACGGGATTAGGCCAAGGACAGGGCTGAAGGCCCCTTGGAGGGGGGCACCCCAGGGAAGGCTGGTGTCAGCCGCTGCCCACCCAGACCGGGCAGGCCTCAGACCTGCAGCTGAGGTTTCCAGATGACCTGGGGGCACACAGCCCCGTCCCTGGGCCTCAGCTTCCCTAGCCCTGAAATGGAGAGCCAGAGGGAGGCTCCCAGCTAAATGAGTGCCTTCAGACTTAGTTCTATAGCTGAGAAACTCCAAGTTGACAGTAAAAAATGCATGCAATACAGGACAAGGCACAACTGTCCCACCTGGGTGGGGGCAGGACACGAGGGTGGCAGGGATGTGCCTGGCTGTCCATCCTTCAGGGTGCTTCCCAGCAAAACTCTGGAGATCCTGAACTACGGAGGGACCCATGGGATAAGGCTGTTTCTAAAGCGTTTTAGTAGCAGCACTCAGCAGCTGAAAGGTGTGCGAAATACAAAAGGACTGAAAGCAACCGGGAGGCCCAACAATAGAGGACGGGCCAGCCCACTCAGGGGACCTTACCCCCTCTGAGTGTGTCACCAGCAGCAGATTACACATGGGAAGGTTCGTACCAAAACACTCACACAGTGAGGCTCGGGATAGCAAAACTCAGAAACAGCCCAAATGCCCATAAATAGGAGACCAACTAAATAAATCACAAACCATCCATACTCTGGGACCCCACACAGTCACTAACATGAATGGGGGAGGGCTGTGAAATTTGAAATGGAAGGAAGTCCAAGAAATATTAGCAAATGAACAAAGAAAGGTGCAGACGAGTGTGTTTCGAGGGGAAATAGTGTGGAGATGCATAGAGCATGTCTGCAATGAAACACAAAAAACTGTTGACATTGGTAATCTCTAAAAACTTCAAAAGGCTGAAAAGGAAAATTTCACTTTGTGCCTTATGTACTTCTTTACTGTAATAGATTTTTTTACCCTATGAACATACATTTCCTTTTAAAGCAAATTAGTAGAAAGGCAACCGGCCTGGTACAAAAGTCCTCTAAGGCCCTCCTGACTTGCTATTTCAATAGGATCAGTTCAACCCATATTGAGCAAGTTCTTCAGAGAGCCGCATCCAGTGTGGCCATGATCCAGCCACCAAAACACCCCCACTCAGAGACAGAGACAAGCCAACGGCCTCCTCAGCTCGATGCCACAAAGGCAGCCAGTGCTCAACAGATACTGCCCCAGAGGAGGGAGGGTAGCAGCAAAGACTGGGCAAAGGGGGAGAAACCAGCTGGGTCTTGAAGGATGAATATGAGTTTGCAGGACAGATCAACAAGGAAGAGTTTTCAAAGAGAGGGAGAGGAAAAGAGAATGGTGTGTGTATGTGAAGGTCTTTGTCTGTCTTGTCCTTCACCCTGTCCTCAATTCCCCAGCACATGGTAGGCACTCAATGAGATGTACTTCAAGTGTCAGACACATCAGATGTCAAAAGTCAGCATTGCATATATCAGTGTTGGCTACCATTTGTGAAGTGCCAGCTGTACGCCAGGCGCTGTTCTAGCCCTTCAGATTCATGAACTCTACATAACCCTCTGAGGTAGGTAGCACTCTTTATTAGTTTCTCTATTCTACAGATAAAGAAGCTGTGACTTTAAGAGCTGAAGCAGTTAATCCAAGTTCCAGAAGCTTGCTGGTGCTTGGGCTGGGATGGGAACCTGGGCGGTCTGCACCACAACCCACACTGCATGTCATTACCCTTGCAGCTGGAGAACTTTTGACTGAACCCTTCAAGTGGGGCATTATACATGTGTGCACACTCTCTGGCACGTGGAAAGGCACAGAGAGATCTCTTCCTTGCCCACAGCCCCTCAGCTGGCAAGGGACAGAGTGCGGGCTTTAATGTTGTGTGTCCAGCTCCAAAGCCTGTGTTCCCCTGAACATAGACACTATCTCTGGAAAGGTGCTGGCAACTCAGTGCCAACAGGACCCAGGTGGTAAAGGTTAAAGTGGAAGAGAGTAGGCTACAGGCAAGATGACAGAGAATGGTGGGGTGTGTGGTTAAAAGGCAGCATGTGCCTCACCTGAGGTTTCCAGATGTATTATTTCAGAGCACATGAGGCTAGATAAAACACATCAGGAGCCACCAATTTCTAACCTCTGACTTGGCCCACCCCTATCAAAGGTGCAGAGGAAGTCAGTTTAGCCATGTCCCTGTCTCTGAGCTCCTTATCCTGCCCCAAGCCAACCCAGCGAGGCAGACTTCCTCTTCCACCTTCCAAACAGTTCCAGGTTCAATCTGGATTTGACCTCTTGCTGCAATCCTTCCTGGGCCACACTTCATGGGCAGGGGCGAGGGGTGAGTAAAAATGCATGGCAGCTGGTGTTTGCAGTCTGGCCTTATGCCATTCTCGTTGTCTTGGTATTATAAGCCGAAATACAGGCCATCCTCCACACCCTAGCCTTGCCTGAGTCCCAGAGGCACTGGCTGAGGTGCTCCATGTCAGATTAAATGGCATTTATAACAGCTGTCAGCACATTTGAGTTGATTACCCTATAATCTGTATGCAGTTGCAGGTCATTACCAAAATTACAATTAAACACTGGCACCCCTTAATTAGATGCTTTTATGAATTAGGTCCTGAGGTATTAATGGCAAATTTGTAAGTTCTGCCCCTCCCCCAACTCTGATGCCCTTTCCCAGGCAGAAAGGGCCCAAGGTCCACTTCAGCTCTTCTATGGACCTCAACTGGCTTCAGCAGGGGCTTTGCCACCTCCTGGCTGGTGGCCACCAGTGTGGGGGTTTGTAGCTTGGGACAGCAAAAATCAGAAACAGTCTGAATATCCAACAGGGCTGGCTTAATTTAGCAGGCTGGCTAAACAAGTCATGAGCCATCCATCCGTGCCTTGGGATGCTGCGTGATCACTAAAACAAAATGGGGAGGGCTGTGAAATTTGAAACAGAGGATGTCCAAGAAATATTCGCAAATGAACAGACAGGCGTCAGCTCCTTGAAGAAGTGTCTGCTTCCCACACGTCTACTCCAGGCACACAGCCTGTGCTCACCCCATCAATGTTCACGGATGTTCTGGGTGCCAGGCACTGGCTAGGGGCTGAGGTTACAGCCGTGAGTATACCACGCAACAATCCCCTCCCAGTGGAGCTGACAGTCAAACAGCAACAACCACAAACATGAGGAAGGTATTTGGTGTGGGGGAGCACAATAAAGGCTAAAGAGAAACTGTGACACTGGGAAGGGAGATGGGATGTGCTGCGTGGGCCAGGTGTGGAAATTTTAGACACAGTGATCACAGAAGATCTCCCTGAGAAATGAAAGGTCTTTGGAACTGAGGCAGTGAGCCAACTGGACATCTGGGGGAAGAGATTTCTGGGAGAGGAAACAGCTAGTGCAAATGCCTGGAGCAGAAGAGTGCCAGGCCAAGCTGAGAGCGTGTGGCCAGAGTGCAGTGACTGCAGGAGGGTGAAGGGGATAGAGTGAGAGAGGTCACAGGACCCAGATCACAGGGACCTTGTAGGCCACTAGGGACTTCAGGCAGATGCTTGAAAAATATTTGTCAAAGGAATGAATTGGGGGAGCTGGAGGAAACCTGAGAGGCAGTCTGACTCCATTCAGGCATCAGAAAAGGCTTGTGAATACTCCTTCCTTTTCCTTTCATTATAAATGCTCATTCCCTGATCACTTGCTCTGTGTGGGGAGGGAGGTCAGCTGATGCACATTAACCCCTAAGCCCATGGGGAAGCCACCATTCTCCCCAAATCACAGTGAGGAAAGAGCCTGAGAGGGGCCTGGTATGGTTGAGGAAGCCTCACAGCCTTGGGAGGCAGAACAGCTTAGGAATGAAGAGTGTAGACGCAAACCTGCCCATCAGGTTCAAATCTTACACTGGTTGTGCACTCGAAGCAGCAGATGGGTGATTACACCACACTGCACCTGTTTCCTCACCTACACAAAGGGAGTAGCACGGAGTCTACCTGAGTAGGTCTCTGTAAGACAGACCCCGCCCAATATCTAGCACACAGCAAAGCTAAAAGGTGGTCGTTAGCACTGTCATCAGGTCTGCTCCTCTCCGCTGTGTGACCTTGAGCAAGTCCTTCCACGTTTCCAAGCCTCGGTTTCCTGATGCTTGCAAGTTGTTCGTGAGATACCAGTGAGGGAAAGCAGGTTGGTATGAAGTAGTGTGTGATGGGTGCTACTGGCATTGGTTATTGCCAGGATGAGGGCACTAGAGTCAGGCACTGCAAGGATGCCCCATGATTCCCTTGAGCATGATGGAGCTAAAAAGAGGCAAAAGTAAAATGCACAGAATGCAGACATCATAGTAAAGCCAAGTGAAAAGCATTAACACTTTAAGGCCTACCTGAGATAACTGATTGGCATCAACAGTGGGATAGCTTCTCTGAAGAAGTGAGTAGTTCAGATCATACTAACCAAGACCTATACCCAGCATAAGGGAGATGATTGTTCAGTTATATTCTGTACTATGCAGAGTCCTCTGGAAAGAACTGGGTCCTACCCTTGAGGAGAAGCAGGAATATCCTAGGTATATTCAGAAGAGAGGAGGAGATGGGCTGGAGACTCCAGCCCGGGAGGAGCCAGAACCATAAGGAAACTCACAGGGAGGCAGACCCTGCAAGAAAGAGCATCTTAACTGCCAGAGCTGTGTGGGACTGAATGGGTGGCCATGGTATTGGGGGGTGGGGTGCAAGCAGGACAGCCTGCACAGAGGTGCTGGGGAGCAGATTGCAGCCCAGGGTTGGGGTTTGAGCCCTTGATCCATGACATCCTTACCCAATGATGTCCCTGCACTCACCTCCCCATGAGATCTGTGTTGTTGTGAGAATTCAGCAAGCAAGAGCAGCTAAGGTATTAAGAATAGCGCCTGCCACCATTCTTTAGGATGGCGGGGTGTGGGGGCCTAGGCTGCAGGCTCCTGTGTTCTAGAGCCTCGGGAGGAAATAGAGATGTCACGCCACACAGGCATGAAGCTGTCTGCTGGGAACTGGCTTCTCTCCACCCCCAACTGCTGAGGGATTCCCCTGAGAGTCGCCACTGCCCTGGAGATGGTGAATGGGCCTTTGTGTCACCACCCAGCCTGTTGCTGCAGGCCCCCCTGCTCTCTCCCTGGCTCCTTCCCGACCCTGTGGCAGGAAGCATGCCTGCTTCATCCCCAAGATACAGGGCACCTGTGGCAACCCAGTTAGGCTGCCTGCACCACACATCCAGCCCCACAAGTGGCCTGGCTTCCCAGGCAGCAGATGGGCAAGGATCAGGAGGGGGCAGGAACCCTGAGTCCCCAGAGACCCCACCCCACCTCTCCATCCCCCTGGCACAGCCAGGTTCAAGCCTGGGACAGGTGAGGTCTGCTGGGCTGCTGTCCCCCTCCCACCAGAGGATGCCCCATCCTCTGCTCCACACAGACCTCTTCCCAGTCGGGCTGGTCCCTACTACTGGGCTGATCTGGAGGGCAGCTTGGGACCCCTAGAGCAGAGATTTCAGAGGCGCCTCTGGGGTGCTTACAACAGCCTCAAAGATGGGGCATTCACAATGCAGATTCCCGGGCCCTATTCTAGACCTACCAATTCCAAATCTCTGGAGACAAAGTTCATGAATCTGCATTTTAAACAATGTGACCCTGTGCATCCTCCAGTTGAAGAGCATTGCCTTATTTTAACACCGTAGAATATTTGGCAATTTGAGAACTTTGCAATAATCTGATTCCCCAATCTTTAGAATTGGAGAATATTCGATTTGGGAGGGAAGGGAGAATGTCTGGAATCCTTAGAACTTCCAAGTGTTTTGATTTTTAAAGAATCATTCAAACTTTCAAATGAGCAGACACTTCTGAGTGGATTTCTCCTGAGTCAGACACCCTTGCACATCCTGCAAAACTTCTGCCCACTCCACATAGACCCTATTGTTTTTCTTTCATTTTTCAGTTCAATCAGATACCATTTATCTTCCTTTTTAATTTGCTGTTTTGGAATAATTTTAGACTCGCATAGTTTTCCTATATAGTCTTCACTCAGTTTCCCCCATGTTTGTATCTTGCACAATAAATTACAATGATTGAAACCAGAAAATTGTCATGAATAAATACTGTTAACCAATCTAAAAACCTTATTTGAATTTTGCCAATTTCCCTTAAATGTCCTTCTTCTGGTACCAAATCAGATCCCATATTGCCTTTAGTTGTCATGTCTCTGCCAACTTGGGACCGTTCCTCAGTCGTGATTGGTCACTTATGTTTTACTTTATGTTTTTAAAGAACACAGCTCAGTAATTTTGTGGACTTTGGATTCGGTTTGGATCTGTCTGATGTTTTCTCATGATCAGAACGAGGTTATGTATTTTTGGCAAGAATGTCACCAAAGTGACGGGTGCTTCCCAAGGTCTTGCACAGGGGTGTACACAGTGGTATGTCTTTATTACTGCCCACCTCTCCTGTCACCTATGTCTTTGCATGAACCGACCCTCTTCTTTTAAACTTGCTGCCTGATTTAACGTAACCATAAGCAAGAACATCCCTCAAACTGTGATAGGTTTGACATGCTACAGCTACTAAAATAGAAAATATTTTTTCCCTGTGCCGCCTAAAATCGTCTCAATGACCTCCAAGGCTACAGGTACCACTTTTGACAAACATTGCTTTATATTATTTAGCAAGCTCATCCAGCCCTCGGCCCACAGGTCACATGCAGCCCAGGACAACTTTGAATGTGGCCCAACACAAATTCGTAAACTTTCTTGAAACATGATGAGATTTTTTGTCTGTGATTTTTTTAAGTAAATTAGCTACTATCAGTCTTAGCGTATTTTATGCGTGGCCCAAGACAATTCTTCTTCTTCCAGTGTGGCCCCGCGAAGCCAAAAGATTGGACACCCTGTTATTTAGGATTTTTTTGAGTGCAAAGTGCTGCTTTGGTTTATTGAGGATTATTACTACTGTTGTTTTCAAAGAGTCATCAGAACCATCAGAACTCTTCGCTGGCTGGCTCAATCTTTCTTCAATGCCATGTGCTGACCACGATTAGGAGACAAGTTCTGAGTCTTCTATCTCAGTTTCCCAGCCTGTCTTCGCAGACTCCACAATTGTCTGGAGGGATGTAGCTTGCTAAAAATGCAGATTTCTTGGCACCAAGAAATCCTGGCCTATTTAGTAGCTTTGGGGTGAGGACTTGAACTCTACCATCTTAGCAATTCTGCAAGGTTGGGGTCCCCACCCATGCAGAGATACTTATATCCCATATGCTTGTAGATGTATCTTAGCCCACTCAGGTTGCTGTAACAAAATACCATAAAACCAGGCATGGTGGCAGACACCTGTAATCCCTGCACTTTGAGAGGCCAAGACACCTAGGTGGACCACTTGAGCTCAGGGGTTAGAGACCAGTCTAGGCAACATGGAGAAACACTGTTTCCACCAAAAAATACAAAACTTAGCCGGACGCAGTGGTGTGCGCCTATAGTCCCAGCTACTCAGGAGGCTGAGCTGGTAGGATCGCTTGTACTCGGGAGATTGAGGCTGCAGTGAGCTGAGAGTGCATCACTGCACTCCAGCCTGGGTGACACAGTGAGACCCTGTGGGAAAAAAAAATACCATAGACTCAGTGGCTTGTAAGTAACAGAAATTTATTTCTCATAGTTCTAGAGGCTGTAGGTTCAAGACGAAGGAGCCTGCAGATTGGGTGTCTGGTGAAGGCCCACTTTGTGGTTCACAGATGGCTTCCTTCACTGTGTTCTCACATGGCATAAGGGGCCAGGGAGCTCTCTCAGGCCTCTTTCATAAGGCACTAATTCCATTCATAAGAACTCTGCCCCATGACCTAATCACCTCCCGAAGGCCCCACATCCTAATGCCATCACCTTGGTGGGTGAGGATTTCAACATATGAATTTCAGGGGGGGGTCACAAATACTCAAGCCATAGCACTAGGCATTTATCACACGTCAGCCGATCAATACATTTCCATGTTGGAAAAGTCAAGAAATCTGAGAACCTGTGGGGTCTGCCTCCCAAGAGGGGCCCATGAAATGAGAGCTCATGCAGAGGTTCGTGGAAGCCACAACATCTGCCCAGACCACAGCATCTGACCCTGCCACATCAGAGCCACATCTCCTCTACCTCCCAACCTCACATAGATACCACTCATTGGAAAAACTCTTCCCTGGACCAAACGGGAAGGGATCCATGAAAACGTTGCTCCCAGCCTTTGCAGTGTGCCAAGCTGAATGACAGATGATCCAACACGACCACACTTTGTCCAGTCGGCATCCTGCACACCTGTTTTAACTACATTTAACCTCTGAATGAAGACCATAATACTGCGCTTGTGTCTAAGCCAATGCAACTAACCCCTCAATCAGCTGGAAGCAACTATCTTCTCCCCCAAGAGGAGACACAAGTTACACATGTCACTTCCCCTCTGCTAGTGGAGGCACATGCCCCCTTTGATGTCTGTAACTTTAATGCAAAGATACAGGTTCATTACTATTCACCTACTTTGTATTTCAACAGTATGGAAATAGGAGAGGAAGGAAAGAGAAAGATGGTGGATGAATCTATACGGGTATATGCACAGAAAAGCAAGAAATACACTACACACACAAATTCTTCAGTCTCTTTTTCTGCAACTAGTCACATGGCTGTATTTGTAACTTCCATCTTTCCTTGCCTAGTCCATATCCCCTTTGCCCTCATCTCAGCGTAGTTCCTAGCCTGATGGCTGCATTCCTGGAAGGATAATGTTATTCATGCTTCTGTCTATACCATGCTGCTATAGTTTTCTAGTAACAATAGGATTCAGGAGTACCAAGAGGTGCCCCAGAGAACATGTGTAGCAGCTATACTCCCCTCTGCCTGCCCTCTGTTTCTGATTATCAGTATCAATTGCCCCAGTCACTAAAAAAACGCCTTTCTACGCCCATTGGTTCAGTGGTATGAAGGGCTAGGTAGCAGTTTTGACTCCCAATCAATGGAATGATTTTTTTGTATCTCCTAGTGGGAGCATTTCTTCCTTGAGAATCAAAATCTCTAAACCATGGAGATAGGAAACAAACAATTGGCGAATGGGATGCTAGAGGTCATGGTGAGAAGATCCACTCCCAGTTCTAGCCCTTGATATTCAGATCTGTGAATCCTGGTTTTGGGAGAAACCACACAGATATATTGGTTACTGTGTTAGAGCACATGCCACATCCTGTAGGACATCCCCTCAGTCCCACAAATTGTTGTCATGCAGTTGGGAGTCTTTAAGTAACCATTCCACAGTTCTATCAGGCCAGCTACTTCAGGGAGATGGGAAGAGGTAAAGACCAGTTAATTCCACAAGCACAAGCCTGTTGCTGCACTTAATGCGCTGTAGAATGAGTTTTCCTGGCCATATGCAATGCTGTGTAGAACACTGTGGCCAATGGATTGAGCATTCTGTAGACCACAGATGATGGCTTTGGAAGAAGCAGTGCAGATGGAAGGCAAATACATATCCAGAAAAAGTGACAATTCCAGTGATGACAAATCATTCCCCTTCCATGATGGACGTGGTCCAATGTCATCCATCTGCCACTAGGTGTCTGGCTGGTGTTATGCCAATAAGGGCATAGAGGAGCTCAGTGCTGGTGTCTGCTGTTGGTGGGATAGAATATCAGCAGTACCTGCAGCTAGATCACCCTTAGTAAGTGGAAATCCATGTTTTGCTGAGCTCAAGCAGAACCTCAATTTCTGCCACCATGGCCACTTTGTTCATAAAGCCATTAATCAATGACAGATGTGACTGGGGAAAGAGGCTGACTGACCTCCTCAAAACAGGTCATCTTGCCACCGGATTGCTGGGAGGTTCCTCTGCTGAGCTTGCCCTTTGGTGAGCACAGTGATGAGATACCAATGTCCTGACAGTGTGTGCTCATTTGCAAAGGTCTAGCCATATACTTCATCCCAGGCTTCCTTGTCACTCATTCTCCAGTAGTGTTCCTTTCATCCTGCTATGTTCCTGATCATCCAGCCAAATCATTAGCCATTGCCCATGAACCTATGTAGATCCATACCCTTATCTCTCCCTGAAGGCAAAATGACCATCCAGATACACTGTTCAAGTTCTTTCCACAAAGAGGATTTCTCTTCACTGCTGCCCTTCAGGGCCACCCTGAATGGAGCTATAGTGCTGTCGCTGTCTGTGGAGTGGTGTCAACACATCATGCAGTGTCATCTGTAAACTGGGGTGAATGTTTTCTTCCTCCATCAAGTAATCATAGCAATCTCCCCATGGAACATAGGTATGAGGAGAGGAGAAGCAGGTGACACGGGAGTCCGAGCTGCTTGTTTATACGACTCACTTGTGCCTTTAGCACCTGTTCCAGCCCAGTGTTTTATATGCCATTTCCACTTGCAAATGGGATGCTTCTGAGTTCACTCAGCCCTATGCCTGGTGAGCCAGACAGCACTCAAGCCATGACAGGTAGCTTGGCGGTATGGTAACTTTATGGCCCATGATCAAGCATTCAGTCTCTCCCAGCTCTACCAGTAACAAACCAGAAACTCTTTCTCCAGAGGAAAATAATTCTCTGCAGACGATCATATGGCTCTGCTCCAATACCCCAAGGGTCCTCCCTGCAACTCACCTATAGGAGCTGCCAAGGCTCCATGTAGCTTCACTATCTGCCACTGCCACTCCAAACACCATTGGGTCTGTTGGGTCATATGGCCCAAGTGACAAGGCCTTTTGAACCTATTGCAGAGCCTTTTCTTGTTTGGGGTCACTTTCAAAACTGGCAGCAATCTAGGTGAGAGCCACACACTCAACATTGTCCTCACAATCCAAAGCCCCACCAGGCATGGCTTCTTCCTTAGTGGCAAGAAGAGCGAGGTGCAGCCATCTAGCCATCTTCACCCAGGAGGGGATACCCTGACATGCCCCAACTTATGGGACCCCTAGAAGTTTCACCAAAGTGACAGGTTCCTGAATTTTTCTGGGGCTTCTTTCCTGTCTCCTCACAACATGTATCTGACCAAGGTGTCTAAGACGTTCACGGTTCTCATTTCCCAGGACCAAATGGCATGTCATCAATGAAGCGGACCAGCATGGTGGCCTGCAGGATGGCTGGGTACTCTGGCTTTCAAGGGAGGGCTGGTGAATTGATAGAACACTGAGGGAAAGAAGGGCAGGGGTGCTGCTGCCCCTCCAGATGGCAGCCAGCTGCTTCCAGGGCCCCTTGAATGAGGAGAGCAAAGAAAGCAGGTGCCACCAGCTGCAAGGGGCTGTACTGATTTGCTCTAGGTTAAAAACAAGCAAACAAGCATGGAGCAGCTGCCACGATTGAGCCACCATCTCATTAAGTTTATAACAATCTAGCCAAGCCCGGTGGCTCACACCTGTAATCCCAACACTTTGGGAGGCCAAGACGGGTGGATCACTTCAGGCCAGGAGTTCCAGACAGCCTGGGCAACATGGCAAAACCCCAACTCTACAAAAATGCAAAAATTAGCCAGGCATGGTGGTGTATGCCCGTGGTACCAGCTATTTGGGAGGCCGAGGTAAAAGGATCACTTGAGCCTGGGAGGTATAGGTCACCGTGAGCCCAGATCACACCCGTGCTAAACACTTACAGGCACCTCACTCGTTGGGCCATCCCACATCCACTGGTGGTCAGCCCCAGCCAGGCAATGGCACAGACACTCAGCCACAGGTCCCTCAACCCAAGTAGGAACCATAAAACTGCCTAACTGTAAATACACCCACCCACTCATCTCACACACATATTCATCTCTCTCCTTCTCTCTCTCTCTCTCTCTCTCTCTCTCACACACACACACACACACACACACACACACACCCTATCTGGGCTCAGATCAAATATACATACTCATACCCACCCAGTCATACACAAATAGCCCTCACACCTTCACCCCTGCACACTCACAGCTCTCCCCCTCACGGCAACTGACTCAGCACCTCCCTATGGTGCTAAGCACCCACAGTATATACATCCCACCCCACACACAACTTCCCCACCTCTCCCAGTACCTGCCCAGTTGAGCCACACACTCAGTCCAGCACTGCCACACACCCAAACCAAATGCACCGACAACTCCACAGCACAGACACACACCATCACACTGTGGTGCATGCACACCCACAGTCGCCCCCCACTAAAGATCAACCCCAGCCCTCCTCCAAGACACACTCAGATGCGCAGGCACACACGGCCCTGACACACACACTTAGCAGACTCAGAGGCACACTCACCTGCTCAGATATGTCCCATCTAAACTCACTCACACATCCAGTCCTGCTCAGCCACTACAGTGTGCAGCCACTACACTGCACACACACACGTGCACACACGTGCGCACACACACGCTCTCCCAGCCACAGCAGCACAGGGCCTCCGTCGCCTTCGATGGGCTCTCACCTTTCACAGATGGTCTGCAGGCCCCAGAACAGCTGGGCATCCTCTCCCGATGGCAGGCAAACTCCAGTGCCAGGTGCCTGGACAGGTGGCCATGAGGGGCAGTGACCGCCTGGTGCCCCAGCAACTCCTGCTCCTTGTGTCCCAGGCCCTGCTCAACCTTCTCCCAATTTTTGGAACCACATAAAATGTTAAGATCAAAATAATTCCCAGGAGGCAGATCCTTTGGTAATTATGTGCAGGTGTGAAATCACTCCTGGCTCCCTGGCTGCCCCCCACCCTACCTCCCATGTATGGGGGGTGATCATTCCAAAGCCAGACACCCATTAATCCCTGTAACGGGCCAGGCCTGCCCGCCCGCCTGGCAGCCCACACTCAGATCCCAGTTCCCCGAGAAAGCAAGGGAGCACACCCAGCAATCCCATGGGGCCAGACCTGGCGCCATTTGCAAGGGCCTCATGCTCACCCTGCGAGGGAAGCTCTGTGATTCATACCCACCTGCCGGAGCAGGAAACTGAGGCTGTGAGCAGGGCCATACATGCCCAAAGTCACAGGTAAACTGGGGGCATCCACCCCCTGGTCCTGCAGAATGGGGCTCCCTCCCCCTCTGCATCTCCCAGCAGGAAGAGCAGAGGCAGGCAGGGAGTCACCAGAGGAGGAACCAGGCTGGAGATGGGCTTCAAGGAGCAGCTGGAGAATTCATCATGGTCCTCAATCCCTGCAGGGCTGTTTTACATCTCTGTCCCCAAGGACAGAGCCCTGGCCTGGGAAGGGGTGGGGTCACAGGAAGGCAAACTCAACTTGCCCTGTGGAGAACAGCTATCCTCATCCTGAGCCGCTGTGAAGAAGCAACTGCCTCGTGCTGGGAAGTGTGCAAGCTGGGGCTGGCTGGTGATCCTCCCGGGGGAGGCTATCTTAGCTGGATTGGTGGCTGGCTGACTTTCCAGCACCCCTGCAGCAGGGATACCCAGGGTCCCTTGTTCTCCTCATCATCCCAGGTGGCCCCATTCTGAGTACACTGGGAGCAGCAGCCACCATGCCCACCATGACCACAGAGTCCATGGAAGGCCACATCCACTCGGGAGCAGCCAGGCCCCTGACAAGCCCTCTGCCAGCTTCTACTACTATCCAGGGCTCCCAGCTCCCAGCCTCATCAGCCTCCTTGCTGCCCCAAACACCCCTACACCTTTGGCCGGCTCTTCTCCCCCTGGGCTGCCCTGCTCTGCAGACGCCCATGCAGCCTTCTCACCATTGGGAACGCCTCTGCCCCGGGAATCAGTCCTTCTTCCATCAACCCCAGCAGCGGCCACCCTTGCCCTGGAAGCCAAGAGTGCCCCTCTGACATCCTCCCATCATCCACCTCACTTCACTGGAGCTATCTGACATTCCTCTCAAGGACCTGGACCGTGCCATGTCCACTTGTGTGTCCCCAAGTCTCTCTGGCCCCGCCCCCACCCTGAGGCATGGAGACTTCCTGCCCAAGCCAGTCTCAGCTCCTGCATTCCCACCACTTCCATAGGAATGGTGAAGACAGTGGGTTCACTCTGGGGGCGATTCCTTTCATCTGCTGTCCAGCTCTGGTGCGAGTCAGCAAAAGGGCTGTGCCCAGCTCCCCTGCCTTCTGGAGCTCCCAAGACAGCCTCATGGAGGACCCGCCATTTGAACCTCTAGGGAGAAAGCAAGACCCTCATAGGACAGACAGGGAAATTGAGGCGCCTACCGCCCACAGGCAGAGGCAGCGTCTGGACCGGAACCAGGTCTCATGTCCCTGTAGTACTCTGGCCACCCACTGTGGGCTCACCTCTCCCTTCCTCCCCGCCTCCCCTCAAGGTTAAGTGCTTGAGCACAATGCCGGACACAGGGCACCCCTTCATTCATTCATAATCTCTCTGTGTGCGGGGTACAGCCGCCACAAAACGGACACAAATCCCTGCCCTCACAGAGCTGGTGTTTTCCTGGGAAGGGTGGATAATAAACAAATGAACAAATAAACCCATGATGTGGCAGACAGGTGAGGGCCAGGAAGAAAAACAGGTCAGGTGATGGTGCCCCGATGTGCGAGCCACCTGTGTAATTCTACACTTTCTCGTAGCTGCTTGGACAAAAGCAAAAAGAAACGAATGGAACTAATATTAACAATATAGGTGATTTAACCTACTAGGTCCAAATATTATGTCAACATGCCATCAATGAAAAAAATGATTAAGAAGTTATTTTGTTTTTTTCATGCCATGTCTGTGAAATC
This sequence comes from Rhinopithecus roxellana, assembly GCF_007565055.1. Classification (NCBI taxonomy): domain Eukaryota; kingdom Metazoa; phylum Chordata; class Mammalia; order Primates; family Cercopithecidae; genus Rhinopithecus; species Rhinopithecus roxellana. Next base: position 52,162,297 of record NC_044549.1, read on the forward strand.
AGTGCATACTGGACATTATGCACACCTGGATTGTCACCGGGCACATTTCAAGACTACACATTGCTGTGGCTGCTGTATTTGATAGTGTGGGTCTAGGGGACTGGGGAGCAGCTAGGGGAGTTTCTCATACAAGGGTGGTCGGAGAAGGCCTCTGGGAGGAGGTGATTTCTGAGCAGGGCCCTGGAGACAAAAGAATAAACCAAGCAGCTGAATAGGGAAGACTTATCCCAGGCAGAAGAAGCAGGAGGGGCAAAGGCCCTGCAGCAGGCTCAGGCAGCAGCTCAAGCAGAGTGAGCAGGAGGGAGACTGGAGGAGACCTGGCTCAGGGCTGTGGCCTCTGTGAGAATTCCACTTTTCCTCTCAGCAGGTGGGAGCTATGCAGGGTGTTAGGCAGACAGCTAGGCCCCAGCCTGGCTCGGATTTGAGGAAAGCACAGGGCATCACTGCACAAGCTCTAGCCCCAGATGGCCAGGTGTGAAGTACAATGCACAGTGCCAGGCACATGGTGAGCATCCTCTAAAAGCAAAAGTTAACCCATGCTCCATCAGTCTGATTCTTCAGGTAACACACATCCCATGTGTCAAGGCTCTAGGCTTCTCTACTTCTTGAAAAAAAGGGGTGGGGGGATCCCTTGGCCTCCCACCCTCCAAGTTCTTCTGACTTTGGCCTATTTCCACATTCCTGGAATTGCTGCAGGTGATAAATGACTCTGCAGCCAGGCTGTCCTCAGGCATTCTGACATGCAGCCTCCACTTCCTCTGCCTTATGGTGGGCGGGGGCTGGGCAGGGCCTCTGACCCCACCAGGAAGCTGCAGCACCCTATCCCGGCCTCAGGGCTCCCCACCCCCACCCCACCCTTCGAGGACAACCCAGCCTCTGAATCCTGACTCCTAAGCATAGGGCCACGGGCAAGGCCTTCTCCCCTCTGATCTGCGTATGCTCTGCTCTGTACAGAACGGATGGCCTCATTCATTCAATAAATACTTAGTGAGTGCCTGTTCCTAGCCCACACTCCTGTAGCTATGGGGATTAAAGAATGGACGGGACAGACAGAGGCACCTGCCCCGCGGAATGGGACTTCCGGGTTGTAGAGGTCACTTAGCAACCCCCTAGTCCTTATTTCATGGGATACTCAGAACCCCTGGTCTCTGTGACCGCATGTCAGGGAAGACTCTCTTCTTGCCCACCCCTGCAACCCAGAATGGCATCTTCTCAGGGCTTCCCCACTCTGGAGGAGAAACCCCATACGCGGGTTTTAGGCTAGAAGCAAGAAGGGCTCACTGATCACCTGAGGAACAAACCGTGAAACAGGAAAGGAAAAGGTAGACTTCCCAGTGCCTGCAGAAATTTAAGTAAACACTTTAAAAAATATGCGTTCCTAGAAAAACAGAAAAGGTGCGCTGGCCAGATCCCATCTTTTAATAGCAGCTACCTCTTGGGGAGGACTGCAGGATTCTGAGTCTTTGCTGGTCTTTTACTACCCTATTTTCCAGGTTTTCTGCTATGCATATATATCTACTATATACTCACAGGTTTAACCAAGAAAGACAACAAAACGTGATGAAACAATCCCAGTTTTAAAAACTAGCACCTCTTGAACCTCCTGGCATGAGTGTGTCTGGCTGGCAGGACCAGAAACTCACCAGATGGTGCCACTGCTCAGACTGACCCTAACACGGGGAGCTGGGAGATTGGGATTGGACGCCAGAGCTGGGCCTGCAGAAAGGGAAAAAAGGCAGGACAGCCCTGTGAGGGAGGCAAGGGTGCAGCCAGAGGTGAAGGGTGAGGCCAGCGGAGGGCATGGGGTCAGAAGCCCCGGGTCCTGCACTGGTCCTGTAGGCACTGGGAAGTCACTGAAGACATGTGAGCAGGAGAGGGTGGTGGTCTAGAAGGAACAGCAAGGCCCCTCCCAGGTTCCTCTTCCATTCTCCTTTATGGCATTGCAGCCACAATTCTTTAGTTTAGAAATCCTCAGCCTTCTCTGAAAGGGGCTCTCAGGCCCAACAGCCCAGGTTCAAATCCTAGGTCTGCCACTTCCTAACTGCGTGCTGTGTCCTCAGCCTGTGAAAATACCAACCTTGTGGTTGGCTGAGAGCCTTAGATGAGTTAAAACATGAAAAGCATTGGAAACAGGGCCTAGCATACAGTAAGTGCTTAATAAATGCTGGTTCTGTTATTCCCTCCCCATAGCATCAGCATGTTTTAATCTCCTGTATCACTTTGAGAGTTTCTCTAAGGCAAAGACCCGCTCAGACTGGGTCTATCACCAGGTAGGTGCCGAGCGTTATTTGTCAGACAGAGGAGTAAGCAGCCGTATTGCCTTCCCTTGGGAGACAGAGTCTAAGGCCCCCTCCCGTCTTTATCTGAGGTGCCTTGCACAAGGCGAGCCCATGGCTGCTAGGAACCAACACCTGGGGGTCCTCTGAAGATAGGGCCACAACTCCACTCAGCTATTTCTCTATCTCTCTTATCTCCCCAGGAACCCTGTGAGGGAGGCAACTCTTATCTCCACCTTACAGAAGAGGAAACTGAGGCTTGGAGGGGTGAAGGGCTTGCTCTAGATGAAGCCCACCAACCCGGTCCTTCTGTCAAGGGTCCCTTGTAGTGCCCTCTGCAGGCCTGGCACCTATCGGGCACTGGTAATGCATCTTCCAAGGCAAAGGGGACTCAGTTGGAGAGGGTGGGGCCCGGGTGGGGGTAGGGGTAGAGAAAAGAGAAGCCCTCTGGTTTTCCAGGTGATGGAGCCGACCAGGAACCCCAGGTGAGGAGCAGCGGAGATAGCGGGGTGCCTCTGGCCTTTCATCTGGAGCCCACGGCCCGGCCTTCCTCCCCCACTCCTCAGTGGGGGGCCCCATGAGCTCTCACCTGGAGCCATAAACGGGCTGGTTCTGAGGCCCACCTGTGCCTGGCAGGTTTGCCAAGACCAGAAAGCAGGAGGGTCCCAAGAAGGAAGCGTCGCTCACCTCCAGCTCCCCATGCCAAACTTTTGAAGCCCTAAATAGCTCCCAGACCTTCCCTCTGCCAAACCTCACCTGCCTGCCTGTCAGCCACCCCCTCCCCCAGCCCAGCTGGGTTGGGAAGCCCAGAAGCCTGGCTGGGTACCTGTTAACCAGAGGCCAGACCCCTCCGAGCCTCAGTTTCCACCTTGGGAAAGGGCAGGGGGAGGATTCCAGGGTATGTCAAGGAGACAACTCCAGTCTGGGGGTGTTAATGCCAAGGGTCCACCCTGCGGCCTGTCCTGGCCCAGCGTGGCCTGGCGAGGACTTCCCGGCTGTGGGGAGGAAGCTGGCATCCTCATGCCCAGGGCTGTCAGCTGCTCTGCGGTTCTGAGCTGGAGTTTGCCTTGCAGCAGGCAGGCTGGCTGGGTGGTCCCTAGGGAGGCAGCCGGGAAACCAGGCCCTGACAGCAGGCTCAGCCTTGACCTGGGGCTGTGAGGATGCTGTTGGCTCCATCCCAAGACAGTGACAGGAGGCTGGGAGCTCCGTTTATTGAGCACCTGTTGTATGCCAGAAGTGTTGAGGTCGTCATTTTGCTGAGACACTGAGGCTTAGAGAGGCCAGGCCCCAAGCAGGGGTCAGGAGGCTGGGAATTCTAACCCAGCTCTGAAGCTCCGGATCCCAGCAGCCACTGGGAATCAGTTTCTGCGGGTGGGGCCCGCCCAGAGAGGACACCAATGCAGCTTTCCTTGTGCCTCCTTTCACCATGTACCAGAGAGCTGAGATTCAGAAGACGGATTTTCTAGAAAAACAGGTATGGAGTGGAATGATGGGTGCGTACCCTGCCCTAGCATAGGGGAGCAATGAGCCTCATGGTAATAGTCGGCCCGTGCAAGTATTTCCTTACCTTTTCTTTCCTTTCTTTTCTGTTTTTTTTGTTTTGTTTTTGTTTTTTTGTTTGTTTTTTGTCTTCAAGGTGACTTGCAGAACCCAGGCTAGTTAATTTTCCCCAGAGCAGTGAGGGCCATCACCCCAGCCCCCAAGTGCATCTGAGGGAAGGAGATGGGAAGAGGATAATTCAGCTGGCAGAAGCCTAGGGAAGGAGTGAGGGTGGAACTGGCCCCCAGAAGGCAGCCTGAGGTACAGGGGGAGAAGCAGGATTAGAGGAGGCAGGAGGGCTGGGCACAGGCAGGCCTCCACCTGCTCACCGGCAGCAGGTGCCTGGCCCACTTTTGCAGAGTCGCCTCCACCACTGGAACATCCATTGTGCCAACACCACCTCTGGACTGTGCCCTGCTCAGGGGAGAGACCATCCTGGCCTCTGCCCTAGGTCTGGCAGCTGAAAACATTCACTCATTCATTCACTCACTTACCTTGCTCATTTAACTAACCAACAAAAATGGTTAGCCCCTGGTCTGAGCCCTCCAGGCCTTGCATGAGGAACAGGGAGTACAAACACCAATGAAACCCAGTCTCTAGCTCTGGGGAGGTCCCAGTCTATAGTAGGAGAGACCATCCATCAATGGCAATGAGCAGTGGGGGCAAAAGGAAGCACAGACGAGAGATGGAGCAGAGGCTCAGAGGCTTGGAGACTCAGAGGAGTTTCACAGAAGAGGCAACACCTGGGCTTTGAGGGGTAAGTAGGAGTTTGCCAGGAAGATATGAGCAGATAGGGAGGGCATTTAGGTAGAGAAGACAGCAAGTGGGAAATCATGGAGTTAGATAGGGTCTGAAGTGTCTGGGGAGTAGGAGGAGTGGAGGGAGTGAAGATGGGGAGGGGTTGTCCATGGTGGCGCATGCAAATCTTGGGCCCTCAAGCAGTGCTTCCCAGTTTTCGCCCCGTCCTACCGTGATGTGCAGAGAGATGATGGCATGCATTGGTTCTTCTCATTATTGGTGGGAAACAGAAGGCACTGAGGCCACTCGGCCCCCTCCAGCTACCTGGAGTCAACTCAGTACGGATGCTCCATGGCTTACAATAAACCCAGCATAAATCAAAAATATACCTCACCTACCAAACATGGTAGCTTAGCGAGCCTCCCTTACATGCACTCAGAACACTTATGTTAGCTGCAGTTGGCACAAGTGTCTAACACAAAGCCTATTTCATCATAGAGTGTGGAATATCTCACGTGATGTACTGAATACTGTACTAAAAGTAAAAAGCAGAATGGTCATATGGTTATTCAAAGTTTGGTTTCTACTGAATGTGTGTTCAGTAGCACCATTGGAAAGTTGAAAAGTCCTAAGTTCAACCATCATAAGTTGAGGACTGTCTGTACACTAGAAACTGTTTGTCACCTGCTGGTTGGGAAGTTTTGTCTAAAACATTAGTGTTGACTGAATAAGAATTTCCAAGATAAGGCCCCTGGGCTTGTCCAGGGGTTCAGTGTTGTCCCTGAGGACATAAGTCTTTCCAGTTCCACACTCTGCTACTCGTGTATGCCATGATATCACAAGACCTCATGGTCACAAGACAGCTGCTATAGCTCCAAACATCATTTCATAATAGCAGCTTAAAGCAAAAAGTAAGGAGAGAAAAAAGGGCTTTCTCCACACATGTCCCCTTCTAAGAAAATCATTCCCAGGAGCCCCTGGAGGTCTTTCCCTTAAGCCCTAATGGCCAAAGCGGAGTTTCATGACCATCCCTGGACCCATCCCTGGCAAAGGAGAATGGGCCTGCCAAAATCAGCCAAATCCAATGAGAATGTATTCTCAGAATTAGCCACCAGTCACAGCAACAAAATCTGGATTCTTTTTTTTTTTTTTTTTTTTTTTTTTTGAGATGGATTTTCATTCTTGTTGCCCATGCTGGAGTGCAATGGCATGATCTTGGTTCACTTCAACTTTCACCTCCCAGGTTCAAGCAATTCTCCTGACTCAGCCTCCCGGGTAGCTGGGATTACAGGCAGCTGCCACCACGCCCAGCTAATTTTGTATTTTTAGTAGAGATGGGGTTTCACCACCATGTTGGCCAGGGTGGTCTTGAACTCCTGACCTCAGATGATCTGCCCGTCTCAGCCTGCCAAAGTGCAGGGATTACAGGCATGAGCCACTGCAACCAGCCAATCCAGATTCTTTAAACCAGCAAAAACAAAATAGTTTCCGATCAACCCTTACATTTTAAAATATACATTTTTAAAACCTCTTTTCTCACATTCTGCTCCCTGATGCTGCTGTATTTTTCTTTTCTGTTCTTAACTCCACATCATCTTCTATTTTTCTGTTTGCTTTATCTTCTATCTCCCAACTGGAGTATCAATTTCATGAGACAGGGAATCTCTCTGTTCGGACTCACTACTCTCTACCTGGCCTCTAGAGCAGGGTCTGGCACACAGTAGGTGCTCAGTAAATATTTGTTGAATGAAGAAATGAATAAACTAGCAGGTGAGGGCAGGAAGTAATGGGGTAGAATCTGGAACAATCAGTGGGTCCAAGTCACCAAGGACCTGAGTGTCCAACAAGAGATGGGAGCAACTAAGGGTTTGATTGAGCAGGGGCTAGACAAACAAGGTTAACCATGAATTCGGGGACTATTTCCTCTTGGCAGAAGGTGTGAGGGCTGGACTGGAGGGGTACAGCTGGGGCCACCAGGCCTTGTTGCAATAGTGCGGATCAGAGTGGTTATCACCTGAAACAGGCAGGTAGTAAGCAGAGTGATTTTCCATTCCCTTCCATGTTCCAGCCTCTCAGATGTTGGCTCCAACACTTCCACCTAGAATGTCCTTCTCACAGCTCTACATCTAAGCCCTCTTCACCCTCAGGGCCCTGCTCTGTTCCTCATCCTCCAGGTATTCATAGGGCTTTTGGGATACATAGCAGGTGTCTGGGCAATGTTGGAGGGAGACAGCTAGAGACTGTTAGAGTTCACTTCAGGCTTCTGGATGATGGCACTGGCCTTCAGGGGATGAGGGAGCTTAGATGCAATGTGAGGCAACCCATGGAGGCTGCTAAAGCAGGCAGGGCTAGGAGGGCCTGATGCCCAGCATCCTGGAGTGCAAGGAAGAGCGCGGAATGGAGGGCCTGACTGAGGACCACAGAAGAGACAACAGAACTGTCTGCTGAGTGCCTGCCTCGTGTGAATGCACCATCCTACCTGACATTAAAATGCCCCACTTTACAGAGTAGAAAACCAAGGCTCAGGGAGCAGTTTGCCCACGGCTACACAAAGTCCAGCCTGGTTCCTGCAGCTGTCAGACTCTTTTCTAGACTAGAGCTTTTCAAAGGCAGTTGTATCACCCCAGGGGCATGTGGACAATTATGGGGTGTTTATGTCGACCAGTGGTTGGCAGGTGGAGCTACTCCCGTTTTGCAGAGAGCATCCTGAGATGCTGAACATTGGACCTATGATGACCAGTGTCCAGAGTTTCAATTTTCCATTTAAACAGAGTGGCTTTATTATTTGCAAGGTTTTTTAATGCGCATGAACTTACCAGGTATGATACCAGGTATCCAAGGCTAGCTATGCTTTCTATTCCTAGGACTTTCCCAAGAATGGTTCACTCTTTCAGAAAATCACCTGCAGCCCCCAGCAACCTAACCTATGAACCACCCCTGTGTCTGTCTGTGTTTGCAGTTTTGTATTCATAGTGAATTCTATGCATATGTATAAATGTATATTTTCAGCCCTTTATTTCAGAGTGTCACATTGTTCAGTTAGATTGTCTTATTTCTCTTAAATCGACATGTATTCATTATTAAATAGGTGCAATCATTCGACAACTTTATCCTCCCTTTTGAGGTAGTCTTACTCAAGCGTTTATATAATGAAATATATGTTATTTTCTCACAAGTTATTTTTCTTATTATTTCACTTTAATATGACAACTGGGGAATTATGTTGATTTGTTTAAATTATGGGTTGCAAGTAGATAATATTATGCATGAATTTGATTTCTGGAGAGAAGAGGAACCATTACAATATACTTGTTTGAAAGGGGAGACAGCAGTTTGAGCTCTAAGCCATGGGAGCCTAGCCCAGAAGGTGGCTTAAAGTGACACTGTCTAGAGAACAGGTAGGGGCAAAGGCGGGGATGGGAAAAGATGAAGGGGGCTCCTAAACCAAACCACAACTTACCAAATTGCCTGAATTGAGCTGAGATGACTATATATATAAAAAGATCCACAAGGTTACAGATGATGATAATTTCCTCCTGGGACACAGTGAAGAAAGGTGTGGGAAGGACATTGAGTCAGCCCTTGGCCACAGGGTAGCAGTGTTAGCACAAGACAGCTTGGTTGCAGCTCAGACCCTGTGGAGGATGTGGAGGGAAGCAGGCGACCAGGTTTCCAGGCAGGCACAGAGCGAGGCATTTGTATGTATAAGCCAGTCAAAGGCCAAGTATCTTGTGATCTCCACACTGACTGCACTGTATTTTAAATATGTGCATAAGTTCTTTTAAAAATTCAATTAGAAATATATGTAAATTTGTCTGTCATACAGACTTGGAAATAACTATTGTGTAGGACCCTTTTAGTTGCATATGATGGAAAACCCAACCTAATCTAGAAGAGATTTTTAGCAATTTTTAATTATTTTATTTTATTATTCTTTTGCTCACATAATTTAAAAGGTATAGATCTGCCTTCAGGGTCAAATTATGTCACTGGTACTGATGTCTCTTACTCCCTCTATGGGGTCTACACCTTCTGCACTGGCTCCATCCTCAGCTAGGCTCCTCTTTTGGGGCGAAAGGAGGACTATTGAGGTGTCAACACTACATCTTCCCAGTTCAAAGTCCCTGAAGGCAAAGACAGCACAAAGACCTAGAATTGTTGTAATTTCTGAGTGGCTCGCCCTCAGTTATGTGATAATCCTTGAACCAATCACTGTGTCTGAGGATGTGATGCACAGATTGTATGGGGCCAGAGCCACTGAGCTAGGGTGGAACCCACCAGGACCTTGGGGGCTATGTCCTTGTATGGACAGGAGTGAATTCGCAAAAGAAAATGGGGCATGTGCCAGAGAAGGAGTAATGGGGTGCTGCAGAGACAAACACCTGCTTCACACTATGAAGAAAGCCTAGATGATGATAGTGATGATGATGATGGCGATGATGACTCAAACTTCACATTTACTGAGAACTCACTTTGTAATGCCTGCACTCTTTGGGGCATTTTCCCATTATGAATCTCATTTAGTCCACTCAACTACAGATGAGGGTATGTACTATTATTATCATCCCCATTTTACAGATGGGAGAAACTGAGGCATGGATATTATGGGTAACTTTCCCAATATTACACAGCTGTATAAGTGGTTCAAAGTCAACCCTCCTTCCATCAGATCATGTGGCCACTCGAAGGAAATGGGGTCTTTACTGAAGCTTATTATGTAGTCAAGGAGAGAAATTCAGACATGAATGGCTGATACACTAGGGCAGAGGAACAGACAAACCACCAACCAAGTGGCAAATGGCCTGGGGCACTGCAGGGTGTTGGGAAGAGGAAGGAGAGGCTTCCTAAAGAAGGTGATATTTGAGCCCATTTTCTCCTCCATAAAACATTCAAGCTGGGCTAAACATATTTGATAAGACTTCCAAATGCTGGACATCTCATAGTCTCCTTTGTCTACTGCAAAAGGTGGAACTGGGTCTAGTTTCCAAGTTTCCTGCCACTACCTGTAAACCTCAAGTGTCAGGGAGCTGGGTGCTACCCAAGGCAGCCCTGCCTGGCCAGAGGTGGTGAAAAGTGGCACCATGGTTGGAGCCAGACCCACTTAGGTTTGAATCTTGGATCCTCCATAAACTATCTGGTGAGGGTTGGACAAGATCTCTTAAGAGCATCTCAGGTCTGCCTTTATATCGTTACCAACTGTTTTCTGTGCTGGAAAGCTGTGACACTTTCAGAGTCTATCTCAGGCAAAGTAGGCATATTGACCCTACACAACCTGGCCCCAGACTTCTGTGATTTGAGTTCTTACATCTGCTTTGCAGTGTTTTCTGGAATCTTTCTACACCATCTCTGCCCTCAGCTACTGTGTGTCTAACTCAATTCATCTATTTGCCCCAAAACATTTCCCTGGGCCAGGCCCTGGGGGTACCAAGAGAAATGGGCTATATCACCTGCTCACAGGAGCTCACCATCTTCAGAGGGCTCGTCAGGTAAACACATAGCCACAAGACAACAGAATGCCAGCCAGCACAGGCACCTCCTGGCAGCAGGCAGCATCTGACAGTGTATTTTGTTAATTCTGCCATATACCTGGTTTTCTCTAACATCTCTGAGAAGGAACCTCAGCAGCTCACCATCCTCATCACCAGGTAGATGTGGAGTGTGGTTGTTGCTGCCTCTGGAAATAGAGTATAAAGGCAACATTAGTGAAGCAAATGTTTACCATAGGAGGAATCATCATATTTTCTTGAAGAGTGACCACCAAGTACTTTACCAGATCCCAACAGGGAAGATCTCCACAAGTAGACAAAAGCTCTGTCACCTTCTGTTACTGACCCATGTGAGTTGGTTGACCACCACATGCCAAGCAAGAAAACACCAGCATGGGAACTTGCAGAATAGGTGTCAGAAGTTTTTAGAAATGCTGCAGCATCAATGACCTTGATGACACAGGGGACAATACTATATAGAAAACCAGACATCAACGACTGAGTCAAAAATCATTCAAAACACTCAGACTCTGAGTGTAAAAAAGCTTTAGGACTAACCTAACCAATGTATTACGCTCTTTCTTTTTATGCACCAGAGGGATGAATGAAAAAATCTATGTCTAGAAGAACTCTTTAATGAAATAAAAATTCCAAGGGAATTTTTAAGATAAGCATTATGCCAATGCTTTCAAAAGAAATCATTGCATCAAAGTTTAAGTGGCAGAATGTTTTTTCCTCAGATGTGTGTATAATAAAGGTGCATCTTACAAACAGTGATATTTTAGACTCAATGGAATACACCAGACTTTTTTTAACTTTTATTTTAGGTTCAGGGATACATGTGCAGGTTTGTTATATAGGTATCATGTGTTGTGGGGGTTTTAGGTACAAATTATATCATCACTGAGGTAATAAGCATAGTACTCAATAGACAGTTTTTTTTAATCCTCTCCCTCCTCCCGCCTTCCACCTTCATATAGGCCCCAGTATCTATTGTTCCTTTCTTTGTGTCTATCTGTACTTAACATTTAGCTCCCACTTATAAGTGAGAACAATTGGTAATTGGTTTTCCGTTCTTGTGTTAGTTTGTTTAGGATGATGGCCTCCAGCTCCATCCATATTGCTTCAAAGGACATAATCTCATTCCTTTTTATGACTGTGTACAATTCCATGGTGTATATGAACCACATTTTCTTTATCTGTTGATGAGCATTTAGGCTGATTCCATGTCTTTACTCTTGTAAATAGTGCTGTGATGAACACACAAGTGCACGTGTCTTTATGGTAGAATGATTTCTATTCTTTTGGGTATATACCCAGTGAATGGTAATTCTGTTTTGAGTTCTTTGAGAAATCATCACACCACTTTCCACAACAGCTGAACTAATTTACATTTCCACCAGCGATATATAAACATTCTCTTTTCTCTGCAACCTCACCAGCATTTGTTATTTTTTGGCTTTTTAATGATAGTCATTCTGACTGGTGTGAGATGGAATCTTACTGTGATTATGATTTGCATTTCTCTGATGATTAGTGATGCTGAGCATTTTTTCATATGCTTGTTGGCCGCATATAGATCTTCTTTTGAAAAGTGTCTGTTCATGTCCTTTGCCCACTTTTTAATGGGGTTATTCATTATTTTCTTGTTAATTTATTTAAGTTTCTTATAGGTTCTTGGTATTAGACCTCTGTTGGATGCATAATTTGAAAATATTTCCTCCTATTCTGTAAGTTGTCTATTTACTCTGTTGATAATTACTTTTGCTGTGCAGAAGCTCTTTAGTTTAGTTAGGTCCCAACTGTCCATTTTTGTTTTTGCTGCAATTGCTTTTGGCATCTTTGTCATTAAATCTTTGCTATGGCCTATGTCTAGAGTGGTATTTCCTAGGTTATATTCCAGGGTTTTTATGGTTTTCAGTTTTACATTTAGTCTTTAATCCATCTTGAGTTGATTTTTGTATATGGTGTAAGGAAGAGGTCCAGTTTCAATCTTCTGCATGTAGCTAACCAGTTCTCCCAGCACAATTTATTGAATAGGGAGTCCTTTCCTCCATTGCTTGGTTTTGCCACCTTTGTCAAAGATAAAGTGGTTGTAGCTGTGCGGCATTATTTCTGAGCTCTGTATTCTGTTCCATGGTACACCAGATTTTGAAATAAGTTTTTCAGCAAGAGAAATGTAGCGAGACTTTTCAGATGGAGGAAACAGCATCATGAAGAGGGATGGACAAGAAAGGACTTGAGAGCAGCCTGGGCAACATAGTGAGATCGCCATCGCTACAAAAATAAACATTAAAAAATTAGCCAGGCATGGTGTTGCATGTTTGTAGTCCTAGCTACTTGAGAGGCTAATGTGGGAGAATCGCTTGAGCAGCCCAGGAGTTCGAGACTGAGGTGAGCTGTCATCCACCCCACTGCACTCCAGCCTGGGTGACAGAGCAAGATCTTGTCTCAAAAAAGAAAAAGTAATTTAAAGTGATTTATTAGAATGGTTGAGAAGTGAAAGGAGCTAAGACCTGGAAATTCAGGGGAAATCTGGACAGAGCCCCTCTTTTTCTCTCTCCCTGGGGCTTTCTCTGTTTCATATTCTCTGTTCCTGGCTGGGAAGTCATATAGAACAGCCATTGAGATCCAGGATTCTAGAAGTCTGCCCCTGCTCTGCTGCTTACTAGATGGTGACTTTAAACCTGCCCTTTTATTCCTCCAAGCTTCAGTTTCCTCATCACACAAACAGGGATAATATAATAGAATAGTAAGGATGTGGGCAGGATGAGATAAGCCCTTGGAGTAAAAGGCTTGGAACAGGGTTGGGCCAGAGTAAGTGCCCAGTAAATAGTAATTCTAGAATGCAATGTGGATTGTGTATCTGGATTGAGTTATGCAAGGCAATAGCCCTACTACTTCCTCACTTCAGGCCCTAATTCCAAATTCAGGGTGCTCTAGGTCTTGGCTTGGTGATTGGAGGATTATGTCTTCTGTATTCTCACTCAGACTCACCCATGCCTGTGGACTGTGCCTCCCAAAATCTCTGTACCAGGAAATGGGTTTCTTCAGTGGCTTTGAGGAATAGTCTCTTCCTCCTTGAGTGCAAGCACAAAATGAATCCTCCATTGCATGGTGCCATGACACTTCCTGTCTAACGCCATTAACTGCCCCCCTCAACTTTTACTAGGAGAAATGCAGGACCAGTACTGCTCTTCCTGTTCTGCCCTCTGTAGACTCTGCTTCCACCCATGAAGATAAGCTTCTGCACCTCTTGAATTACATCCAAGCCCATGATCAATAAAAGAACCAATAGAGATGAAGGTTTTAATAGCATAGACCATGCTATTGCATGGCTTACTGTGTTTAAGTTCAGTGTGATGCCATCAGGAAACAAATAATATTTTACTTAAATTGATATCAGTTTGGTTCTTTCTCTTTGTCCTGTCCTCAAATACACAGAATCTGATTAATCCTAATCCTTGATTCTTGGGAACTCAAAGAGTCTGTAGACAAATTACTAAACATAATGCAAAAGCTTAGCAAGGTTGCTAACTATAAGATCAATATGAAAAAGGCAATTGTATTTTATATACCAACAAAGAACATTTCAAAACATTACCTTTTTCAAAAAAATAACAGATGCTGGCAAGGTTGCAGAGAAAAGGGAACACTTGTACACTGCTGGTGGGAATATAAATTAGTTCAGCCATTGTAGAAAACAGTTGGTGATTTCTCAAAGAACTTAAAACAGAACTACCATTCAACCCAGCAATCCTGTTACTGGGTATATACCCAAAGGAATATAAATTATTCTACCATAAAGACACATACACACATATGTTCATCACATCACTATTCACAACAGCAAAGATGTGGAATCAACCTAAATGCCCAACAATGGTAGACTGGATAAAGAAGATGTGATATATATATATGTGTGTGTGTATATATATATACACACACACCATGGAATACTATGCAGCCATGACAAGAATGAGATCACATCCTTTGCAGGGACATGGATGGAGCTGGAGGCCATTATCACAATCGAACTAACATAGTTAGTTCCAAATACCAAATGTTCTCACTTATAAGTAGGAGCTAAACATTGAGCACACAAGGACAGAAAGAATGGAGCAATAACACTGGAGTTTACTTGAGGGTGAAAAGTGGGAGGAGGGAGAGGATTGAAAAACTACCTATGGGCTACTATGCCTATTACCTGGTGATGAAATAATATGTACACCAAAACCCTATGACACGTAATTTAGCTATATGACAAACCTGCACATGTACCCCTGAAACTAAAAGGCTTTTAAAAAGTTGCCTTTTAAGACACATTTGTAAATGTGTAGAAACAATACAAACTCCCTAGGAATAAATCTAAGAAAAACTTTCTATGTGCAACACTTGTACACAGAAAATTTAAATGTTGCTAAAAGATATTAAAGATGACCTAAATAAATGGAGAGATAGTTTATGGCCATAATAGGGATATATAATATTGCAGAGATGTCAATTTAACTGCAAACTGTCTATAGAGCCAATACAATTCCAATTAAATCCCAACAGATTTATTTGGGGACCTTGGCAAGCTGATTAAAAATATTATTTGGCCCACAAAAAAATGAAGCTAATGAACAGGTTAAACAAAATTGTAAGAAACAAGATGAATATACAAAAAACAGTTATGTTTTTATAACTAGCAATGAATAATCCAAAAATGAAAATATGATAACAGTCTGTTTTTAATAATATCAAAAAGAATAAAATGCTTAGGAATACACTTACTAAAAGAAGTACAAGACTTGTACACTGAAAACTATAAAACAGTGTTGAAATTGAAGACCTAAATTAACATAAAACATCCCATGTTCATGTATCAAAAGACTTAATACTGTTAAGATGGAAATAATCCTCAAACTGATATACAGATACAACACAATTCCATAAAAATTCTGACTTCCTTTTTGCATAAATTGACCAGGTGATCCCAAACTTTATATGGAAATGTAAGGAACCCAAACAAATGTAAGGGACCCAAAATAATCATGAAAAAGAACAAAGTTGAAGAATTCACACTTCCCAATTTCAAAACTTCCTATAAAGCTACAATAATCAAGACAGTGTGGTACTGGCGTAAGAACAGACACATAGATAAATGGAAAAGAAAAGCCCAGAAATAAATCCATGCATCTATGGTCAATTGATATTGAACATGGATGTCAAGATAATTCAGTGGAGAAAGAATAGTCTTTTCAACAAATGGTCCTGGGGCAACTGCAAATCCACATGCAAAGGAATAAATTTGGACCCCTACCTCACACCATATACAAAAATTAACTCAGAATGGGTCAAATTCCTAAAAGTAAGAGCTGAAACTATAAAACCCTGAGAAGAAAACATAGGAGTAAATGCTGGCAATCTTGAATTACGTGACAGTTTCTTATATGTGACACCTAAAGCAGAAGTAACCAAAGAAAAAATAGATACATTAGATTTCATCAAAATGTAAAACTTTTATGCCTCAAAGGATACCATTTTAAAAGTGCAGCCAGGCACAGCAGCCTACACCTGTAGTTCCAGCTATTTAGGAGGCTGAGGTGGGAAGGTCACATGGACCCAGGAGTTCAAGGCCAGCCTGGGCAACATAGCAAGGCCTCATTTCCCCCTCCAAAAGAGAAGGAAAAAAAAAAAAAGTAAAAAAGACGGTCCACAGAATGGGAGAAAATATTTGTAAATCACATATCTGATAAGGGTCTAGTATTCAGAATAAATAAAGAATTTTAACAATTCAACAATAAAAAGACAAATATTCTAATTTTAAATGTGCAAACAATTTAAATAAACATTTCTCCAAAGAAGACAAATGGTCAAAAACACATAACAAGATACTCAACATCATTAGTCATAAGAAAAATCCAAATCAAAACCATAATGAGATACCATTCACTCCTACCAGGATGACTGCAATAAAAAAGACAAATAATAGCAAGTGCTGGCAAGAGTGCAGAGAAATTAGAACCTTCATATATTCCTTGTAGCCATGTAAAATGGTGTGACAGCTATGAACAACAATATGACAGCTCTTCAAAAGTTAAACATTAGAGTTGTTATATGACCCAGCAATTCCACTCCTAGGTATATACCCAGGAGAAATGAAAACATAAATTCACATAAAAATTTGTACATAAATGTTCATAACAGCACTATTCACAATAGCCAAAAGGTGGGAACAAGCCAAATGTCCATCAACTGGTTAACAGGTGAACAAAATGTGGTCTATCCACACACTGGAATATTATACAGACATGAAAAGGAATGAAGTATGGCACATCCTGCCACCAGGATGAACCTTGAAAACATGATGCTGAATGAAAGAATCCTGACACAGGGGCCATGTATTACATGATTCCATTTATATGAAATATCCAGGATAGGCAAATCTATAGAGGCAGAATGTAGATTTATGGTTGCTTGGAGCAATAGAGAGTGTTGCTAATAGGGACAGGGTTTCTTTTTGGGATGGCAATGTTCTGGTTGTGGTAGTGCTTACACAATACTGTGAATATACTAAAAGCCCCTGAATTGTGTAATATATCTCAATTTTTTTAAAAAGGATAAATAACAAAAAAATACATGTATATGTATTTACATATATAAAAATTTATTTATATATTTTTATATATTGTATTTACATATATAAAAATTTATTTATATATTTTTATATATTGTATTTACATATATAAAAATACATATATATGTATATACATATGCATATATATATATGTGACAAGAAGAAACAGGACAGGACATCCCTGAAGAAGATTAAAGGCTTGGCTTATCAGATATCAGAATGTATTCTAAAACTCTTATAATTAAAATAGCGATGCCTGAGTTTTTGTTAAAATCCGGCAAAGGTATTATCACGCTACTGCACATATTTTCATTTCTGATGGGCCTTCTTGAAAATACCGTTGATGACATTCCACAAATGTTTGTGTGCATCTCTATTCCAGTGACCCACAGAGTAATCAATCATCCTGTCAGTGGTGCAGTATATTAAAGACCCCTCCCCCAGAACTTTAATGAGCTAAATGCACTCAGTACTGAAGGAAATATAGACAGGAGTTGGCAAATAACTGTTTCCCAAAGTGTGGTTCGCAGGCCTCCTGCATAGGAATCGCTAGGAGACTTGGGATAAGCTACAGATTTCAGGGCCCCACCCCAGACCTTCTGTATCTGAAATTCTGAAGGTGAAAAATACCAATCCCAGCATAGTGGGCTCACTGTATGATTCTTCTGAAAGGCACAAAGAACAACTGCTATGAAGGTTATACCCATGAGCCACTGGACAGCCAAGTTGACCCTGAATGTCCCAGAGCTAGAACTCCTCTTTAGATCATCCAGGAAGAGTGTAGCTTGCCTTGATTTATTTGAGGTGCAGAGAGGCTGGATGTATATTTCTCCAGCATGTTGAAGACCTAAAGCATGGAGTAGCCTTCGAAAATACTAGAAAAGACAAACTGCGGCCGGACGCAGTGGCTCAAGCCTGTAATCCCAGCACTTTGGGAGGCCGAGACGGGCAAATCACGAGGTCAGGAGATCAAGACCATTCTGGCTAACACGGTGAAACCCCGTCTCTACTAAAAAATACAAAAAACTAGCCAGGCGAGGTGGCAGGCGCCTGTAGTCACAGCTATTCGGGAGGCTGAGGCAGGAGAATGGTGTAAACCCGGGAGGCGGAGCTTGCAGTGAGCTGAGATCCGGCCACTGCACTCCAGCCTGGGCGACAGAGCGAGACTCCGTCTCAAAAAAAAAAAAAAAAAAAAGAAAAGACAAACTGCTTCAGATGTAACAGTCATTGGACAAGACATTTGAATTAAAGGGTGGGCAGGACTTTGTTGGAATCATGGATCAATGCCTAAAGAATAATATTATTGTCTTCCTAAGAGCTACATGAAAAGGATCTTTTAAACCTCATGTTTCCCACATCCCAAATTCCCCTGGCCAAAATTTTGATGGGCTCTGATGATGTCACAGAAAGTTTTTGCGTCATCCAAGCCTGCCCGTTATTCCGGGGAAAGCCAGGATGCCAAAGTCCTGATTTGGGGCTGATTTTTAAGGGTCCTTTTCACTGAGTGGTTCATATTGTAAGTAGTCTAAGTGTAAATACACTTAGAACAAGATTTCAAGGGCAAAGTATTCTTTTGCAATGTTGTTTCAATCATATTTGCTGTGAAAGCCTAAGAAATTTTTTTAGTCAAACTGTCAGGATCATCACAGATGCAATGACTGCTTTGCATAAAGTCATTTTAAAAATTGCTTGGAGGCCGGGCACGGTGGCTCACGCCTGTAATCCCAGCACTTTGGGAGGCCGAGGCAGGCGGATCACCTGAGGTCAGGAATTCAAGACCAGCCTGACCAACATGGAGAAACCCCATCTCTACTAAAAACACAAAAATTAGCCAGGCATGGCAGTGGGTGCTTGTAATCCCAGCTACTCGGGAGGCTGAGGCAGGAGAATCGCTTGAACCCAGGAGGCAAAGGTTGCAGTGAGCCAAGATCATGCCACTGCACTCTGGCCTGGGCAACAAGAGCAAAACTCTGTCTCAAAAAAATAAAAATAAAAAAATCACGTGGAAAAACTTCAAACCATTCTGGGGTATGCTTAGAGTGTTCTCATGATACCAAGGCCAGGCTCCTGTCTTCTTCAGTGTGTTCCTATTTTATTATTGACAGCTCCCATCAAGGGACCTGCAGGATGCCCTTTCGCCCAATTAAAAATCATTTATAATGCACTAATGAGGGAGGAAAGGGCTTACCAAGGCCAGGCTCCTTCGCTGAGGGACTCTAGGCAATTAAAAACCTGAATACTTTAGAGTTGCTATATCTACCCATGATTTTGCTAGTATCAAATTATGCTAAAGGCCATTTTAAGTTTGCTGGAAAATTAAAAATGTGTTTGCATTGAAGAATAGTGTCTGTGTTTCAATGTATGGCTGTCTTATTTTCAGCCTTTGATTCTGTGTATGTAGTCATTCTTTTACTGCAAACAAAGAGGAGGCAATTAACGGGTTTTGTCACCTACGCACAACACATGACGCCGTAGAGTCACGTGAAGGTGGAGGAAGGATTCAGTTTTGCTTTTTTTTTTTTTTTTTTTTTTTTTTTGAGACAGAGTCTGGCTCTGTCGCCCAGGCTGGAGTGCAGTGGCCGGATCTCAGCTCACTGCAAGCTCCGCCTCCCGGGTTTACGCTATTCTCCTGCCTCAGCCTCCCGAGTAGCTGGGACTACAGGCGCCCGCCACCTCGCCCGGCTAGTTTTTTGTATTTTTTAGTAGAGACGGGGTTTCACAGTGTTAGCCAGGATGGTCTCGATCTCCTGACCTCGTGATCCGCCCGTCTCGGCCTCCCAAAGTGCTGGGATTACAGGCTTGAGCCACCGCGCCCGGCCTTCAGTTTTGCTTTGAGGCCTCTCTGTACCTGTTTAGCAAATGGCTTACAAGCTGTTTTGCTCTGAACTGGTGGCAAAGGGCTTTCTCTTCTGTGACATCCAAGCTCTTACCTTTTCTGAATTTACATTCCTGGAAGAAATACTTCACATGTAATACAACATAATAAATACTAACGATGATGATGATCATGATGATGATGATGATAGCAATAACCGTGCCTCCTTACATATCAAGCCCTTTCCAACACAGACCTCTGCCAGAAGAATCAGGCCTCATTTTCTAGAAAAATATGTGTTCTTACTATTCCCATCTTACAGATGAAAAAACTGAAGCTGAGGCCGCATGCGGTGGCTCATGTCTGTAATCCCAGCACTTTGGGAGGCCAAGGCAGGTGGAATGCTTCAGCTAAGGAGTTCCAGACCAGCCTGGCCAACATGGTGAAACCCTGTCTCTACTAAAAATACAAAAATTAGCCAGGCATGGTGGCTTGTGCCTGTACTCCCAGCTACTTAGGGGGCTGAGGCAGGAGGATTGCTTGAGCCCAGGAAGTGGAGGTTGCAGTGAGCCAAGATCTAGGCACTGCACTCCAGCCTGGGTGAGAGAGTGACACCCTGTCTCAAAAAAAAAAAAAGGAGAGAGAAAAAAAAAGAAAAGAAAGAAAAAAACTGAAGCTCAGAGCAAGAAATAAAATATCCAAGATGGTACAATTTGAACTTTAGCCTTGTCCAACCCTGACCACTGGTCCATAACCCCTCACAGAGAGAGATTGCTAGTCTCTCAAAAATCATAAGGCAGGTAATATGAATTATGTAAAACAACCATTTCCAAATCAGTCATGCTGTAGAGTTCCTGGAAGAACTTATTATAAATAAAGATTTCTGAGCCCTAACTCCTGTGATTCCAATGGGCTGGGATAGGACCTGGGATTCCTTTGGTTTTGTTTAACAGCCCTCTGGGTGATTCTCATGTAGTCTGTCCACAGATTAGTTAGGGGTGAGATGTTTTGAGACAGTCTCACTATGTTGCCCAGGATGGCCTCAAATTCCTAGCCTCAAGGGATCCTCCCGCCTCAGCCTCAGAGGCCTCCTCCTGGGACTACAGGTATGCACCACTGCACCCAGCTCCAGGGCTAGCAATTTGGACAAAGGGTAAATAAATAACTTACAGCCCTCACAAGAAACATACTTGGCCAAAAGTCACTCAGGTTTGCAGCTCTGTCTTCCAGAGCCCCTACCTCCTCCTCAGGCCAGCAAAGCCCTTTCACTCCCTTTAGGTCATCCAAGTCTCCCAGCCCAGCCACTGTGCACTGCTCTCCCATTGTGCAGATGGGGAAGCTGGTCTGGTCACACACAACCTAATCCACCCAATCTTGTCACATGCTGACTGAAAAAAGGGCTTTCACTCCAGGTGCACATCAGCGTTAACAAAGAGTTCAGGGGACTGATGACAAGCTTTCTTTCCTGAATTCTCAGTCTTTCCCTTCCTGACCTCTGCTATTTTTTTCAGCCTTATTTCCAGGATGAAATATTTTCCCAATAGCAACACCTAACAAGATTCCAGGCCCTGTTTCAAGCACCTATATAAATGATCTCATTTAATCTCCACCACAGCCCTCTGAAGTTGAGGCTGTTACCATGCCCACTGAGAAGCTGTAGCTCAGAGAGGTTAAGCAACAGGCCCAAAGACACACAGCTAGTAAGTGAAGAAGGCAACCAAGCAGTCTGGTTCCAAAGCCTCTGCTCCTAAATGCCATGGTTCAGGCACATTCACTCCTGCCCTCACTCATTGCTTCACCTTTCCACAACATATTGAGCACCAAAATGGGATATGCAGGCGCAGAGGCTGGGCACGATCCACGGTGGAAAGGAAGAATACAAAAGGACATCTTTCTCTTTATCCATCTCTTCAATATTATGTTTTATGCAATTGTTTGTATAGCTATTAGCACCTATTTTTACAAATATAGATAAATGTTTATTCAATGTTTTAATATATTATTTGATAAAATAAATATAAATAAATTGTATACATAAAAATAAAAACTAGCACACAATTTATAAATGAATAGATGGCAGAACATGGGGATCTATATCAAGTTGGACTCTTTTTTTGCTGATAAGGGTGTGCCATCAAAATATTCTAGACCCCATTGGCTAAAAGAGC
Organism: Rhinopithecus roxellana; assembly: GCF_007565055.1. Lineage (NCBI taxonomy): Eukaryota > Metazoa > Chordata > Mammalia > Primates > Cercopithecidae > Rhinopithecus > Rhinopithecus roxellana. Next base: position 52,183,941 of record NC_044549.1, read on the forward strand.
TTCTGTTTTTGGCAAAATGGGGATGATGGTAATAATGCCTCTCTCATGGGGTTACTTTGAGATGAAGTGAGAGGATTCAGGTGGGCCTGAATCAGCACGGTGCCTGGCCATGGGATGCTCTCCATTGAGAGTATGCTGGTCCCTAGAGATACAGAGGACACTCAGCCTTGGATCTGCCCCAAAGGAGGTCACGGCAACAGGCTCAGGAACAGATAATGGCTGAGGGGAGAGTAGGCAAGTGTTCCCCATGGGAGACTCCAGGCAGGCTTCCTGGAGGAGGGTGCCTCTGCATGGAACCTCAGTGATGACCAGAACTTTAAGTGAAGAAGGGGAGGGCATGCTGCGAGTGAAGTGAGTTGTGTCATTTATTAAGCACCTACTATGTGACAGGCACTGTTTTCACCATTGGGGGTACAGCAGTGAACCAACCAGACAAAAACCTCTGACCTCATGCAGCTGACAGCCTTGTGGGGAAGAAAGCTATGAGTAAAATATATGGTGAGTTAGGAGTGAGAAACGACGAAGAAAAATGAAGTAGGACAGGGAAATCGGAAGTGCTAGAGGCCTGAGTGAATGCCCCTAAGAAAGGAGCATCGAACCAGGACCTGATGGAGGTGAAGGAGCAAGCATCTGGAGGAGAGGCACCACCGGAGGAGGGAGCAGCCCATGCAAAGGCCCTGAAGTGAGGACAGGGGGCACACGCTCAGGAAACAGTGAGGACAAAGTGGGACAGAGGCAGAGTGAGCCAGGGGAAGTAGACAGAGAGGGTCAGGCCAGATGATGTGAGCCTGCAGCCTGAGTGAGGGTTCTGTCTCTGCCTCCAAGGAAGGTGGGAGCCACAGAGGGTCTGGAGCAGAGAAGGAAGGTGCCGTGACTTCCAGTCTAGTTGCATGCATTCTGGCTGCATCAGGAGAAGGGATCACAGGAGGGTGGGGGAGCACAGGAGGGTGAACTGAGAGGCCGTGGCAATGATCCAAACAGGGGCTGGGAGCTTGGACCAGGAGGTAACCGGGAGTGGGGCAGAGAAGCCCCTCACCCCACCTCTTAGGGAGGCTCCTCCGGACTTGCCCCCACCCCCACCCCTCCCTGCACCCCAGCCCAGGCAGTGTTCGCTCAGAAAGCCCTGCCAGCCACCCCCAGGAAAGGCCCAGGCTAGCGGAAAGAGATGTTCAGAGACTGCCAACCCTACAATTACCCGTAAGATGGATTCTTCTCCCTGACAGGGCGCGGGAGCGACCGAGCCTGTTATTACCAAAGCCTAATTACAGCGTCTCGGGCTGCAGTGCTCATTGCAAGAGAAATACCAGCGGCCTGCAAAGCGGGGCTAATTGTTCCCTCCTCCCTCTTTCTTTTTGTCAGAGTATTCAATCGGCAGAAATAATTACACATCTTCTCCCCCAAGGGGCTTGGACACAGGCTTTGCTCTTCTCCCAGGGCTGGAAATTCAGCTCCCTGAATCTGGAATTACCAGCAGGCAGCTTGGACGCTCACCTAGAGGGTGGGTGGCCCTAGGCGAGGCTGTTCTTTCTGGGCCTCTATTTCCTGGGTCCCAAGGTCCGGGTCTGAGTCCCAGAGCTGCCTCTGCCTGCCAGAAGCCTCCAGCTTATTTACTATCCAGAGCACCTCTTCATGCCTGAGCACACGACTTCATGTCTGGGAGCCTCAGTTTCCCCATGGGTTAGATGGTTAGACAGTACCCAGCATAAGGAGTGGCAGACAAATGAGCACAGGCAGGAAAAGCCTTGGCCACGTGCTGCTGCACAGTGGGCATGAATACCTGGTGCCTCATAGGTCAGAGCCTCCTTTGAGAGGTGAAGGAGGTTCTGTGTGTTGAGCACCTACTACATGCCTCACACCCAATGTCCAGCAAGTATTTACTGAATGACCCAACGACAGCTCGCCACCAACCTAGAAAAGGGAGAGTTATTGTTCTTATTGTACTGATGAGAAAACCGAGTCCCAGAGAGGGCAGGTGCTTCCCCCACGGTCACGGTCACGTGGTGTGTGTATGTCTCTGTGTGTCTGTGTGCATCTGTGTGCATGTGTCTGTGTCTGTGTGTCTGTGTGCATCTGTGTGTGTGCATCTGGTTGCACCTGTGTGTGTGTGTGCATCTGTGTGCTTCCATGGATGTGTCTCTGTGCGTGCATGACTGTGTCTGTGTGTGTCTGTGTCTGTGTGTCTCTGTGTGTGGTCACCAGCACCTGGTGGTCTCTGGAAAGCAGAGCCAGCCCCCTAGCCATGAGCCTTTCAGAACCAGCCTCCTGCTCTGGGTCTTTCAGCACTTGCTCCCTCTTCTTTGGGCCTGGGTTCCCCGAGTTTCCCAAAAGATGCCATTAGATGGGACCAGAACACTAAGTAATGTGAGCACACCTGATGAGAGGGTCCATGATCTCCTCCTCCCGCTGACTGCTGCGAAGGGAAGGTCTCAGTCGCTGCCAGCCTGTCTCTAGTGCCCTCCAATGTCTGCCCATCGCCTTTATTAGCCAAGGGAACGGACCTCAGGCTTGGCATCCTGAGACACATGCTCGCCAGCATTCATCACCACTCCTCAGAAATCACTGGGTTCATTGTTCAGTGTGTTCCTCACACACTGCCTTGCATACATGGTGTGTGATGCTGGGTTTGGGGTTGTTGTTGAAGGCAGTTTATCAAGTTTCCATTTGTTTAAGTGGAAAAACGTGAGTGTGCTTGAAGTAAGATGAGCCCAAAGACAAGTCTCCCGAGGATATGGCAAAAATGGGAAGGGGCAGGGCAGCTCCAGAACAACTCAGGAGCATCTGAACCAACCAGAAGCCCTCTCGTGTGGGTTCTCCAAGACGCTGAGCACTGAAATTCTATGAACCCCTAAGCTGAAACCTGGTCCATTCCATCTCTGCCATTGAATCGCTGCCGCCCTTTGAAGCACTGTACCCTCTCTTTGCCTCAGTTTCCTCATCGGTAGAGGGGAAAGGACTATCCACTGTAGCTGCCCCCTTCCTGGCCTTTTCAGACCCCAGGCCAGGGTCCCAGGCTGGACAGCTCTGGGCCTGGGTCCTCTGCCAGGTGCCACAGCTGAGTGAGATGTCAGTGCTCAGTGGCTCCATTTAGGCTGATGGGCTAATGAGGGGGCACCTGACAGCCCCGAAGACCTGACATGTCTATTTTCAGGAAATGAAACATCTGGTTCCTAGCCCTGTTCTTCTCCTCTGCACCATCTGCCCAGCTTCAGCAAGGCCCAGTAGTGTCTGTGCCTGACAGATTGCCCTTCTGATATCTTTATTATTGCTTTGAAAAGACACCATGGGGGCTCCTGACCCACCATCCTTTCCTGGAGAAATGCTCCCCCCAGGGTGTTCCGATGTCAGCCAGGTTAAGGATGTGACACCACTGGCAGTTCCTGGCCAGAAGTTCCCCCTGTCACTCTGACGTCTCCATAAATAATGCCCAGCCTCTCTGAGAAGTCCAGCTCAGGACTGGGATTGCAGATGCTTGCACAACACACTGCCAGTTCCACATTTCCTGCCAGAGGTCAGCTCCTTCCATGAGTTTTGGGAAATAAGGATTTCAAAAACAACAGTCAATAAGTAAATTCAAGAACCATGGGTTGCACACATCCTTGAGGCCTCAGGTTGAATTCAAAACTTGCCCACCTTTAATGTAAAGATGCCCCGAGAGAATGAGTGTGAGCTATCATGCATTCACTCACTCGTCCACTCATTCATTTCCAAAGCGTGTCCATAGGACACACTTTGACCCTGCTTGTTCAAGAAATAAACGGCACGGAAATGAAAAGCAGGGGGAGCACATGTTATAAAGGACATTTAAGAGGACTTGTCAACCAAAAGCACTGTGTGGATCTTACGGGGATCCTGATTTGAATAAATTGGATGTTAAAAAACACCCTTGAGAGGAGCATGGGTGGTTGAACATGGACTAAGCTAGAAGATAGCAAGCAATTATTGTCAAATTTTTTTAGATGCCATGAGAGTTCCGTGGTTACTTTTTTTTTAATCCTTATCTGTAAAGTCCAGGATTTCCTCGAAAACATTCCAGCCCCTCCCCCTACACACACACATACACACACACACACACACAGACAACTAAGGACTTTGGGATGAAATGAGAGCCGCAGAATGAGACAACAACGGCTGCTGCTGGGGCAGAGGTGCGGGAGAGTTCGTGTCTGTATAATGATTATGCTGGGCCCTCCAATTCTCAGCTCTTTTTTAATGTCAATAATAATCATAATAAGTTAAAAGGAATGTCAGCCTGCAATGTTGGAAGACTCATTCTGCTGGGTGTGAAAAGTAACTGGCACCCAGTAGGTGCTTATTAAGGATAATTCCCTCATCCCTTTTCATGTAATCATCCCCACAATCCTTGTGGTGAGCAGCTGAGTCTCGGAGACATGCAGTGATGGTCACGGGACCAGAACTGAGGTTACCTAGTATCTTAGTCTTAGGGGGCCCAAGGCACTCCCCATGCTCCCATGGAAGCCAGCGTTGAGCCTGCCTGCAGGAGGTCAGAATTCCACATGAATATAAGTAATATAGCACATAATACAATATATCATTATATATCATCATCACATATAATTTATTATATCATATAATTATGTTACAATTACCTACATGTTATCATATACATATTGTATTATATGTCATATTACTGTATTATATAATATTATACAGTGTTATAACAAGGGATGTATTGTCTGTAATATTAGAATGAATATGACATGCAATGTGTTATATTATATTTTACTATATTTTTCTGTAATAACCCTGAGGAGATATGTACATGATTTTAAATTGCAGCTGGTCCTCCCAGCACTTTCTCCCTCTCTCTGTTTTATTTCTAACATAGAGGAGCTGTTTTATCATAGAGCATATTAAATGACAGTATATAATGGAGTTATTTATTGTGTTTTCCAAAGCATCAGGAAATTCAGTCAGTTTTGATTCACTCCCAGCGCATCACTGGCCCCCAGTAAAGCTTTCTGGGCAATTAGACACAGACTGGGTTTACATACGTGTGAATCCCTGGTTCTCAGCAGGGTGGAGGCCCAAATGCCCCCTCCTCTTGCCCTCACCCAGGAGCTTTACAACCAGGTGCTCTAAGATCACAGGCACTACTCACTGACTCATTCATTCATTCCCTCCCTACTTCCCTCATTCATTTACCCATTCCCACTGCATTTGTTAGCATGGGTATTAGCTCTACACCAGTCCCAGTATGATGTGAAGGATAGACAGGTCCCAAGGGATATGGTTTGGCTGTGTCCCCACCCAAATCTCACCTTGAATTGTAGCTCCCACAATTCCCACGTGTTGTAGGAGGAAACCAGTGGGAGGTAATTGAATCATGGGGGTGGGTCATTCCCATGCTGTTCTCGTGATAGTGAATAAGTCTCACGAGATCTGATAGTTCTATAAAGAGGAGTTTCCCTCACAAGCGCTCTCTTTTCCTGCTGCCATCCATGTAAGACATGACTTGCTCCTCCTTGCCTTCTGTCATGATTATAAGGCCTCCCCAGCCATGTGGAACCTCTTTCCATTAAACCTCTTTCCTGTATAGATGACCCAGTCTCAGGTATATTTTTATTAGCAGCATGAAAACAGACTAATACATTGAGCCTGTGGGGTTTCCTTTTATAAAGGGAGAGGCAAACCAGAAACAAATACCTACATAATTTAAATAATTGCAGATAGGGATTTGAGAAACAAAAAACAGAAACTAGCAGAGGTTCCTGTGATGGAGAATGAAGGAGATCCACCTTAGACTGGGTGGCCAGGAGCAGTTGACATTCAAGGTGAGAGCTGTGAGGAACGGGGGAAAGAGCACCCCAGACAAGAGAAGAGTGGGTGCAAAGGCCCTGAGGCTGGACCAAGCCCAGCTGTGCAAGGATAAAAGACAGGCTAGAGCCAAGGTCAGGGAGGTGGAGGGGCTGGCAAGATGGGCAATGGGGTGACTGGCCTTGAGGGAAATAGCCAAGATCTTTTTCCTGTGCCTCATTTTTAAAAAAATTACCTTCCTGAATGCTTATGCACTGTTGGTGGGAATGTAAATTAGTTCAGCCCCTATGGAAAGCAGTTTGGAAATTTCTCAAAGAACTGAAAATAGAACCACCATTAGACCCAGCAATCCCATGACTAGGCATATACACAAAGGAAAATAGATTGTTCTACCAAAATGACACCTACACTGGTATGTTTATCATAGCACTATTCACAATGGTAAAGGCGTGGAATCAACCCAGGTGCCCATCAATGGTGGAATGAATAAAGAAATGTTGGCGGGGCATGGTGGCTCACGCCTATAATCCCAGCACTTTGGGAGGCTGAGGCGGGCGGATCTCGAGGTCAAGAGATGGAGACCATCCTGGCTAACACGGTGAAACCCTGTATCTACTAAAAATACAAAAAATTAGCCGGGTGTAGTGGCAGGTGCCTGTAGTACCAGATACTTGGGAGGCTGAGGCAGGAGAATGGCATGAATCCAGGAGGCGGAGCTTGCAGCGAGCCAAGATCACACCACTGCACTCCAGCCTGGGCGACACAGCAAGACTCTGTCTCAAAAAAAAAGAAAAAAGAAAGGAAAAAAAAAGAAGTGTGGTACATCTACGCCATGGAATACTACACAACCATAAAAATGAATAAAATCCCAGCTTTGTAGCAACATGGATGCAGCTGGAGGCCATTATCCTAAGTGAATTAACACAGAAACCAAATATCATACATTCTCACTCATAAGTGGGAGCTAAACACTGGGTACACATGGGCAAAAGGATGACAAGAGTAGACAGCAGGGACTCCAAAAGGAGGAGGGAGAGGGCAAGGGCTGAAAAACTTCCTATTGGGTACAGCATTCACTATCTGTGTGATGGGATCAATAGAAGCCCGAACCTCAGCGTCATGTAACACACCCTTGTAAGAAACCTGCACATGTACCCCCTAAATCTAAAATTAAAATTAAGAAAGAATTCCTTTCCCTTTGCTGGGAAGAGAGTTTCCCACAGCAATGGGTTGAGTGCTAAGGCAACACAAATGGCATTTGTGCTCTCAAGGGACAGCCTATGGGAGCTTCTCACCAATCAGATGGAATTCTTTCTGTCAGGAAGACATAGAATCTCATAGGCCTTCGAAGGAATCTAGTTCCTTGCCTCTCATACCCCATTAAATGCCCAAATTCCCCTCTGCACGTCCTCCAGCACCCAGACCCTACTCCCCACCTGCCATGGTAGAATTCTTCCTCCCACCTGGCAAACCCTTCCTGGACAGTTTCAGGGGAAGGAATCTCTTTTTCACACTAAATTGGAAGCTGCTTCTTGTGGTTCCCTCCCCGCCGAGTCTGCTGGTATTGGCTCTGTCCTATGGTCTTCCACCCCTGGTGCTGCCCCAGCCTCACCTTGACTCATACTAACTGGCCCATGGGAGGTACCAGTTCACAAAGCAAACTATATATGTGGATTGCATTAAATGTCCAGAAGAGAAGAGGGACCTTCGCTGGTCTGTGCTATTCAAACTTTCCTCCAAATCCTGTGCTTAGCTCCAGGCCTTCCCCAGGAATAGACCAAGAGTGTCCAGAGAAGGTGGTCAGGGATGTGCGGGGATTGATAATCTATCTCATGGAGGGGCTAACGTAGTGAGGCCTGCTCAGCACAGAGAAGCAAAGTCTCGAGACTCCAGTGCCCATCTCTGATCTCCACCAGGACAAAGGGAACAGGCAAGAGACCTCAACAAATGTTTGAAAGAGATGAAAAGCGAATGGAAGGAAGTTCAATGGGACAGAGGAACTATAATCCCAAGTACATGTGAAGGAGGTACCAAAGAGGACCGGTTCCCCAACAGGCCCCAGGAGCCTCAGGACGTGGAAGCCCCAGATCCAGCAGACAATGGGAGTGGGGAGAGAGGAAAAGTTGAAGGTCTCTGCACTGAAATAATCTACCTGTTCCCCAACACCTGCAAGAGACCCCAGGAGCCAGGTGCCTATCTATGCTCACTGCCACCCCCCTGGCCTCATCTCCTTGGAGCAGGTGACAGGGAGGGGCTCAGGACCTGAGGTGACAACAGACAAGGCATTGAAAAGAGGAGCTTAATTACAGTGCAGCACAAAGATGGTCAGACACTTGTCCCCTTTCCGCGCCCCACACTGACATCAGCAGGACAACTTTCACACAGGGAGCTGAAAGATCTTTCTTCAGGAACACTGAACAGTCTCAGAGAAAAACCAGAGAAAAACCTCCACATACTGATATTTGGAAGATGCCCAACAAAATGATCAGTCCCTTGAGAGAAAACTCACCAGAGGACAAAGCCCACCAGAACTGCAAATATTCATCTTTGGAGTGCCTCATTCTCAGATTCACCAGATGGCCACGACTCCCAGTGAGACACAGAGAGACCAGACTCCAGACAATGAAATTGATAATAATAGCTTTCATTGACTAGGTTCACCCTCTGGGCCAAGCACTGTCCTGAGGGTTTTGCATGGATTATTTCACTTAATTCTCACAACCCTATGAGGTCAGTATTATCATAAGCCCACTTTACAGATGATGTTCAGAAAGATTAAGTAACTTTTTTTCAATTTTTATATTTATTTTTATTTTTTTTAATAGAAACAGGGTCTCACTGCATTGCCCAGGCTAGTCTCAAATGTCTGAGCTTAAGCAATCCTCCTGCCTTGGCCTCCCAAAGTCCTGGAGTTACAGGCGTGAGCCACCATACCCTGCCTTTGTTTATTTACTTTTTTGTTAAGTAACTTTCTAAGATGACACAGCAAGTTCATTAATGACACAGTGAGTTCAAGTTCAAGTTATGTGGAACTTGACTCCAGTCTGTCTGACTCCAAAGTCCATGCTCCTTCTCACTGGGCTCATCTCATAGACTGCAGACCTCAATGCCATGAGTTGCCCGGGAGGCCATTATTACAGGAAGGTTGTCTGGGGAGTGTAGAAACACAGCCTGGGCGGGGGTGGGGGTTCTAGTCTTAGGTTCCCCTGACTGAGGCCAAACTACCCCAGAGCGGAGTGCATGGCTGAACCTGCTTTTTTTTTTTTTTTTTTTTTTTTTCCATATGATTAGTTTTTTGCGGGGGTTGGGGCAGTAAAGGAAAAAATCCAATCCAGAAAAGGCAGCTAAAGGATGAGTGGCACTTTTGTTAGCTTCACAGGGGTCGGGGACAAGAGTTGGGCTTTACCAAAGGGGAGGACACTGAAACAAAGCCCATACTTTGGAATGCAGTCCTGCATTCGGAACCGCAGAAGCAAGTGGGAACAGGAAGTTGGCGAGTCCAGCTTCCAGTCATCTGGACACCCAGAAAATCTCGATCTGTGAAATTGCATTGAGGTGATGCTAAATTCTAGTGTTCACTAGGATACTGGTAGAAGCAAACAAAAATATTCTCTGAAAGAGAATACCTACAATCCTAGGCCTTGAGTTATTTTGGTAAGCAATTTTGCATATAAAATATCCACCACATAGCTAAACATAGCCAAGCAAATGAAGAGACAAGACAACATGAATAAAACCAGCAAAGTCAACAGACAATAGAAATAGACACACAGAGGCTCTGGATATCGGGATGATCAGGAACAGTCTTCAAAATTACTATGTTTATAAGTCCCAGGAGACAACAGAAAAGACTGATAATTTCAGCAGAGAATTGAAAACTATATTTTAAAAAATGAATGGCAGATTTGAGCTAAATAGAACTAAATTTCCCAATTTCAAATATAATCACTGAAATAAAAAACACAGTGAATAGGTTAACGGTGGATTAGACACAGCTAAAGAGAGAATTAAGTTAGATGATAGATTAAAAGAAAATGTCCAAAATGAAGCAAAGTGAGATAAAACTATGAGAGGAAAACAAATGAGGGAATAAAAGACAGTGAGAACACAGTAAAAGGTCTAAATACGTTTCACTGGAATCCAGTAGAAGCTATGAGATAAAGGGGCAATATATGATGATAAAATGGCTGCAAACTGTCCAAAGGTGATGAAAAAAATCAATCTATAGATTCAAGAATTCCAACAAATCCGAAGCACAATTTTTTAAAAGCCTACACAAATATTTCAAAGTAAAACTGTAGAAAACCAAAGACTAAGACAAAGTCTTAAAAACAGGCAAGAAGTACCCAAAAATTACTTTTAAAAAGTAACAATTAGAATGAGCGCTAGCTTTTCCACAAGAAATACAAAATACAGAGGACAATAGAATGATGATACCAATGTGCCAAAGAAAATAACCACCAACCTAAGAACTTCATAATCAGAGAAAATATCTTTCAAGAACAAAGATGAATAAAGGCATGTTCAGATACATTTTTAAATTACAGAATTGTCACTAGCAGACATGAACTAAAGGAAATACTAATAGGTTTTCTTCAAGCAGAAAGGAAATAATTTCAGATGTAATTTCATCAGTTCAATTTTTGTAATGAAGGGTAGTAATAAAAATAATATGCTGTGGTGGGAATGCATAAGACTTCCAGCTATGGTTGTGTGAGGATGTGAGCAAAGGCTCTCTGCTCGAAGAGCTGGATAAAACCGACAGACCAACCATTTAGGCATGCTGAAAATGGGCTACATACATACAGCCATCTGAGATCTGTTATGCTTGAAAACCTACTGATATTCAAATAGTAGCAGGGTAAGACTGTGACCATAGTGCCTAGGGCTTTTCCCAATCCCCCATCCGGTTGACACAGAGGCTCCTCTAGGGTATGAGGACCAGAAATGAGGCTGCTATAGTTAAAGGTGGCTCGTTCAATGTGGAGCAGTGTGTGATGGCCACTCGGTGAAAGTGATAATCTCAGAATGGGGAAACAGGTGGGCCAATAGCTCTACTATTCTGAGTTGTCATTGTGACTGGGGCAAAGAGAGTCCCAGCAGCATGTGTGAAATAAAGAATGGAGAAGGCTCAAGCTATGCACACATATTGGCCAAGCTATGCGCAATAATTGGCCAGTTATTGCACTCTTGTGCAATAATTGAAATGAAAAAAAAATCACTAGAAGTGTTCAACAGCAGATTTGAGATAGAAGTAATAATTCTTAAACTTGAAGAAAGATCAGTAGAAATTATTCAATCTGAAAAACTAAGAGTTAAAAAGACTGAAAATCATAAAGAGAGCCTCTGAGACCTGCGAGACAATATGAAGCACACAAATATATGTGTAAAGGGAGTACCAAAAATACACAGAGAGAGAGAAAGAGGCAGAAAGAATTGTTTAATATATTGACATATTGGCCAAAACTTCCTAAATTTAATTTAAACATTTTTAATTACACATCCAAGAAGCTCAACAAACCCCAAGATGAAAATATACAAAGACGTATGCACATAAGCATACCACAGTAAAATGTTTTAAAGCTAAGGAGAAAATGAAAATCTTAACAGCAGCAAAAGAAAATAGACTCATGTATAGGGGAGCAACAGTAAAATTAATTTTCCTGACTTCTCACTAGAAACAATGGACACCATAAGGCAGTGCGATAACACATTCCAAGTGATGACAGGAAAAGACCATCAGCCAAAATTACTGTACCCCAAAAACCTATCCTCCAAACATTAATGCAAAATACAAACATTCCCAGAAAAACAAAAACTGAGGGAATCTATTGCTGACTGGCTTACCTTAGAAGTTCTCTAAGAAGTCTACCGAGCTAAAGAGAAATGACTTCAGAGAGTTACTAAAATCCGTAGAAAGAAATGAAAAACACCAGAAAAGGTAAATAAAGGCATACATAAAAGATATTGCAGGTTTAATTCCAGACCGCAGCAATAAAGCAAATATCACAATAAAGCAAATCACACAAAATTTTTGGTTTTCCAGTGCCTATAAAGGTTACATTTACATTATACCTTTATACTGTAGTCTATTAAGTGTGCAATACGATTATGTCTACAAATGTACACGCCTTAATTTAAAAATACTTTTATTGCTAAAAGATGCTTTAAAAAAAAAATCTGAGTTTTCAGCAAGTCATAATCTTTTTGCTGGTGGAGGATCTTGCCTCAATATGATGGCTACTGATGGATCAGGGTGTTGGTTGCTAAAGGAAGGGTGGTTGCGACAATTTCTGAAAATAAGACAACAGTGAAGCTTGCTGCATTGATTGACTCTTTCACTAAAGATTTCTCTGTACCTCGTGGTGCTGTTTGATAGCATTTTACCCACAGTAGAAATTCTTTCAAAATTGAAGTTAATCCTTTTAAACCCTGCCACTGCGTTAATCAACCAAGTTTATGTATTAGTCTAAATGCTTTGTTGCCATTTCAACAATGTTCACAGCATCTTCACATGGAGTAGTTTCCATTTTAAGAAACCACTTTATTTGATCATCATAAGAAGCAACTTCTCATCAGTTAAAATTGTATTATGGGATTGTGGCAGTTCAGTCACATCCTCAGGCTCCACTTCTAATTCTAGTTCTCTTGCTGTTTCCACCACAACTGCAATGATTTCCTCTACTGGAGTCTTGAACCGCTCAAAGCTATCCATCAAGGTTGGAATCAACTTCTTTCAAACTCCTGTTAATGTTGATATTTTGACCTGCTCCCATGATTCATGAATGTTCTTAATGGCATCTAGAATGGTGAATTCTTTCCAGAAAGTTTTCAACTTACTTTGCCCACATCCATCAGAGGAATCACTATGTATATCAGCTATAGCCTTATGAAATGTATTTCTTAACTAAGAAGACTTGAAAATCAAAATTACTTCTTGATCCATGGGCTGCAAAATGAATGTATTGGCAGGCATAAAAATAATATTAATCTACTTATACATCTCTATCAGATTCTTGGGCGACCAAGTGCACTGTCAATAAACAATAATATTTTGAAAGGAATATTTTCTGCTGAGCAGTAGGTCTCAACAGTGGGCTTAAAATATTCAGTAAGTCATGCTGTAACAAATGTGCTGTCATCCAGGCTTTGTGGTTCCATTTCTAGAGCACAGGCAGAGTAGATTTAGCATAATTAATAACATAATTAGTAAGAGCCCTAGATTTTTGGAATGGTAAGTGAACATTGGTTTCAACTTAAAAGCACCAGCTTCATTAGCCCCTCACAAGAGAGTCAGCCTGTGCTTTGATGTTTTGAAGCCAGGCATTGACTTCTCTCTAGCTATGAAAGTCCTAGATGGCATTTTCTACTAATAGAAGTATGTTTTATCTCCATTGAAAATCTGTTGTTTAGTGTAGCTACCTTTATCAGTTACCACAGCTGGATCTTCTCAATAACTTGCTTCAGCTTCTACATCAGCACTTGCTGCTTCACCTTGCACTTCTGCTATGAAGATGACTTCTTTCCTCAAACCTCATGAGCCAGTCCCTGCTAGATTCAAACTTTCCTCCTGCAACTTCCTTACATCTCTCAACCTTCATAGAATTGAAGAGAGCTAGGGCCTTTCTCTGGATTAGGCTTTGGCTTAAGGAAGTGTTGTGGCTGGTCTGATCTTCTATCCAGGCCACTCAAGCTTTCTCCATATTAGCAGTAAGGCTGCTTCACTTTTTTATCATGCATATGTTCACTGGAGCAGAACTTTCAATTTCCTTCAAGAACTTTTCCTTTGCATTCACAACTTGCCTAACTGGTACAAGAGGCCTAGCTTTTGGCTTATCTTGGCTTTCAACATACCTTCCTCACTAAGCTTAATCATTACTAGTTTTTTATTTAAAGTGAAAGATGTACAACTCTTCCTTTCACTTGAACACTCTCAGGCCATTGTAGGGTTATTAATTAGTATAACTTTAATATTGTTGTGTCTCAGGGAATAGGGAAGCCAGAAGAGAGAGAGAAACACAGAATGGGTGGTTGGGGGAGCAGTCAGAATACACATATTTATCGATTAAGTTCACTGTATTATATGAGCATAGTTTGTGGCACTCCAAAACAATTACAATAGTAGCATCAAAGATCACTGATTGCAGTCACCGTAACAGATAAAATAATGAAAAAGTTTGAAATATTGTGAGAATTACCAAAATGTGACACAGATATATGAAGTGAACACATGCTGCTGGAAAAATGGTTCCAACAGACTTGCTCAACACAGTGTTGCCAGTAACCTCCAATTTGTCAAAAAACACAGTATCTCCAAAGTGCAATAAAACAAGGTATACCTGCACATTAATTAATATAAAAGACTATAAATACATATATCTCATTTCTTGCTTTAACATCTTTAAAATACACAGTATTGCATAAAGCAATTATTGCAGCACTGTATTGTTCACTTTATAACATATATGAATATAATAGGTTTTGAAATATTAGCACAAAAGAGAGATATGGAAATAGAGTTATGATGGAACAGAATTTATATTTTACCAGTATTAATAATAATTTGAAGTAGACAGGAGATTGCTGCTGGCAAGATGGCTGAATAGGAACAGCTCTGGTCTTTGTTTGCACTGTGATCTCATCTCCCAGTGAGATCAATGCAGAAGGCAGGTGATTTCTCCATTTCCAACTGAGATACCCAGTTCATCTCACTGGAACTGGTTAGACAGTGGGTACAGCCCATGGAGGGCAAGCCGAAGCAGGGTGAGGCATCACCTCACCAGGGAAGCACAAGGGTTCAGGGAACTTCCTCCTCTAGCCAAGGGAAGTGGTGAAGGACTGTACCATGAGGAACAGGGCACTTTGGCCCAGATACTAAGCTTTTCCCATGGTCTTTGCAACCATCAGACCAGAAGATTCCCTCTGGTGCCTATACCACCAGGGCCCTGGGTTTCAAGCACAAAACTGAGCAGCCATTTGAGCAGACACCAAGCTAGCTGCAAGAGATTTTTTTTTCATACCCCAGTGCTGCCTGGAATACCAGTGAGACAGAACCGTTCATTCCCCTGGAAAGGGGGCTGAAGCCAGGGAGCCAAGTGGTCTAACTCAGCAGATCCCACCCCCACGGAGCCCAGGAAGCTAAGATCCACTAGCTTGAAATTCTCACTGCCAGCACAGCAGTCTGAGGTCAACCTGGGATGCTTGAGCTTGGTGGAGGGAGGGGCATCCGCCATTACTGAGGCTTGAGTAGGTGGCTTTACCCTCACAGTGTAAACAAAGCCTCTGGGAAGTTCCAACTGGGCAGAGCCCTCCACAGCTCAGCAAAGCTGCTGCAGCCAGACTGCCTCTCTAGATTCCTCCTCTCTGTGCAGGGCATCTCTGAAAAAAAGGCAGCAGCCCCAGTCAGATAAAACCCCCATCTCCCTGGGACAGAGCACCTGGGGGAAAGGACACCTGTGGGTGCAGCTTCAGCAGACTTAAACATCCCTGCTGGATGGTTCTGAAGAGAGCAGTAGATCTCCCAGCACAGCGTTCAGTTCTGTTAAGGGCCAGACTGCCTCCTCAAGTGCATCCCTGACCCCCATGTCTCCCAGCAGGGACCGACAGACACCTCATACAGGAGAGCTCCAGCTAGCGTCTGGTGGGTGCCCCTCTGGGATGAAGCTTCTAGAGGAAGGAACATGCAGCAATCTTTGCTGTTCTGCAGCCTCCGCTGGTGATACCCAGGCAAACAGGGTCTAGAGTGGACCTCCAGAAAACTCCAGACTCCAGAAAACTCCTGCAGACCTGCAGCAGAGGGGCTGACTGTTAGAAGGAAAACTAACAAACAGAAAGGAACAGCATCAATATCAACAAAAAGGACGTCCACTCAGAGACCCCACCCAAAGGTCACCAACATCAAAGACCAAAGGTAGATAAATCCACAAAGATGAGGAGAAACCAGCACGAAAAGGCTGAAAATTCCAAAAACCAGAATGCCTCTTCTCCTCCAAAGGATCACAACTGCTTGCCAGCAATGGAACAAAACTGGATGGAGAATGAGTTTGATGAATTGACAGAAGTAGGCTTCAGAAGGAGGGTAATAACAAACTCCTCCAAACTAAAGGAGCATGTTCTAACCCAATGCAAAGAAGCTAAGAACCTTGAAAAAAATGTTAGAGTAATTGCTAACCAGAATAACCAGTTTAGAGAAGAACACAGATGACCTGACGGAGCTGAAAAACACAGCATGAGAACTTCGGGAAACATACACAAGTATCAATAGCTGAATCGATCAAGCAGAAGAAAGGATGTCAGAGATTGAAGATCAACTTAACGAAATGAAGTGAGAAGACAAGATTAGAGAAAAAAGAATGAAAAGGAATAATCAAAGCCTCCAAGAAATATGGGACTATGTTAAAAGACCAAATATATGTTTGATTGGTGTACCTGAAAGTGATGGGGAGAATGGAACCAAGTTGGAAAATGCTCTTCAGGATATTATCCAGGAGAACTTGCCCCACCTAGCAAGACAGCCCAACATTCAAATTCAGGACATACAGAGACTACCACAAAGATACTCCTCGAGAAGAGCAACCCCAAGACGCATAATCATCAGATTCACCAAGGTTGAAAATTCACCTAGGTTGAAAATATTACGAGCAGCCAGAGAGAAAGTTGGGGTTACCCACAAAGGGAAACCCATCAGACTAACAGTGGATCTCTCAGCAGAAACCCTACAAGCCAGAAGAGAGTAGGGGCCAATATTCAACATTCTTAAAGAATTTTCAACCCAGAATTTCATATTCAGCCAAACTAAGCTTCATAAGTGAAGGAGAAATAAAATCCTTTACAGACAAGCAAATGCTGAGAGATTTTGCCACCACCAGGCCTGCCTTACAAGAGCTCCTGAAGGACGCACTAAACATGGAAAGGAAAAACTGATACCAGCCACTGCAAAAACATACCAAATCGTAAAGACCATTGACACTATGAAGGAAATGCATCAACTAGCAGGCAAAATAACCAGCTAGCATCATGACAAAATCAAATTCACACAAAATAATATTAACCTTAAATGTAAATGGGCTAAATGCCCCAATTAAAAGACACAGACTGGCAGATTGGATAAAGAGTCAAGACTCATCACTGTGCTGTATTCAGGAGACCCATCTTACCTGCAAAGACACACATAGGCTCAAAATAAAGGGATGGAGGAAGATGTACCAAGCAAATTGAAAGCAAAAAAAAGCAAGGGTTGCAATCCTAGCTCTCTGATAAAACAGACTTTAAACCAACAAAAATCAAGAGACAAAGAAAGGTATTACATAATGGTAAAGGAATAAATGCAACAAGAAGAGCTAACTATCCTAAATATATATGCACCCAATACAAGAGCACCCAGATTCAAAAAGCAAGTTCTTAAAGACCTACAAAGAGACTTAGACTTCCACACAGTAATAGTTGGAAATTTTAACACCTCACTGTCAATATTAGACAGATCAGTGAGACAGAAAATTAACAAGGATATTCAGAACTTGAACTCAGCTCTGGGCCAAGCAGATCTAATATACATCTACAGAACTCTCCACCCCACATTAACAGAATATACATTCTTCTCAGGACTACCTTGCACTTATTCTAAAATTGACCACATAATTGGAAGTAAAACACTCCTCAGCAAATGCAAAAGAATGGAAATCATAACAAACATTCTCTCAGACCACAGTGCAATTAAATTGGAACTCAGGATTAAGAAACTCACTCACAACCACACAACTACATGGAAACTGAACAACCTGCTCCTGAATGACTACTGGGTAAATAACAAAATTAAGGGAGAAATAAATAAGTTCTTTGAAACCAATGAGAACAAAGACGCAACGTGCCAGAATCTCTCAGACACATTTAAAGCAGTGTTTAGAGGGAAATTTATAGCACTAAATGCCCACGAGAGAAAGCAGGAAAGATCTAAAACTGACACCCTAACATCACAATGAAAAGAACTAGAGAAGCAAGAGCAAACAAATTCAAAAGCTAGCAGAAGACAAGAAATAACTAAGATCAGAGCAGAACTGAAGGAGATAGAGACACAAAAATCCCTTCAAAAAATCAATGAATCCATTAGCTGGTTTTTTGAAATGAGCAACAACCTAGATATACCTCTAGCAAGACTAATAAAGAAGGTAAGAGAGAAGAATCAAATAGACCCAACAAAAAATGATAAAGGGAATATCACCACTGATCCCACAGAAATATAAACTACCATCAGAGAATACTAAAACACCTCTATGCAAATAAACTAGAAAATCTTGAAGAAATGGATAAATTCCTGGACACATACACCCTCTCAAGTCTAAACCAGGAAGAAGTCAAATCCAATAGACCAATAACACATTCTGAAATTGAGATAGTAATTAATAGCCCACCAACCAAAAAAAGTCCAGGACCACACAGATTCACAGCCAAATTTTACCAGAGGTACAAAGAGGAGCTGGAACCTTTCCTTCTGAAACTATTTCAAACAATAGAAAAAGAGGGAATCCTTCCTAACTTGTTTTATGAGACCAGCATCATCCTGATACCCAACCCCGGCAGAGACACAACAAAAAAAGAAAATTTCAGGCCAGTATCCCTGATGAACATCAATGCAAAAATCCTCAATAAAATACTGGCAGACCGAATCCAGCAGCACATCAAAAAGCTTATCCACCACGATCAAGTCAGCTTCATCCCTGGGATGCAAGGCTGGTTCAACATGCAAATCAATAAACGTAATCCATCACATAAACAGAACCAATGACAAAAACCACATGATTATCTCAACAGATGCAGAAAAGGCCTTTGACAAAATTCAACACCCCTTCATGCTAAAAACTCTCAATAAACTAGGTATTGATGGAATGTATCTCAAAATAGTAAGAGCTATTTATGACAAACTCACAGCTAATATCACACTGAATGGGCAAAAACTGGAAGCATTCCCTTTGAAAACCAGCACAAGACAAGGATGCCCTCTCTCACCATACCTTTTCAACCTAGTATTGGAAGTTCTGGCCAGGGCAATCAGGCAAAAGAAAGAAATAAAGCGTATTCAAATAGGCAGAGAGGAAGTCAAACTGTCTCTGTTTGCAAATGACATGATTGTATATTTAGAAAACCCCATCGTCTCAAGCCCAAAATCTCCTTATGCTGATAAGCAACTTCAGCAAAGTCTCAGGAATCAAAATCAATGTGCAAAAATCACAAGCATTCCTATACACCAATAATAGACAAACAAACAGCCAAATCATGAGTGAACTCCCATTCAAAATTTCTACAAAGAGAATAAAATACCTAGGAATATAACTTACAAGGGATGTGAAGGACCTCTTCAAAGAGAACTACAAACCACTGCTCAAGGAAATAAGAGAGGACACAAACAAATGGAAAAACATTCCATGCTCATGGATAGGAAGAATCAGTATCATGAAAATGGCCATACTGTCCAAAGTAATTTATAGATTCAATGCTATCCCTATCAAGCTACCATTGACTTTCTTCACAGAATTAGAAAAACTACTTTAAATTTCATGTAGAACCAAAAAAGAGCCTATAAGTCAAGACAATCCTAAACAAAAAGAACAAAGCTGGAAGCATCACACTACCTGACTTCAAACTATACTACAAGGCTACAGGAACAAAAACAGCATGGTACTGGTGCCAAAACAGATATATAGACCAAAGGAACAGAACAGAGGCCTCAGAAATAACACCACACATCTACAACAATCTGATCTTTGACAAATGTGACAAAAACAAGCAATGGGGAAATGATTCCATATTTAATAAATGGCTTTTGGAAAACTGGCCAGTCATATGCAAAAAACTGAAACTGGACCTTTTTCTTACACCTTATACAAAAATTAACTCAAGATGGATTAAAGACTTAAACATAAGACCTAAAACCATAAAAACACTAAAAGAAAACTTAGGCAATACCATTCAGGACATAGGCATGGGCAAAGACTTCATGACTAAAACACCAAAAGCAATGGCAACAAAAGCCAAAATTAACAAATGGGATCTAATTAAACCAAAGAGCTTCTGCACAGCAAAAGAAACTATCATCAGAGTGAACAGGCAACCTACAGAATGAGAGAACATTTTTGCAATCTATCCATCTGACAAAGGACTAATATCCGGAATCTACAAAGAATTTAAACAAATTTACAAGAAAAAAACAAAGAACCCCATAAAAAAGTGGGCAAAGGATATGAACAGACACTTCTCAAAAGAAGACATTTATGCAGCCAACAAACATATGAAAAAAAGCTATTCATCACTAGTCATTAGAGAAATGCAAATCAAAACCATAATGAGACACCGTCTCACGCCAGTTAGAATGATGATCATTAAAAAGTCAGGGAACAACAGATGCTGAAGAGGATGTGGAGAAATAGGAATGCTTTTACACTGTTGGTGGGAGTGTAAATCAGTTCAACAATTGTGGAAGACAGTGTGGTGATTTCCCAAGGATTTAGAACCAGAAATACCATTTGACCCAGCAATCCCATTACTGGCTATATACTCAAAGGATTATAAATTATTCTACTATAAAGACACATGCACACATATGTTTATTGTGGCACTCTTCACAATAGCGAAGACTTTGAACCAACCCAAATGCCCATCAGTGATAGACTGGATAAAGAAAATGTATCACATATACACCATGGAATACTATGCAGCCATAAAAAGGATGAGTTCATGTCCTTTGCAGGGACATAGATGAAGCTGGAAACCATAATTCTCAGCAAACTAACACAAGGGCAGAAAACCAAACACCACACATTCTCACTCATAAGTGACAGTTGAACAATGAGAACACATGGACACAGGGAGGGGAACATCACACACTGGGGCCTGTCGGGGGATGGGAGGCTAGGGGAGGAATAACATTAGGAGAAATACCTAATGTGGATGACGGATTGATGGGTGCAGCAAACCACCATGGCATGTGTATACCTATGTAACAACCTGCACATTCTGCACATGTACCCCAGAACTTAAAGTATTATTTTAAAAAACAATTTGAAGTAGAGTGTGATAAGTTAAGATGCATATTGACATATCTATAACAATCATTAAGAAAATAACTCAAAAATATAGGAAAAATCAATGGTGGAATGAAAATGGTACACTAAATAATATTCACTTAACATGAAGGAAAGCAGTCAAGGAAAAACAGAGAAATAAAAAAGGCAGGAGACAGAAAACAATAGCAAAATGGCCAATGTAAGTCTAGTCATATTAATAGTTACATTAAGCAAATGATTTAAATACCCAAATATAAAGGCACAGATGGTTAGCCTGCATTTAAAAAGTGAGATCTAACTATAAACTGTTGACAAGAGACCAACTTTAGAGTTAAAGACACAAATTAGTTGAAAGCAAAGGGATGGAAAAAGATCCATACTATACAATAAAACCATAGAAAGCCACAGTGGCTACATTAATATCAGACAAAATAGACTTCGGGCTAAGAAATATTGCTAGAGACAAAAAGGACATGTCAGAATGAAAAAATTAAGTACATCAGAAAGATATGACTGCCTCACTTTTAAAATTATAAACATATAGACATCTAATAAGAGCCTCAAAATGAAGGAAAAGCTAACAACATTGAAAGAAAAATTAGACAATTCAACAATAATAATTGGAGACAAGGACATTTTTATGATAATAGATGGGTCATTCTATCAGGAACATGTAACTGTAAACATATTTTTTCCAACAACAGAGCCCTAAAATACACAAACCATAAATGACAGAAATGAAGAGAGAAATGGGCAATTCAACAACAGTTGGACTTAAAACTCCACTCTTAATCATGGACAGAACACTCAGGAAGGAGATTAACAAGGCAATAAATAGCAGACATGAACAACCAACTAGATCTAACAGACATCTATAGAACACTTCACCCAACAACAGCACACTATACATTCCTCTCAAGTGCACATGGAACATTTTTCAGGATAGACTATATGTTAAGCCACAAGCAAGTCCCAATACACTTTTAAAATTGAAGTCATACAAAATATGTTCCCTAACCACAAAGAAATTGAATTAGAAATCAACAACAGAAAGAAACCTGGGAAATGCTCAACTATTTGGAAATTAACACACTTCCAAATAACCCATGAGCGAAAAAATAAGTAACGAAGAAAGTTAGAAAATATCTTGACCTAATTTTTTTAATATCAAAATTTATGGGATGCACTAAACCAGTGTTTAGCAGGACATTTAAAGTTTCCATCTTAAGAAACTAGAAAATGAAGAGTATGATAAATGCAAAGAAAGTAGAAGAAAGGAAATAACAAAGGTTAGAACAGAAATCAATAAGAAATGAACAGTAGAGTAAATCAATAAAACCAAAATTTGGTTCTTTGAAAAGATCAAGTAAATTGATGAACCTTCAGCTAGACTGACCTGGAAAAAAAGACAGAAGGCACAAATTACCAAAATCAGGAATTAAAAAGGAGACATCCCTACTTACCCTGAAATGGATTATACGAAAATGTTATAAGCAACTTTATACCAACAAATTAGACAACTTAGAGGAAACAGGCAAATTTGCAACAGACACAAATAAACAAAATTGATTAAAGAAAAAAATAGAAAATCTAAATAGAACTATAATAAGTAAAGAAATTGAATTAAGAATGAAAATCTTCACACAGGACAAGATGGAGTAGTTGCGGTTTGGCCTACTCTTCTCTAACTACAGCTTAAAAACTTCATTTCATATGTAAAACAATTGTAAGATGCCAGAAAGTGGAGAGAAGAGAGCAGACCAGCTAAAGACCTCGAGAACCAAGGGGCGACATAACAGTGTGCTCCCTGGAGTGTCCTTTTGCCTCCTAGATCTTGAACTGTGTGCTAGAAAAACCGGAAACACCAACGGTTATAGAAATTTTAAAGTCCTACTTAAAGCCTGATTTCTCTAGCCAAAGGACCAGGAAAGAAGCGACCTAGCCAGATAGAAAACTTTAAGAAAATAACTGCCCTCCAAACAGCCCTATTCCTACATGGCGAAATAAAATAAAATAACAAAAAAACCTGTGTACTCAGCCCCACTCTTAGCAGCAAAAGTTGAGTAGGGAGCCAGGACATTCAAACCCACCCAGTAATAATGTGTCTCTCCTTCTCCCCTCTGGGTGTGGTCAGAGAAGGCCAAATGGAAAACAAGACTTTCACCATTGCCTAGTGGTAATGAGAAACTTGCCCCACGATGTCAGTGGAAACCACATGAGAGGTAACAAAGTGTCCCTCTCCCTCAAAGTCATATTGTGTTGGCAGAGGCCTACTGAGGACCTTCCACACCCAGCAGTAACAAACTATCAGCTCTGGGGGATGTCCATGGAGGCCTATTAAAAAACCTGGACTGGCCGGGCACAGTGGCTCATGCCTGTAACTCCAGCACTTTGAGAGGCCGAGGTGGGCAGATCACAAGGTCAGGAGATCGAGACCATCTTGGCCAACATGGTGAAACCTCATCTCTTCTAAAATACAAAAAATTAGCCAGGCATGGTGGCACGTGCCTGTAATCCCAGCTACTTGGGAGGCTGGGGCAGGGGAATCACTTGAACCCAGGAAGCAGAGGTTGCAGTGAGCTGAGATCGCACCACTACACTCCAGCCTGGCAACAGAGCAAGACTCTGTCTCAAAAAAAAGAAAGAAAGAAAGAAAGAAACTGGACCTCCACTCCTAATTGAAGATTCAGAGCTTCTTAATGTATCACACAAATGTTCAGGATACAATAAAAAATTACTAATCACACCAAGAACCAAGAAAAACTCAACTAGAATGAGAAAAGAAGTTAACAAATGCCAACACTAAGATGACACAGAAATTAGAATGATCTGACAAGGATTTTAAAGTAGCCATCATAAAAATTCTCCCACTAGCAATTATAAACATACCTAAAACAAGTGAAAAAATAGAAAATTTCAACAAAGAAATAGAAGACACATATAACAGAACAAAATGGAAATTTTATAACTGAAAAATACATAACTGAATAAAAAACTCAATGGATAGGTTCAACAGCAGAATGGAGGGAGCAAAGGAAAGAATCCATGAACTTGAAGATAGAACAATAGACATTGCCTTATCTGCATGAAGAAAGAAAATAAACAGGAAAAAGATAAAATAACCAGAGCCTCTGTGACCTATGGGACTATCCAAAAAAAAAAAAAAAAAAAAAAAAAAAGAAAATCTAACACATCATCAAAGTCCCCAGAGGAGAGAGGAAAAAGTGTGAGGATGAAAAAGTATCCAAAGAAATAATGACTGAAAATACTCAAGAGCTGAGCCGATGCCAAATAAGATGCACTCAAAAATATCCACACCAAGACATACCACAACTAAACTCCTGAAAACAAAAGACAAAGAAAAAATCTTGAAAGCTGTGAGAGAAATCTGAGACTTTCCTAGGTGAGAAAACCATTCAGATGACAGCAGATTTCTCATCAGAAACCATAGAGACCAGAAGAAATTGGCATGACATTTTTCAAAGTGCTGAAAGAACAGAACGCTTAACTCAGAATCCTATACCAAACAAAATTATTCTTCAGAAACGAAGAGAAAATCAAGATAGTCTTAGAGGAAGTAAAACTAAGAGATTGTCACCAGCAGACCTACCCTAAAATAATGGCTAAAGGAAGTTCTTGAAAGAGAAAATAAATAATTTTAAAAAAGGAATTTTGGAACATCAAGAAGGAAAAGAAAGAATGAAAGTATGGGTAAATACAGTAGATGTTCTTTCTCCTCTTGAGTTTTCAAAATTTTGTTGGAGATTGAAACAAAACTTTTAAAATTATCTGATGTAGTTCTCAATGTATACAGAGCAAATATTTAAGACAATAAATGTGAGAGGGCAAAGGAATGTGAAGAGAAATAGGTTTCTGCACTTTACTCAAATTGGTAAAATGTCAATACTAGTAGGCTCTGATAAGTTATGTATGTACCATATAATATCTATAGTAACCACAAAAAATCTATATATAGAGATATACACAAATACACTGTAGATAAATAAAAATGTGAATATAATAATTGTTTAAGTAACCACAGGAAATGAGGGAAAAAATGGAGAAATAGAAACAGAGGGAAAAAATAGAAAATAAAATGGCAGACATAGCCCTTACCTGGCAATAATTACATTAAATTTAAATGGCATTATATTAAATGTAAATTAAAAGATTGGCAGGATAGATACAAATATTATCCACCTATATGCTTTCTACAAGAAACAGATTTGCCTAACATACAACATTGCATCTACAAGTACAAAATGTTTGTTTTTTTCAAACACAGACGGAGCATTGTTAAAAAAATAGATCATATCTTAAGCTGCAGAGCAACTTTTAACACAGGTCAAAGATTTGAAATCACCTAGAATACATTCTGTGACCAAAATACAATTAAGGTAGAAATCAAGAATTTGGGAGGGAGGCAGGGAATAATAGATTTCTACCTTAATTGTATTGTAAATTCTCACTTTTTTTGAAATTAAAAAATATTCTTGCAAATAACCAGTAGATCAAACAAGGAATCACAATAAAATTGGAAAATATATTTAACTGAAAGGTAATGAAAATGCTACATATCAAAACTTTTGACTAAAGCTAATGCAATGATTAGTGGTTAATGCTTCTAGTATTCATAAAGAAGAAAGGCTGAAAAAAAATCAGTGACACATCACAAGAAGTTAGAAAAGGATAACAAACCCAAAGAAAGTAAGAGAAGGAAAATAACGAAGAAAATACCAGAAATTAATAAAACAGAAAACATAGCAAAGATGATCAATAATGCCAAAAGTTTATCTTTTTGAAGAAAGCAATCAGGTCAATAAACTCTTTACAAAATTGATCAAGAAAATGAGAGAGTGAATACACAAGTTATTAATAATGGGAATTAAAAAGATGATATTTCTACAGATCCTATAGACACTTAAATAATAACATGATGTTACAATTTTATGCCTGTAAATTTGAAAATTAGGTAAAATGGACAAATTTTTCTTTAAAATGCAATGTATCAAATGGAGACAAGAAGAAATAGAAGTGTCATTTAACTATTTTCAAATGTTCATCTGTATTTAAATATTTTTCTTGAAGAAAATAAATATACTGGCAAATTCTACAAAAACCATGAAGAAACAAAGTAATTTTCTACAAATTTTCCAGAAAATAGAAAATAGAAAAAGTGATAGACTCCTCCATTAGTTTTATGAGATCAGTATAATCTTGATGTCCAAATCCTAGACTCAACAAGGGAATCATAAGAAAGAAAACTGCAGCCCAATCTTATTTATGAACAAAGAAGCAAAAATCTTAAAATAATAGTAATGAAAATTGAGTGATATGGTCTCTTTCACATGTTATTCTTTTCATATAAAAAAGATTCTTTAAAAATGAAAATGATGCTTAGCTCCAGGGTCATACAAAAACAGGCTATCAGCAAGATTTGACCCACTAGTCATGGCTTGCCAACTCTTGACCTAAATAAAAGAAGAGAACACCGTGTTCAAGAGTTTACACCTAAGTAATCTAAAGAATCAATCAATGCAATTCCAATAAAAAATACGACAGGTTATTTTGTGAAACTGATAAAATAATTCTAAATTTTGTATGAATATATAAGAGGCTAAGAATAGCCAAGCTCAATATAAAAATTGATCACAAAGTTTTTGTAATTAACACAATGTGCTCTTGGCACAAGAATAGATAAATAGATCAGTACAACAGCATAGAAAGTTCAGAAACAGCCCCAGCCGTATTTGAATATTTGAGTTATGACAAAGGAGACTCTTCTGGGCAATGGGGAAGGGCAGTCTCTTCAATACAGGAGAAAAAGGAAACCTGACCCCTACCTCACATCATATACAAAAATATAAATTCAGGAGAATCGTAGACCTAAATATGAAAGGTGAAGTAATGTAGCTGCTAAACACTATTATGAGGCAATATCTCTGTGAGTTCTACTTCCTGCATGATAATGTGAGATGTCCTATGGACCACAACCAGAATGACTGGTGAAAAAAAAAAAATTTAACTATCATTTAATATATCTGAAAGTAATTCTAAGGGTGTACAGCTAATTAATAAACATTTTTTAAAATATACTAAAATTCAGGAAGAACAGCAAGAGTCTGTTGGGTTTAAACCCACAGTAACTGATACAACAAAAAGACAAAATATCACTTTATTCTTCCTCTCATCCAGCTCGGTGAGACAGAAACTTTATTCCATATGGGTACAGCCAAGAACACAGGGTTTCCTCTCCTTCCACCTCCTAGTCAGGAGCTAGCTTCCCAAGAGGAGCACAATGTCAGCATTTCTCATCCTGCCCACAGCTGCCTGTTGCTGACTCTATGTTCCAGGCAAATTCAGCCAGGCAGTGAGGGCTCCCTTCTTCTACCCGGTCCAACTCATGGCATGGAGGCTCTACCTTGGGCACAGATCCACAGAGACTACTGGAGACCCAATCACTCTTGCCCCACTGAGGGAGCCGGGATTCCACACAGAGAGGCAAGCTGAGGAGACCTGAGGCTGTTTCCCCTATACGCTGAGCACTCAGTTCCTAAATCTGGTGTGTCATTCAGAGAAAAATTTACCATTGCCACACTTCCAGCACTAGAGCTTTGCTTCAGAGATTTTTGCCTGGAGGAAGAAGCAGAACTTAGAACAAAGAGCTCCAAATTTCTCCCCAAAGGAACTGACTTCATTTGCAACCAAATGTGGACAAGTTTAAGCCTAAGAGCGCTCTCAAAAACATTGCAGGTTGTGGTGAAAGGCAATTGGGAGGGAATTGATGGGTTCATTGGAGATACAGGCTAAACTATAAACAGCTTTTTTACTGGAGAGAATCAAGGAAAGAAACAGCTGGAAAGAGCCCTCCTGGGGGTCACAACAGATCTCAAACACTGACCCCAGGAGCTATCTGTTCGAAGGAGTCTGGCTTTGATGGGATCAGTCTTTAAAGAAATGTATGTAGTGCTGAAAACAATAGGGCAATCAGCCACCAATTAGTGGAACTTAACAGATGAGTGTGGTCAGAGAAAGAAGGTACTGCAAAACCCACTGTCACCTCAGGGTGACTGGGCATTCCCAAGGATGTACCCTCTAAGAGCAATACCAGAGGCTTCATGCAGGAAAATCAACTTAACTAAAATAATCCAGCAAGTCACAAAAAAGTAAACAAGTAAATAAGTTCCAAAAGGAAGGACTAATTTATCCAGAGTTGCTACATTATTTAAAATGTCTACTTTTCAACAACAAAAAACTTAAGAGACATACAAGGAAACAAGAAAGTATGACTCATATACCAGAAGGTAAAAAAGCAAGCAAAAGAAACTGCCTGTGAGAGAAATCGTATGTTTGATTTAACACACAAAGACTTAAAAGTGGTAAATGTAAATATGTTCAAATAACTTTAAGGAAATCTTGATTAAAGGAGTAAAGGAACATATGATGACAAAGCCACATGAAGTAGAGATATTAATAAACAGATAGAAATTATTTTTTAAAGAATCCATGGAAATTTGGAGTTAAAAGTACAATAACTGAAATTTTTAAAAATTAACTAGAGGAGCTCAACAGTGTATTTGACCTGGCAGAAGAATTAGTGAATTTGAAGAAAAGTTGATAGAGCTTATGAAATCTAAGAGCAGAGAGAAACAAATGATGAAAAATGAACAGAGCCTGAGAGAAATGTGGCACATTGTTAAGCACAACAAATATATGTAGTGGGAGTATTAGAAGGAAAGAAGAAGGAGAAAGAATCAGAAAAGATATTAAAAGAATTAATGGCTGAAAACAACCCAAATTTACTGAAAAACATTAATCTATACATCTAGGAATCTCAATGAACTCTGAGTAGAATAAACACAAAGAGATCCACAAACAGACAAATCAGAGTAAAAATGTTGAAACCCAAAGACAAGAAGAAAATCTCAAAAGCAATGAGAGAAAAATGATTCAGTTTACAAGAGAATCCTGATAAGATTAACAATGAACTTCTCATCAGGAATAACGGAAGTCAGGAAGCAATGGGATAACATATTCAGAGCGCTCAAAGAAAAAAACTGTCAACTAAAAATCCTAGATCCAACAAAGCTGTCTTTTGAAAATGAAGGTTAATTCAAGACATTACAAGATAAACAAAACTAGGATCATTTATTTGCTAGCAGATCAGCCTTACAACAGATACTAAAGGAAGTTCTTCAGACTGAAAGCAAATGACCCCTGATGATTACTTGATTCCACATGAAAAAAAGCAATTATGCAAGTCTAAAAGGCAGTACAAATGTATACTTTTTCCTTCCTTCTATTAATTGATTTAAAAAGTAATTATATAAAGCAATTTGCATATAATGTATTGTTGGCCCTATCATACAGAAATCTAATATATTTACCAATTACAGCACAAGGAGATGTGTGAGAGAGCTGTACTGGGATAAGAAAATGACTCCAGATGGTAACCGAAATCCACAAGAACAAATGAAGAAAACAAGAAATGACCAACAAGAAGGGTAACATAACAAAAGCTATAAAATACACTTGTTCTCCTTTCTACTCTTAGCTTCTCCAAAAATATAAAATTATATAGAATAATAATCCTATAATAATGTACTATTGTGTTTGTAATATTTATAGATGTAATATGTGTAGCAACAATATCACTAAAATAAAGGGAGAAATAGAACTGCATTGCAGTAATATTTCAATTTCTAACTGAATTTAAGTTAATATAAATCTAAAACTGATTCTGAAAATTTAAGATTATATATTGTCTTCAAAATATAAAATTATATAAAATAATTCCATAATAATGTATTATTGTGTTTGTAATATTTATAGATATATGTATAACAATATCACTAAAAGAAAGGGAGGAATACAACTGCATTGAAGTAATATTTCAATTTCTAACTGAATTTAAGTTAATATAAATCTAAAGCTGACTCTGAAATTGTAAGATGTATGTGGAAAGTCCTAGAGCAATCATTAAGAAAATAACTCAAAAATATGTAGTAAAAATGATTAAAGAGGTATACATGCTACATTTCAAAAATCACTTAATAGGAAATAAAGTAATAATGACAAATAGAGGAACAGAAAAGACATGAGAAAACAAAAAGTAAAATGGTAGAATGGTGGATGTTAATTCAACTACATCAATAATACCATTAATGTGACTGGATTAAACAATCCAGTCAAAAAGCAGAGATTTCCAGACTGGATTTAAAAAAAAAAAAAAAAAAAAGAAACACCAAGATCCAACTATATGCTGTCTATAAGAAATACTCTTTAGACAGGAAGACATAACAATTATAAACACATGTGCAGCCAACAACAGAGCCCCAGTGCACATGAAGGAAAAACTGACAGAATTGAAGGGAAAAATAATTCAACAATAGAATTATATATTCTAATTCTAGAATATCTAATCTAGAAAGATAATTCAACAATATAAATTACAATATCCTATTTTTATTTTTATTTATTTATTTATTTATTTATTTATTTTATTTTATTTTTTTTTGAGACGGAGTCTGGCTCTGTCGCCCAGGCTGGAGTGCAGTGGCCGGATCTCAGCTCACTGCAAGCTCCGCCTCCCGGGTTTACGCCATTCTCCTGTCTCAGCCTCCCGAGTAGCTGGGACTACAGGCGCCCGCCTCGTCGCCCGGCTAGTTTTTTGTATTTTTTAGTAGAGACGGGGTTTCACCGTATTAGCCAGGATGGTCTCGATCTCCTGACCTCGTGATCCGCCCGTCTCGGCCTCCCAAAGTGCTGGGATTACAGGCTTGAGCCACCGCGCCCGGCCCAATATCCTATTTTTAATAATGCACACCAAAAAAATGGCAAAAGATCAAAAAGGAAACAAATGACTTGAACAATACTATAAACCAACTAGCCCTAACAGGCTTCTATAAAACACTCTACCCGGCCAGGTGCAGTGGCTCACGCCTGTAATCCCAGCACTTTGGGAGGCTGAGGCGGACAGATCACGAGGTCAAGAGATCGAGACTATCCTGGTCAACATGGTGAAACCCCGTCTCTACTGAAAATACAAAAATTAGCTGGGCATGGTGGCACGTGACTGTAGTCCCGCCTGTAGTCTCAGCTACTCAGGAGGCTGAGGCAGGAGAATCGCTTGAACCCAGGAGGTGGAGGCTGCAGTGAGCCGAGATCGCGCCACTGCACTCCAGCCTGGCAACAGAGCAAGACTCTGTCTCAAAAAACAAAACACACAAAAAAACCACTCTACCCCCAACAACAGCAGAATACACGTTCAAGAGTACATGGAACATTCTCCAGGATAGACTGTATCTTAGGCCACAAAATAAACACCAATACGTTTAAAAGGACAGAAATCATAGAAAGTATGTTCTCTAACCATAAAAGAATAAAATTGGTTCACATTAACAGAAAGAAATTTTGGAAACTCACAAATATGTGGCTACTAAACAACACACTTCTTAACTAATGAATCAAAAGAAAAATCACAGGGGAAATTAGAAAATACTTTTAATGAAATGAAAATAATTGAAATGAATGAAAATTAAGACACAGCATTACAAAATTTATGAGATGCAGTTAAATCAGTGGTTAGAAGGAAATTTAAGTAAGTTCCTAGGTTCAAAAATCAAAAAGATCTCAAATTAATAATTTAAATTTCCACCTTCAAGACAGTGAAAAATGAAAAGCAAACTAAATTTAAAGCAAGCTGAAGGAAGGACATCATAAAGATTAATTAAAGGAAATTACTGAAACAGAAAAGCAAAAGAGAAAATTAATGAAACCAAAAGCTGAAAAAAGATTAACAGAACGTATAAGATTGACCAAGAAAAAGTATATAAGACTCAAATTATTAGAATCAGAAATTAAAGAGGGGACATTACTACCAACCTTAAAGAAATAAAATGGAATATTAAAGAAATAAAATGGAATACTATGAACAATTGTATGCCAACAAATTAGATAATATAGATGAAACTATAGAGGTTCGCTAAATGAAAATTTGGGGTTGGGGAGGGAGCTGAGGAGGAGCAGGGATTGGGCACATTTGTTTCCAAACAAAGCCCATTTGCCTAGTCCCAGGGGCTGCAGATAGGGTCCTGGGAACCTGAGGTGTTGCCCAGGCTCTGCATCAACTAGCTGCATCATTTTAAGTCCTCCACCCTTTCTGAGCCTCAGTTTACACTTATTTAAAATGCCAGGGTTGTTGGACTAGATGAGAGTTTCCCGAAGTGTGGACTTACACCACTGTTGGAATGGCAGTGCTGCTATACACCGGGGCGAGGGTGAGGAGAGGCATTTCCTGTCCAAATCTTTTTTTTTTTTTTTTTTTTTTTTTTTTTGAGACGGAGTCTTTCTCTGTCGCCCGGGCTGGAGTGCAGTGGCCGGATCTCAGCTCACTGCAAGCTCCGCCTCCCGGGTTTACGCCATTCTCTTGCCTCAACCTCCCGAGTAGCTGGGACTACAGGCGCCCGCCACCTCGCCCGGTTAGTTTTTTGTATTTTTTTAGTAGAGACGGGGTTTCACCGTGTTAGCCAGGATGCTCTCGATCTCCTGACCTCGTGATCCGCCCGTCTCGGCCTCCCAAAGTCCAAATCTTTTTAGTCCTTTTGATTACTTCCCGGCCAAAGTGTCAGCTTGGTGTTGGGTGTCTTCAGTTTCCCACAAACAGTTAGTTGCTAGTCCCTCTGGAACTAGGGACTAGAGGTCAGACCTTGAGATCAGTGGCCCCCCGCAAACAACAGGACCCCACTGGAATGTAGTGGCCTTGCTCCATCCCCATGTGCTATTATCATAGCTACCTTCTGTTTACAGAAGGTGGTGGTGTATTTTCTCATTTACATTCACTTATGCAGAGAAGTTAAAAATAGTAAGTGAGAAAAGCGTGTTGTAGGGTAGTGTGCATTGCATACTAAAAATTGTCTTTGAATTGGAAAAATATATCAAATACATATAGTTCACATTCGTTGATGTAAAATAATAATCATGGCTTTGGGGGAGGGGCCAGAGGAGGGAGACAGGATGGGAGGCAGACTCCTCTCAAAGCACGTACTAAACTTTTTGATTTTTGAACCATGTGAGCACAGCTCAGACCCAAACAAAAATTAAATGTAAAAATAAATTAAAAATTAAGACAACCATGAAATAAATTATAGTAATGCTCACTCATAAGGCAAAAATCTCAAAGGTGGCGCCCAACTGACTGAGACTGGGGAGACACCGGGCTGGCTGGGGGCTGTAGTACCCTCCATTTCTGGCTGTGATGGTGGGGCCGCATTCCCGGGCACGCGGCCCACTCCCCACCCTCCACTGCCGCCTGGTTCCCAGCGGGTGCCCAGGCACAGCTCCCTCAGCCTGTAGGACTCCTATCAGTGCACAATGTCCTGTCTGTTTCTGGTGCCTGGTAGGTCAGGCCTGCCCACACCAGACATGCCCTTCAGACTCCAGAGGCCCCCACCTCACAGCAAACCCCAGGTCCTGGGCTGGGACTTTGGCCTGAAGATAGGAACTGGCTGGAGTCAGTGTTCTATGTGAGGACCTCCCCATCCAGGACAGGCTGCCTCCTCCCTAAGTCGGTTTTCTCATGTTTCCCCTAGAAGATAATAACAAACAGCACAGCTTTTCCAGGCACTGCTCTAAGCATCCATCTTATATTCACTCACTTCGTCTGCACAGCAGCTCCAAGAGGGAGTCCCCGTTATCATCATCACCATCTTCATCATCACATTTTCCAGGTGAGCACATAGAGCCAGGCTAAATAACTTGCTCCGAGGCCACACATCTGAAAAGGCAGGGTCTGGATTTGAACCCAGGCCCCCAACCCTGAATCCACCACAGAGCCGGCTACAGAGCCGAGACTCTACAAGGGCCATGAGTCTCAGCCCTTGGAGTTCCAGCCGGGGCACCACAGCCCAGAGAGGGAAGGACAATGCACAAAGTCAGCCAGCCAGGAGTCCAGATCCAGTCCTGTATGCTGGAATTCCTTGGAAAAGGCTGCCCCAACCATAGGGATGTATTTGCTTGGTGCAAAATTAATTGCGGTTTTTGCCATTACTTTAATAGCAAAAACCACAATTACTTTGTACCAACCTAATAATTTGTGCACCTGTTTTCTTGAGCGAGCGAAAGAAAAAGCACATGTGTCTGAGTCTAGTGAGCCTATCTAGCAGGTTCTGCTGCCAAGTGTCCATTCCCCTACCCCACCCACAGCCCCCTGCCCTCATAGCCAGGCCCCCTCCCTACATTGTTCCCATCTCACCTAAAAGAATATGCACATTTTTCTGCAGAAGACACACCTCTTTCCTTGCTGCAATCTAAGGAGGGTGGGGGGACTGAAAAGAAAAGAAAAGAAAAAAAAAAAAAAAACAAGCAGGCAAGAGATTCAGATTGGAACAGATGTACTTAGGAGACCCAGGCAGGCAGTGGAAGAGGCTAAGGTTGAGGATCAGGTGGACAGATTGGGTCTCAGAGCCTGTTTTGTCGTCAGTAAACAGGGTTCCCAGCATGTCATTTGCATATTTGCATATCTGTTGTCAGGGTTAAACAAGATTCATGTAAAATAGCCTAGCTCAGTGCCCAATTCAGAGTAGGTGCTAATATGCATGCATTTCTTTTCTCTGTGCCTCAGTTTCATCATCTGCAAAGTGGGGATAATAGCAACCTCCTTTTTGAGGTTTTCAGGAGGATTAAATGGGTTAATAATTATCAAGCTCATGAGAGGTGCCATGTAATCTGTGTGACCAAATATCTGGATTTGCACCTGTCATCCTGGGGTAGCATGGATGACATTCCTCTCCCATGGCCCCCACCACAAAGGCCAACCACGATCCTCACACAGGGGCCCCCTCAGTTCCCTCCACGTGACCCCCACAATGGGAAACCAACCTCCTCACATGGGCCCCAAACCCAGTAGTAGACCAGCCCCCTCACGTGGGAGACCCCACAGTTCCCTCCAAGTGTCCCCCCAATGGTAGACCAGCCCCCTCACTTGTTGGTCACCTCAGCTCCCACCACATGGCCCCCCAATGTTAAACCAACATCCTAACATAGAGGTCTCCTCAGTTCCCTCCACATGACCTCCCAGTGGCAGACCAGGCTCCTCACAAGACAAGGGTCCCCTCAGTTCCCTCCATGTAGCCCTGTCAATGGTAGACCAGCCTCTTCACACAGGAGTACCCTCAGTTCCCTTTATGTGTCCCCACCCCAGTAGTAGACTAGCCTCCTCACAGTAGGGTCCCCACAGATTCCTACACGTGCCCCCTCACCTCCAGTGGTGGACCAGCATTCTCACATAGGGATCCACTCAGTTCCCTCCATGTGGCCCCATCAATGGTAGACCAGCCTCCTCACATAAGAATCCCTTCAGTTTCCTTCCCAAGCCCCCACCCCAAAGGTAGACCAGTTGACTCACTGGCCCCCACCACCTCAGTTCTCTCCATGTGTCCACCCCAGTGGAAAAACAGCCTCCACACACAAGGGTCCCCAAGTTCCCTCCACATGGCCACTCAATGGTAAACCAGCCTCCTCACACAAGGGTCTTTCACTTTCTTCCATGTGCCCCCACCAGTAGACAAGCCGCCTCACACGGAGGTCCCTTCAGTTCCCTCCACCTTGGGTCCCTCAATAGTAGACCAGTCTCCTCAGATTGGGACTCCCTCAGTTTCCTAAATGTTTCCCACCCAAATGATAGACCAGCCTCCTCAAACAGGGTGCCCATGAGTTCCCTCCACATAGACCCATCAATGGCAGACCAGCCTTCTCACACAGTGGTACCCTCAGTTCCCTTTTTGTCCCCCAACCCAATGGCAGACTAGCCTCCTCACATTGGGGTCCCCACAAATTCCTACACATGCCCCTCTCAAAGGTGGACCAGCCTCCATACAGTTCGCCCCATGTCCCCTAATGAATGGTAGACCAGCCGCCTCACATGGGGATACAAGTTCCCTTTACATGCTATCACTAATGGTAGACTAGCCTCCTCATACAAGTGTCCCATTAGTTCCCCTCCATGTGGACACTTAATGGTAGACCAGCCTCCTCATATAGGGGTCCCCTCGGTTTTCTCCATGTGCCCCCCAGTGATAGACCAATCTCCCCACACATGGGTCCCCTCTCTTCCCCTCCATGTGGCCCCCTCAGTAAAAGATGGGTCTCTTCAAATGGGGACCCCCTAACTTCCCTTAATGTAGCCTCTGAAACAGTAGACCAGCCTCCTCACATGGGTTTTCCCTCAGTTCTCCTCCATGTGGCCCTGTCAATGGTAGACCAGCTTCCCCATATGGGGATCCCTAACTTCCCTACACATGCCCCACACCCCAGTGGTAGATCAACCTCATCACACAGGAGTCCCCTCGGTTACCTCCCAACCAAATAGTAGACAAGCCTCCTCAAATCAGGTACCCTCAATTTTCTTCATGTGGACCCCTCAATTGTAGACCAGCCTCCTCATATGGGGGTTCCCTTGGTTTCCCTCCATGTGACCCCCTCAACAAAAGATCACTCTCCTCACAGAAGCATCCCCTCAGTTCCCTTTATGTGCTCCCACCCCAATAATAGACAAGTGTCCTTACATGGGTGTCCTCTCCAGTTCCTCCAAAAGCCCCCACCACAAAGGTAGACCAGCCTTCTCACACAGGGGTCCACTCAGTTCCTTCCATGTGCCCCCACCCTAATGGTAGATGAGACTCCCCAGATGGGGGTCTTATCAATATCCTTCACAGCCTTCCCAACAGTAAACCAGCCTCCTCACACGAGGAGGTTCCCTCAGTTCCTGCCATACGCCCCCACACCAATGGTACACCAGCCTCCTTACATGAGGGTTTCCTCACTTCTTTCTACTCGGCCACCTCAAGGGCAGACCAGCCTCCTCACACAGAGTACCCTCCACAGGTCCCCCTCAATGGTAGACCAGCCTCCTCACATGAATGTCTTCTCAGTTTCTCTCATGTGCCCCACTACAGACCAGTTGCCTCACATGGGGGTCCCCTCAGTTTCCTCCAGGTGGTCCCCCAATGGTAGATCAGCCTCCTCACACAGGGGTTTCCGCAGTTTCCTCCACATGTCCCCACCACTATGGTACACCAGCCTTCTCACATAGGTGTCTCTTCAGTTCCCTCCAAGTGCCCCCACCCCAATGGTAGACAGGCATCCCCACAAAGAGGTGCCCCCAATTTCCCCCATGAACTCCCATTCCACTGGTACACTAGGCTCCTCACACAAGGGTTTTCTCAGTGCCCTAAACGTGATTCCCCCAATGGTAGACCAGCCACCTCATATGGGGATCCCCTCAGTTCCCCCTAGGTGGCCTCCCAATGGTAGACCAGCCTCCTCATATGAATGTTCCCTCAGTTCCCTCCATATAACCTCACCCAATAATAGACCAACCTTCTCAGATGGGAGTTCCCTCAGTTCCTTCCACATTTACCTACACCAATGGTAGATTAGCCTTCTCATGTGTGGTTCCCATCAGTTTTCTCCACATGGTTCCCTCAATGGTAGGCCAGCCTCCTAACATGGGGGTCCCCTCAGTTCCTTTCATGATCCCCCACCCCAAAGGTAGTCAAGCCTCCTCTCAAGGGGTTTCTATCAGTTTCCTCCACATTCCCCCACCACGATGGTAGACCAGCCTCCTCACATGGGCATCCCCTCAGTTTCCTGCACTTAGCCGCCCCTAATGCTAGACAGGCTTCTTAGATGGGGTCCCCTCAGTTGCCACCACGTGCCCCCACCACAGTGGTAGACCAGACACCTAAAAGGGGGTGTCCCTTCAATTCCCTCCATGTGGCCCCCCAAAGATATACCAGCCTCCTCACACCAAAGTCACCTCAGTTTTCTTCATGTGGTACCACCAGCCTGCTTACAAGGCAACCCTCTCAGTTTTCTCCATGTGCCCCCTCAATGTTAGACCAGCCTTCTCACACTGGGGTCTCCTCAGTGTCCTCCACAAGGCTCCACCACAATGGTAGGCCAGACACCTCACATGAGAGCCTGCTCAGTTTTCTCCACTTGCGCCCACTCCCATGGTAGACCAGTCTCTTCACATGGTGATCCTCTCAGTTTCCTCCACATGCCCCCTCAATGAAAGACCAGCCTCCTCACACAGAGATTCCCTCAGTTTTTCTTCTTATATCCCCACCCCAATGCTAGACCAGGCTCCTCACACAAATGTCCACTCATTACCTCTCTAGGTACCCCCATCTCAGTGGTAGAACAGCCTCCTCAAACGAGGTTTCCCTCAAATGTTAGACCAGCCTTCTCACTTGAAGTTTCCTGCAGTTTTTTCCACATGCCTCCACCCCAATGGAGGCTCCACCCCAGTGGTTAGACAGCCTCTTCACATGGGGGGCCCATCAGTTTTCTTCACGTGGCCTACTGAATAATAGATCAGCCTACTCAAATGGGGGTCTCCTCAGTCCCCCCACCTCAGTGTTCTCCTCAAGCCCCCGCAATGGTAGACCAGCCTGCTTACAAGGGGTAGGGGGAAGGATCATTTCCCTTCACATGCCCCTACCACAATGATAGACCAGCCTCCCCACATAAAGGTCCCCTCAGTTCCCTCCACATGCTCCCATCGCAGTGGTAGATCAGACTCTTGGCATCCTCCACATGCTCCCATCACAGTAGTAGATCAGACTCTTCACATGGGGGTCCCCTCAGTTCCCTCCATGTGCTCACCCAGCGGTAGACAAGCAGCTTCACACCAGGTTTCCTCAGTTCTCTTCACATACCCCCCAACCACAGTAGTAGAGCAGCTTTCTTTCATGGGGGTCCCCTCAGTTCCCTCCACGTGTCCCCAAGAATAATACACCAGCCACCTCTCAAGGGGTTCCCCTCAGTTCACTTCATGTGGTTCACTCAAAGGTAGACCAGCCTCCTAAGACAGCGGTCCCCTCACTTCCCTCCATGTGGCCTTTTAATGGTAGACAAGCCTCCTCACATGGGGATCCCCTCAGTTTCTCTTCACATGCCCCCAGCCCAATGGTAGACCAGCATCCTCACACAGGAGTCCCTCAGTTTCTTCCATTTGCCTCCACCACAATGGTGGACCAGATATCTCACAAGGGGAAGTCTACTCTATTTCTTCCACGTTCCCCCAACAATAGTAGACCAGCCACCTCACACAGATGTCTCTTAGTTCCTGTCCATGTGGACCCTTAATGGTAGACCAGCCTCCTCAAATGCAGGTCCCCTCTGTTCCCTCCACATCCCCTTCCATGGTAGACCAGCCTCCTCACATGCTGATCCCCTATATTCCCCCCATGTGGCCCCCTCAATAATAGACCAGTCTCCTTACATAGTGGTCCCCTCACTTCCCTCCATGTGGCCCCTGCAAAGGTAGGCTACCTTCCTCACACGGGTTTCCTCTCAGTTTCCCTTCATGTCACCCCCCTCAAAGGTAGACAATTCTCCCCACACAAGGGTTCCCCAACTTCCCTTGAGGTGCCCACAACCCCGAGGTAGACCACTCTTTTCAGTTTCCCTCAGTCCCTTCACACGCAGTTCTTCTCACTTATCTCTACAGGGCCCCAACCCAAATGGTAGACCAGACACCTCACAGCGGGGATACCCCCGATGTCCTCCATGTGCCCCCACCACAATGGTAGACTGGCCACCTCACATGGGGGTCCCCTTAGTTTCCTCTACATAGCCCACTGAGTGGTAGACAAGCCTCCTCACACAGGGGTCTCTTCAGTTCCCCCAATGTGCCCCACTCAGTGAAAACCCAGCCCCCTTATATGCGGGTTCTCTGTTTTCTCCACATGCCCCCACCCCTATGGTAAATCAGTCTCTTCAGTTGGGTGTCCACTCATTTCCCTCCACATCACCCCCATCCTCAATAATAGAACAGCCTCCTAGCACAAGGGTCCTCTCAGTTCCCTTCACTTGCTGCCAACCCAATGGTAGACCAGCCACCTCACAAGAGGGACCCCTCAGTTCCCTCTATGTGGCCCCATCAGTGATGGACCAGCCTCATCACACAAGCATTTTCTCAGTTTCCTCCACATGACTTTTTCAATGGTAGACCAGCCTCCTCACACAGGGGTCCCCTCAGTATCCTTGTGGCCTCCTCAATGGTAGACCAGCTTCCTCACCCGGGGTTTCCTCAGTTCCCTCCACATGGTCCCCTCAGTGATAGACCAGGCTCCTCACTCAGGGATCCTCTCAGTTCCCTACACGTGACCCCCAATGGGAGACCTGCCTCCTCACAAAGGAGTTCCACTCCAAGTCTCCGCACCTAAATGGTAAATCAGTCTTCTCACACAAGGGTTTCCTCACTTCTATCCACATTCCCCAATCCCAATGACAGGCCAGCCTTCTTTCATTGGCATCCCCTTAGTTCCCTCCGCATGCCCCCCACACCATGGTAAACCAGCCCTCTCACATGTAGGTCCCCTCAGTTCCATCCACGTGACCCACTCAAAGGTATACAAGCCTCCTCACATGAGGATTCCCTCAGTTATCACTGCATGCCCCACTCAATGGTAGACTGGCCTCCTCACTTGGGGATCTTCTCAGTTCCCCTCACATGCACCCTCAATGGTAGATCAGCCACTTTACACGGAGAGGGGGGTCCCCTCAGTTCCCTCCACATTCCCTCATGCCAGTGGTATACTAGCCACCTCACATGAGGGTTTTCTCAGTGCCCTAAGCATGATTACCTTAATGGTAGACTAGACTCCTCACATGGGGGTTCTCTGAGTTTCATCCATGTGATCCCCAATGATAAACAGTCCTCCTCACAAGAAGTTTTCCTCAATTCCTTCCACATAACCACCCTCCAACGGTAGACCAGCCTCATCACAGGGGGGTTCCCGCAGTTACCTCCACATGCCCCCACCACAAAGGTAGACCAGGCTCCTACATAGGGATCCTCTCAGTTTTCCCCATGTGCCCCCACCACAATGGTAGATCAGATGCCTCAAAAGGGGGTGCACTTACTTCCCTCCACGTAGCCCGCCAAAGGTAGACCAGCCTCCTTACATGGGGGTTTCCTCAGTTATGTCCACGTGGCCCCCTCCAATGGTAGACCAGCCTCTTCACATGAAGATCCACTCAGTTCCTCTCCAGGTGCCCCCATCACAATGATAGAAAAGCCTCCTCTCATGGGGATCCCCTCAATTTCCTCTAGGTGCCCCCACCACAATAATAGATGGGGGTCTTCTCAGTTTCCTCCTCATCCCCCTCCTTGGTGGTAGGCCATCTGCCTCACATGAGGGGTTCCCTCAGTTCCCTTCATATGCTCCTGCCTCAGTTGTAGACAAGCCTCCTCACAAAGGAGTCCTCTCAGTTTCCTCCACATCTCCCCACATCAATGGTAGACCCACCTCCTTAGATAGGGATCCCCTCACTTCCCTCAATGTGCCCCCATCAATGGTAGACTAGCCTCTTCACACAGAGGCTCTCTGTTTCCTTTTTATGCTTTAACCTCTATAGTAGACCACTCTCCTCGCTTTGGTGTCCAGTCAGTTTCTTCCGTATGACCCTCTAATGATATATCAGCCTCCTAGCACAAAGGCCCCCTCAGTTCCCTTCAAGTGCCCCCAACCCAATGGTAGACCAGGCACCTCACAAGAGGGTCTCCTTACTTCCCTCCACATGATTTCCTCAATGGTAGACCAACCTCCTCACACAGGTGCCCCTTCAGTTCCCTCCATGTCGCCTTTTCAATGGTAGACCAGCCTTCTCACACAGGGACCCCCTCAGTTCCCTCCGTGTGCTACCCCTGCCAATGGTAGACCAGCCACCTCACATGTAAGCCCCCTCAGTTCCCTCCACGTAACCCCCTCAAAGGTAGACCAGCCTTCTCACAGGGAGGTTCCCCCATTGTGCGCCCACGTGCCTCCATCCCAATGGTAAATCAGCCTCCTCACATGTGGGTTCCCTCAGTTTTCTCCAGGTGGTTCTCCTAATGCCAGACAAGCCTCCTAACACGGGGGTCCCCTCAGTTTCCTTCATGTATCTCCACCCCAATGGTAAACATGCCTCCTCACATGGGGGTTTCCTTGGTGTCCTAAATGTGATTACCTCAATGGTAAACTAGCCTCCTCACTCAGGAGTTCTCTCAGTTTCCTCCACTTGCCCTCACCTGTATGGTAAACAACCCTCCTCACATGGGGTTTCCTCAGTTTTCTCCATGGGGGCTCCCTTAATGGTAGACCAGTCTCCTCACACAGGGATTCCCCTCAGTTACCTCTACCTGCCCCTATCCCAATAATAGACTAGCCTCCTTACATGGATGTCCTCTGAGCTTTCTCCATGTGCCCCCACCAGAATGGTAGACCAACCTCCTTACATGGGTGTCCATTCAGTTCCCCTCCATGTGCCCCCATCCCAATGGTAGACCAGCCTCCTCAATGGAAATCCTCTCAATTCCCTCCATGTACCTCCTAATGGCAGACCAGCCTTCTCACACTGGTATTCTTTTAGTTGCCCTCCGTGTTTCCTAACCCCAATGGTAAACCACCCCTCTCACATGGAGGTTTCCTCAGTTATCTCCATGTGCCCCACCCCAATGATAGACAATCCTTCTCACCTGGGCATCCCCTCAGTTTTCTCCACATGCCCCCCAATGGTAGACTGATCTTCTCACAAGGGGGTCCCCTCAGCTTCCTTCAACATGCCCCCACCCCAAAGGTAGACCAGCCTTCTCACACAGGAGTTCCATCACTCACCTCCATGTTACCCTACCCCAATGGTAGACCAGCCTCCTCACACACAGATTTTCTCAATTATCTCCATGTGGGCTCTATCACAATGATAGACCACCCTCTCCACACGAGGGTCCCCTCAGGTTCCTCTATGTGTCCTCACCATAATAGTAGACTAGCTGCCTCACACAGGGATCCCCTCAGTATTTTTCATGTGCCCTCCTTACAGGGGGCATTTCAGTTTCCCTACACATTTCCTAACCCAAATGGTCTACCAGTCCCCTCACATGGGGCTTTTCTCATTTCTCTCCAAGTGCCCCCACCCTGATGGAGACCAGTCTTCTCAAATGGGGATCTCCTTAGTTCCCCTCTATGTGCCCCCACCCTGAAGGGGTACTCTCAGTTTTCTCCATGTGCTTTCACCCCAACGGTAGACCAGCTTCCTCACAAAAGGGCCACCTCAGTTCTTTCTACATGATTCCCCCAGTGGTAGACAAACGTATTCACACAGGGGTACCTCAGCTTCCTCACAAAGCCCCCATCACACAGGTGCCTCCTCAAACCAGGGTCCCCTCAGTTGCCTCCAAGTGCCCCAGACCCAATGGTAGGCCAGCCTCCCAACATGGGGGTTCCAACTGTACCCTCCATGAGACTCTCTAATGGTAGGACAGCCTCATCAACTGGGGGTTCTTTCAGTTTCCTCCACATGCTTCCATCTCAATGGTACACCAGTCTACTCCCACGATGGTCCCCTCAGTTCTTTCCATTTTCCCCCCCTCAATAGTAGACCAGCTTCCTCACATGAAGGGCCCCTTAGTACCCTCTACAGGTCCCCCTCAGTGGTAGACCAGCCTTTTCTCAGTTTTCTCCATGTGCCCACATCCCAATAATAGAAGAGCCTCCTCACATGGGGGTTTCTTCAGTACCCTCCATGTGGACCCTCAATGATACACTAGTTTCCTCACTTAGGGGTCCTCTCAGGTCCCTCCATGTGTACTCCCATTGGTAGACCAGCCTCCTCACATGGGGTTTTTTTAGTTCCATTCCAAGGCTCCCACCTCAAAAGAAGACAAGACCAGCCTCCTCACATGGGGGACCCCTCAGTTCACTCCACATGCCCCTATCATAATGGTAGACCAGTTGTCTCACAAGGGGGCCTTCTCAGTTTCCTCCACACAGCCCCATCCAATGGTAGACCAGCCTCCTCACAGGGGTGTTTCCTCAGTTGCCTCTCAGTGACCCACCCCCGCCAATGTACACCAGCCTCCTTACACAAAAGTCCACTCAGTTCCTCTCCAGGTGGCCCCACCCCAGTCATAGAACAGCCTCCTCACATAAGGGACCCCTCATTTCCCTCCACGTGGCATGCTGAATGGTAAACCAGCCCCCTTACATGCGGGACTCTTCGGTTCCCTCTACATGCCCCCACCCCGATGGTAGACCAGCCTTTTTACATGGTGTTCCTCTCAGTTTCCTCCACATTCCCCTGCTCCAATGGTAAACCAGCCTTCTCACACAGTGCTTCTCTCCATGTGCCCCAACTACAATGGTAGACCAGCCTCCTTACATTGGGATTTTCTCAGTTCCCTCCACATGTCCCCTCAATGAAAGACCAGCCTCTTCACACAGGGATTCCCCAGTTTCTCTTTATGTGCCTATGCCCCAATGATAAAGCAGCCTTCTCTCAACAAGAGTTTCCTCAGCTCCCTCCATGTGCTCCCACTCTGGTGGTAGGCCAGCCTTGTCACAGTTGTTTCAACTCAGCCTTCCCTCAAGTGCCCACCCAATAGTAGACCAGTCTCCTCACATTGGATCCTCTCAGTTCCCTATCTTTTTAATGTTAGAACAGCCTCCTCACATGGGAGTCCCCTTGTTCTCATCACATAACTTACTCAATGGTAAACCAGCCTCCTCACACAAGGGACCCCTCAGTTCCCTTCAGGTGCCTTCATCCCAGTGGTAGATCAGCCTCCTCACATAGGATCTCCTCAGTTCCCTCCACATGGCCCCCTCAATGATAGACAAGCCTCCTCACACGGGCATCCCTTCAGTTTCCTCCACATGCCCCAACCCCAATGGTAGACCAACCTCCTCATTCAGGGGTCCCCTCAGTTCTCTATATGTGCCTCCACCCAAAGGGTATACAATCTTTCTCACATGGGAGTTTCCTCAGTTCCCTCTATATGGCGCCCCCAATGGTAGACCACTCTTCTTACACAGAGTTTTGCTCAGTTCTCTCTCCATGCCCCCATAATAGTAGACCAGTTCCTCACATGAAGTTCCCTCAAATTTTTCCTTGTCCTCCTACCCTAATTGTAGACCAGCCTCCTCAAATGGGGGTCCCCTCAGTACTTTTCACTTGTCCCCCAAAGACAGGCCATTCTCCTCACATGGGAATCCCCTCATTCCTTTCCATGTGGCACCACCAATGGTACACCAGCCTTCTCACATGAAGGTCTCCACAGTTCCCAATGGTAGATCTGCCTCCCCACCAGTGA
This sequence comes from Rhinopithecus roxellana, assembly GCF_007565055.1. Taxonomy (NCBI): domain Eukaryota; kingdom Metazoa; phylum Chordata; class Mammalia; order Primates; family Cercopithecidae; genus Rhinopithecus; species Rhinopithecus roxellana. The sequence continues at coordinate 52,228,911 of NC_044549.1, forward strand.
TTTCCTCTGTTCTCCTCCATGTGCTGCCACCCCAATGAAAGGCCAACCACCTCACACAGGGGTCTTCACAGTTCTATCTACATGTCCCCACCCTAATGGCATGCAAGCCTTCTTACATGGCCATTTCCTCAGTTCTTTCCTTGTGAGCTCCCTGCCCCCCCACCAAATTGTAGACCAGACGCATCACACGGTGGTTTCCTCAGTTCCCTCTATGGAGACTCTTCCAGTGGTAGACCTGCCTCCTCATATAAGGGTCCCCTAAGTTTGCTTTCAGTAACCCCCCAAAAGGTAGGCCAGTTTTCTCACATGTGCCTTTATTTCTCCCTAAGTTTTCTCCATGTGCTTTTACCTTAATGGTAGAACAGCCTCCTCACACAGATTTTCACTCAGTTTTCTCTACATGCCTCTACCGGAGTTCTAGACCAGCCTCCTAACATGGGGGTCCCCTCAGTTGCCTCAACTTGGCCCCCCAGTGGTAGATCAGCCTCCTCACACGGTAGTTTACTCAGTTCTCTAGACATGGCCTCCTCAATGGTACAGCAGCCTCCTCACACTGGGGTCCCATCAGTTCCCTCCACATGGCCCTCCCTAATAGTGGACCAGCCTCCTCACATGGGGTCCCCTCACTTCTGTCCACATTCCCTTCTTAATAGTAAACCAGCCTTCTCACAAGTGGATTCTTTCTGTTCCCTTCTCATGGCCCCTCAGTGGTAGACAACCCTCCTCATCCCAACAGTAGACCAGCCTCCTCACACACTGGCCTTCTCAGTTATCTCCATATTGCCCTTAGCCCAATGGTAGATGAGCCTCCTTACATGAGGGCTCTCTCAGTTTCCTCCATGTACCCTCACCTTTATGGTAGACCAGCCTCCTCACTTGGGTGTCCCTTCAGTTCTCTCCATATGTGCCCACCCAATGATAGATGAGCCTCCTCACATGGGGGTCCTTTCAGCACCCTTAAAGTGCCCTCACCCCAGTGGTAGACAAACTACCTTATATGTGGGCCCCCTCAGTTTCCTCCACATCTGCCTGTAGTAGACTAGCTTTCTCACATGTTCCCCTCTATGTGGCCTTCTCAATGATAGACCAGCCTCCTCATATGGGGGACCCCTCATTTCCCTCCATGGGCTCCCCGAATGGTAGACAAGCCTCTTCACATAGGTTTCCCCTCAGCTCCCGTCCATGGGGACCCCTCGACGGTAGACCAACCTCCTCAACTGGGATCCCCTCAGTTCCCTCCATGTGCTCCCACCCCAGTGGTAGAATGACCTACTCACATTTGGGCCTTCTCAGTTATTTCCAAATGGCCCCAACACCCTAGTGGTAGACCAGCCTTCTCACATGGGTGTACCCTCAGTTTCCTCCATGTGGCCCCACTACAATGATAGACCACTTGCCTCATCCAGGGGTCCCCTCACCTCCCTCCATGTGACCTCCCCAATGGTAGACCAGCCTCCTCACACAAAAGTCCCCTCAGTTCTTCTCCATGTGCCCCCATGCCAGTGGTAGACCAGCCTCCTCACATGGTTATTCTCAGTTCACTCCACATTGCCCTTTTCATCCCATGTTTCATGCCAATGGTAAACCAGCCTCCTCACCCAGGAATTCTTTCAGTTCTACTGTAAGTCCCCCTACCCCAGTGGTTGACTAGCCTTCTCACACGTGGGTCTTCTCAATCATCTTCACATGGCTTTCACCCCAATGGCAGACCAACCTCCTAACATGGGGGCTTCCTCAGTTTTCTCCATGTGCTCCCACTATGATGGTAGTCCAGCCTCCTCACACAGGGATCCTTTCAGTTCAACTCCAAGTCCCGCTACCCCAGTGGTAGACCAGCCTTCTCACATAGGGGTTTCCTCAGTTCTCTCCAAGTGCCCCAACCCCAGTGGTAGACCAGCCTATTTTCATGGACATTCCCTTGGTTCCCTCTATGTGACCCCACCTTAATGGTAGACCAGTCTCCTCACATGGGAGTCCCCTCAGTTCCCTCCATATAACCCCCACAATAGACCAGCCCTCTAATACGAGGGTCTCCTCAGTCCCTTCCACCTGCCCCGCCCCTATGGTAGAACAGTCTCCTTACATGGGGGTTCTGTTTCCTCCATGTGTCCCCTCAAATGTAGAGCAGCCTCCCCATGTGGGGGTTCTCTTGGTTTCCTCCACCTTCCCCCACTTTTATGGTAGACTATCCCCCTAACTTGGGTGTCTCCTCAGTTTCCTCCATGTGTCCCCACCCCAATGATAGGCCAGCCTCCTCTCATGCCCCCACCCCAGTGGTAGACCAGCCTCTCACACCAGGCTCCCCTTGGTCTCCTCCATGTGCCCCAAGCACAGCTTCTGTGCATGGTGTCAGAGGCTGTGCTTCAAGAATGAAGCAGAAGCCCCAAGGTGTCTTGAGGCACAGCCAAAATCAGTTACCCAACCTTCTATTGGCCAAAGAAAGTCATATGTCCAAGGGGAGGGGGAGTACCCCCAGGCTATGGGTGGGAGGAAGGGACATGTCCCACCTTGGAGAGGCATGGGCACCAGCAAGGGAGGAATTTGTGGGGCTGTCTTTGCAAACACACTGCCACATTGACTTATTTATTGTGGATTATTGAGCACATCATCTGACATAGACCTGATCACAGATGCTGGGGGCACATAGAAGGACAACAGATGTCCCTGCCCTAAAGGAGTTCCCAATTTGTTTGGTGCAAGAAAGGTACAAAATGATGGTGATGAGGCATTTTAATGAGGGCCACATTAGAAGGTTCTTCATACATTTATTCACTCAGTCATCCAGTGGCTGTTTCTTGAGTGGGCCTCCCATGCACTGGACACTGGGGGTACTAGTGTCCCCCAGTGGACAAGACAGACATGGCCCCCGCCCTCCCAAGCTCCCACTCCAGCAAGGGAGACAGGCAGTAAATACACATCAAGAGACTAATGTACATAGGGAAAAATAAAGCAGGGTAAGAGCACAGAGAGTGACCGTGGGGGCTATTTTAGATACGATGGTCAGAGAGGATATCTGAACTCAAGAACATTAACTCAAGGAGGAGCACCTGCTATGTGCTAAGACCTTTATCTTGCTTAATTCCCAGAGCTGCAACATGAAGCAGGGACCATCATTAGCCCCTTTTCATGGATGGGGAAACTGAGGCTCAAAGGTTCCTGGTCTCCCCTGAAGCAGGGACCTTGGAGTGGAGGTCTGTGTGGAAGAATACTCCCAGGGGTGAGAACTGCAAGTGCAAAGGCGCTGTGGCAGATGTTTTGGGTGCTCTCAAGGAACAGTGAGGAGGCCAGAGTGGAGGGAAGGAGGGGAAGTGTACTAGGAAATTAGACTGGAAAAGGTCCATTAGGTTGACAGAGGGAAGGGGACTTCTGGGCTGGGCATAGCATAAGCCAAGGCCTGGAGATGGGGAATTCAGGGTGTGCTCCAGCAGGAAGCCTGGCTCAGTGGGACTGGGGCTTCAGGAATGTCAGAGTTAACAACCTGGGACATTGGCCTTGGGAAATCTCACTGGCCCTGTAGGCAGGGGCACCCAGGACCCAGGACGGTGCCTGAGCAATGCCAGGCCAAGGCCCACCTTGAGTTGGGCTGCCCTCCCTGTAAACCCTGAGCTCCTCCTCACCTGGGTGTCACCCCTGCTGGCAAGCCCCTGTCGCTGCAGCCCTGGCTGTGTCCTACCCCAATGGCACTCACAGCACCCAGTTGCCTTGCCAATCTCAAAGGCCTGGCTCTGACTCTCAGCCCCACTGCTGGCCTACTCAGTGACTACAAATGACTAATTTTCCTTTGCTGGGCCTCAGTTTCCCCACATCTGAAGTGAGCAGGGTCGGGGGCTGTGGGCTGTCCTTCCAGTCATACCTGAACCTCAGCTTACATCACAGAGCTTTGGGAGCAACAGCTGTGTGCTTACAACCCGGAGCAGAGAAGCTGAGGCCTTTGTACAGATAGGGAGACTAAGGCCAGGGAGGGTGGGGTTGGCCGAGGTGAGTCTGTTAATAACATCTGTGGAGGGACCATGCAATGATGCATGATGCTTCAGACTCTCAGGCTGTGGGACACCTAGTCCCCACTGTTTGGACAGATGGTGATCTCCCTAGAGGTGGTTAATGGGATTCCCATTGTCTGAGAGCCCGGCCCGCCCGACAGTAACAGGATCCTTGACCCCTCTTCCTGCCTGCAGGGCAGCCTCTCTGACACCCAAGCCTCAGGATCCAGACAAGGGGACATAGGCAGGCTTGCTGGTGGGGAGATGCAAATTCAAGGAGGACAAGCACCTGATATATGCTAAGACCTTTATCTCAATCCTCAGAGCTGCAAAATAAAGCAGAAACCATCATTCTTCCCTTTTCGTGGATGAGGAAACTGAGGCTCAGGGAAATCACAGAGGCAAGAGGAGAAGGCATCCCAGGACTCCAAGGAAAACAGATCCCAAATGCACAGGGGAACAAATTGCCTTTTGTAGAAATGCCTTTTTGGTTTTTGTTTTTTTTAATGTTTCCCCTTCTCATATGCAGGCCTTTCTCAGATGAGCCAGGTAAAATGATGCCTCCCCAGACAGCCTTCCCACCCTCCTGGCAGGGATAACCACACCCATCTCTTGGCTCCCAGGATTTAGGAGCCACCACTTCGCAGCTGCCTAACCCAGGAAGTCTCCTAACCTCTCTGGGCCTGTTTCCTCATCTATAAAATGAGAATAAAAATAAGACCTTCTTCCTAGGGCTGCTGAGAGAATCACATGAGATAGTAGGTGTAAAGCACCTAGAAGTGTGCCTGGGGCATGGAGAACACATAACTTGCTTGTATTAGGATACTCTAATAGCTATTATCATCGCCACTATCATCCTCACAACCCTCGCCTTCATATTCAGGCTCTTCCCAGAGGGAAACTCTTGGTGGTTGCAACAACTTGGGGATGCAATTTTGTTCCATTTCTCAGATGAGGAAACTGAGTCTCCAAGATGTTTGCTGACTTGGCAGTTGGCAGAGGAGGGAGAGAAAGCCAGAAGGATCTGACTCCAAAGCTCTGCCCCACCCCATCTTTCCAGTCATCCCGTGGCAACCACAGACAAGATGCTAGCTGTGCTAACCAGCTCCCTCCATTCATGAATTTCTGACTTACTCTGAGCGGTCCACAGCCTGGACCTAGGGAGGGACCCCTTGCTCCTCTTCCCTTACAGCCAGGGGTGGAACAGGGGCATCTGAGGTGATGGGGTATGGGTTCAGAATCTGAGCCAGTCTCCAGCTGGGGCATGTCTGCAGCTGAGGGCGATAGCAGCTCTTCCCAACTCTAGATACCAGGGTCAGGTGCAAGTCCAGCAGAACCACCCAGCAGCCTCACTTACATACCTCCCACGCTGGGAAGGTCAGTACTGGTCCCAGCTCTGCCCTCTGCCTGCTCCACGCACCCCAGGACAGCCCTGCAGAGGCTGGGAGACAGGAAGCCTGGGCAGACAATCGGGCTGATGGGAAGGGGCGAGGAGGGCACCCAGCCTCCCGAGGAGCTCTGCGCCTGCCCCCACTAGCTGAGCCAGGGAGGGCGGGGGATGGGGGGCGACTGGCAGGCAGTGCAGTGGTTGGGGCGTGGCCTTCGGGGACCTGCGTTCAAATTTTTCCAGCTAGTAACTGCTGCCCTTGGGCATCTTCCTCTGCCTCAGTTTCCTCATCCATAAAATGGAGCCAAAATGAGGTGAAACATGGAAAGGGTTTCTGTGTCTGGCACAGAGTGAATGCCCAATATACAAATGTGGGTTGTAGCTTACATAGTCCCATATTTCTGGATTGAATGAATGGTGCACCCAGGCAACGGCTGGCATGGGGTGGGATAGGGCAGGACCTAGGCAAGCCCCTCTGGAGCACACTGGGGAGCTCCAGGTCCCCTGGATGGGGCAGGAATTCCCATCCCAAGCCCAGCAATGAGCTCACCCACTCAGCCTGCACCAACAATACATGATCGGCCCATAAATGCCCAGGGGATGCTGGGGCTAGGCCGGTATTTGAATATGAAAGGGTGAGAAACCAAGCAGCATTCTGGGGTCTGGGGCAGGGAGGCAGTACAGCTGTGCACAGCCAACCTGGATGCAGGCAACACAGCATGCACGCCTTGCACACAGACACATAAAAACACACACATGCACACAAAGACACGTACACACAGTCATACAAACACATGCAAAGGCAAATACAAACTCACAAGCACACACAAAACACACATACACACACAAAGACATACATGCATGCATGTAACAGTCACACACACAAATACAACTCCCTTTCGCCCTCACAGCTGCACAGAGACAGCAGTAAGACCAGAGTAATGGACATGCATCATTGAGCACACCGCCTGAATGGCACTCCAGCCATAGCCTCAGATGTCCAAGAAATTTTTAATGAAGATTTTTTTTTTTTTTTTTTTTTTTTTTTTTTGAGACAGAGTCTTGCTCTGTCACCCAGGCTGGAGTGCAATGGCGCAATTTCGGCTCACTGCAATCTCCACCTCCCATGTTCAAGTGATTCTCGTGCCTCCACCTCCCGAGTACCCAAGTAACTGGGATTACAGGCATGTGCCATCGCACCTGGCTAACTTTTTTTGTATTTTAGTAGAGACAAGGTTTCACCATGTTAGCCAGGTAGGTCTCAAACTCCTGACTTCAAGTGGTCTGCCCACCTCCACCTCCCAAAGTACTGGGATTACAGGTGTGAGCCACCGCACCAGGCAAAAGATTTCTTTTATACCCCAAATTCATTTCTTGAGTCCTACTGTCATAGAAATTTAATCTTGGCCAGTGTGGTATGCCCACCTTTCCCCCAGAGCACCTCAGGTGGGAGCCATTCAATCTGGCCTGGTCTGCTGAGGACCCCACAGGCCACGAGGCCGTCAGTCCTGCAACTCCCCTGCATGTGCCTGCAGCTCCTGTGTGCCCCTACAGGTCCCCCTGACCCTCCAGTGCCCCACCCAGGGAAGCTCTCCACCAGCCACCACTCCCATGGAGTGGCCAAGTAAGACCCGCCTGCTATCAGGGCCCACAGCCCGCCTGAGCACCCAGAGCCCAGTCGGCTTCCCCCTGAGCCTCCTTCCTCCTCTCCACCACCCCCAAGTCTGGGAAACCTCCCTGTGAGCTGGAGCAGGCAGGGAGGAGACTGGGGAGATTCGGACTCTGGGCTCACCACAGTCTACAGCAGAAGAGCACAGTGGTGAAGAATCCAGGCCCCCGAAAGTCAACACCGTCTGACATCGCTAGTTGTGTGCCCCTGGGCAACACACATAACCTCTCTGTGCCTCAGTTCTCTCATCTGTGAAATGGAAATAATGAGAGCACCTGCCTCATGGACTGCCCTTAAGATTCCAGGAGACCACGTGTGCACAGCAATGGGAACAGTACTCAGCACATGGTGAACTCTCACTATCTTTTTAAAGACCTCCTGTGGGATTTTCCATTCCCAGTGGGTCTAGGCTTTCGAAACCAAAAGCTAAGAAGAAGCTGGTACACTGAATTGATGAAGAAAAGGAAAAGCCAAAAAGGGGCCAAGGGGTAGCACAAGCTATTTGGGGGAAAAGAACTATTCATTAATATTTCAAAATAGAAGCCCTCCAACTCTCCTACTGTAGCCAACAGCACGCTAAGTTACCTGTAAGCCTCAGCTTCTTTAAGCCTCCTAGAAAATCCATGGGGTCAGTACTGTCCATCACTACCTCCGCTTTGGAGATGAGGAAACTGAGGCCCAGATGGGTGGCACACCTGACCCCAGGACCAGGGTCAGAGTTGGGAATTAGACTCAGCCCTGAAGCCACTTGCCCAGGGCCACACAGCCAGGCTTTGGCTGAACCTGGCCTGGAGCCCAGTCCAGAGCTGGGACACTGGACCACCAGCATCATAGCACATAGGTATCTGGGGGCTGACCTTGGCCGTGAGAGCTCAAATGTCCCAGGAGTCTCACTCAGTCATATGTTTCTGTTTTACTGATAGAAAAGGTGCTTTAGAAGCCTCTGTCATTCACTCCCAATTTCTTTAGGATTGTTCTGGGATGGGGGGAGAACGGAGGGAGGAGGGGACTGACCACAGGAGGAAAATCAGAGCTCCCTATGAGGAGCACTTTCTCCCAGTCAGGAGGCCAAAGAAAGGGATGGGTATCCAGGAGGGAGTGAGCTTCCCATCAGGGGAAGCATGCAAGCCAGGCTGGAGGAGCAGCTGGTGGGGCTGCAGAGGGGATTCGGGGACTCTGCCTGGTAAAAACATGCAGGAGAATCTCCCACAAGACCCCATAATCAGGCTTCCCAGACTGAGTAAGAAGCCAACTTGCTTGCTAAAATTAACCACTCATGTGTGGTTCCCAGAAGACCTTCCATACCTAAACATGCTATGCTACATGTCTTGGGACATCGTGAGGGAGATTCCCCTGGGCTGTACTGCACGGCTTCCAATGCCCAGAGTACAAGGCAGAGACCACAGTTATCCACTCCACATTCTCCTTCTTCTGAACAATAAGGAACCCTCTCCCGGTTATCTGGGATCATGATGCCCACCATCCCCCAGGAGATTGCATCTCCCAGCCTCCCTTGTGGCTAGACACGGGCATTGGAGGAAGTCCTGGTCAATGGGAGGTGAGCCAAAGAGGCGCATGCCACTTCCAGGTGCACCCGTGAAAAAAAACTAGTGCCTTCCCCATGTCCTCTCCTTTCCCAGCTGGCTGAGGGGAGGCGGGCACAGGAGCAGCCACCTTGAACTCGGAGACAGAGGTCTTGATACCAGAGTCCTCTCCTAGCCCTGAAACAGGTTACTAGACCATAAAGCCAAAGAAATAAAAAACCTGTTCTCAACCTTGCTGTGTCACCTACTTGATCCTTTTGGTTAAGCCGCTGTGTTTGGGGGTCTCCTCATCACAGCAGCTAAGCCTATACCCCATGTGATACCAAGAAGGAGGCACAGGGGCCCCAGTGGACCATAAGCTTTAGAAGTCCAGGAAGGGTTGAGCCTATGTTTCCATCCCCAGTTCAGGAACAGGCAGAGAGAAGGGGTCTAGAGACAGCGGTGGAAGGAGTAGGAAGAATGAGAAAGCAGATCTCTCCTGGGCCACAGACCAGCATATCCAAATGCCTGTTTCCCTCTCCCCTTGAAGCAAGACGAATCTTGTGTGTTCCAGACTGAACTGCGAGTTTGTTTATGCTTTGGTCTTCCCCATCACAGTAAATGGCACCCCTGGCCACCTAGGGGTCCACGCCAGAATCTTAGGGTGTCACCTTTGTCTCCCTTATCTGCTCTCACCCTCCTCAAGTTATCACCAAGTCTTGATTTTACTTCTTAAATTTCTTCCAACCCGTGGCTTCCCACTAGTTCCACCACTGTGTGTCCTAGCCTCAGCCACCATTGGTCTCCCTGCCTTCACCCTCACCTGCTACAGTCTCTCGTCCACTCAGCAGCAAGAGTGACCTTTTTGAAACATCATCAGAGAATGTCCCTCCCTGCCCTCAACCTCCTGTGGCTCCCAATTCACTCAGAGGAAACCCTGCCTGGTCTGGCTGTGTTACCCCTGACCAAGCATCTCCCTCACTGAATGTGCTTCTTCCACCGGGCCCGCACTTGGTCCTCAAACACAGGCAGCGTGCTCCCCCAGGGTTGCAGCCTTAGCCCAGCCAGGACTTCCCCCAGGACCACTCTCGTCTCCACTCTGCTCATCTGACATCTCCCTGCAGGATGGCGCTAAGGGTGGTTTGGACCCACCCGCTCTCTCATGCCATTCTTACTTGCAGTTTTAAGAATCACTGTAGAATGTGCTGGGGATGCAACATCCGGGGATAAGGAGCATCTGGCCAGAACACCCTGGGCTCTGTTCCTGTCCCTCCTGGAGCAGGATGTCCTATAGAGATTTAGCTCAGCAAGTTGCATTGTCCCGGGGATATGAAACCCAGGGCCAGCTGCTTTCCAGAGTCCTTCGGCTGCAGTGCAAATGGGGCACATGTAGACAGGACTCCATCCACCCTGGGCAGCTTTCCCGAGCCTGGGCGACCAGCTCGCCATGAATCCTAGGCTCTTCTGTCCCTTGCTACCTATCTCTGAGTAACAAGTCTGGTTTGCGTAACTTGCCGTAGGTGAGTGTTGTCTCACTGGACTCATGCAAGTGATAAATTAACACAACTCAAAGTGCAGTGGGCGAGGTGTTTAGAGTCCTCCCCTAGGATTAACATAGTGCACAGTGACTCTGCTTCACACTCCCCAACCTCCCTGCTTGAGCTAGGGTCGCCTGCACCAGAAGACTGTTTGACCCTGCTCTGCACCTCTCTCCCCGACCTATAGCAAGTTTCCAGTTACTGTCTCTCTCTGCACCATTTCACTGTCTTCATAGCCCTCCCCACACCTCCACAGGTTATAACTTCTTGTGTGTGTTTGCTCGCGTGTGTGTGCATGCGTGTGCATGTGTGTGTGCGTGTGTGTGTGTGACATCTGGTCTCCTCCCAAGACCATCTGCTCCAGGCAGGCAGAGTCGTGGTCGATTTGGCTCAGTGGTGCATCTCCAACACACAGCCCTGCGCCTGACACATTGTAGGGGCTCTTATGCTTGGGGATGAAAAACAGAAATATAGGCTGCCTTAGTTTGAATAACTTCATGCAAGAGCAGAGGGGGACCCGGGGATGGCACCAACGTTCTGGAGCAAGGCGGGTCAGCGGGGCTGGCTGTCCGGATGGGAGTTGATCTGGACAGAGCACACCCAACAGATCTAGCACTCACACCCAGGCTGCACACCACACAGGCACCCTGGACACTCACTGCAGGTGTGAGACAGGTTCACTGTGCACCAGTATCAGTCCCAGGGGAGGACTCAACACCTTGGGCCAGGGCATCACAACTTGGGCTGTGCCAATTTCTATCACTTGCCCCACTGCAGCGAGACAGAACACTTGCACACACTGGCCCCCTTAGCCATGCATTTCACTGCCACCATGACCGGCCCCACCACTTCATTATCTGAGAAATGGGAGGGCTCATAAACCAGTTGCAAATCTAGTGCTCCCTGTGGCCCTCAGTGTAGAGTGTGGACAAGCCTCGGGGGTTGATGCGGTCTAGGCGTGGGAAGATCGGTGAGAGAACCTGACTCCAGAGAGGGAGTCTTGGAAATGTGGTCTCACCACCCCCAGCAGCAGCATATAACAGCATTCAAGGTGTGCCCACTGGGATTCCCTCCTCCTGGGAGCCTTCTCCAACCAATCCCCTTCCAGCTGCCTTCAGGAGCCCCATACCCTTTCTTCCCCTTCCTGGGTTCTTGCCCATCCCCAGCTTCATGGTTGTGGCAGCCCATGGCTTATAATGGGCTTAATAAAAGCACAGGAAATTATGAGAGCACCAAGCAGGTGGGCAGCTGGACCTGGCCTCCCACTGTAGCATTCCAGGGGCCCAGACGTTCCCTCTGCCTGGCCCTGACAATGTGGGCATGTCACCTGGAAGTGGCCAACCAGATTGTCCTGCCCAGAGTTTGGATTTGAAACACAACTCAGAGAGGCAGGGGCATTTTGGATTCATTCCGGGAACCTCAGGAACAGCATCCTGATGCACAGTTCTCGAGGCCCTGACCAAGGCTGTGTTCCCTGGCCTCAGCAGCTTCGGTTCCATGTGTACCAAGCATGGTTCTCCAGCCTTCCTGTAGACTCTGTGAAGCCTCTAAAAGCCATCTGCATTAGTTAGGCGTGTGTTCAGCTGCATATACCAAAAAACCCCTGCTATGGTTTGAATATTTGGCCCCTCCAAAAATCATGTTGAAATTAATCCCCAATACGGCAGTATTGAGAGATGGGGCCTTTAAAATGTGATTGGGCCTCAAGAGCTCTGTCCTCAAGAGTAGATGAATCCATTCATGGATTAATGAGTTAATGGCTTAATGGGTTATCATGGGGGTGGGACAAGTGGCTTTCTAAGAAGAGAAAGAGAGACCTGAGCTGGCACACTCAGCTCCCTTGCCATATGATGCCCTGCACCATTCTGGGACTCCGCAGAGAGCACCTAGCAGCAAGAAAGCCCTCGCTAGAAGCAGCCCCTTGCCCTTGGACTTCTCAGCCTCAAGAACTGTAGGACATAAATTCCTTTTCTTTATTAATTGCCCAGTTTCAGATATTCTGTTATAAGCAATAGAAAATGGACAAAGATGACCCTGTTTCCATGCTTAGCCAAATAGGGTTTTGGCCTTCTCTGGAGGTTGGCAGGCCAGGGCTGGGGCAGCTGCTTGCGGCTGTCATCTAGAACACAGGCTCCTTCCAGCTCCTGGTCCTCCATCCTTAATATGTGGTTTTCATCCTCATGCAGGCAGTGAGAAGATGGCAGGGTAGAGAGGGAAAGGCCTGTGCCAGCCTTTTTAGGAAACAATAGCCTTTTAGGAACCCACCAAGCAGAGTGTCACATCCCTCTAGACAGAACTGGGTCTGGTGGCTACCTGTAGCCAGAGGACATCTGGGGAAGGAGCCTCAAGGACACATCACTCCTCTGAACTAAACTGGTGTCTGTTAGGAAGGAGGAAGGAGGAGAATGGATGCAGGGTAGATCAGCAGCAGCAGCAGCTGCCACAACTGCCTAAACTTTTCTGTCTGCCCAAGCCAGAGCCATTTCTGGGTGATTGGAACTAAGATCCACATGGGGGGAACCCAATCCACCTGAGGGTACTGGGAATCTTCCCTGAGGAAGTGACATTTGAGCTGAGATCTGAAGGATACTAGGGGTGACCCTGACAACACAGTGTAAGAGGAGAATTCCAGGCAGAAGGAACAGGAGGGAAATGCTGACGGAGAAGACAGCATGGGATATTTGAAGGAAAGAAAGCAAGCCAGCATGACCAGAGAATAGACAACAAGAGAGGGCAAGGAGAAAGGGCTGGAAAGATAGGAGAGGGCTGGCACTGGGCCCTATGGGCTGTAGTAAGGGTTTGTGACTGCTCTATAAGCAACAGGACCAGCCACAAGTTTTCCACAGAAGATTAACATGACTTTTAAAGATCATCCAGGCTTGGAGGGGGCCAAGAGAAGTGTGTATGAGTCAAAATAAATTAATCCTGTAACAAAGAGCCCCCAGATCACAGTGGATTGAAACACCAAAGGTTTATTTCTCACTCATGTCACATCCAATGCAGAGTGGCCCAGGGACTCAGCTCCACACAGTCATTCAGGGATCTAGGCTTCCCCCATTTTGTGCACCTCCATATTTGACATGTGGCCGCCAAGGTCACCTTGGCATCTTCCAGCTAGCAAATGAAAACAGAGAACATGGGGAGGAGGATGCAGGGTTTTGGAGGTCAGGCCTGGAGGTGGTGTGTGTCACTTCTGCCCACATTGCTTTGGCCATGATTCAATCACATGACCCCAGCTAACTGCTAGGAGCAGGGAATGTGGCCTCAGGCAGTGCTCAGGAGGAAAGGAGGTGACATAGATATTGCTGTCCACTAGCAGTCTTTGCCACAATCCACCCCTTGCCACCACATACTCATAAGGCCCTCTTTCCTACACATAGAAAAAGCTCATCCTCTCCCCAAAGGTTACAACCCAAAACTCATCCAGCCACTGCATGGTCTGCTGGCCTGTGGACTATAGAGAAAATATGTTCATCATCCCCTTACACACACTCATGCACACACATACACACACACGCACACACACATACACACAATATGATGGTGAGGCAGGGATAAGATAACCTCAGTAAAAACTCCCATTCCGAAGAGAAAGGAATGGCAGCCACTCAACAGCAAGCAGTCCATTGTGCAGGGTCCATTGCACAGGGGCAGGGACTGAGAGATTTCCCTACTCTGGCGGTCAAGGGTGTCCCCTGACTAGACTCTGGCTTTGCTCTCTTAGAAAACTCCTTGTCCAGCTGGGCGCAGTGGCTCATACCTGTAATCCTAGCACTTTGGGAGGCTGAGGCAGGCGGATCATTTGCAGCAAGGAGTTCAAGACCAGCCTGGCCAATACATGGTGAAACCCTATCTCTACCAAAAATACAAAAATTAGCTGGGGTTGGGGGTGTGCACCTGTAATCCCAGCTACTTGGGAGTCTGAGGCAAGAGAATCGCTTGAACCCAGGAGGCAGAGGTTGCATTGAACCAAGATCGCACCACTGTACTCCAGCCTGGGTGGCAAAGGGAGACTCTATCTCAAAAACGTAAGAAAATAAAATAAAATTTTCTCCATTCCCACCCACCCCCCCCACTGAGTTCACCCTTTTTAAGCTCTTTCTTGTTAATTTTTCTCCGCGGCTCCCTCTGATGTGGGAGTGCAGTGGAGTTCCCTCCTCAGATGCCACAGAGTTTTCGGAACCTACTTCCTGCTTATGGATAGTAGGGGACCCCAAGGATATTTTAAGTTTCAGTCAAAGACTCTTCTTAGTCCAGGATCATTTTGTCCTTATCAATGCAATTCCCTCTATAGCCAACTTTCTGATCTCTTCGCCCCCTGTCAGTCCTATGTGCCAGTCAATGATCATACCCGTGGTTCTTTCCTAGACTTAATTATCCAGCCCCATTTATTTTTTCCCTGCTTCCTTGCCTCCCTGCCTTTTCCTACCAACATAATAATGACAATCTCGAGGCTATGTAATTGAGTGGAAATGTCACATCCTTCTTCTAATCTTCACTGCAGCCTGAAGTGTCTCTCACTCTGATTTCCTACTGTTTCAGTTCCAGATGTGCTTAATTTTCCAACCCTGAAAAGCCCCTCTTTCTGTTCCCTTTTGTTTCTGCTTCAAATCAGCTGGCTGTGACTCTCCTGAGCTCATCTCTTTCCTGTAAGACCTTGCCAAATGCGGCCCATGGTAGCCAAGACACACTAATCTGTTGATTCCTTCCAACCACTTCCCCTGGAGCTACAGGCTTAATGCTGGTGTGCTCTGTCTTCCCAGCTATCATAGGCAACTGTTCTCCCAAATACTTTACCACTTCGTAACATGGACTGCCATATTTCACAACCTCTAATATCAGTTTCCACACTGTCACTCCACAGCCAATGTCACACTTTACAGGTTCTTCTGGTAATGCCCATTTCAGATTACCAATGTTTGTATTGGCTAGAGAAAGCTAACAGCCCTAAGTCTCAGCAGCTCATCACCATGAAGGTCTATTTCTCGCTCCTGTTATAGTTCAAGGAGGCTTGGCCAAGGGGCTCAGCTTCACGCAGTCAATTCAGGACTGAGGTTCCTTCTGCGTTGTGCACCAATGTCTTCACTGTGTGGCCTGGCGGCCGCCCTGGCATCATCCAGCCAGTGAGTGGAGACAGACTGTCTACAGGAGGAGGTCGCCTTTTCTGGGCCAGACCTCAAAATGGCAGGCATCGCTTCTGTCCACAGCTCAGGGGCCAGAACTCAGTCATTAACAGGAGGTCAGCCTGAGGGATGTGCTTATCCGTGTGCCCAGGAAGAACGGCAGCATCCCAGATTTCAGATCTGGGGTTTAGCAGGTGCCCACAGGGGCCTCAGTTCGTGCTCCCTTGCCTGGATGCCTCCATTCTGCCTAGAGCATGCCTTCACAGCCTCCAGGTTTCTGATCCATGGGTGACACTTCCCTCCCCCAGGCAGGAGGAGAGGAGAACAGGTGCAGGGTAGACCAGCAGCAGCAGCTGCTACAACCGCCCAAAACTTTCTCTCCACCCAAGCCAGAGCCACTTTTGGGTGAGTGTAACTAAGATCCACGATTGATGTGGGGGGACCCTAACCACCCCATATCCACCCCAGGCAGAAATGGCAAGTGCCTGCCCTGTAGTCTATACAGGCCTCTTCCCAGCACTCCTCAGTGAGGATGGCAATGGTCCCCTTAATTGACATCCAGAGCTCAGGATACAATAACAACATCTGACTCACCTCCATGTGCCCAGTGTGGCACAGCACGAAGCCTGGCATGGAAGAGACACCCGTTAGTGTCTGTGAAAAACCAAATGTCAGCCAGGACATTGGCTCCGAGTGACAGGTGGCTTGCATTAGCTATACTTGCCAGCTTGGCAAATGTATCTGACAGATATCTCATGTCCCCCACCTCGCATGTGCTGGGCCATGCCTGCCCTCCAGCTGTGGCTGCAACAACCAGTTCTGCACAGGATCAACCCAGAGTGCCTCACATCCCAGCCCTGATGATCTCTCATGGCCCTGATGAAGCCACCACATGGGACAGGGTACTTTCCCACAGAGCCATGCTGACACATGGGCAAACCAGAAGTGCGGGGAGGGAAGAGATGCTCCACTCCACAAGGACTTAACCTCCTCCCTGGGAGGCACAATCCTGAGGCACCCAACACACTCCACAGAGGGCCCCCAGCAGGCTTGAGCCTTCATTGCCCACAGCAGTGACTGGCTCAATAATGCCCCCTTGGACTGGCCTTGGGGGCTTCTATCTCACTCGCCTCAATCCTTCTTGTCCCTGGGATTGTGCCTCAAAATAAACTGCCAAGTCCTAAACCCTTGCCTCAGGCTCTGTGTTTAGCTGGGAGCCCAAAGCTAAAAGACACATTTTTCAAACTGACAAGAAGTACAACAAACAGAAGCCACCTGCTGCTCAAAGCCAGTGTCCTGACCAACATTTGGTTTTTGACTGACACCAGTCAGTGCCTCTTCCATGCCAGGCTCCATGCCATGACAGGCTGGGCACACAGAGATGAGTCAGATGTTGTTCTTGCACCCTGAGCAAGATTGGTGACTTTTCCCAGACTGGAGGGCCCCTACACCCCCAGAAAACTGGCCTGTTCAAAGAAGACCTGACACTTGAGCTGTGTGCTGCTCCTGGAAAGACGGCTGTCTCCCTTGGTACCCCCTACCCAGTCCAATCCAGCTGTCACCAGCCTAGTTGACTTCCAACATCCTTTTCATCCTGAAACTCCCTGCCATGGGGACTGTGGCATGTGTCCATCACACAGGAGGAGAGGACCAAATCCTCAGCTTGTCAGGCAAGGCTCCCAGAACCAAGCTCCCCCCAACCCACCCTCTTACATCTTCCTTCCCTCCTCAGTGTTCCCACCAACACCCACATGACAATTTCCACTGCTTTGGGTGCATTGCATCACCCTCCAAAATCCACATACTGAGGTCCTAACCCGCAGTATCTCAGAATGGAAACTGTATCTCAAACAGGGCCCTAAAGAGGTAATTATGGTGAAATGAGGTCCTTAGGGTGGGCCCTAATCCAGGCTGATTGGTGTTCTTATAACAAGAGGAGATTAGAACACAGATGTCCAGAGGAAAGACCATGTGAGGACCCAGGGAGAAGACGGTATCTACAAGCAAGAAGAGAGGCTGCAGGAGAAACCAATCCTTTCTCTTGTTTAAGGTCCCCTATTGGTGGTTCTTTGTGATAGCGAATACACCCCCTCCACACCTCCGTCCTCACCCTGGAATGCCTTCTCCTCCCGCTCAGCTCACCAGGTCCTGTGCCTCTCGGGCCCTTCACACACTTCCACTTTCAGGAGGCTATGTCTCGCTGGAGCCCTTCCCTGGCCATGAAGTAAGTGACTTCCCTACTTCATCTGTGGAATAGGACAGCCACATCTCACTCATGGGAGAAGGCACCATAACATGCATAAAGCACCTCGTGGTGCTCACAAAAGTTGAGGATTTTTCAGAAACAAAAAAACTCCATCTCGACAGCTCTGCTTAGAGAACATTCTGACTGACTGAGCTAGAATCTGCTCTCCACCCCATTGAGCCCAGCCTTGTGTCTGCCTGTGTGCCCTGTCCTGGGGTAGCCTGCAAAAGCCAGAGCTTAGCCACAGACCCCCTACCCCCCACAAGGCTCAGCAGCCTCAGACCCTCCCTTCTGACAACCAACAGCACAATTTTGAGGCCTTTTATCCCATCAAGTCAGGCCCCAGAGACAACACATTCACTGTGTCAGCTGGCCCATTTGGGGAGAGTCCAGAAAAATTACTGAATATGCAAAGAGAATGCAAATGAGCTGCTTCTGAGCCCGAAGTGTTCCCTTTGGCATTCTTTAAGGGCCTGCTTTAGCGAGTCGATATAAATGCCTGTAAGTGGCACAGAGCAGCTGTTGGCATGGAAACGGGGCTTCCATGGTGCTTAAGGAGACTTCAAATCAGCCCTGGAACCAACTATGCTAAACATCCTCTCCCTGCGATCTTGTTCACACTCAAAGTTCCCACTTCAGCTGGAGAGAGGGTGAGCGTGACTTCAGATGGTGAGTGCTGAGTTGAGATTCAAGAGATTTGCCCCAAAACGGACACAAGCTTTAAAGTCACACAGGCCTAAGTTTAAACATTGGCTCCCAAAATGCCCAGCGGTGAGACTGTGGGTGGATTGCCAGATGCCTCTGGGTCTTTGTTCCTCACTGTAAAATGGCTAAGTTGTGGGGCAGCTGTCCTGAGGATACAACCACTTAGAGGGGTCCTTACAACCCCACCCAGCCCTGGGCAGAGGCTGCCAGGGGCTCCCATGCGCCCAGAGCAAGGCACAGGACACATGAACACTCAACATTCCGTCCTCCCTGTGTCCTCCCTCCACACCAGGAGGAAGGAAGAAACTTATCTCAAGTCGATCCATACATCTTGTGGGCTATTTTTATTTGTGTTCCAGGTGAAATAAAACAAGTTAAAGCAGAGCATGAAATCTGAGGATTCCACCTTAAGGGGAAAAAAATCAACCTTTGCAATAACAAATAGTTGGAGCTGGTGCACTACTTGGGTGAAATTGTTACCCCTCAAGACAAGTCTAAACTCTTCAGCGTTATGAAAAGTCGGAGGGTTGCTTTGCCACCGAAAATTTATGGCCCCCAAATCATTTCTAAAAGACAGCACACATTCCCAACTGAGGGTTTCCTTCTGGTACAAACAGCTCCCGTCTCTGGGTGAGCTGGGGAGGCCCTTGGCTGCCACATTTGGGGACACAGGGCAGGTGGTGCTTTTCTGTCTGAGGGGTCTGCTCTATGGGGCCCCCCACAAAACCCAGCACATAGTAAACACTCAACAAATATTCTGTCTTTGTGTATTTCTGCCTAGTGGCAGCACTGAAAGATGGATTGGGAGGGTTTCCTCTCCCTAGAATGCCCTTGCCACCACCACCCACCCCCCCACCAGACACACAAATAGAACCTCAGCTCTGGCTGCACGCTCACCACTCACCAGCAGAGGATTGAAGGCAGTTGTCCCCATACCCCTCCTCTAAGGAACACATTCACCCTTGAAGATGAAGAACCAGAACTTGCCTACACTGAAGGAAACTTCTAGACCAGGTGGTTTATCCCTGAGTTTTATGGATGTGGAAACCAAGGCTCGAGGGCTACAAGGGAATCTGCCAGGGCCACATGGAGGTGGAGCTGAGACCCAAAGTCCTGGCTGACTCACATGGTCAGGGACAGCTTCACATCCAGGGTGGGCAGGTTTAAAGACCCAGACCCGCCCTTCCCTGGCACTGGTCTGTCCACGGGCCCCAGGGCCTCTGAGGAGAGGTGCTAGCTGACTGCATACTTTCACATCTCTGTTGACTTTGGAGACTGGAGGTGTCCCCAGCTCAAGAGCCTCAATGGGTCCCCGTCTCCACCGTGTGGTCAGTGGGCCTTGGTGGCTTCCTCTGCCCTCTGCTAGCCAGCCTGCCATCTCTGTGCCTCCTCCCAGATGAGCTGCGGTCTGACCGGGCTCCTCTTTGTCCCCCTTCAGGCGGGGTCATTCTCACACTGTACCCCTTTCCTGGCCTCCCAGCAGCCCTCTCAGTGCCCAGCCTCTCTCCTCAATGGCACCTCTTTAGGTCTCTAATTTCCCAGGGTTCTACTTGCTGGTCCCTCTGGCTTCACAGCCTGAGCTGCTCCCCATAGCCCACTGCCTCCATCTGACGCCATGCCAGAAGGCAGGGCAGAGCTCTCCTTCCTCTGTCCCCACCGAGCCTAGCAGCAGTCAGCCATGACACCTCCTGAGCACAGATGAAATGCCAAGAGGCCTGTGCTGAGCCCACTCCAGGCACCACATACTTTAATCCACTCTGAGGCTCAGAGAAGCTAAGTGACTTGCCCAAGGTCACACAGCAGGTAAGAAACAGAGCAGGGAGTCCTAGAAGGTCAGTTCAGACGAGTTGGGAGTCACAAACGGATGCAGCTTAGGGGCCAGTCGGAGCACATTAATGAGGGCCCTGGCTCCAAAGGGGTGTGGTGGGGGGAGGACATGTCCTCCTCCTTAGTGGGGCGTAGCCCCCAGCTCCATTTGGAGGTTAGCAGCTTGGGAACACCAGTAGGATCAAAGTTTCTGATCCTTCAAGAGAAGGTGGAAACCCAAATTTGTATGGGAAACCTCCTACATTTGAACGTCAACACCTGCCCTAATGTTTTATGTAGGACAAGACAAGGAATATACATCTGCAGGCCTGACCCAAGCACCGGGGCTGCCAGTATGGGACTTGGGGTTCTTTCCAAATAACAGTTTCAGAGCACGAGTGTACAGCCCCTTTCTACAGACAAGGAAACTGAGGCATTTAAAACAGACCATGGAGGTAAATCTTGTCCTTCTCTCAGGGGCTGGGAGCTAGGACCACATTTTATAGATGAGAAGATGGAGGCTTGGCAAGGTTTGGTGCATGTCCATAGACCCAGGACCCGAGGCTTCTCTGGCTGACCAGGGGACGGACCCCCGGGCTCAGCAGGCTGTCACCCCAGTGTGGCTGCACTCATTGCTCCCTTTGAAGTTCAAAGAATGGGCCTCACCCCTCCAAAGCAGGCAGTAAATCAGGCAGGAGAAAGGAAACTGTCCATCCCCGCTGAGTTATGGCAGCCACGTCGAGACAGCCCCCACCCTCCGGGACCGCCGGCCCCACCCTTACCTGCCCCCGCCCGCCCTCTCCTGCCCCCTCTGCCCTGGCCCATCTCCCCCTACCCCCACCTCTGGCTCCCAGGGTGTCTGGCTGGAGACTTCTGCAGGACTCTCCCTCCAACCCCATCTACGTCTAAGGCAGTCTGGAGGCCCCTCCATGCCTTCTCTATCAAAGAGTGGTTTGGCCCGTGCTTGCATACCTCCTGGGATGGGAAGCTCTCTCTCATGCCCAGTCAGCTTTGACCTGGACAAAGCTCTCCCTTCCGTGGGTTTGGAGCAGCTCCCCAGTGCTCTCCCATCTCACTCCCATGGGCCGGCCCTACACTCTCAGTCACAGGCCCATCTCCTCCCACAGCCCGATACAGCCCTGCAGAGACAGGGGGACAACCACTGCAGTCACCACAGGTGGCTCTCAGTGTCCCAGGCTACCCAGGGAGGGAGACAGTGCCCTGCCACAGGGGGCCTGAGGGTTCTGGTGGAAACTCTAAAGTGAGGGTGCATGTGAATGATTCGCACTTGAAATTGTGTGAACTCGTGGGTGAAATGCATGGGTTGGGGCAGTGGGGTGTGCACCTGCGGGAGCTCAGCCAGTGTGCGACTGTGTGTGACCCCAGCCTCTAAGGACGCGGCCATGAGGCAGTGCATCAGTGAGTGTGCGTGCACATGAGCGTGACTGTGCAGTGTGTGCAGAGGGGGCCGGTGGGGCAACAAGGGGAGCCCAGGGTGCAGCACAGTGAAGACACGTGAGTGTGGGAGGCGGTGAGCCTCTGAGCATGTGTGAGAACACAGGAATGTGTAAGAGTGTGTGTGAGTGTAAGTATGTGAGAGCTGTGTGAGTGTGAGGATGTGAGTGTGTGTGAGGGTTGTGAGAGAATGTGGGATGAGAGTTGTGAGTGTGTGACAGTGTGGGTGAAAGTGTGTGGGAGGGAGTGTGAGTCTGTGTGTGTGAGAGTTGTGTGGGTGTATGTGCCTGTGTATGAGGATTGTGAGAATGTGGGTGTGAGAGTGGTGAGTGTGGGTGTGGGAATGTGTGTGTGAGAGAGTGAGAATTGTGTGGGTGTGAGGGTTGTGAGACTCTGGATGTGAGTTGTGAGTGTGTGGGGGTGTGAGTGTGTGTGTGAGTGTGTGAGAGTTATGCGGGTGTGAGGGTTGTGTGTGTGTGTGAGAGAGTTGTGTGTGGGGTGTGTGTGTGTGAGTGTGTGAGTTGTGTGGGTGTGAGGGTTGTGTGTGTGTGTGAGTTGTGTGGGGGGTGTGTGTGTGTGAGTGTGTGAGAGTTGTGTGGGTGTGAGGGTTGTGAGATGAACTCTGGATATGAGTTGTGTGTGGGGGTGTGAGTGTGTGAGTGTGTGTGAGGGTGTGAGAATTGTGTCGGTGTGAGGTATGTGAGATGGACTCCGGATGTGAGTTGTGAGTGTGTGGGTGGGTGTGAGTTGTGTGGATGTGACTGTGTGCCTGTGTGTGAGTGTTATGAGAGAGAATGTGGGTATGAGCTGCAAGTATGTCTTGTGGGTGAGTGTGTGTGACAAGGAGGTTGGCGGCTGAGGTGGCGGGTGGGCTGCCTGCCCCAGCCTGGTGGGACAGTCCAGTGGGACAGCCCTGGGCCGGTGACAGGAACAGTGCTGGGCTCCTCCCTGGATGCGATCTGAGGAGAGGTCGCGGGGGAGAGGTGAGGCACTGGCTGCGAATCTCAGGATACTCGGTCGGGGGTGCTCAGCCACTCCAGGGCATTCCTCTCCTACTCAGCACCTCCTGGGGCAGACAGAGGGGGCTGGTTCCTGACTCACCCAGGATCCCTGGGTTCCTGGGCCGGGGCGGCAGCCGAGGGGGCAGGTATGGTTCCTTCTTTGAGGGCTGACTGCAGGCCCTGGACAGGCGCTGCCCCTGGAACCCACCTCTGGAGAGAGGCTAGCGCCTTCCTTCCAGGCTGCCATGAAGGCCAGTGCCTTCCTGCTGTAGTCCAGGTCCAGGGCCACCCTTCTCCCTGTGGGGCAGGCCCAGGGGACAGCCCAGGGAGGCCCTGCCCCCTCTAGACCCTCACCTGCTCTGCTGCAAGTCAGCCAGGGCCCCAAGCCAGATGCCTGGGCGCCGTCCTGACCAGCCACTCTCTGGCCCCACATCCAACCCACCGCCAAACCCCTAGGTTCTTCTCCATCTCTCAGCAACCCATCCCCAGCTCTTGGTCTCCACCGCAACCATCCGGCCAAGCCACCACCACCTCCCACCCGGACCACACAGCAGCTTCTTCCATGACACATTCCTGGAGACACATGCATATGGCTGTCCACAGATGTGCACATGTGCACATGCAGGCGCCCACATACACACACACACACACGGACACGCACATACATGCACACACATGTGCACACACGCGCACGCACACACACGGGCCTGAAAGAGGAATTAAGAAATGCCACGAAGCTCAGAGCAGGGAAAGGTATTTTCCGCGTAGAGTCCCTGGAAGAGGAAGAGAACCCCTGGCTAGAGTGTCTTTCCTCATGAGAACGCTGAGAGGCTGCAACACTCATCTCTGCTTTACAGAGGAGACGGACGCTCCAAGCAGGAAGCAGCTCCCCCAAGCTGCACACTCCAGAGCCTGGGGTGTGGCCGTGACACTGCCCAGCAATCCACATCTGGCTTCTGCCCTCCTGCCATCCAGGGCCTATGGGGGTGATGGACAACGCCTTGATGCCACTTCCAGCCAAAGGTATGGGAGCTCAGAAGTCCAGCTAGGGGTGGGCAGGCTTCTGGAAAGAGGTGTCCGTGAGCTGGCACTTGTGTCCAGCCACAGCCCTGACCCCTGGGCACACACAGTCCACCCAACCCACTGCCCCTTACACCAACAACTCACAAGACCAAACCGACCCTTCCCCAGCACCTCTGGGGGCAGTAAGGATTCCCGCGCCCTCTGGCTTCAGGCTGAATGCGGCCAGGGAGCACAGGAGGAGAAGGGAGGCCAGAACTTGTCCCAAGGCCCCTGTCTCGCAGCCCTCTTCTCTGTTCCTGTCTTTCTCCTGGCTTCTCAGGCCCAGGAGGAGTACCCTTGTGGCCACCAGCCCTGATGTCCTGCACAATGGGCTCTAGACACTGTGCCCTTTTCTCTGGAAATAGTCCCTTGATTGAATATCTCCCCTCCCCACCCCGGCCCGTGCCCTTCCAGTTCAAGTGGGCCTCTGTTTCCCGCTGTGGTCCTGCACCCACCCCCAGGCCTTCTGCAAGTCACTCACACACTCCCCTTCCTAGGAGGGCTCCTCCCTGGCCTTGCTTGGGCCAGGTTCCGTGTCCCCACTAAGCTACCACAGGCCAGGGGTGGGGGTTACTATTTGGCCACAGTCTGCACAAGGCCCGGGGTCAAGGAAGGAGCCAGCAGCCCACACAGGCCACTGTGGCAGGAATGGACTCCATGCAGACAAGTTCCCCCACCCTTCCTCCTGAGCTCAGCCTCGGTGTGCTGGGTCTGGGGCATTCATGGCACATCCCAGAGAAGATACAAAGAAGCCACTAGACACAGAGACCTGGGGTTCAGGACAGAGGTCTGGGCAGCAGGCAGAGCTCCAAGGGTCTCCAGGGTGTAGGAGATTCTAGAAATAGTTCCTTGACGTAACTACCCAAATCTGTGTGCCTCTCTCACTGCCCCCTGCTCCCAGCAAGTGGAAGCTTTGTGTAGGCAAAGGCTGAGAGTCACTTGCTACCTTTAAACACAAAGCAGCAGACTGCAGTGCCACACACAGTAGGCGCTCAGTAAAGAGATCCTCACTCGAAGCACAGAAACACAATGTCTGAGCCCAAGGGTCTTTGGAGATCAAAGACTCCCAGAGGAAGCTGAAAACTCAGAGGTCCACAGGGGCCCAACAGTTGCCATAAATGAAGGGAATGGGCCAGTATGGGTCATGGGGAGCTGGAGAGCCCCTGTTCTGGATGCAGGGACTCCACTGCCAAGAGCCGTTGACCGTGGACCTGCAGGGGTGTGGGCCCAAGGTGCACAATGGGCTCACATCAATGGCTTCTCCCCTCATCTAAGGCTGTCTTTCTATTGAAAACAAATTGGAGTCTCCAAGAATCTTAGTGGCCCAGCTATGCACAGCACCAGGACAGAAGTCTAGCCCAGGTCCCCAAGGAGCATGGGCGTGGCCGGGCTGGTGAAAGCAGCAGGTGGTGTTGGTGCCAAGCCCAGATCTCCCTTGTCAGGAGGTGCACCCATCCCTCAGCCATTGCCAAGGTCTCCACCATTGACTCACAGCCACACTTTACTGGAGAAGCACCCACAAGCGCCCGGAAATACCAAAAAGGTTTATGCATCATCCCACCCGCACCCCCAGGGCTGCCTGTAGCTGTTACAAGGTCCTGTAGGACTGGACTTCAGCTCCACTGTGCCCTTTACTCCCCAGCACTCCCCATGGGGTCAGGCTGAGTCTAGACTTCTCCTGCACCCTCATGCTTGCTTGGTGTCATCCCCCACCTCATCTGCTTCTCTCCGTCAGTAAGCACAGGCACCCAACCCCTGTCTCAGGCTCTGCTCCTAGGGAAGCAACCTGAGCAGCAAGGGTGGCAGCGGGAAGACTGGGTGGGCACAGCGAAGGCCTGAGCACCCCTGAAGATGAGAGGAGGGAGACAGATGCGGTGTGCAGAGAAGGAAGCTGCTGGGGAGAGGGGTCCCCATGCAGCCGCGACCGGCAATCTCCAGGGGAAGTGTCCAAAGACACCAAGTGGATTGATAGTCATTGTCAATGTGGAGGAAAACCAGGGAACCGTCATTATCACCATCTTCCCTAAGGAATTCCGCAGCCAGTCAGTCAAAACAACTCATTGAAGGCCTGCTGGGTGCTGCGGCTGTGGGGGACACATACAGGTGGGTGAAGCCGCAGCCTCTTCAGCCTCATGGAAGTGGCTGCCTGCTTCTATCCTTCCTTTTGTCCACCTGTCCTTTCTCTCCAGATCGCCTTTCAGCCCTTACATTCTTCCACATTCTGTTTATAATAGATTTCATGTGTGCAGCACAGCTAAAGTTTCTTGAAACCCTAAGAGAGGAATCGAAGGAAAGCAGCTCTGGAAAAGCCCCAGAGAGGGAGATACTGAGTCAGAACGCAAATCCCAGAGGGCTTCAGAGAGAAGGAGACCCCCGAGTTGCCCTGAGGGAGGAGCACATGAAGGGTGAAGCAAGATTTGATCTGGGTAAGGGGAAGGCTGTGATTTTTGAGCTGGCAGCATCTCATCTCTCTCTTCAAGCCCCCAGATGTTTCTCAGAATCTCCCCTTTGCCATTCTAGGGGCCCTCTTGGCAGAAAGGGGCGCTCGCCTCCCACCATGGAAGTTCAAGGCTCCAGCTCCCTGCTCCCTGCCCTATGGCAGCTCCAGGTGGGCATGGATATGGGCTGAGCTGGTCACATGTCCAGCCCAGGACTCTACGTCTTGAGAGAGCCACCCACAGGCTGCAGAAGACTGAGGAAGGCTGAAGGAAGGCCACATGGTCCCTGCCAGCTCCCTAGAGAGCCCTTCAGACTGGCCCCTTTTTGTAAACATAATGCCAGATTCGGTGGTGGTTGAGCCCCTCACTTTTCTGTCCCTTTGCTCTCTGTAGGCACGTATCTGTGAATTACACACAGTATTATTTTGACTGATTTTGCATTTTATACAGAATTATCAATTGCAAGTATCCTTCTTGCACCGTGCTTAGTCTGGCTCAGTGTTGTATTTTTTGAGATTTATCTATGCTGACCTTGGTGGCTCAAGTTCATTCATTTTAATAGCTGTATAGTTATTCCAAAGTATGACCACTACAGAACTGCCCAGATGAGCCACAGATTTAAGCACAATAACAAAAGCTTATATTTTAAGCAAGCATGTTTTGGGTTGTTTTGTCATGTAGCAGTACCTAACTAATGCAGACAACATGTGTCTTCGGATTTAGCCGCTACAGACAGAGAAAGCAGGCTTACATGTCTCTTGGTGCCCACACATGTAAGCAATTCTTAGAAGTGCACTCAGAGTTGGTGTCACAGGTGGGGAGAGTTTGTCCATCATCAGCTAATCTGGATCTTCTGGCCGCTTTCTGGACTGACCCCAGTGATTCTGTGCCCTCCCACTATCTCTTCAATGAATTCTCATTTCCCCTAGACAATGAGAGGAACCAACCAGCAGACCTGAACTTCTAAACAATAATCAATGGTTATTTTCTAACTTCTTTTTTAATTATTGTTACTGATTTGGGGGATGTTTTGTTACATGGCAATTGCTGATACAGCTACCTAAATCCAGCTGCAGTTGAAAAGCACCCATCAGCCAGGCGCAGTGGCTCATGTCTGTAATCCCAGCACTTTGGGAGGCCAAGGCAGGCAGATCACCTGAGGTAAGCAATTTGAGACCAGCCAGGCCAACATGGCGAAACCCCATCTCTACTAAAAATACAAAAAAAAAAAAAAAAAAAATAGCCAGGCTTGATGGCAGGCGCCTGTAATCCCACCTACTCAGGAGGCTGTGGTAAGAGAATCACTTGGACCTGGGAGGCAGAGATTGCAGTGAGCTGAGATCATGCCACTGCACTCCAACCTGGGCTACAGAGCAGGACTCTATCTAAAAAAAACAACAACAACAACAACAAAAAACACCCATCCAGCTTCTTAGATCCAAGTTCTTTGAAATCAAGAGAAGGAATTCCCAAGCAGTCACACTCACACCAGCTGGTTGGAGCATCCTCATGCAAAAAAGTGACTATCAGAGCTCTTTAACCCCTCTAAACTGGGGCTCAGAATAACTGGTCCCATTGCTCCTGCTGGAATATCATGCAAAGTAGGGCAGCTCCCCTCCCATCTCTGAGTCTCAGTATTCTTTATTGTCTGTAAAAAAGGGCCCTAATTTCTGACTCACAGGCACATTGTGAAAATTGAGTAAAATGATAGGATCTAGCACAGTTGCTCTATTTCAGTTCCTCTCCCCCGATGACTGAGTAAACTGGGGTACACCTCTGTCACTTTTTGGACTTCTTCATCTACAGTTTAGGAATAATCACTACTATCTCAGGAGAATTTGTGGAGTAGATGACAGAATGGATGTCAGATATTACATCAGGAAGGATGCCTTTCGTGACAAGTCACAGAAGACCCATTTTAACTAGTCCAAACTATAAGGGGAATTTATTAGATCACATAACAGAACATTCCAAAAGTGGATGGTTTCACACATGGTTTGATCAAGGCTCCAACTTTGTCTCTCTACAACTCTTTCTCCTCTACAGCCCTTTGGATGTTGGCTGTGCCTCAGGGTGACTGTCCTTATGCAGTGATTGACTTGGGCACTCACTATGGCTCCATCACTCTGACAAAAGAAAGGAGACTGTGCCTCCTGGTTCAGGCTAAGCAGTGCTCATGGTAGAGCTAAGGTAAAGACAGTCACCTTCAACATGTCATGATCACTGCATAGTGGGGAAAGGAGAGGATTGTGTGTGAAGAGGCCACACTAGGACCCTGACAGGTGTCCAGCCCTATGACAGACATATGGGTTAAAGTACCACCTCCTCTATCACTGGCATGTCCCTATCTGGGCCTCAGTTTCCCCTCCAGTAATATAAGGGGGCTGCCTGGATGTTGCCTCTCGACTTCCACCCTGCCCCAACTCCCAGAGCCCAGGCCTTGATGGACTAGTTTGAGTCTTAAGTGGGAGGCTAGGGCCCACTACCTGCCACTTGGGTGGAGTGGGCTCCACGGGCAAATGCGTCTGAACAGAACAAATTGCTAGGGCATTGTTTCTCATTCTTTCTCAGGGTGAATGATTTCCAGCAGCCGACTGGGTGGGTGAATGATTTCCCAACACTGCCAAGCCCTTTCCAAGACCATAATTGCATTTCTCGTGACAGGTTCCCAGTCGGGGCTCCCCGTCCAGGGCCAAGGTGTGGCAAACTCCATTCACACATTTTAAAGCCATCTATCTGTCTGCTTCCCGGCCACCTTCTGCCCGCAGCCTGGGGTCTGGACCCTTGGGCTACAACTGAAGAACTGAGAGTTCCAGTACTGGCTCTCACACTGCATCATCCAACATAGGGTCGCTAGCCGCATGTGGCTGTTTTAAAACCCATTTCTCAGTTGCACTAGCCACATTCCACGTGCTCAGTGGCCAAATGGCTAGTCTACCATATCAAACAGCGCAGCACGGAACATTTTCATTGCTGCAGTAGGTTCTATTGGCCAACGTGTCTCCAGCAGAAATTCGGTGGGAGACCCCAGGTAGTCCCTTCTCCCTTCTGACCCCGATGAATGTTTCCATCCTTTCCAGCTCTGACCCTCAGTTTCCTCCTCTGTAAAATGGGGGCGACAGTGCTAAGGGATATGTTTGTGAGATAAGGGCTGTGAAATGCTGAGCCCTGGGTTCAGGCTTGGGCCACTCCAGGAGAGGGGGAAGATGTCACAGGGGAGGGGCCTTTGAGCAGGCTTCACACAGAGAACTTGCTTGGTGTCCAATGCAACAGTCACTCCTTCTTCCTGTGGGGCTAAAATGCATAGTCCTAAGGAATAAATGATGATTGCCCATGCCAATCATGATGCCCATAATCATTTGTCTGCAATGGGGCAAGGGGTGACCATGTGACAGCAGGGGAAGTCTGCTGGAGGCTTCTGGGAAAACATGTCCTCCCTGATAACAGAGAAGCACATCCAAAGAAGGCCCCTTTGTAACCTGCACTCCCACTTCCTGCTTTGGCTCTATAATGCCTGATGCTTTTGCAGCCATTCTGGGGCCACGAAGCACCATCCAGAAGGGGAAAGTGAACACACTGGGGAAGCTGCATGGGAAGACGGAGAAGGCTGGTTCCTGATGTCTTTGTCTGCCCCCTCACCTCCAGGCTACTTTAAGATAAAAATGAATGTCCTTGGTGGATGGATTATTGCAGCCAAAAGCATCCTTAGTAATCCTCTTCCAAGGGTGAGTCAGTTTGCCAGGTGAGCAAGATGCAAAAGAACATTCCAGGCCAAGAGAGCAGTGTGCTGAGGACACAGGGGTGGGGGTCGAGTGCTGTGTCCTAGGAATGGAGAGTGGTAGGTGAGTGCGGTTGTAGGTAGAGCTGGAGTTGGGTGAGGGCAGCTCAATGCCAAGTGACAGAGTTCAGACTTTCATTTGCAGGCTGGTGGTGGAGTGGGGAACACCGGAGGGCTTTAAGGGATGGTGCTGAGTTACAGCGTGAACCATGGGTCAGGACAGGTTGGCAGGGGGAGACTGGAGGCAGGGAAGCCAGGGAGGAGGCAGGGGGGCTGATTGTGTGAGGCCAGAGTGGAAAGGAGGTAAGGGAATTGGGAGGGAGGGAGAGGGAAGGAGCAGACAGGTGTTGGTGACTGAGCTACTGAGGTGATGAGGGGAAGAGGAGCTGAGGATGGAGAAGGAACCAAGGACAGGGCCCTGGGGATGTGGACACTGATGGAGACTTGGGGAGCAGAGGGAGCAGAGAAAGCCAGGAGACGAATGCAGAGACGGTTTCCAGAAGGAGGGCTGGGTACCTGCGTGGAATACCGCTGAGCCCTGGGTGCTGTCTTCACAATGGATCCAGAGCTGCCTGTACTAGCACCACCTCCCAACTCCCTGAGTTATTTCTCTCCGTAGCGTAAATACTGGGCGATTTAGCAGCTCGAAGCAGCTCCATGTGCCTTTTCTGTTCGGTGTGGTGTCCCATGCCTAGAAGACGCCTGGCCTATAGTAAGTGGTCAGTGAAATTGGTAGAATGAATGAATGGATGAGGTTCAAGTAGGATAACGACTGCAAATAGTCCTCTCTGAGTTTGGTGATGAATCCAGAAAGTGGGAGGACTATCCAGCAAGTATCGAGGACTCATTTAGCAAGTTTGGTGGTGAATGGGAAAAAGAAACAGGATGGGGAAAGGAAGTGAGGGAGGGCTTTATTTTTCTGATGCATGTTGTTTACACATGTTTAAAGGCTGAGTGAAGAAGCCAGTAGAGAAAGAGAGTTCAAGACCCAGGAGAGGGGTGACTGACAAAGCTGGCCAGGGGAGGTGGGAGGGAGACAGACCCAGAGCCTTGGACGGTGGCTGCATGCCTTTGGCGGGGACAGGAAGTGGGGTGTAGAAGGAGGCCCAGTTTGATAATGTACCTCTGAAAGTGGTTCCTGCAGTGGGCAGGGCACATAGAGGATGCACAATAACAAAAGTAATTCAAAGTAGTTTGGTTTATCCAAAGGGGGTTTTGACAGGCCACTCACATCCCACATAAACAGAAGAATCAACAATAGCACCTAACAAACCAAACGTTGATCAGGGGCCCACTCTCTGCCGGGTACTAGGCCCAGGCACTGGGCAAAATTCTGTTTGTGATGTAGCCCAACTAAGTAATAGGAAAAATGGGAACTCTGAAACTCTATTTTCAACACCACCTCTTTTTTTTTTTTTTTTTTTTGAGACAGAGTCTCGCTCTGTCACCCAGGCTGGAGTGCAGTGGTACAGTCACTCACCGCAACCTCCGCCTCCTGGGTTCAAGCAATTCTCCTGCCTCAGC
The DNA here is from genome assembly GCF_007565055.1 of Rhinopithecus roxellana. Classification (NCBI taxonomy): domain Eukaryota; kingdom Metazoa; phylum Chordata; class Mammalia; order Primates; family Cercopithecidae; genus Rhinopithecus; species Rhinopithecus roxellana. The sequence continues at coordinate 52,260,145 of NC_044549.1, forward strand.
CTCCTGAGTAGCTAGGATTACAGGCGCACACCACTGAACCCTGCTAATTTTTGTATTTTTAGTAGAGGTGGGGTTTCACCATGTTGGCCAGGCTGGTCTTGAACTCCTGATCTCAGGTGATCCACCCGCCTCAGCCTCCCAAAGTGCTGGGATTACAGGCATGAGCCACTGTGCCCGGCCCAACACCTCCTTTTTAGGGATGATGAGAATGAAATCCATGTTGGCCTTTCCTCCTTTACTTGGCCACTAGGAGGCTCAAAGCCAAATTTGGAGGTCAGCTTGTAAAGCTATGTAGAATTCTGTGACCCAGGTGGGTGCATTCCTACTGCCTTCCCAGACTTGATTTCTAGTTAGATTTTTATTTTGCCTTTCCCTGAAGTTTTTGTTTGCCATTGCATGTCTGTGAGGCTGCACAGCATAGAAAACCTAAACAACAGTGGCTTAAAACATAATAGAACTAGAAGCCAGGAGGTATACAGAGCAGACCTAGACACTTACTCTACACTATTCCCAAGTACTTGGGCTGCATTCCACCCTACTCTACCTTATTTCAGGCGTGCCCCTTTCTCACGCTCATAAGGCAGCTACAGAGTTCCAGTCACCACATCCACATCCCAGGCAGAAAGGGAAATAATTGCCAGGGAACAAACAACAAAATGAGTTTCCCAGAAGCCTCTCCCAACAACATCTGCTTAGAATTCATTGGCTACAACTGTGTCCCATGTCCACTTGTAGCTGCAAGGGAGGCTGAGAAATGTTTCTTTACCTGGGCATAGGGCAGCTCTGAACAAAATTGAAGTCCTATTACTGAGAAGAGGGGGAGATGAGTATTGGTTAGCTAAATAGCAATGTCTACCATGGTCACCTATATTTTTCTTTTTCATCCTTTATAGAATAAAGAAACACACAAACGTTGGAATGAGCACTTAAGCCCTACAGTTTTCGGGGCAGCTATAAGCTCAGTCTGCCTTGTTTGTGGCTCTGTCTTCAGTTTCTGGAGCAGGATCCGGCACATACAGCTGGCACTCAACAAATATTTGTTGACTTGAAAAGGAACCGAGCACCTCTTGTGTGAAGAAGAGTGTCATTATCCCCATTTTATAGGAGAGAAAGCGGCCTCTTCTCCAAACCTCAAAAAACATCAATCCACAGAGTCACTGGGTTTAAGGCTGTTATTTCACAGAAGAGGAGATGTGGCCCAGAAATGTTGAATGACTTACCCAAGATCACACAGCAAATTCATGGCAAAGGCTAGAACCTAGGTCTTCCAAGTTTTCTTTCAGAATAAACCTGGTCCAGACAGAACTCAGCCTAAAGGTTGTCTAAGGCAGGGTTTCTACAGTCCCCAGGACACCAGAATTCCAGTATCCACAGTGAACTTAGACATGGGGCTCCATGAGGTGGGAGACTGGAGTCATCTTTGAATCATACAGCTGCCACAATGCCAAAGGAATGGTGAAAATAATTTAAAAATCACTTTCGATCAAATTCAGGGTGAAACTGGTAAACAATGAACTTGAGGCAGAGAGGGGGGTTGTTTTCCACTAAAAGTCCATTTCCTTAGGTCAAAAACATTTTTGGCAGGATGGTTTTCCAGTAGACCATGAAGACCTGAACATGCCCAAAATATGTAATCCCTCAATAAGTGCCAGAGAAACCCCACGCTGGCATCCTGACAAGTTGCCACCCAAATCACAATACAGTTTCAGCCCCCAGAGAGGAATCAAAGTCCCCCTTATTAAAATGCATTATTTATGGCTTCCAGAAAGTCTTCCAGACCCCTGACAGCTTAGGAATGAGCTCAGAAATTAACTCTTTGATATTATCAGGGTCAATCCATCTCTCTGGATTCTTTGCACCGTGTTCTTTTTTTTTTTTTTTTTTTTCTGAAAGGCATGTACTGGAGAGGAATTTCATTCAAGGCACAAAGGAATGACGAAGTCAGCTGGGGAATTGCATTAGTCCCTTCGCTGGACAGCCCTCTGATTCATCTGTCCTTTCTGTAAAGACAGAAATGACTTCTTGTTTCATTAAAGGTAACCATGAGGACAGGAGAACCCAGGAGGTGGCCGGGGATGCAGAGAGTGAGCCTGGTGCACTCCTACAGACCACCTTGTCCCACAGAAGCTCAAAGGGGGCCTGAGGTCTTGCCTTTGTCACACGGCAAGCCAGTGTACCAAGGCTGTGGGAGGGGAGGGAAAATCAGAATCTCAGAGCCAGTATGGCCCTCTTGGAAGTCCTTGGCAAAATTCGGACTGCTTGGAGCCTCAGTTTTCCTCCCTGTAAAATGGCTGTAGACCCAAGCCCAATGTATTACAATTGAACCCCTATTTATTTTTCAAGCAAAACCATTCAAGGAAACCTTTAAAAAAAAAAAAGATGTAAAGTGTCGTCGTTCTTCTCCCAGCCCACCTACCATAGATGCCAAGGGACCCCCTGGAACTCTGCGGCTCCATGAATAGCTGAATTTCAGCATAAGCTCGGCACTGACACACCTCCGATGTGGAGCTCTGGGTTCTGCGGTGGTGGGAAGATGCCTTCACCACTGAGCTCATTTCTGACTGTGCTGGCTCCCTTCTTGCCCACAGGTGCCCCCATGGCAGAGGCAGGACCCCTGCTGGAGGGGTGGAAGAACTGGCCCACCCCTCCCTGCCCAAGCAGGGGGCTCCTTGCCCCCTCCTGGCTTATGCCTCCCAGAAGCCATACTGTCCAGGTTAAAGCATGGGAAACCATGGGAAGCGAGGGCTGGTTACAGACAGGAGACTTCTGGCTGGGTCTGTTACCAGTTCACTTGATGACTTCAGGCAAGTCACTTTCCCTCTATGGGTCTCAGTTTTCCCTACAGGGACAATGCCAAAGAATATATAGGTCAAGATTATTTTAGTTGCAAAAGGACATCCAACTCAAATTTACTTTTAAAAATGGAGACATGGAACATATTGGCACCAAGTACATGAAAACCTCAGTAGTGGTTGCAGATCCAGGCAAGGTTGGATCCAGGCTCCAAAAGATGTGGTCAGGACCCTGTGTCTTGCTTCTTTTAGCTGTTTCCATTCCTGTGCTTCATCCTAGGCTGGGTTCCCCACAGTGGCAAGACGCCTGCAGTAGCTCCGGACTTACAGCCACGTGGCCCCAAGCCCAGCACATAGCAGGAAGTACCGCCCAGGGGATGCCAAGCAGAATCTCAGGATCCATGCTCATTGGTTTGTCTCATGTCATGTGACCATACCAGGACCCCAATCACTGTGCCCAATCGGGCAATCTCTTCTCTAATTGGCCTGGCCCACCAGGCAGGCCAAATCCACAGATGCCTGCTGAGAGGACCACGGGCTCCAGTTTCTTTGTGCTGTGGAACCCTGTCTTCAAACGACAGCTCATGCAGGTACCCATCACCTAATGCAGAAGAGGGTTCTAGTTGCTCTGATAGAGGGAACTGGGCAGTCCAGGCCCCATTCACACACTGTCTCGCGTTCAGCTCACAGGAGTGATGCACCACCCTGCTCCTGGCCTAGCTGCGGTGGACCCCAGTGGGGTGGTGGAAGGACCTCTCGGCTCCTTGGATGAGATGCTCTGGATGGCCTCCAGGGCTAGGAATCAGGGTCTGTAAGGCCAACAACAGCTTGAGGTCAGGGACCCCGCATGACCTGCCCCTTCCTGCTGACAGAACCCAAGGTCAGTCACCCACCCTCCTAGCTGACTGACAACTAAAGCCCTCCTCAGCAAGCCGCCTCTCCACCACCACAGGCAGGTGCTTGCCTACTAGGTGTTAATGCTTGCTTAGTCTTCACTCCAGTTCAACGGTGTGCTTTGTGAGGGCAGAGGTGGTGCCAATTTTCATCACTCTCCCCAGGCTAGTACAAAGTATTGATAAATATTAGATGGATGAATGGATGGATATGGATGGATAAACAGGTGGGTGGGTGAGTGAATGGACGGATGACCAAGTGAGTGGATATGTGGGTGGGCTGGTGGATAGGGAGGTCAGTGGGTGGATGAATGGGTAGATGGATGGATGGACACATGGGTAGGAGAGTGGGTGGGTGGGGGGGTGGGGGGGTGGGTGGATAGATGAATGGATGGGTAGGTTGGCGGGTGGATAGGCGGGTAGGTGGCTGAATAGATGGATGAGTGGGTGGGTGGGTGGATAGATGAATGGATGGATAGGTGTATAGGTGGATAGCTGGGTAGACGGCTGAATAGGTGGATGAGTGGGTGGGTGGGTGGATGGATGGGTGGATGGATGGAATACATATCTTCCTAGATATACCTTCTCTTTCCCAGAAACTAGGACTAGGAACAAGCATGTACTGAGGCAGAACTCCCAGCTTCCTTCCGTATCAGACACCTACACATAGAGGGTCCCAGCCCACACACTTTCCGGCTCCTCCCACCTCCAGCCCCTTCAGGGCAGCCCTGCAAACACTGGAGGAGGTAGTGACCAGGACCGCTGAGGCTGCCTCTCCAAGTTGAGTCACCCAGCTCCTCCAACTGCCCCTCACAAAGTGAAGTCCCTCCTGCCTGGCCGCACTCTCTGGACACAACTCAGTCCATGCCTGTCTTTCAGTAAAGGATCCCAGCTGCAGCATTTAGGGAGTTCTGAAGAGTACAGAGGTGGAGGCAGCAATCAGCTCCCTCCTTCTAGGCTCTATGCCCTAGGTAATGTGGCCTCTGGGCACATTTGCTTTTATGTGCCACACGGGGCTGAGCCCCTGAGCACCATGAACAGTGCTAAGCCATATCTTCCTATCCTGGCCACGTGCAGTTTGCTTTTTGGACCCAAGTGCTGGCATTGACATTTATTCCTAGTCAAATTCACTTTGCATGATTCCTGCCAATATGACAAGGCCATTGTGAGTCCTGAGTCAGGCTTTTGCGCCATTTCCACCTCAGCCCAACTGCCCCTCACCATTCTTTGTGCAGCCAGGAGCCAGACATGGAGACATTTCTCCCTGAGGAGGCCATGGTGGGCAGGGGGAGTGGAAAAGGGGAGGGCAGCACAGTGACCTCATGGTGAGTGCCTGAGTTGGACCCTGGCCCTTGCCCCTCATCCCACTCTCTTCATTTTCCATCCTTTGCTTCCCCCATTATCCTGGGTTGGGGGCTACAGTCCCCCTCCAGCCAGAAGCTTCCCAAAGACTCAACCCTACTTCCCCCCAAGAACCCTGAAAGTGGACATGACACGAGTGTGTTGTGTGCTTTACGATGAGGAAACAGAGGCCTGTAGAGAAGATGGGCTGGTCAAAGGTCTTCCAGTACATCCGTGGCCAGACTGGATTCCAGCTCTATTGAGGCATCTCTACCACTTACTAGTCTGGGCCATGCAGTGGTTAGACAAGGGGGACATATTTCTGGGGTGGAATATCAGCGCCATCCCACACGAGCCAGGCGTCTTTGGACATTGACCTCTCTGGGTTCAGTTTACTGAGTTGTAAAATGGGATTAATACAGGACTCACCCCACACCACACAGTGTTAGAGGGATGAAATGAGGTAGTCTATGTGGAGTGTGAAGAATGGTCCCCCTGCCTGGAAATGGGCAGCAGCTCTGCATGTCTGCCCTACGGTGTGCTAGACAGAGTGCTGGGCACACCACACACATCCTCACCTTTCTTCCTCACAGCACACATGCTACTTAGAAAGTTGTTCACACAGCTGGGGAAACTGAGACTCAAAGAAGGAAGCCCAACCTGCTGCACTCCCTGTCCCAAACTAAGTGTTCTATTGAACAAGAAAGCAAAGGTGCCCACACTTGGGTCACTGCCCACCTGTTTCCAAGTTCACGGTTATTCTAACTCTCATTTCCAGGCACCAATCTGGGCTCTGAGGAGCCATGGGGAGCAGCAGAGATGAGGTCCCTGCTTTTTCTGTTATGGAGAGACCAGGATTGACCTTCAGCCACCACCCACTACTACCTTTACTTGGTGCCACACTGCACCCCTGAGAGATCTGGACCTTAAGCAAGCAAACAAATATGTAAAAAGACACATTCCCAAAGTGATCCTGCCATGATGAAGACAGACGGGGTAGTGAACGGATAGGAGCAGGGCAGGCACATTGAAGCCAGCGTGGATAGCCAGGAAACCTCTTTGGAGATACAGTTTAAGTTGTGGAGCAAAAGATAGATGGTGGCTATCTGGGGAAAGAGATTCCAGGTGGAGGAAATGGCAGGTGCTAAGGCCCTGAGGCAGGAACGTGTTTGGCATGCTTCAGGAGCAATGAGCTGGCCGGCATGATGCAACCCAGAGTGAACTCCAGTTCAGAGAGCGGGTGGAGATGAGGCTGGCATTAAGGATCCCAGGAAGAAAGCCTGCCTCCCCAAAGGGTATCAGCTCTTCCAAAGCATGGGGAATTCTGTTTGAAGGAGGAAACAAATGTAGCACGGATCACTTTTAATCCTAGAACATTTTGCATAAAAACTAACACACAGCTGTGGGAGTAGGAACTGGTATCACAAATCAAACATCAAAAATGCTCACTCTGAACAGGCAATTTTGCTTCAAGACACTGATTCTCAGGAAGCAGCATTAGATGTGGACAAAGATTTAGTGGCAAGTGTGATCAGGGGCATGTTTACCACAGCAGGGAAAACCTAGGAAACACCGCAGTGTTGATGGAGGGTTTGGCTGCACATACTACACCCTGCCAAGGCGCCGGATACTATGCGGCCATGTGAAATGGTATTATAGAGAAATGTTTAACAGCACAAATTCATGAGCACTATATACTGTTAAATGAAAAATAGCATGGTCCTTTCTTTCTAAATATACATATGTATGTATGGGCATAAGAAAAGAGATTAGCAATGCTAATGACCATCTCTGTGAGAGGGACTTGCAGGCAAGTATTCTTGTCCTCCTTTTGTTTACCTGAATATTTTTTCACCTAAAAGCCACTTCAGTTCCCGAGTTAAGTTCACAGGGAAAGTTTAAAGAGATGCATGAATTTGTGGTCCTATAGCCAAGAGGGGTCCCAGAATGGCAGCCTCATGACTCTGGTCACTGGGATGGGTCAGTCTGCCATCTGCAGTCCTCTGGTGATGCAGTACCTATCCTTTCATGCCCTCATGTGCCAAGCCCTGTGTCCAAGCTTACCCCGCACAGTTTCCAATCTGGGAGATACTACTGACATCTGACAGATGGGGAAACTGAGGCTCAGGGAAGGGTGGCAGCCTACCCAAGGTTTCACAGTTAAGCATCGCCAAAGCTGGGGCCCAAATTCAACCAGAATCTGGAAGCCTATGATTCAATGAGAGCACAACTTATTCTACCCACCCACTCACCATTTCTCAATTCCAACCATGTGCCGGGCCCTGTGTAGGGCAGCTCTACACATGCCCTCACCATGATGGGAAACTAGGCACAGAGAGGTTAAACAATTTGCCTGAGGCTACCCAGCCTGGAAGTGGCAGAGCCTGGAGACCTGACTCCCCACTGCACGCTCCAGCCTCCATATTGGGGGAAGTCCAGAGGAAGCCAGGAGGATAACTGCCTTCTATTCCTAACGACTTGGTGGGGAAGCCGAGGCAGTTGTGAGTGGTTGCAGGGAGCTGCTGATGACCCACTTTCCAGACAGTCCAGTCTCCCTGTCTGAACCTCCCAAGAGATTGAGAGGCTTGGGTGGGAACTGATCAAAGGTCTCCATTAGAGGTGCTGTCAGAGCCCTGGTGTTCCAAGCAAGCCCAGAGAGGGGTGGTGACTTGTCCAAGGTCATACAGCCCAAGAGCAGCAAGGCAGGGCCTATAAGCCTCCCTTCCCCAGACACAACAGGCTGGAGTAAGGGGACTGTCAAGGAGAAGGAAGGAGAGAGCCTGCATCTTCCAGACAGAGATTCCTCACGTCTGGCAATCACGTCATCGGCGGGGACGCCGCAGCCCCCGGAGTCACCGTCCCCGTCCTTCATGACCTCATCTCTTGGCTGGGACCCAGCCCAGAGCCTGGTGCCTGGAATCAATACCTCTTGGCAGCACCCAAGGCCCCCTTGTCTTCCTGCCCCCACCCTGGGCAGCCCTGCCCAGCACCTCGACCTACCTCCCACGCCCATCACAGCAGGCTGGAAGCCAGCACTGAAATCCTCGGGGAGCGCAAACTCATTCCCTCCCCAGCGGCTCGCCTGTGCTGAGTTCACTGTAGGTGGGAGGAAGGAGGCTCTGCTCAAATCCAGACATCTCCCTGCAATTGCCACCCCATGGGGGCAGCTCACATGGCCTCCTTGAACCTCAGTTTCCCTGTGTGACTAAGGGAGGGATGAATCCAACTTACTGAATGGCCATGAGGTTCCACCGTCAAACACAGAGCCTGGCAAACAGCAGGGACTTCATACACACTAAGTCCCTCCTCTCCTTAGTCTGGATGCTTAATAAAGCAAGTTCAGGGCTTGCTTAATAAAGGCAAGTTCAAGTTAATTGTTATCACAGTTAACAGCAACCATGTGAGGGAGGCAGGGGGACCAATGACTCCCCTTTGCAGATGGGAAAGTGGAGGTTTGGGGAGGGTAACATGGAAACAGGCTTTGAACCCAGCACTTTATGACTTCAAAATGCGGCTCGGGGCTGCATCTCAGCACCTGGGCTGGAGAGCCTCTTACAGAACATGTCACCCAACCCACACACCTGTTCACAGGTGGGGAACCTATGGTTCAGAAAGGTCAAGGGAGCGCTGAAGGTCACAGAGCTTGTCAGAGATGGGGCTGGATGTCTACACTCCAGGCCTGTGGGGACTGGAAATCTTCAACACCTGCGATCTGGAGGAGGCTGTGACAGGATGGTTTCTCCTCTGTAGCCACCCACTCGCTTGGTCCCTGTGCATTAGCGGGAATCTGCCATGTGTCCATCCAGCGAGAGGGCCTGTCCTCATCACCCCGCCCTGGGGATTGACATCCTTGTATCAGCTTTGACCAGGATGTTGTGGCTTCTCGAGGGTTTGGAAGTGTGTCCCTGCTTCCCAGGCCCCACCAGCTTCAGAGCACTGGGACAGAGTGTCCCAGGAGGGGCTAAGAGAGGTGAGGCCCTACACCAGCTGGGCTGTAGAGTCAACGCAGGTAACAGAAGGGAGATGAGAGAGGCAGCTCGACTGCTCCTGTTGGTGTTTTTGTATTGTTTCTTGAAAAAAATAACAAATCCAGATTTCTATGTAAAATCTCCTCATTGAATCACTTAAAACACTAAGCCTCAGATAAAACCTCCTGCAAGCTGAAGACGGCCCCTCCAGAGAGGGCCCTGGTGGATGGAAGGGCGCCTGTGGTGAGGGAGCAGGAAACTTGGGGATGAGGGAGGGGATTTTGGCCCTAAACCTGGAGCCTCAGTTCCCTGCACTGTAAAGCGGGGCCATCAGTCCCAACCCCGCTGGGTGACTGTGCAAATGCCATTCAGGCTCTCCAGAACTCCACAGGGCCAGGCTCACCCTGGGCTTTCTCAGGCTTCCTGGTGTGATGGGGTCTCCAAGTGGTCTGCTCCTGCCCTCAGCAGGCTGGCACTCAGGCTGAGGACATCCTGGTGTGCAGCCTTGGATTTGTAGCCGTGGCTGTGGGTTTGGGGCAACTCCTGGTGTCTTCACTGACACTTTCCTTTTCTCTCCTCAGCCCAGAAAGTGGGTGGGAAGCCCCGGATGGGAAGGGCGAGAAGGGAGAGCTGGGAACATGCTCTGGTTCAGAGGTGGGAGCAAAAGGAAACTATTCCCACCTCAAGTCTCATGCATTTCACTCAGGGCATGTCCCACACCACACACCTCTCAGCAGCTGAGACAGCAGATGGGACGGCCATAGGGCTTGCCTGGACTCAGCTACCCACCCTGAGCCACTGGGGCAGCCTACGGCCCAGAGGAGTCAGGGTTAGACAGTCCCCATGCCAGCATCGAGTAGGATTAGGCCACTGTGGTAGGAAAATGTTGCATCTCCCCCATGCCCTGCCAAAAAGAAAGGCCACATCCTAATCTCAGGAATCTTTTGCAGAGCAAAAGAGACCTTGCAGATGTGGTTTAATCAAGGATGCTGAGATGGGGAGATTACACCAGGCTGCCCAGGTGGGCCCAATGTGATCACAATGTCCCCATAAGAGGGAAGCAGCACTTTGCAAGGCTGAGGCCAGCGGATTGCCTGAGCTCAGGAGTTCAATACCAGCCTGGGCAACATAATGAAACCCCATCTCTACTAAAAATACAAAAAAATTAGCCAGGCGTGGTGGCACATGCCTCAGACTGATGGACCCGCTTTACAGCTACTCTGGAGGCTGAGGCAAGGAGAATCGCTTGAACCCGGGAGGCAGAGGTTGCAGCGAGGCAAGATCTGCCACTGCACTCCAGCCTGGGCGACAGAGTGAGAACCTACCTCCAAAAAAAAAAGGTGGGGGGAGGCAGGAGGTCCGAGTGGAAAAAATACAGTGGCCTCGCTGCCGGCTTTGAGGATGGAGGGAGGGGCCCCGAGCCCAGGAGAGCAGGTGTCTTCGAGAAGCTGGAAAGGGCCAGAAAGGGCTTCTCAGAAGGCACGAGGCCCAGGCGACACCTCGATTTTGTCCCATAAAAGCCATTTTGAATGTCTGGCCCTCAGAACCGTCAAAAGAATAAGCGTGTGTTGTTTTCACCTGCCCCGTTTGTGGGAATTTGCTACAAGTCCCACAGAAAAATAATCCAGCCTGAAGAGGGCATGGGGCAGGAGCAGGTGGTGTATGAGGGAGCCCTGGGAACGCCTGCCACGGGACACTAAGCTAACCCTGGGAAGACCGCATTCCTAGCGTGGTCATAGCCGTGGGCACGGCGGGGGACTCCCTCTCCCACCAAGCCGCGGGCACGCACACCTGCCACTAGGAACTGGCTCGCCAGGTTACCCAAAGCCAGTCTATGGCATCCCGCCCCCCTCGCCTCCACGATTGGTCCAGATGAACCAGGACCAAGCCAATCAGTGCATGGCCTCCTCCTGCCCCCAGAACAGGCATAAAAATGGTCCAATCGGTGCAAAGGCCAGAAACTCTGCAGGCGCTGCGGGAAACCCTGCCAGAGAGGCCCGGAACCAAGGCAGCAACTTTGCCATCATGAGGGAGCTGAAAACCAGAGGAGGCAGGAGCAAGAGAATCGCCAGCGAGAGAAGATGAGCCCTGAACCAGAACAATGGCTGTGGAGAAGGGGCAGAGGGGGCCAGAACAGTAGGACTCATCTTCCCAGAGAACCGGGAAACCTGGAACTCTGTGGCACTGGGGGAGAGAAGACAGCCTGTGGGGAAACTGAGTCATCACCCTCTAGCTCATCTACATTCTCCTCACAGAAGCTGGGAGCACGTCATGTAAACCTAGGTCAGACCACCACCCTCCACTGTTCAGAACCTCCTGGCAGGGTCCTCGCCCAAAGTCCTTACCCAGCCAAACTCCATACTGTGGCTTCAAGGCGCTGCACACCATCTGGCCTTGTGGCCTCTCTGATCCCCCTGCACCCAGTCTGCTACTCCCTGGCCTTGCACTGTATTCATGTGCACCAGGCCCATGCCTGCCTGGGGGCCTCTGCCTGGGCTGTGCCTGCCGCCTGGAGGCACTGTCTCAGAGGCCTGCTTGGCTCACTCCTCCTCTTACAAATGTTTGCCCAAGAGTCACCTTTCCAGTGAGTCTATCATTGACCATCGCTTCGCCATCACTCCAACCCCTACCATCTCTCCCACCCCACTTCCTGCTGGGGTTTGTTCCCTAGAGCTTAGTGCAGGCCATTTATTTGCCTATTTGTTAATTGATTGTATTAATTGACTCCTGGAGGGCAGGGACTTTTCCTTTGGCCAGGGCCTGTGACAGTGTAGGCCCAATCAGATCATGGCCTCCACCTGCCCCCAGAACAGGCATTAAAATGGCCCAACCTCATAAAGGCCAGAAGCTACGCAGAGTAGGTGCAAAATTCATACTTGACTCAGAACCAGGAGGCCATCAGATGGAAGCACAGCTCTGACCCTGATAACCCCCTCCGCACCCACCTTGGTGCCTGGAACTTGCTCTGGGGCGCCCTTCACCCCCTAGTCACCCGTCAGTGGAGCCAGACTTCTGGAGTCTGCACAGACAACTCTGCCTTAAAAAGAGCAGGCATTCCTGGGCGCCCCCCTCCCGCCACCCCGGCCCAGGGGCTCTAGTGCACACAGGCACGTGTACGAACAGGCCGGCAGGAGCAGATTCCAGGAGCTGAGGGAGCAGCCTGCGAGCCCAGAGAGGCTGCCCACCGTGGGGCACCAGCAGCCCCCGCCCTGTGACAGCCCCACATCTGCTACCTGTGCTCCTCAGCACACATGCCACACACACACGCCACATACACGCATGCATGCACAACTGCCATGCGCACGCACACACACACACACTGTGTTTGGAAATTCCAGAATCTTATGATTTTGAAAACTCATTTATTTCAATTTAGCCTACATTCTGTTCTTGAAGCCTGGGTCATGGACAACTGTACCTTTCCAAAGCCTCAGAATCTCCAAGACTCAAAGCAGAAGGACCCGACAAGATTGTCCTGTGGCAGAGTCAGCTGGTAGACCCCAGGACAATCCTCCCCTTCTTTCCCTGAATTTCAGCTGGGCTCCCAGAATAAAGCCCTCACTTTCAGCCTTTCTGGCATCTAAGGGTGGCTGTGAGATGAAGCTCTTATCATAGGATATAAGCAAAAGTGTCCCACATCAGGTTCCAGGAGCATTTCCTAAAAGACATCTGATACCCACAGTCTGTCTTTTTTCTTCTTCCCTCCTACTTAGAACTTAGATGTGATGGCTGGAACTCTGGCAGCCATCTTGGACCACAAGGACCAGATTTCCTCCTTGGTTAGGTGGAGCCAGGAGCTAGAAGGAAGCTGTTCCCCATGCCAGATCTGTACCACCTACCTTGAGGCTTAAATATGAATGAGATAGAAATTTCTCTTTTCTTGAAGCCATTGTTCTTTGAGTTTTTCATTTACAGTCCAGCCCTCCTATTGCCTAGATGGGGCAAGTGAGGCCTGAGTCAGGCATTGACCCATGCAATGAGTCAGGGCAGAGCCAGGGCAGAGCTAACAGCACCTGCCTTGACTTCTTGTGAGCCCCTAGGATTCCTGAGTTCTGACTCACCCTTAAGTCTCAGGACTAGAGGTCTTCAGGGGTCCGACAGCCCAAGACCTGCCCCTTTTACAGCATCACTGGCAGATGGTCACCCAGGTGCTGCTTGGACATCTCAGGGAACAGGGAGAACGGTTCCTCCCTGCCAGTCCAGCCCAGTCCTGCTGAGTTCCAACTGGGAAACCCAGGCCACACACACAGCTGAAACTGGCCTCTAGTCCTTAGCTCCAGCCTACCCTCTGGGCTCACACAGGGGCAGACACCAGGACTCCCCGAGGCTGCTTCTCTCCAATCTCATGGGCATTTGCCACCCTGCCACTCTCTGAATTCTGCTCTTGGGAAGAAGTTCAAGCAGGAGAGAGGAGGGAAGAAAATACAGACTCATTGGGGCCTTCCCAAACTCTGGATATCAGTGGATAATAGAGCAGCAGAAGCTCGCCCAGGCCTCCCATGTCACAGGAAGGGACCCAGAGCATGTTGAGCCCTGGCTGTAGACCATGTAGAGCGCTGAGTGCTTTTCATCTACTGTCTGCTTCAATTTCCATACAATGTTCTAAGGTAGGCCCAAATATTCACCCCATTTTACAGATAAGGAAACTGAGGTGCACAGAAAGTTGCCTAGGATGGCCTTGCTAAAACATTCATCTTCCACCCAGGTGTGTCCCACTCCAAGATCTGCACTCTTTCTGGGCCCAACCATGCCCCTCAAACCTGGAGCAGGTCTCAGTGCTGGGTCTGACACTGGCCTGCTGCTCCTCAGCATCCCACACCCACCCCCCGTCCCAGTCAGGACAAGACTCCAACTTGCAGCAGAAATTATGAATAAGGCGAAAGAAAGTTGTCCTGGCCCCTGTGCATGCCTTAAGTATTTAAATTCTTTTTCATAATTATCTCAAATAGTAATTATTGCAGGAGCAATGCGCTTATCGCAGACATGAAACCACCTGCCTTCCCATTTTTGTCAAAAGTGGAAACACTGACATTATTTTTGCGATTCATTTCAATAGCTGTTTTCACTGTAAATACCACCTTAACCACAAGAAAAATACCCCGGGAGACGCTGGAGGTATTGGAGGTTTCAGAGGAATTATTCCAAGAGGGCTGTGGGTGTCTCCCAAGCACACAGAGAGAAAGGAAAACATGGGAAACTGTTTCCTCTCCAAGCCAAGGGGGAAAGTGCACCCTGGAGAAAACTCCCATGGAAGGGGGCTCACATGTGCACCCCAAGTCCCCTTCCTCCTCTCTGCATCCAACTGCCATCCACACTGCCACCTCCACCCACCCACCCTGGGCTGCCCACCCACTGGAAACACCTCATTCTCTCCATAAAACATCAAAATCAGGAGGCTCCCTCCCAGGCACCATCGGGAACTAGGGTCCGCAGCTCCAATAGGATGTTCGAAGAATTCAAAGACTAGAAGGGACCAGATTTCCAAGAATGCAGCTTTCCAAGATTACACAGTCTGGCACGGGTGTGGGCGGGGGGAAGTTGGAGAAGAAAAAGGAACATCCGGAGCTGCAGCCTGAGAAACCATCCGCCTTAGAAGGGAGGCCCCAAGACATGGTTGGATGAGCCGTGAAGGGAAGCAGGCATCTCGGATTCTAGTCCCATGCCCACCACAGGGTGGCCTTGGCCAGGCTGCCCACCCTCTCCCGACCTCAGAGTCCCCATCTGTCAAATGGACAAGAGTCTTGAAGGGGCCCCTCAGACTCTCATTCCTGGTGAGTACATGGTGGGCAAACACCTCTTCTTCGAAAGCTTCAATGTTCTCCTCCAAACAGCAGGTCTCTCCCGACTCTAAGCCCCCAGGTCATCAATGCGATTGTCATGATTACTAGTTATTGTCACTGGGCCTTGACTAAGTGCCACGATCTGTGCGTGCATTATGCATGTGTACCTGGCATACAGAAGATCCCCACACCATAGTCCTACCATCACTTTACAAGTGTGGAAACTGAGACTCAGGGAGTTGCCCAAAGTCACACAGGTAGTTGTGTGAGGCACACATGGTTGCAAGCAGATAACATTCCTGAGCACTTGCGATGTACTCCCTAGAGATGAAACTCTGATCGCTTCCACTTCACAGACGCAGGCATGGAGGCTCCAAGAGATGAGCCTTCCAGAGCAGTGGAGTGGAGCTGTAATTTCAGCAGGCACTGTTGAGGCTGCTTAGGAGGGAGGAACTTTCGAAGAGAGATGTGAGGCTGGGTACAAAGAAGCAGCGAGGGAGGTGTCCTGTCTCCAGCCCCAGCTACCTGGGAGTCCCCAGGGTGCTCAGATTCAGTCCTCACGCGCCGCCCTCGTCCCAGCCGTGTTCTCTGCTGCCTCCGTGTGGTCGCTGGGGTTGACGCAGCTTCCCGGAGCCGCACAGCTCTGGGGCTGTGGAGCTTTGGGGCCGTGGAGCTTTGGGGCTGCGGAGTGGGCTTGAGTAAGGAAGGGGTGACTGCACTGGGCAGAGGGCAAGGGGGCACTGGGGTGCAGGGCACAGTCCTGCCCGAGGGTCTCGCTCACTCCGCTCCAGCCACGCCTCTTGTCAGCACATTCCCACTTCCCAGCCTTCGCTCCTGCAGGTCCCTCTGCCTGGCGCACTTTTCCCTTCGCTTTTCACATCATCCTATTTCCCGCCCAGTGGCAGCCCCGCTGTCTAATCAAGGCCCCTCGCTGGTGTCCTCTGACCCCAGTCCTGCTTTGTTGTTCATCTTCCTACTTGTCTCCATCTAACATCATACTATCGATTTGTTTATTTGTTGACCGTCAAATTCTCCAGTAAAATAATATCAGCTCCAGTGTCTGGCACACAGTAGGTGCTCAATAAAGACTTTTGGAAAAATAACTGCATGAACATTTCCACTAAATATCCCAACTTGTTCACCCCCATATGGCAGCTATGAGTAAAATTGGGAGACTTCTTCATATGCTTGGGACCTGTCTTCCCAAGGTCTCAGTCCTGCCCACAGATGTACCAGCTCCTCCTAACCCTCCTGCCCCAGGACAACCCTGCAGAGAATTAGGCACAGCAGTGGGAATCCCCTCCAAGCGGAGCCACCCCATCTCCTAATAGAATGCTGTCTCCAGGGGTTGCTGTTCATCTCAGGGTCCACTGATGTGTCTGGAGCTGAGCACAGGAGTCAGAGAGCCCAGAGAACAAAGCAAAACTGGATGTCCCCTCCTTCATTGCATTGGTAATATGGCCTGACAGACACAGTCATCCACTCAACAAATATATCTTCATCCTGCTCCATGTTGATACAGAGGGGTCTATAGAAATGAATCAGGCCTGGACATTGCTCATGCAAGAGACATACAGGCTTGACCCACTTCATCCTACACACCTCTGTCTGCCCATGTGGCTTTGGGCAAATCCCTTAGCCTCCTCTGCTTCAGTTCCATGTAGGTACAGTGCGAGGCTACTGAAGATGGTCACAAAGCCCCCATCTCACTGATGTCAAACCTGTCCCTGCTCTGAATCTGTGCTTTCACAAACACCCCCACCTGGTGTGCCCCCTCTCCAACTACTGTTCACCTGCCACTTGCTGCTCAGGGCGTGGAAGCCACAGCAGGAAAGAGGGATGGGTGGCTCAAGGGAACAGCTGGGGGCACCGAGGGCTGCCCTCCTCCTGCGCAGCACCCTTCGAGGATGGCCTGACAGCTATTGTCATCACTCTCTTCTGGGAGGAAGGAGACAGCCGGCCCAGTTTCCCCTTGAAAGCCTCCCTTGCTGTGTGACAAAGTAGGGTAGACTCCACATTGACTAAGCACCTGTGTGCTACACCCCATCCCTGGCATGCCCCGCATGAGAGGCAGCAGTGCCCATTTTACAGATGGGGAGCCTGGAGCTCAAAGTGTTTTGCAACTGGCCCCTGCCACCTAGCTGGTTTGCATCTCCAAGGCCTCCGTCTTGGCCTGGCACAGAGTTCACCGCTATGACTCAATGTACTGGGGCCTCTCATTTTCCTTTTCTTCCCAGGAAGAGAAAATTTTGGACCAAATACTCCCTGCAGGGTAGATCCTGCTATCTTTCTCCAGACCCTGAATCTCTGTGTCCAATGTAAGTCTCTGGGTTCCTGACCCTGTGAGTCTAATCCACTGTAGCAAGTGATGGTAATCACCACTTCCGGTGCTGTGCTAGAGCTTAACTGCACTGAGCGTCTAGTCCTTGCCACAACCGGATAGGACTGGTACTGTCACTAGCCTCATCTCACAGGTGGGAAACCTAGGCACAGAGAAGTTAGGGGACTTGCCTGGAAAATGGCAGAGCTGGGATTTGAACCCAAGCCATCGGGTGCCTCATGGCTACACTGTACCAAAACTCTGAGGGCAGGGGTCCTGAATTCTGGCGCTGAGATTCCAAAGAAGCAATATTATAGACACCTAAGGGAGTGTCATCTCCTTAATGGAATGTTCCCAGGACTTCCTCCTCCTCCTCTCTGGAAAAGCCTTCAGGCCCAGAGAGGGATGGCACCTGTCTGTGCCTTCCAGAGAGGTGGCCCAAGGCGCCCTGTAGTCTCCGGCTATCTCTGGGCAGCCGCTCCCCTCGAAAGTGCGAGGGGGCGGCGTCTGCCTGGAGAAGGGGTCCCCCAGGGTTGGCTTGGCAGGTCCCTCCAACCCAGGTCCCGCTCACACAGGCACTAATGGCACTAACGGCACTAATGGGCAAAGCCAGGGCGGAGCGTCAAGGAGACCATCAGGCGCCCCAGGGGCACAGGGCAGGCGGCCGGCGCGGATGGGTCTTGGGCGCGCCTGGGAGACCTTCAGGCCTCGCGCGTCCCCGGCGCCGCAGCAGCCCCTGGCGGCGGGCGACCTCTGGCGGCGGCCCTGGCCTTGGGCGCGGGCGGGCCCTTCCTGCCGAGCGGGACGCGCCGGGCGGCCGGGGCGCCGGGAAGAGGAAAAGGCGCTCAAGGCCCGGCCGGGAGCGGCTCGGGGACGGCCGCGGGCGGGCAAGGGCGGAAGGCGGCGGCCGGGCGGCAGCCAGCGGGAGGAACCGGCTCCTTGGCCGGCCGAGCCTCGCCACCTGCTGGAGGGAACCGTCACCACAGGGGCCTGGCGTCCCGGCCCCAACCCCGGGCCAGGGCGGCGGGTTGAGCCCGTCCGAGAGCCTAGCGGGCTGGAGAGCGACCGCCCGGGATCAGGGACACTCCTGCTGCAGCGCCGTCCTGGGGATACCTGGGCAGGGGGTTGGCATCCCATCGCCCAGCTGTGCTCACGAACAGGTCCCCTTTCCTGTATCGCCCGGCCCTAAGGGGCCTGAGGCAGACGGGATGTCTCCAGCTGTAGCCACGCCTAGAGCTGCCGTGTGTCACTCCCCGCCAAGCCCACATCCTACCCCAGTGGGCATGGGAGCAGGGAGGTGGCCCAGGCACTGGTTTGATCAAAGTAGAGCTGTGTGCAGAGGGAGTGTCAGGGCTAGGGGCGCAGAGGATGATGGGGGAACTGCCTAAAGCCACTTGAGGTGAGGACACGCTCCTGCTCCCCGTGCCCTGGGTCCTGATGCCCCTGACTTTCCACCCCTAGCTTGGAACACTCTGCCCTTTCATCATCCTCCTTACAATCTAGTGAAGCAAACTGCAAGCTGGGGGCTGGGGAAAGGACGGCCAGAGTAGGACCAAGTAGAGGCTACTGGCCCCTCAAGAAGCACACACTCCTCCGCAGAAGGGGGCCCCCAGAAAGCAGGCCCTGGGTCTAACAAAGGGAGGTGGATGCTGCCTCTGCTGGAGCCTCCTGCCTCTGTTTCCATGGCAACCCCACCTCCAGGACAAAGCAAAGGCTCAGCATTCCCAGGACACGTGAGCGGGCAGAGAGACAGCCTGGGCCTTATGGCACAGAAGGGGAAACTGAGGCCCAGAAGGGCAGCAACTTGCTGTCAGTCCCCAGGAGATGCCCCAGTTTCCCCCATCACAACACCCATCATGCCAGAGTCTGTCTCCCAGGGGCCCCCAGATTATACTCCTCTGACTAAATATATAAAGCAATATCCACAAGTGAAGGTGCCTTGAAGACACTCATACAAGAGTGAGGAGGCGGATGCCAGGCGTTCGGGAGGGTATTGTAGATATGGCAGTCAGGACAGGCCACTCTGATGAGGTGACATCTGAGGAGAGACCTGAGAGATGGGAGGGAAGGAGATTTATGAACACTGGAGCCAACATGTGCCAGGCAGAGGAACCGCCAAGTGCAAAGGCTCCGAGGTGGGAATGGGCTCACCAAGCTGTGGACATAGCAGAGAAAGGGGAGGGAGAGGAGGTTCAGGGGGCGGCAGTACCAGGACTCCGAGGGTCTCACAGGCCGTAGCAAGGAATGTGACTGTATCCTGGTGTGATGGAAACCATGGGGCTGGGAGCTGAGAACAGTCATTAGTCATAATGGCTCAGCCAGCTGTGAGGAGCAAGGTGGTGACAATGATGGGTGAGGGGGTGGAGAGGAGAGGAGGCAGAGGCCACTGAGGAAGCGACTGCAGTGATGTTGGTGAGAGATGCAGGTAGTGGAAGCAGGCTGGGGCAGCAGAGGCAGGGGAAGAGGCGGGAAGGGGCAAGTGCTGGAGTGGGTGGACAGAAGGCTGTGCAAGACTCACCACTGGCTAGGAGGTGTGGGGAGGGGCAGGGGCCAGGCTGTCCAGGTTTCTAACTGAGCAACTGGTGACCAAAGACACCATCTCCTGTGTATACCCTGATCCAACTGGCCTTGCGCCTCCTCCCACCCCCAGTTCTTTCCACTACAACCCCTGGACTCAGATTGCTGCCAGCAAACCCACTAAAACCACCTCTCCCTTACCTCCTGCCCCTGGAGCCCCAGCCAGCGTTTGGCGCCCCTGCTGAGGAGGCGCTCTTTCAAGCCCCAGGCCTGGAGAGACGGTGTGCAAAGGATGGCCCAGCAAAGACCATGTGGACTGGCACTGGCAAGGGGAGCTCCCCGAAAGAAAATGGGGGACACTGCAGGCGGGCACATTAGCTGAGGTCCTGTGGACATGTGCTATCCTAGAGCCCCAAAGGGTGGCTACTAAGGCAATGCCCATTTACAGTTGCGGAAACAGGCCCCAGGAGGCAAGATGTCCCAGCCAGCCAATGTCTCTCAGCTGGACAAAGACGCTAGCAGTGTTCACTTGAGACCTAATCTGCAGTGGCCTCCTGCCAATCCCCAACCCCGGCCCACCCCACACCCCAGCCAGCTCCCAGCCCTCAGGCTTTGCTGGGCCCCCTGCACAGATGGCTAAGCACCAGACCGAGGGCGTAGGCCTGGTGACCAGGTCTGGGGGTGGGAACATCAGGGCATAAATCCTGACCCGGCTGACAGTGCCCTGGGGCAGACACAGAGGTCCTACTGTCACCTTCCTGTCCCCACCCTTCCTGGCATGTTTCACAGGGTCAGCGGTGCTGGGTGGGGAGGACAAGCACATAAACCTTGGCCCCAGCCAGGTCAGCCTTGAGCTTCCGACCTGATAAATGGAGAAGAGGACGAGGCCTGGCCCTGCACTGACCTTTAGGCCTAAGAAAGAGTGAGTCACAGAGGACCAAGCTGCAGTGGGGATATCCAGGGGCCTGAGTGGAAGCCACAGCCAAGCCCCATTCAGGAGCATGCAGACAGGGACCTGGGTAGCAGCTACCTCAGGTGTTAGGGTGTGGTGTCCAGCTCACAGGCCCAGCCTGGGCCTCCTAACCCCAAATGCACCCGCCACCACCCCCAGCCTGCTCCTCCCTTCAACTCTGGCTCCAGCCTGGACATTGGACAAACTCTGATTGCAACCTGAGCAGCTGGAAGGGACCCAGCCCTTCTCTCAAGCAGTTCATGAGGACGGGGGGCAGGTGGAGTGTGCACACACACATTTGCTTATTCATTCAAGACGCATTTGTTAGCACCTGCTTTATGCATGTCTGGTGCTAGGTGCTGGGGACTCGGATCATGTTTAGCTGCATCAGTCCTCAGAAGGGCTACCTGCAGGGATGTGTGAGGGCAGTGGGGGCACACAGCAGGGAGAAGCCAGTTCTGTGTGGGGTACTCAGAGCTGAGCATTGCAGGATGCGTAGGAGTTCGCCAGGCACTCTAAGCAAAAGGTACAGAATGGGCAGAGGCGTGGAGATGAGAAGGGTCTTGGAGGGTGCTAGGAAGGGGCTGGTGGCCAGGGTGACTGGAGTGCAGGGAGTGGACAGGGAGTGATGGGCAATGAATCTGAAGCAGGGCACAGAACAGAATGTCCGGCCATGGAACTAGGACTTTATGCCATGGCAATGGGGAGTCCTGGTGGGGTTTACACAGGGGAGAGGCCAAAAGCTTAGCATCCTCTCTGCTAGCTCAACCGCAGACATCTTCCTCTCACCTCCTGACACAGCAGATAAAGACAGCAAGGCTCAGAAAGGTCAGGTTTCCTGTCCCACCCCGATCCTCAGCCCCTCATCACCCATGGCTGGACTCCCTGTGTCGCCTGGGCCAAATATTCAGCTCCTCTGGGCCTCAGTTTCTGTGTCTGTAAAATGGGGATGATCATTGAAGGGAGGATGAGTTTAGCGAGGTAAGAAGGCTACACATGTAGCCCGCCTGTCTCCCTCAGAGGAGGCAAGACAGACTTCTAGACCATTTGCTACCCCAGGAAATGGCTGGACAAGGTCTCTCTGAGGGCTGGAATGACCAGGCTGAACACAGGGCTGTAGGTCAGGCATCTGGTAGAACCCAGGCACTGGAGATCAGAATGCCCTACACATACACACACACACACACACACACACACAGAGGACAGTGACAGACACCACCTCCCCACCTCAGATGCAGTCCACCGGGTTCCCCCACACTCACAGCTACGTGCCTACAGAGATGCAAACTCACACACAGCTCCTGGTGTCCTGCAGGCCTCAAGGTAGCCCTGGTCCCAGTGTGCTAGGGGCAGTCCCACCTCATATCCACTGCCCTGGCCTAATTAGCAGTGCCCCTTTCTTACTCATGTCCATGTCTACAATAAACTATCTGATCAACCACTACATAGCGGACACACTGGTGTTGCCTTTCCTCTCCAGAGAGGTTCCCAACCATGCATGTGTATGTGTGCACACGTGTGTGTACATGTGTGTACATGCAAGTGTGCGTGTGTACGTGTTCATGTGCATGTCTGCGTGCATGTGTGTCTGCTTGTGTG
The DNA here is from genome assembly GCF_007565055.1 of Rhinopithecus roxellana. NCBI lineage: Eukaryota > Metazoa > Chordata > Mammalia > Primates > Cercopithecidae > Rhinopithecus > Rhinopithecus roxellana. The sequence continues at coordinate 52,282,307 of NC_044549.1, forward strand.
CATGTTAGTGTATGTGCGTGTGTGTGTGTGCCAGAGACGCCTTTGGCAGTCTGGGCAAGCCTGTAGGCTCTTAAATGCCAATTAGATTTAAATTATAGTTATCAAAATACTAAAAGGGGTCTGTGACATGGCACTACATGGGCTCCCTTCTTAACCCAGTGAATGACACGGTCTAGCAGCGGGTCTAATACCCACCGTAATTTCAAAGTACTAAGGAAGGAAAGTGAGATTGCGCCATTTCTGAAATGAGTAGTGCTACTGTAGCTCATTGCGTTCATAATTAAAGGACATGCTATGTTCCAATTAGAGTATAAAAGATGTTATTTCTGCCCATCCACGTTCACGCACCCCCCGATTTCTCTCCAGGTCCTGGAAGCTGCTGTGGGACACGGCCCTCAGACCCGGCCACCTGCCTAGCCGCGGCCCGGCCTGGCCCGCACAGGCCCGCACCAGCCCGCACCGGTCCACACCGGTCCACACCGGTCCACACCGCCTCTCCGCTGTCGGCTCCTGCGCAGCCGTCCGCAGTTCCGCGTGCCACCGCCAGGTGTCGCTGCACACACGCCGTGACCCAGAGACTCCTCTGCAAACCGCTCCGCGAGGCTCTAGGGGCACCCAGGGTCCTGTTGCCCGCAGCCCGCAACTTATCTGTGCACGGGGCACCCCCTCTATGCACTATGAACTTACGCTGCTCCCCCAACACCTCACTCGTTGGTGCCTTTGAGCATGCTGCCTGCAGTGCCTTCCCTGATCTCCAGCTGGTAATTCCTGCTGCATGTCAAAACCCACTGGAGGCAACACCTCCTCCAGGAAGCCTTCTCTGATGCCACTATAGTGGCTCCTCTTGAGTTTCCACAGCCCCCTGTGGCTACCTCATCATTGCAGTGACTGTCAACATGGTTGTGTCCGTTTCTGTGTCTGACTCCCCACTAGAATGTGAGCTTTGGGAGTATGGGGAGGGCCACACAGTGGGCTGTTCTGTTTTGTTTTTTAAGTAGACTTAATTTTTCAGAACAGTTTTAGGTTCACAGGAAAACTGAGCAGAAAGTAGAGAGTTCCCATACACCCCCTGCCCCTACACGTGCACAACCTCCCTTCTATCAACATCCCCAGCAGAGGAGTGCATGAGGGACCTGCACTGCCACATCAGCATCACCCACAGCCCATGGTTTAAGTGAGGGCTCATTCTTGGAGTTGTACATTCCATGTGTTTGGACAAATGTACAACGACCTTTATCCACCATTATTGTATCACGTAGAATAGTGTCACTGCCCTAAAAATTATCTATGCTCCACCTGTAATCCCCTGTGCTCCCTTCCCCCTAACCCCTGGCAACCACAGATCTTTTTACTGTTCCCACAGTTTGGCCTTTTCCAGAATGTCGTATAGTTGGAATCATAGAGTGTGCAACCTTTTCAGACTGGCTTCAGATTGGCTGGGCCACATGGCAAAACCTTGCCTCTACAAAAAAAACCACAAAAATTAGTTGGGCGTGGTGGTGCACGCCTGTAATCTGAGCTACTCGAGAGGCTGAGGTGGGAGAATCACCTGAGCCTGGTAGGTTGAGGCTGCAGTGAGCCATGATTACTTCACTGCACTCCAGCCTGGGTGACGGAGAAAGACCCTGTCTCAAAAAAAAAAAAAAAAAACAGCCAAAATGTTTTCCAAAGTGGCTATGCCATTTTGCATTCCCACCAGCAATGGATGTGAGTTCCTGTTGCTCCATATCCTCGCCAGCATTTGGTGTGTTGGTGCTTTGCATATGAGCCACTCCAGTAGGTGTGTGGCAGTATCTCACAGTTGGTTTAATTTGCAGTTCCTTAATGACATATAATGTGGAGCATCTTTCATATGCTTATTTACCATCTGTGTATCTTCTTGAACGAGGTGTCTGTTTAGATCTTCTGCCTGCTTTTTAATTGGGTTGTTTTCCTATTGTTGAGTGTTAAGAGTTATTTGTAGATTCTGGATAATAGTCATTTATCAGCTATGTCCTTTGCAAATATTTTCTCCCAGTCTGTGGCTTTTCTTCTCATTCTTCTGAAAAATAAGGTTTCCCTCACAGAGTTGAATTCCTGTGTGGCCCTAAGCACGTTATACACGCTCTCTGAACCTCAGTATCCACCTCTGCGGCTGGGGCTGGGAGCCCTCCCTCCAGGTTGTAGTGGGAACAGGATCTGAGCAACGCAGAGCCTGCCAGCACAGGGCCTGGAACACGGCAGGGGCTGCCAGTAGATGCTGGTGGAACTGGGTCACCTCCATTCTCTTGGGGGGTGCATTTTGCCCACAGTTCCATCATTAAAGCCCCTAGCTATCAACGATGGTTCCATCCATGGCACAGCAGGCCAGGCCAGCCCACAAATCTGTTTGCAGGAAGATTCCTGTGGGTGGGAATCCCTTGGTCTTAGGAAGGGGTCAGAGGAGCAGACCCCAGGGAGACTTTGGGGTCATGGACAGACCTGCTGTTCAAGGGAGAGGTGGCCACTCTGCCCAAGTTCCCTCAAAGACCACCCCTCACTCAGCATCCTATCCTCTCCCCACTTGGTCCCCACAGACCTCTGGCCTCTGCTCCCACCACACCCTTCCCTCCAGCCACACTGGCAGTGGGAAAGCCTTGCAGCCCTCCCTGCAGTCAGAAACACCTTTCCCCCATGCCACTTGTCCAAATCCACCCCTCCATTAGTTGCAGGCAGAGCGGCCAGGCTGGGTTGCAGCCACGAGGGGGCACTGTTGCCCCGCAGCTGGTCAGAACTCATCCACAAAGCTGGACCAGGCGCTTCTGTCCCACCAGCTTGCGGAGCAGCAGGTGAGGTGAATGCCTGTCTCACAAAGCCATGGAAACTAAACCAGAGGAATGTCAGTGGTCTCATCCCACACCCAGGACCTGCTGGGGCCGCTCTCACACCTCCTGCGATGGGTGCTCACTGCCTCCAGCCAGGCTGCCCGGCTCTTCGTGGGAAAGGCTTTGCCTGGAGAAAGGGCTTTGCAATGGTCCCAAGTCTCTTTTGCAGAAGCCATAAGGTCCTGTGGGGCCACAGGGTCTTCCAAATGAAAAACGCTGAGAAGAACAGATTTACCTTGGGAACCATAAGAAAGAAGCAGCTTGGGGTTTCCAGAGAAGCCCAAAATCTAAAAGTGCATGTGAAATTCCTCAGTGTTGACACGTTGGCTCAAAACTTTTCTAAATATTGTGCCCAAGCCAAGCAATGACCCACTTGAGCCTACAGCCCACAGGATGGGATGCTGGTTTTGGGTGTAGCTCAGTGACTCAGAGAAAGCAGAACCCTAAGCACACGTGTGCAGCACAGCCGGCAAGCAAGCGCGGCACGCCCCTCCACTTGGCACTTATCAGGAAGTGGGATGATTGACAGGGAGGCACAGGTTTTCTGGAGGGCAGCCTGATAAAATGGGGTCAAGACTGTAGTACAGATACCCATGATCAGCAGCTCGCTCCTTGGTTGCGCGTCCAGGGAAGTTCACAAATGGGCCCCCTTCTCTACAGCAGTTGGTGGGGTGGGTACCTGGGAGCAGCCTGGACACATGATCCCAGGGGAAGTGTGGGGTGCCCCTCGGAGGACTCCGGAGCAGGTACCAGCAACAGACAAGACGTGTGGCAACAGCAAGGAACACTTAACACTGCTGACTACACAATCAGGGAGCCGAGTGGCATCTGTAACACCACGCTGCGGAGCAACTGCAAATATGCGCACCAGGGAGCACGCTGCAGCAAGTGAGGAGGAAGAGAAATTCACGATGGAGAGACCCAACCAGCACGACCTCAGCCAGGCGGGCAATGCCAGCATCACAGGGGACGTGCCATGTTGACAGCAGCTGCCCTCCCCATTGGATGGGCTGACGAGGGCACTTTACCTCTGTGATCTTCCTCCCCAGACCCACAATCCCAGTCTAATCATGAGAAAAGCATCAGACAAAGCCCAGTAGCGGGCATCCTACAATGTACCTGGCCAGTCCTCCTCAACTGTCAAAATTGTCAAAACCAAGGTACATGCACAGCGGCATGTACCTGTCGTCCCAGCACTTTGGGAGGCTAAAGTGAGAAGATTGCTTGAGACCAGGAGTTCAAGACCAGCCCCCATCTCAAAACAAAAGCAAAATCCCAGAGCTAGTCTAAGAAACCATAATGTGTATCCCAGAGGAGGTCCTGGGACCAAAAAAAGGACATTAAATAAAAGCAAAGGAAGGCTAAATAAAGGATGGACTTTAGTTAAGAACGTATCAATATTGATTGACACATATCTCACTGTGCACATATAGTAATGTAAGGTGTTAACAGTAGAGGGAATTGGGTGAGGGACTACTCAGAATTACCTTTGCACCTTTTCTAGAAATCAAAAACTATTCTAAAACTAAAACTTTATTTTAAAAAATACACGCCCATCACACTACAGTACCCATTTTCTAAACCAATTTTCAGCACAGAGATACACAATGAAGGTGTTAGGATGGAGGCCTGGGGGGCAGGAATGGGGATATTGACACAGCCCCCAGGGACAGTGGTGTGGGTGAGTGCCAGCCCTCACCCCTTAGCTCTCCAGAACCACCCCAGGCACTCCCCACATGCCCTCTGCATGCCCTGATGGTGGGGCAGTCACACAGACCCACCCATCATGGTGTGCCCATCTCTAGCTGGTTCCAGGCTGGCCATGCCCAGAGAGGACAGGCAGGCTGACCCAGGTGCAGGCCCCACAGGCAGCAGGAAGGCCATGGCAGGGGAGGCCAGCAGGTAAACTGGGTGCTGCCCTGACCGTGTGGGACTAACACATGTGAGTATGTCTGGGGCCTGGGGGCCTGTGCTCCATTCCACACACCCCTCCTCAGGGCCATGAGAGCAGAGCAAATGCGGGGGGCCAGAAATCAAGAACATGGGTGTGAATGTCGCTGCTATAGCTGAGATGGGTCCACCAGGCTTGTCCAGTCTGAGATGGGTGAGTCACCATCTTGTCCCTGAGATAAGAAAGGGTCCCAGACATGAGATGCAGCCCAAGTGATAAGACTGGCATCCCAGGACCCCACACCACAGCGTCCCAATATCCCCAGAGGATCAGCTCCAGCATGGCCTCCCTTGTCATCCGTTTTCCAGACTACAGCCACAGGGGTGTGGGGAAATGCAGATCCAAGGCTGTCACCACTGCCCGTGCTTCAGCTGCTCCCAATGCTCTGGAGATTTGCTCAGAGCCCTGGTGGAGGCTTGTGGTGGCTTGCTGACCCTGCCTCACCCCACCCCCTCCACCCTCATCCCTCATCCAGTCCTTCCAGGCAGATCAGGCTTCTCCACTGCAGAAGTTTTGCACATGCTGTTCCCTTGGGCTGGCATGCCCTTCCCTGCTTTTCACTGCATCCAGCTGGACATTTTTTATTATGTTCCACGGAAAATTCACGATCAGGTCTTCGGCCTGCCACTCAGCTCTGCCTGCCCTTCCCCTTCAGCAGACAGGTGCCACTTTGTGAGCTGCCGCAGGCCGTCTGCCTTCCGCTTAGCCGCCAACCTCCTACTCACAGCTCAGACTGTCTCATCCCTCTGCAGGGCAGCGCAACTCAGCAGTCCGATTCCTCTATCTTTGTAGTCATCATTCCCTCAAATTTTTCCCATGCCTGCATCAGCATTCCCAGCCACAGCATTCCCTCTACCAACATTCCCCGTGAGTATTCCTGGGCCACCACTGGTGCCATCTTTAGCCATTGTGCTGCCACCTTGTGCTGGGGAATATCTGTGCCCCAACCACCAATGACCTCCAGTAAAAACTCTGGATACCAAAGGCTCAAATAAACTTCCTTGGTTGTTTATCTTCTTTGTGTATTATCATTCATCATGTCTGGGAGGAGGTCACACCATCTGGGACAACCAGAAACTCCACGTTTGGACCCTTCCTGGACTCTGCTCTCTGTGTCTCTCCCCTTGGCTGGCTTGGATCTGTATGCTTTCACTATAATAAAATTGTAACAAGTATAGCACTTTCCTGAGTGCTATACTTTTATTTGAGTCATTCAAGTGAATTATTGTACCTTTAGGGTGGTTACGGGGACCTCTGACTATATCACCAGTTGGTCTGAAGGGAGGGTGATCCTGGAAACACCACCCTCGGCCGGTGCCTGAAGAGAGGGCAGTCTGGTGGGGACTGCTTCCTTCAACTCTATCATTTGCTGAACTCCTTACAGTTGGTGTCAGAACGGGGGCTTTCTAGACCAACCCTGACTCACTGGAACATGTGGTTTGGGAAGAGTAAAAGGGTAGGAGCTGAGGAAACTTTCATTCCTGGTGGTGGCTGTGCTGCAATCAAATTTTTTGTCTTTTTTTTTTTTCAAATACACTTGCAAGTAGAACCAATACAATCAATTTTTTAAGGTAAAAATGACCAATGGAATTTAGAAATGATGGATCCAACTCCTAAGCAGTTGGCTCACTAGAGTATAAGGAAATGCAAAGAAACAACAAAAAGGGAAAATGTGAAATCCCTTGGTTATTGTTATCTGCAGTAGTTAAAAGGTAAGTAAGGGTAAGTGTGGGAGGGGACTCTGGTGCTGAGCCAAGGTTCTGGTCAGCCTGGACCACAGCCTCTATCTAGCCTGAGGCCCTACCCAAGGGATGTGTGGGGTAGATTCCGATGCTGGGCTAGGGTCCAGTCAGTTGACCCAAGGTGTGGCTACTGGCCTCAGAGTCTCCTCCAAAGGGAAAGGGTGCCGAGACAACAGATAGTAAAGGTTTTCATAAGAGCATGGACAAAACAAAGGGGTAGGACCGAGGAGACAGTCAAGGGACATCCCAGCAGGGTGGAAGCTTTTAAGCAGGTGTTAAGAAATACGATGAATAAAGTGGATATTGATGGGGACGAAACAACGGTCTCAATGCAGCATTCACAGAAGCTGGATGGACCCTGCCGGCCGATAAGTGTGAAAAGGCCCTACAAAAATCTGCTTTATTCATTCTAGTTGGGAGGATTTTTTAAACCTGGGAGGCCTAAAATGACAGTGAGAATTCTGATCTTGAGTTGCCTGAGGCAGCGGTCTCACAATCTAACCAGGAGAAGGCCTGAGTCCTTTGGCCCACCCCCTAGCTGGGGACCCAAAGCCGTACACACATGGGTGGGTAAAATGGCCTGGGGAGGAGAACAGACTCTGTCTATGGGAGCCCCTGCTCTGTGATTCCAAACCCTGTCAGTGAAGCCCAAATGGAGCTCTTGGTCCATGGGGAGCATTTAGAAATGTGATGGTTGATGGAATTAAGGTGGATACTTAGGTGAAAACTGGAATGTTGGAACAAAGTCTCTGTGAGGTGGCTGCACCTGCTTTATCGGAGCATATGCTGGGGATGGAGATGGTCTGGCTGGGGAATGCTTCTCCCACCGATTGTTGCAAAATAGAAGGCAGGTAAACCTGCCCTTCTGGCAATAGTGATTGAGGACCAGCATCTGGTCAGCTGATTCAGACTTTGAAGTGTACACACTCCACATCCAGGAATATTGCAACTCCTTCCCATAAAATTACCCCCAAAAGCCCTGGAGTCCTTACACAGATGGGAAAGCCTGTTAGTGCCGCCCAGGGGTGACCACTGGGATTTGGGACTAGAAAATTTTCATCTGAGGGCGGCGCGCGGTGGCTCACGCCTGTAATCCCAGCACTTTGGGAGGCCGAGGCAGGCAGATCACGAGGTCAGGAGATCGAGACCACCCTGGTTAACACGGTGAAACCCCGTCTCTACTAAAAAATATAAAAAACTAGCCGGGCGAGGTGGCGGGCGCCTGTAGTCCCAGCTACTCAGGAGGCTGAGGCAGGAGAATGGCGTAAACCCGGGAGGCGGAGCTTGCAGTGAGCTGAGATCCGGCCACTGCACTCCAGCCTGGGCGACAGAGCGAGACTCCGACTCAAAAAAAAAAAAAAAAAAAAAAAAAGAAAAGAAAATTTTCATCTGAGAGACAATGATTGGGCTTTGACTGAGGCCACCCTTATGATTGAAGCCTATAAAATAATCGCTTTAAAAATCTGAAATACATATAATGTTCTGGACAATGTTAAAGAAACCCTAATGAGGAAGGCAACACCCAGAGTTTCCTTTCTTTTTTTGAGACAAGGTCTGGCTCTGTCCCCCAGGCTGGAGTGCAGTGGTGCCATCTCAGCTCACTGCAATCTCCGCCTCTTGGACTCAAGCCATCCTCCCACCTCAGCCTCCCAAGTACCTGCGACTACAGGCATGTGCCACCATACCTGGCTAATTTTTGCATTTCTCATAGAAATCGGTTTTTGCCATGTTGTCCAGGCTGGTCTCAAACTCCTGAGCTCAGGCGATCCACCCGACTTGGTTACAGGTGTGAGCCATCATGCCCGGCCGCAGAGTTTCTTAATAAAATGGAAATGTTTTGTGCAGGAATGTGCTGCCTGGGGAGGCAAAGAGGTACTTGGCGTACTCATGAGCAGGCAGGCTTTCCCCTAGGGCCAACTTTGGAACCACCCGAGGAGCTGCCAGATCCTACTGTCTGTCACTTGGCTGATGCTCTGTGAGAGCTCTTGCCTGGCCAGTGTGTATGGATGGCGGTTCCAAGGTATGCGGACAGCACGGTTTGGAAAGCCAGCCCTCCAATGGAAGAAGGTGGAAATGAATCAGCTCGGTGGGAGGGACAGCTTGCCGTTCACTCGTGTGTTTATGTTTTTACCGATTCATGGGTGACCCTGTCAGACCCTATGGTCAGGCAGGAGGGCAGCGGAAACCTGGCCTATTAAAGGGATACCCGTGTGGAGCATGGCCCTGCAGAATCACCCTGGGAATCTGAGGGGTGCATTAAAGTGGGACATGTTGATGCCCGTCAAAGGACGCCCCCTTCCAGGATCAAGAAGTGATTGGGATGGCAAGTAAGTGTCCTGGTGTGCTCATTTGGGGCAGCCCCCTGGGTCCACGGAATGAGTAGACATTGGGGCTGCAGATGAACCTAGACACATTCCTCTTGCACCCCCAAGGCGCAGTTCATAAGAACTGTTCTGTCTGCCAACAGACGGAGACAGAGACTGCTGATGGCTGTGCAGTCCCATGAGGGAAGGCCCTGCATTGAGCCGGCAGGACAAACCAAACACAGAAGCCCCAGGAGGCCACCAAAGTGCCCTGACAGGGAAAGGCGAGACACTGACTCTCACCTGGGCTTTGCTTCCCTGGCGGCAGACGCTCGAGGTGCTATAAAAGTGTGACGATGGGAGGCAGTGCACCAATTTGCACTGCCCTCTCACTCTTCTCTGGACCAAGGGACACACTTTACAGCCCCAAATGTCCAACAAGGGGCAGAGCACTCTCATCCTCGGCGTAAGGTTGGATAGAGAACCGGAATATGTAATTGATACTGGTTGTCTAAAACAGAGATGGTGGGGCAGGAAAGAGCGACCTGCACGCCATCACAAGTGTGTGTCCACCCCAAACATGAGAGGGGCCAGGAGAGGGTCCCCACTAGATAGAGCCCTATGCCTTGTCTTTTCTGCTTTTGTTGTGTTTCATTTTGTTTTTTCGAGTCTTACTCTGTCACCCAGGCTGGAGCACAGTTGCGCGATCTCAGCTCACTGCAACCTCCACCTCCTGGGTTCAAGTGATTCTCCTGCCCCAGCCTCCCAAGTAGCTGGGATTACAGATGTGCACCACCACACCCAGCTAAATTTTGTTGTTGTTGTTGTTGTTATTTTAATAGAGACGGGGTTTCATCATATTGGCCAGCCTGGTCTCGAACTCCTGACCTCAAGTGATCCACCCGCCTTGGCCTCCCAAAGTGTTGGGATTATAGGTGTGAGCCACTGCACCTGGCCTCCTATGCCTTTTCTAAGAGAACTGGGGAAGGCAGGTTGTGGTAAGACTGCTTTTTTTCTTTCTTCTCCACATCACCTTGCCTTCCTCCTTTCCTATCTGCTGCAATGGCCCCAGGACCAGGGCTGCAGCTGCAAGTGCTGAAGTAGCAATGACTCCTAGGCAGGAAGGTGCTCTAAAGCTTCATGCCAGAGCTCCTGAGGGCTGATGGGACAGATGGTGCCTTCACGCCATCCAGAAAAATCAGGGCTGCTCGTGAGGGCAGGCATATTGCCTGGTGGTGGAGACAGCCCACTTTCTACACCTGTGAAACCCCATCCTACACCAACCGGAGTGGACTGTCAGGGAGGCACTTGCTAGGCTGGCGTTGATTCTGACAATCTGGCCCAGCAGCATGGTCGAACCTCCTGGCCCTTCTAAAGGTGGAAATACCTCAATACAAATGGAGAAAAGGAGGAACTGGAGCTGAGGGTAAAGGAACCAATAAGTGGGTTATGTGGTGAGGGAAATTCTTTTTTTTTTTTTTTTTTTTTTGAGACAGAGTTTCACTCTTGTTGCCCAGGCTGGAGTGCAATGGCACAATCTCGGCTCACCCGCAACCTCTGCCTCCCTGGTTCAAGCAATTCTCCTGCCTCAGCCTCCCGAGTAGCTGGGATTATGGGCATGAGCCACCACGCCCGGCTAATTTTGTACTTTTGGTAGAGACAGGGTTTCTCCATGTTGGTCAGGCTGGTCTTGAACTTCCAACCTCAGGTGATCTGCCCACTTCGGCCTCCCAAAGTGCTGGGATTACAGGTGTGAGCCATCGCGCCCGGCCGGGAAATCCAATTTTAGGTGAATCCTACATTACAGTACTACCTTAAAAGGGGTGTGGAGGACATCATCTCTTAGCTCAACTACACCAGATGCCTGAAAGGGTGGACGTCAAGGCCACCTCTGCTTTTGGAACTTGACAAGGTTGAATGGCAGCCTGCAAACCTGAGTGGCCTGGCCCTGGAGGACATCTGCTGGTCTGACGTGGTGATGGACTAGATAAACTGCTATGACTGAGTGGGACTCTGGTCTTCCTTTTTAGGTGATATCCACCAAACTGCAATATGGTCCCACCTGGCCCTGTTGGTAAGGTTATAACATTGATGGTGATTGCAAATGTATTGAAACCCTGAGTTCCAGCCTCCTCAGGATACAGCAACAATAATGACATCTGTGGAAGAGCTGGGTGGAGCCAACCCTGGGCTAATGCCGGCATGCAGCGGTTCTTTTTACATGCATTGTAGGCACAGGCAGCCCTGCAGCAAGGCAGGAAGCAGGCAATGCTAAAGGAGCTGCCCAGACAAACGTGACTATTCCACTTTGAGAACGCGGGGCTGGGGCCAGGGGTGGCCTGCAGGGTGAGCTCTCGGCTCCCAGAACATCCTGGCTGTCACTGGAGTACCAGTGTTTCCAGGGACTTCGCTGCCTCAGTTCTGACCTCTGTGAGGGACTGGAGACTTAGGGCCAGCCACACTGACAGCCATGTGGTCAAGCTCCCAGACACACCTGGACCCCAAAGGCGCCTGCTCAGCACTATTCTGTGTGCTGCATCCTGAGGACACAGGAGCTCTGTGACTGGGCTCTCCTGGACTCTGCTCTAGGCCTCACCAATGACTTTAACCTGCTTCCTTTCACCATGAGCTGTCTGAGTCACACAGGTGAATTAATGAGCCTGAGGGTGGACATAAGGACCCCCAAATCTGTAGCCCATTGCTCTGCCGTGAGGGTGGTCCTGGGGATGCCTGAGCTTGTTTCTGGTGTCTGCAGTGAGGGTAGTCTCATAGGGGCTATTCCCTAAAGCTGCAGTTTGCCAAACTTGCAGGCATGGAATTCCAGAATCACCTTAGAAACTCTAAAGTCAGAAAAGAAGTTGTTCTCCAAGAGCCTCCGTATGGATGCGCTGGGTGCCAAGTTCATTTTATTGGCTCAATGGCCTGTGCAGGAAGAACAGCTGATGCCCCTGTTCACAGGGGAAACCAGTGCGGCCCAGGGAGGCGAAGTCACTTGCCTGAGGTCCCAGAAGGAGTAACTGGGGCTGGGTAGGAGCAGGAATGGCTGCTGCCAGCCAGGGGTATCCCTAACCTGCCTGTCCTCTTGAATGGAGCCTGTTGCCTACTGGCTTCCGCTGGTGGGGACTATGCACCAGAAAGGTGCCGGATCTAGTTTTTCTGAAAATCAGCAAAATAGAAGGAATAGAGACAGCCGGGCCAGGGACAAGGAAGACCTGGCTTCTGCTGCACCCTTGGGGATGGGGGCTGGCGAGGAGCAGGGACAGAGGGCCCCCACCGCAGCCTTCCGGCAAGAGGCTCCCAAACACCTGTTCTTTAGAAGCCTGAACCAGTCGCCACCTCTTAACACTGGGAGAGCTTGTGTTGAGGAACGAGAACATCTGGCCATCCCGGGCCACATGCCCAGAAGGCGGCCGTTGCTGGAGCCAAGTGTAGCCGCCCCCTTCACACAGGGTGTGTGCTCCCCAGCGCACCCCGACAGGCCTGCTTCCTTCCACCCACAGTGAGAAACACTTTCTACCACAAGCCAGAGCTGGCGTGCCCACACGTAGGTACACACGCCACACGCACAGACACGTGCTGTGGTTTGGTGAAGCAGTTCTTCTCTTTACAGGGTGTGAAGCACTCACATCTCATCTGCTCTATTCTACGTCACTTTAAAAGTGCTGGCTGCTGCCCCCTATATTTAACTCTAGACCCATGGAGCCCGAGCAGGATCCTCAGAGCTGGGTCCCAACGTGTTGTCTGATGCTCGCTGTGGGCTGGGGGCATATCCCTTCCGCTCTCAGGGCCTCAGTTTCCCAGGTTCCTTCAGGCTCCTGCCCAGGTCTACTGCCTGACCTGACAGCTCAGCAACAGGGGCCAAGCTCTGGATGACATCCAAGTGACAGGCCAGTGGCGGAGGTCCCCATATGGGGAAGGCAGAGGAGGGAGCGGGGAGAGGGAGGAAGGAGGAGGGAAAGCTGAAGTAGTAAAAGCAGAATAAAGGGCCCGGTCAGTGGCTGCTCACACTGGGGTGCCCTCACCCCAAAGTGAACTCCAGGTTTGGGGCTCGTTATTTGAGAAGGACACCAAGGTCTTGATCAATGAACTGACATGCTGGCCAAGCCATAGAGCCCTGTGACATCTGGACAAGGTTGTCAAACTCTGAACACTTTACAAAAGTAAAGGGACCAAGAGGCGTTTTCCTCTGTTACTTTATAACCCTTTCATACTAGTTGAATTTTTTTTTTTTTTTACAATGTAGATGTACTACTTTATAATTAAACAAAAAACTTTAAAATGATTTTTTAAAAAAGAAAAGAATCACAGTGGAACATGAAATGGAATGTCAACTTTGGGGATGGGTCATCCAGAGGAGTCCAAGAGCCCCAATGTGGTCGTGTGTCTCTGGTCCTCAGGTCATCACCCAGTCTCACCCACAGGGCACCCACCATGGCCGTGGCCCACCCCGCAAGCTTCCACTTGGTGCCCACGTGGGAATGCACCACCTGCCATGGAACTTCCTCCTGCGGGGCAGAGGAGGGGTCCAGAAGCCCACAGGAGTCAAGTCAGCAAAATTAAGTTAATTTACAAAGTTATAGTAAAAACCACAATAGTGACCCAGTCCCTCCCAAGCAGTGTGAACCCTGGGCTGCGTCGCATGCGCAGGTGGCCAGTGCTAGCACCTCACAGGGCAAAGGTGGTGAAGAAGATGTGCATCTTGGCCAGGAAAGTGGTGACAGAGCCCTGCCGCCAGAGCTTCATCTCCACGTCCAGGGCAAAGTCCCGGGGCTCCAGCACAGCCCGCTGCAGGTAGACCACGCCCGTGTAGGCATTGAGCCTGCGCGTGCCAAAGTAGCCCTCCTCGTTGCCCTTGATGATGGTCAGGGCGATGGTGTCTCCCGTGAAGGCTGGCGCGGGGCCAATGCGGAAGATATGTGCAGGCACCAGGAGGCCCGTCTGGAAGTTGAGCTGGTAGTGTGTGATGCGTGCCGGCGAGTTCTGGCACTCTAGGAAGTCGTGGCACGTGGTGCGCTCGCACTTCCTGCAGGGAGGATGGGCCGGGTCACCCATGGCTCGCCCACCTCCCCCCAACCCCAGACAGGAACACAGATGGCACAGCTCAGCGGCAGGATCAAGGGCCAGCTCTCTCCCTAATGGCCTGGAAGCCTCAGGTAAGACCCCTTACATCTCCTGGGTCTCAGTTTCCTAGCCTGTGAGATGAGGTTAATAAAAGCTTCACAGGCTCACTGGAATGGGCGAGCTCAGCATGGCACCGGCCAGGCTCATTAACAGTTCTTACCTGTCCCCATGCTCCCTTCTTCCTCCCTCCTGCCATCCTCCCATTCTTCCTTTCTCCTTCCTTTTCCCTCTCTCCTTCCTTTCCTCCTCCCTTCTCCCTTCTTCCCAGTGCACCCAGTGTCCCTCCCAGGGTCCCTCCCAAGTGCTGGGCTGTGTGGCTGGTGGCAGAGTAGCGGTCTGTCAGTTCTGAGGTTAAGTGTGGTTAAGGGGCTGTCACTCGCACTCCTGATACCCTGAGCTGGCGAGTGGCATGTCACAAGCAACCTCCTGGAGGGGCTCCTGTGATGTGGAGCTGAGGCCTCCTGCCCAGAGCCACAGAGCGGTGGCAGGACCCTGCAGCTCAGACAGGCAGCCCCTGAGACCCTGAGCCAGACCACCTGGCTGTACCACTCCCAGGCTCCTGACCCTCAGACACTGCGTGACAAAGAGTAAGTATCTGCTGTTTTATGGTGTTAAATGTTGGTTGGGATAACTGGTCGCACAGCAGTAACTACTATGTGTGTGAATGAGGAGGAGGGCTGGTGTTTTCTGTGTGTCTTTTCCCCTTTCTTCTCCCAACCTTGAACTCTCTACAAGGTACTTATATTTGTTTTGGTCACCTAGCCCGCAGACCCAGCAGTCAGGGGCTGGGAAGAGAGGAAGGTGGTCAAGGCAGGCGCCCATGTCTCGGCCTCTCCCCTGGATAGTACAGGACTAGGACAGGCTCCCTGGGACTGGGACTGGGGTGGGGACACTCACGTTTTAGAGACTCGGACATAGTTGGGAGGACACTCGAAGCGTAGGCAGCGGAAGCTACCCTGGATGTTGTGGCAGGTCTCAGCCTCGGAACAGTTGTGGGTACCCAGTGCACACTCATCCAGGTCTGGGAGAGAAGAGGGGCAATGGCAGGGTCCCCACAGCTGGGGGGCCCAGCCTGAAACTCCCCAGCCTGCATGAAAGGCCTGGGCCCCATGACCTGTGAGAACAGCCCACGTGCCTCCCTGCACACACATGCCCCATCTCACCTGCTCGGAACCTGCAGCAGGGGGCCTTGTTCTAAAGTGTAAATCACCTCATGTCATGCCCTCCCAAGGTTTCTCGCGCTCCAGAATAAAGCCCAAGTCCCTCCTCTGGACGCCAAGCCACACAGTGTAAGGCCTCTCTGGCCTCTCCAAGCCCCTTCTCTTCCACAGGGGCCACAGTCCTGCTGGACATCCTTGGGCTGCCCCAATAGCCTGACCCTTATCCTACCCCAGGGCCTTTGCTGCTGCCGGAATGCTTTCCCCAGCTTTTCCTACTGCTGGCTCCTTCTCATCTTTTAACTCTCAGATCTTGAGCCACCCCCTCCAGGATGGCCTCCCTGACCACTCTACAGTGGTCCTCCTGCCCCATCACCCTCCATCCCACCCCATTTTATCACCCTCCTACAGCTCGTCACACTCTGCAACACACCGAGGCTGTGGTGTGTTGTATGACTGCATGTTTTGTATGTTTCTACCATCCCCCTCCAACCTGGGTTCCAGGAGGGCACGGGTGTTTGTCTTTCTCATTCCCATGGTGTCCCCAGTGCCCAGTGGAGTGCCTGCCTGCATGGAGCAGCGCTCAATACATCTTGCTGGACAGAAGTCCAAGACCCATCACTTGCAAGTTCAGACTCAGAGAGGCAGAGCTATGAGTAAATGTCCCACATGAGCAACAGATGTGCTCACGCTTCCTGTAGGTTCAGAGCAAACATAACATGTGCAACTCCAACAGGCACATAGGCTCAGCACACACGTGAGCACACGCACACCCACACGGGTGCACAGAAACACACACACAGAGGGCCCATTTGGGACAAAGAAACATACACATATAAACGTCAACAGACATATGAATAGATACCGTTCACAAAAGCTCAGAGAAGCAGGGGTAGGGGTAGGGGTGTCTGTGTGTGTGTGTGTGTGTGTCTGTGTGTGTGTGTGTGTGTGTGTGTGTAACCCACAGGCACCCTGGAGGACAAAAGGTCTTAGAAATGGGTTCTTGAGAAACTTTGAGGATGAGCTGCTCAGCCCAGACAGGGCCGCCTCAGGAGGCCTCAGGGAAGTCCGGTGAGGTAGGGCAGGGGGTCTTCCAGGGGCAGTCACAGAGGGCTTCAGTTTTTGTTTTCCAATCCTTCATACTGACACCATGTAGGAATTTCTCCTCACTCAGTCCTCACACCAGCCCTGTGCAGCGAGGGTCACTGGATTCCTCAGAGGAGGGTGTAGAGGCTCAGAGAGGGGCAAAGCCTTGCTCAAGGTCACACAGCAGTGACCAGGGCAGCAAGCCAGGCATGCCTGATGCCAAAATCTGTGATCCAATCATGATGCCAAGCTGACTCCTAAGAATAACAACAACATAATAGTAATAACACCAATAGTCAGCCTGCCTCCAGAGTTTACCGCCTGACATCCCTGTGATGCCTGAGGGACTCTGCGTCAACCCCACGGGGTAGGTGCAGGTGTCCACAAATGTGCCCAGGGTCACACAGCTGCCAGGGCAAGGCCAGGACTCAATACCTCTGGCCCACCTCAGACTCTGGGCTCTTGGCCACCAGGCTCTCTTGTAGGGGGTCAGCTCACATCATCTGTTCACCTCTCTGGGCCTCACTTCCCTCCCTCCATAAAATGGGCCCCAGGGTGGTGCAGAGATGAGTGGGAGAAAACATGGCAAGAGGCCAGGCAGGGTAGAGCTCAACTGGGTGGTCCCGGGGTTGCTGATTATTCGCTAGCAGACTCCACATGGAGAGGGCCTCCTCCTGCTCCTCAGCCTATGCCCCGGGTGGCCCGCTTCAGTGACCCCAGAGCTTGTGTGAGTGGGGCAGGAAGGATGTGGGAGCTTTTTGCTTTGGCTCTGGGCTGATACTGATGGAGATGCCCAGAAGGGAAGGGCGGAGAAGGGTGAGTGGCTGCGGCCTGGCCTCACCAAGCTTGCGGGAGGCGGTCAGTCGCAGGTCTTCCCTAACGCCCCAGGGCCTTGCCCATCGGTGCTGCCAGGCCCCTGGAGAGTGAGGGCTAACGTGGGAGCCGGACTAGGCCCTGTATCCAGGGCTGCCATCGCAGCCTCATCAGAGACAGCCAGGGTCAGCCGCAGGTCAGTCGCAACTCAGATGTGCAAAAGTGGGAGACAGAGCAAAAAGGACGAAACAGGGGAGTCCCACAAAATGCAGCCCCGGGAGAGGCTTCCAAGGGCGTCTGAAGGACCTGAGGCCCAGAAGCCCACAACAGCTCAGGGTCAAGACTGAGGGCACTGCTCAAAGCTGGCCTGGCCCATCGAGTGGCATGCAGAGAAGGGCTCTTACTACACAGAAGCAAGCAGGACGCAGGGTGACTTTCAGCATGGCCTCGACTGATATTTCATACAAGTGGGGTGTGTGTGTGTGTGTGTGTATGTGTGTGTGTGTGTGTGTGTTTATATCTGCTTTGGGAAAGACTGGAGGGAAATGCATGCAAACATGAGCAGTGGTTCCCTCTCAGCTCAGTCATGGGGTCAAATGTCCAGTGAGCACCTACTATGTACTGCTGGGCATTTGCTCTAGATGCTGGTGAGCCAGACAGACAGGGCCCTACCTTCATGAAGTGTGCATTCCAGGGGAGAAGGCTGAGTCTAAATTCCTTCAGATTTTCCTGTCCTTTTTTTTTTTTTTTTTTTTTTTAACTATTGGAGAGGGGCTAAAGGCTAACAGAGACATTATCCAGCATGTTCTTTCCCCCAAGCCAGCCTCCCCCACCCTGTTTGTGCCGAGAGACCTCAGAGTTTGGCCCAAGCCAGAACACGACAAAAGGACAGCCTCTTAGCTCCGAAGGTCAGGAGCTGCAAAAGTGGCTACATGGAGTGACCTGGGAAATGGACGAGGCCGGGGAACAGGCAGCCCCCACTGTGCCCTCGCCTACCATGTGAGTCAGAAGGCTCCTCCAGAAGGAAGGTCTGGAGAGGAAGCGAGGGTGGCACATGTGCAGGTGTGGGGCTCTACCTTGCCCCGATCTCCTGGTGGGGGCTGGTGGCACAGTGGGAGCCTGCAGAGGGGACCTGGCCTTGCCAGTTCTTCAACACAGAGCAAGCCATTGGAGCAGAGGGGCAGCCACCCCAAGAAGAGGACGCAGAGACGGGGTGGCGGGCAAGCCCAGGCAAGAGAGAAGCGTTGGGGTCAGGTGCACCCACGATGGGCATATGCCAGGTCCCGGGAAGCCCTCTCTAGTGGCCAGCCAGGCACATGTGGGCATCCAGGTATCCCTAGCACCCCCCAGGGGCTCGGTGTGGGTCGGAAAATAAAGAGCCAGGGAGTCTGTCCTCAGTGTAGACAGGTTAGCAACCTGAAACTCCTCCAAGAGCAAATGTCACTGCAGTGTCTGATGGGGCTTCCTTGAAGTGGCCACACCTGTGTTCTGCCCCCAGGAACAGGGCCTTGGTGTCACATGTGAAATCACTATCCAGAAGGATAAAGTCGTATTTCCTGCCAAGCTGAGGACATGGTGAGTAGAATCCTTACCTTTTATGGAGTCCATATCAACTTTTTTTTAATTAAAAAGAAGAGGGCTTTGCAGCCAGCCAGACCTAAGCCAGCTTCTGTGGGCCCAGCAGGCCTCCCAGTCAGTGATTTATAGGGTCTTCTCATGGTCTTCTGATTTAACTTATGACTCTGATATAAGTCCGCCCAAAGGACTCCTTGTGCATTGGGACTACGTACACACCTAAGGGGTGGAACCTAGGGGCACAATGCACTCTGACCTGCCCCATGCCGCGCCACTCCACCCTGCCCTATACTGCTTTCTGTTCTATGCTAATAGAAAGGAGAACACAGACAGCTGGCTGAAGTCTACCGACTCGATCTCAGGATCCACTGACAGGTAGCAACCACCAGCCTGCACTGTGCTGGCCTAACTCCAAACCCTTCTGAGTGCTAACTCTGCCCCCTGGTCCCCAGAACACCAAGACCTGCTTTTGTGGGACAAGAAGATGCCCAAGGCTGGGCCAGGACCCTGGTCACACCCCGAAGGCTGCACCCCAGGGAACTCCATGTTCTCAGCTCCATGTGTGGGGAAGACCTGGCCACTGAAGTCAGGAGGAGGTCTGAGCTCTGCGGCACCAAGGGACCGAGGGGCTGAGGGGTTAAGTGGTTGATTCTCCTGAGGCAATGACCCCTTCTGCATCCTGGCCCCTCACCTTGCCCTGGTGGCTTGCCAGGCCCAGAATCTGGTGGCAAATGGCACTGACCTTAGAATTATGACTCTCTAGCAGAGGAGGAACATTAAATACCAGAGAAGATGGTCTCTCTCCAGGGACATAGTACCCTCTCTTGCAAATTCGACAGCTAACTGCCCAGCCCTTGTACATCCTCAATAGCAGGGGAGTGGGGAACCCTCCCATTGCGCAGCCCCTCCCAGCTCTACACAGCTCTGATGAGGAGAGTGCCTTTCTGCACCAGGACTAGGATAAGCCTCCCCATGACACCCTTCCCTACTCCCCGGGATCTCGCCCTACCCTCTGGGTCCACAGACCTGCCTATCTCCTTGTCCCTGCATAACACTGCAGAGACTCGGGACACTGCCTGGGATCCCTGTGGCTCTTCTGCAGTTTCCTCACTAGACAGGCCTCCTGCCTCCTTAAAACCACCCCACAGTATCCCTGTTCCACTCTCAGAACAGAGTCCAGAGCTGAGCACAGGCCTAGAAGATTCTAAGCTGGATTGAGCAGCAGCAAGATTGTCACCTTCTTCATCCCAGGCATTACCTCAATTAACATGGCCACTGGTAGCATTGGCCATCCTGCATTTATTCATCGGGTATGGGGGCTCCAAGTGCATGCAAGCTCTGTGAGCTTTTCCGTGCCTGCTTGGAGCCTGCCCAAGGCCCTGGTGGAGGCAGGGGCAGGGGGACTTGCTCACCCTTGCAGGACCTCCCGTTGGCCGTCATGGTGTAGCCCTGCTCAGGACATGCACACTGGTAGCTCCCTGGCACATTGAGACACCGGAAAGTGCAGAGGATGCCGGCGCCTTGAGCACACTCGTCGATGTCTGTCAGAGAGAGGTGTAGCCCCTGGTGAACCTTATCCACCCACAGAGCCCAGCTCAGCCTGTCCCTGTCATAGCCACAGAGCTTAGGGGCCCATTTTTTAAATGAAGACAAGGGGACTGAGAGAGTAGAAGAGAGTTGCCTGAGTCCACGAAGCAAAACAGGACTCTCACTCCAGTGCTCATGCCCGAGGGCTGCTCCCTGACTCCTACTACCAGCTGAGGGGACAATCAGATGCCAGTCACGGGCACCTATGTAAACTTATTTCTTCATCCCCCTGAAGTCGGGACCATTATTCCCATTTTACAGAGGAGAAGCCTGAGGTCAGAGTGGAGAGGCAATCCGCCCAAGGTCACACAGCCAGGAAGCTGCAGGGCTGGGGCTTGAACTCAGATCTGATGCTAAAACCTTTCTGTATACATGGCCCAGGAGGGACTCTCGGGGAGCCTGGCACAAGCAAAAGGAGTGCCTCTCTGGAAGGCGGCCCTTGGACAGGGGAAGGTACCTGTGCAGGTGTGCCCATCCTCAGCCAGCTGGTAGCCCTGGCGGCAGTAGCACTGGTAGGAGCCATAGATGTTGGCACACTCCTGGCTGCAGCGCTGGGCCTCACACTCGTTCACGTCTGCAGGGACACCAGCAGGCAGTCATAGCAGGGCCCAAGTCTGCCTTGGAGAGCCCATCCAAATACAGTCTGACAGCCAGGCCCACCGAGCTCCCTGGGCTGGACTGGGGTTGACCCATTCGAGGGCCAGCTTTCCTGCCAGGCCCGGTGACTGGGAAGGGATCCGTGGCCTCCCAGGGGTCTCAGCCAACTCACCTCACCAGGAGAAAATGAGGGAATTTCCTCCAACCTGGGGAGGGGCTGGGAAAGACCATGCCAGGTAAATGGGGCCGAGACCCCATGGCCCTCTAGCTTGGCCCCTCGCCCCCTCACTGAGCAGCCTGGTGGCCTTACTCCACATCAGTCCCCATTGAGCTGGGCCAACAGCACCATGAGCACATATGGGAATAATGTTACAGCCCTTCCCTCAGCGGGATTCCCACAGGCGCATCCCGCACAGGTGGGTACACGGACCTTGGAGGCCTCAAATACCCCATTTGTGGGTACAGACGACACAGAGACCCAGCCTCTCTGGACTGAGGGAGCTGAGGCCCCAGGACCTCAGCAGGGGAATTCAGGACAGAAAAAAACAGGAGAAAGGTGAGCATGGAGGCCAGAGAGGGTTGGGTCAGACAGAGAAGGAGGGAGGGGCCAGCGTGGGTGAACATGTGAGAGTGAAGGGTCGGGAAAGGCTCTGGGTTTTCCACGGTGGGTCTGCCCCCTGCGGATACTAGGCAGCATGGGGTCAGAGATGAGGGCCAGCGTACCTTCACAGTGCTTGCCGTCCGCTGCTAGCAGGAACCCGGAGGCGCAGGAACAGCGGTAGGAGCCTAGTGTGTTCTCACACGTGTGCTGGCACAGGCGGCCTGGTGAGGTCCAGCACTCGTTCACGTCTGTGGGAGGGCAGGCAGCAGGCACAGGGTGGGTGGCCCTGAAGCCAGCTCCCCCAGGGGCCATCCAGGGCTGAAGGGGAGGCTAAGTAGGAGAGGGACCCAGAAGGAAAGACCGGGAGAGGCCAGGACAGGCAAAGAGAGAGGCAAAGAGACCAGGTGGCGAGGAGACAGCAAGGGTGTCGGAGGAAGGCAAGAGGAAGAGGCCAGAGGGACAGACACAGGCAAGGCAAGAGACAAGAAGAGATGGTGACAGAGACTGAGGGAGGCAGGAAAGACCAGACTAAGAGGGGCAGAGTCACAAGGATGAGACAGGAGGGACTGAGAAGGTGGGGGCGGGGGCCAGAGCCAGGCCCTGGCAGGCCCAGCAGGAGGATGAGGCCTGCTGGAAGGCGGCCTTGGGGGCTCCAGCAGGTGGGCCCCACTCAGGCAGTGGAGGTGCTGGGCACGGGGAGGTGGAGTGAACAGAGGGCAGGGGCCCAGCCAGGTGTTCCCCACGGGTCCTGGCCACCAGCCTACCTACCGATGCAGCCCCGGCCGAAGGCGTCCTGCTGAAAGCCCGCTTTGCAGTCACAGCGGTAGGAGCCGGGGAGGTTGTGGCACACCTGGCCCTCACCGCAGCGGTGCACACCCGTCTCACACTCGTTCACGTCTGTGGGGGGTGAGCAGGGTACCTTGAGTTCTGGAGCTCCCTCCACACACACCTCCCACGGGTGGGGAAGCGGACAGGCCGGGCTGGCTGGCAGGGTGGGGGCGGCTGGCCTTACCCACACACTTGGCCCCATCATCGCTGGTGTGGTAGCCGCGCCCGCAGATCAGCGGGTTCCTCTGGCACGTGTAGGAGCCCACTGTGTTGATGCAGCTGAAGCCTGGCCGACATGGCTCGGACAGTGACGTGCACTCATTGATGTCTGCAGAGGCAGGTGGAGGTGAGAGGGAGCCTGGCATGGCGTCCTCCCAGGCCCTTGCCCCTCCCAGGGCCACACTGGGAGGGGTCGGTCCTAGGCTCCAGACCAGCCCTGGTCAGAGCTGCAGGGCCAGACTGTCCCACCTCTGTGCCCCACTACCCAAGGGATACACCTCCCAGAACCCAAGTTCCTGCTGGCTGGCCCTATGCCCTCTCACATCTGCCCAACAGAGCAGCTGGAGGCAGGGCGCGATCGAGGTTGAGTGCTAGGATAACTACACCAACCACGTGCCAGGGGTATAGGTGCCGGGGAAGTACAGCACATTAACAAGACGTTTTAGAGGCACAGAGACTAAGTTAGCAACCCATTTTAGGGAAGGAGTTGTTGGGGGGCGCAGAGCGGGTAGAATCTCAGACCCCCTTGGGGACTAGGCCGGCGTCTGTAAAACTGTAAGTCTCAACCCTCGACTGCAGCATGGAATCATTCTAGGAGGTCTCACTCCAAATTTAGAGAATTTAGGAGCATTCTCCAAAAATGGGAAATTTCAGTGGGTGTCACACGCAGTACTGTGTGGGGACATTTGTGTTCCAGTTCTTCCTGGATGTGTGTAGATGTATGTGCCAGGTCATGATCTATCACATAGCCACTGCTGACTGGTTAAAAAAAACTGGATACTCATTCACATCCAGTCCAACCCCACAGATAGCTTCACAGAGGCCACTGAATAATAACTCAGCCAACAGCTCAAGGTAATAGGAGCAGCTACACTTTGGGGGCAGTGGTGCCCCCAGGGTTGAACACTTGACATGCCCATTCACAGGTAGGGACAAGGGGGCTGGGAGAGGAATGGAGCAGCAAGCCAGGCCTCCCTGGTCTCTAAAGCCCTCAAAGCCCCCGCAATGCCTCCAGTAGAGCCCTAGGCTGGAGATCCCCAGCGCTGCAGCCCCCACTCACCCACACAGTTGCCTTCAGGATCCTGCAGGAAGCCATCCATGCAGCGCTGCCGGGCCTGGCAGTAGAAGGAACCCTTGGTGTTCTGGCACAAGAAGCCCGCCTGGCAGGTGTGCGTGCCCATCGCACACTCATCCACATCTGCAGCAGAGAGGCTGGGTGTCAAGGGTTGGGGGACAGGTCCTGCCTTTACACCCAGCAGCCCTGCCCACACATCTCTGCCCACAGACCCATGACCCTGATGGCTACAAAGATCTCTCCGGGAAGCTGGCAGAGCCACATTGTTGCTGGCATGGCCTTTGTCCCAGGAGTAATAGCAACATAACCATGTTTACTGCACTTCTCCTTGGTCCCACCATTGTTCTGGGCACTCTCAGCCCAAAGAAGTAGATGTCATGACAAGCCCCATCTTACAAACAGGGAAGCTGAGGCACAGACAAGGCTCTACTGCTGGGGAGCACTGCACCAGGACCAGAACCTGGGGGACTGGCTCCCAAGCCTGCTCTGTTAGCCGCTGTCCCACACTTGCAGGGGGCAGAAGTGGGGATGTCCCCACCGTGTGCCTAAATCTGTAAGGTAAGGTCATGTGTTCACACTTTAGGGAGGTAGCACAGGTAGCAAGGCTTCAACTCTGGAGACTTTCTGTTTCTGGAACATGCCAAGAGTGCTTCTTCCCCACACCCAAAAGGCCTTGGCATGCTGCCCCCTCTGCCTGAAGCTTCTCATTCAGGTCTCAACTCCAACATCACCTCTTCTGGGGGCCTCCCTGGACCCACCACTTACAGGGGCCCCCGCCCCCAGTCACTCTGCCATCTCCATGTGCCTATGTGGACTCCACTGCCCCCACCACGAGGTCAGAGAAGGGCCACAGCACCCCACCCTGGATCCCTGGTACCCAGGACCTGGCAGGCACGTAAGAACAGCTCAGGAAGTACTTGTTGAAAGGGTTGGATGAAACCCCTCCCTCTGCTTAGAAGGCTGGAATTTTCCAGTGAAAGGGACGGAGTGAACCCTCTGTGGGCTCTACCTCAATGTACAAACCAGGCCACAGCAAGGGGCATAACTGGCACCCAGACATCAGCAGGCAGGAGCAAAGCCAGGGTGGACCTAGCCTGCCCTCACCCTGCCTCAGACTCCCATCTCTGCCCCAAACACCACCATCGTGGGGTCTTCCCACCAGCAGGAAACCCAACTAAGGGGAGCTTGCTAGAAAGGAGGGGATGGAGAGGGGCACGGCCAGGCCTGAGCGTGGCCAGGGCAGGACACGGGTGGGGCCAGGGAGGGGTGGGGCAAAGCTGGCCATTGGGCAGGGCCTCCAGTTGGTCCTTCTGGGCCCTTCTCACCTTCACACTCGCCATCCTTGAGGGCATAGCCTGGTTCGCAGGTGAGTGCCTTGTAGCAGTGGAAAGAGCCCAGCGTGTTCACACAGTGCTCGCCCCGGCTGCACGTGTGCAGGTCTGTCACACACTCGTTGATGTCTGCAGGGAGAGCGAGGCTGTCAGAAGCTGCAGAGTCCCTAGGACAGTGGCTGAGTGCAGCCAGCAGACCTTGGGCTACCAGGAGGGAGAGAGCTCCAGGTCCCGCCCTCAAGGTGCTCACCATTCAGAGATGTGGCTGATGTCTCGGCACCCAAACATCCCTTCATTCAACAAAGATTTATTGAGCGCCTGCTATGCACGAAGCACTGTTCTTGGCACTGGGTGTACATCAGTGACCAAGACAGAAATCCCTGCCCTTGTGGGGCAGACACTCAAGGGGAAAGGACACAATAAATACATAAACAAACATAAATGGAGGTGGTGCGGAGTGCTATGGACAAAACAGAGCAGGACACAGGAGACAGGGAGTGCCCAGGTACAGTGGGGGCGTTGCCGGGGGGTGGGTCAGGGATGGATTCTCAGAAAAGAAGACATCTGAGCAAAGA
This sequence comes from Rhinopithecus roxellana, assembly GCF_007565055.1. NCBI lineage: Eukaryota > Metazoa > Chordata > Mammalia > Primates > Cercopithecidae > Rhinopithecus > Rhinopithecus roxellana. The sequence goes on from NC_044549.1 coordinate 52,307,711, forward strand.
TGACACAAGATGACAGACTGGGCCATGCAGACAGACCAGGCAGATGGGTCAGGGACGTGAAGGCCCTGAGAAGGAAGCCAGCTGTGCAGGTTCAAGGGCCCACTAGGAGGTGGGTGTGCTGCAGGGCAGAGAAGGGAGAAAGAGGGGGAGCAGGAGGAACGGTGGGAGCCACAGAGAGTTCCAAGCAGAAGAGAGAGTGGTCTGATTTATTTGGAGCAGGGATCCCTGGCAGGGGCTGGAGAATAGGGGTGAGAATCCAGGCAGGAGATTCAGTGGCTCGGACTACCTTTTATGGCCTGGGAGAAGCAGCTGGATTCTGAAGTATTGTGAAGCTGGAACCAACAAAACCCACTGATGGATGAGATAAAACTGAGGTGGGAGGAGGGGCCCAGAGCTTCTGGCCAAGCAGCTCGACAGGTGGCAGAGAAGGCCAGCTATGAGGTGTAGGCTGTGGGGGAAGGTGGGAACCCTGCTGGCCGTGAGAGTTTGAGGGTCAAGAGGCAGCCAAGGACATGCCTTGGAGTTCACACAAGGGGTCTGAGTGGGAATACTAACTTGAGAATGGTCAGATGGCTGAGGCCACCCAGGGAAGAGAAGCACACAGAGAGGAGGCCAAGGACCAGCTCCTGGGAGATTCCAGGGATACGCAGCTGGGGAGAGGAGAAGCCAATGAAGGAGAGAGAGGACGCATAAGGGAGGTGGGGAGCCACAGAGGCTCAGAAACTGTCCCCGGGCCACAGAGGCTCAGAAACTGCCCCTGGGCCACAGAGGCCACCAACTCAGAAACCACCCCCAGGCCACACAAGCCACCAACTCAGAAACCACCCCAGGGCCACAGTGGCCACCAACTCAGAAACCGCCTCAGGGCCACAGAGGCCACCAACTCAGAAACCACCCCAGGGCCACAGTGGCCACAGAGGCCACCAACTCAGAAACTGCCAGGGGCCACAGAGGCCACCAACTCAGAAACCACCCCAGGGCCACAGGGCCACAGTGGCCAGAGGCCACCAACTCAGAAACTGCCCAGGGGCCACAGGGGCCACCAACTCAGAAACTGCCCCAAGGCCAGTGCTAAGCCAGTGTGGAGGGCAGACCCATTTACTCCCTCCTGGTGCTCCACTTTGTGGCGGCAGTCAGGTGCACTAGTCCTCTCCTTATCTATCCATTCCACACACATAACTCTGTGCTAGGCTCCTGTGACCAAGCGGGTGGGTTGGCCCCAGCCCTGGCCCTCAAGGACAGGCAGGTGGAGGCTTGGGGGCTCCGGCCAGAGAACTACCCACTGTGGTCTGGACCATCAGAGCCACTTCTCAGGAGTGGTGGCATTCGAGTTGAGTCTACAAGGATGACTAGGGGACCGGGTGGAGAGGTGGAGGCCAAGGCCCTGGGGAAAGAGACCCTTCCAAACTTACAGGTGAACCAAACAGTGTCAGACCAGGCAGACCTGGGGTTGGCTGGGAATGGGGAGGAGGGAAAGGGACAGTTCTGGGCCAGTGGTTTCCAAGGAAGGCTTGGTTGGGCAAGATAAAGACTTCTGATTTATAGGCTGGACTTATAGGAGGAGACCATTCCCAGGACCCCAGAAATGCCCATAACCCAAGGAGCCTCCCACAGCCTGGAGGAATTATGGTAATAAATAGCAGCACCATGGGCGGAGGCTCACCAGGGTCAGGTGGTTTAGAGGACATCGTTCTGCAAGCCCCATTTCTCAGAGGAAGAAATCAGCCTCCCACTAGTGCTGTGACTGGACCAGAGTCACACGGACAGCCATGTGGCAGATCAAGAACGGAAGTTAGAGCGCCCGGCCCAGAGCTGTACCCTTGCCCCATCATTCAGGCACTGCTGCAGCACCACTTCATGGGGGGCTCAGAGCTGGGGGCTGCCTCCCTCACATCTTCTTGCAGCCCAGCCCACCTGAAACACTTATCCCTGTGCCCAAGACAGTCTTCAAAATACAGACCACAAAAGGCAAATGGTAAACACAGGGGAGTCCCTGGCACAGGTCGCACCCAATACTGTCCCACTTTGATTTACATACCTCCAGTGATGGGGAGTTTACTACCTCTGCAGGTTGCCTCAGTGTAACATTGGCTGAGTTATAACAATGCTGTCACAAGACTAGCAAATTCTTTAAGTGGACTAATTCATTTAATCCCCACAATGACACTTTGAGGTAGGTGCTGTTATCTCACTCACAGATGAGGAAACAGGCTCAGAGTTTAACCAACTGTTTTAAGGCTTTATATTAGAAATTGAAAGAGCTAGGATTTCAGCACAGGCAGGCAGTCTGGCTGCAGAGGCCACACTCTTGATTCTAGCATGAGCCTCCCATCTCACCTGCCTGGGTTAATAAACAAGTGCAGAGCAAACAAATGAACTGCAGGAGAGCCCAGTGGACATTTGTGGGCATACAAATGACAGAAAGAATGCGCCGCAGGTGCTAACACGACGGGATGAACACGTGTGCGAGGGGCATGGAAGGATGAAGAAGAGGTGCTGACGGGTTTATACAGGATGAACAAGGAGGGAAAGAAATAAAGGAATGCGTGTGAGCTCATAAATTTTGCTGAATGGAATGTGCCCTTGCTCTTTCATTCCCAGAACCCACTTTGCAGCTGCCTGGGAATCCCTTTTAGTGTGAGGTCTTATCTCCAGGCAGCCAGAGGAGCCTGCATACTCAGGCATCGCGAGAGGGCAGAGCATCATGGGAGGGGTGCTCGTGGGCCCTGGTGGGATCTGCCTTCCCAGACGCACACACACGGACCCAACACAGACAGGAGGAGCCGGCTGGCTGCTGGCAAGCAGGGTCAGGAGGCGCATGTTGTGCCAACAGCTAGAGGCCTAGGGCAAACATGTCTGTAGCAGGCGTTCAGCCCAGCACCATGGGCTCATGTGCCCAGCGGTGAAAGGCGAGGAAGGAAGGGGATATGTCCAGGCTGGACATGGTCCCCAAGCACAGAGAAGACAAATGGGGCTCTGGTCACATGCCCTAAACGCACTATGTTCTGATCTTACTTCCACACCTTTATTCGAGCTGTTCCTTCCACCCTGCATACCCTTCCTGATTTCCAAATGCTAACCCGATGCCACCAGCTGGAATGACCTCGCCCTCTGCGCGTGTCTCTGTGATGGTATTTACCACAGCCTGCCCTGAGTCCCAGCTACTTTGGGTCTATCTTTCTTTGGGACCACAAACTGGAGGAGGACAAGGGCTTACAGTCCTCTGCGAAAATATCAGAGGCTGCAGACGTATGCACAGAGCACTCCCAGAGCCCTGGCGCCTGGCCCACATGGGGCCTAAGAGAGGGGAAGAAAGAGGCATCACTGAGCACCGACCCAGGCGATGTGCAGGCCAGATGCCGGTTATGAGCCCGCACCCAGTCCTCTGGCCCCACGGTCAGAGGGGAGGAAAGGGAGGCTCAGAGGAGAGCTCTGCTGCTCGAGGTCACATAGCAAAGGAATGCCAAGCTGGTGTGCAAGGGGGGCTCTGCTGGACCCCAGCCTCTGTCCACCAGCCTCTGCGGAGGACCCTGGGGAAGGCATGTAGCTGTTGTAGCATGCTCACGGTGCCCGGGCTCTGTGCTACCCCGCACACGTCACACAATCGTCAAAAGAGGATCAACAGCCTCCTTATTACAGATGAGAAAACCAAGGCTGGGGGAAGACAAGTCATTCATCCAAGGCCACAGAGCTTCTGGGGGTCCTGCTTGGAGCCCAGGCCTCCTGCCTCCAGACCCCACACATGCTATCCTTCTCCCAGCATGTCTGACCCCCTCATTTTCCTGCAGCCCAGGTGGGGTCCATGATCCACTAGGCCAACACATCCAGTTCCCTGACACATAGACACGTCCCTGGGGAAAGCAGCCTCCGGGTGGAGCTGGCAGCCAAGCGGGACAAGACGCCAGGACACAAGGGCATGACATGGAGCACTGCGGTGCCGGCTGTGCTGAGAGCTCACATGCAAAGGGCAGGCCCTTTGGCATGTGGCGACAGCGTGGCAGGTTTGGCGTGGAGCAGAGCGGAGAGCTGTGACGGCGGGCGGCAGGTGGGGCCCTGGCTTACCCACGCACTTCCTGTGCGCATTGAGGATATAGCCATCTGCACAGAGCACTGTGTGGTTGACACAGTAGAAGGATCCCAGGGTGTTCACACAGAACTGTCGCCGGCTACAATCGTGAGCACCCATCAGGCACTCGTCTCGGTCTAGTGGCAGCCGCAGGAGGAAAAACAGAAGGACTGTTAGAGGGGCATGGGCTGCCACGGAGCATCAGTGACAGGAGAATGAGACCCAGCAAGGGGCAGGGGCCTGCCTGGGGCCTCCCCGCCTGACTGTGTGTAGCTGAGTGTGCAGAGCTGATCCCCAATGCCCCAGTAAGGATGGTGGCAAGGTGAGACTCAGAGAGGGTGGGTGGCTGTCCACAGTCACAGTGGGGACAGGACCAAAGGATGCCTCCCGTACGCACTCGACACTTCCCACATCCACAGGCGCCAAGAGAACCATGCCACTGAGAGCTTGCAAAGTCCAGCACTTAGACCAGGCCAGAAACATAAACCAGGGAAGGGCCCGCAGGGGTTCCAGGACACTGAGTGTCTGTGCTCCATCCAAAAGGGGACAGGGGTGTGGACACCTTGTATGCAGATTTCACAAAGTTTCAAGAGAAATCTGGAAGTGTTTTAAACATTCTTGTACTCAACATGTTTGGAACTCACTTGATTATTTCCAATGCAGCAGAGTTGAGCAGTGCTCCTCTATAGGGCAGGTGCCCCTCTGAATGCCCGTTGCAACCTATGGCCTGGACCCTGGCTTTCACTGCCAGGGCCCCCAGAGGAGGGAGGGGGTCCTGGGGATGTGCAGACATGGGCCAGGCTGCATGACCAGCACAGGCAGAGGGGCCTCACAGGGCTGGGCCCAAAAGAGGCCTGCCCCAGGACAGATGCAGCCCTTACATCTTCAGGGCCCTGGGAGATGGGGAGCGGGGCCCAGAGAACCCAGCACCACCTGGACCTGAGAGCTGCCCCCAGCATTGGAGAGGAAGGCCTGCCGGTCACTGCCACGTCAAGTACCCTGGGCAAGTCTACTCTCCTCTCTGGGCTCACAGGACAGTGTTTGTCCACATCAGAACATAGTCTCAGCTGGGGATGGACACGGGCTTTCAGCTTCTGAGAGGGATGTGGGTATTCACCCAGGCAGACTTGACTCTGTTCTCCCCAGACACCCATGAGGGTCTCATCTCTGAGCCAGAACTGCCAAACTTCCTAGACTCTGCATACTCCATTTCTGTCCTGCCCCCAGGCAGGAGGTGAAGTCTTGAGACCTCTCAGCTTGGTTCTTCAGATGCCATTCACTGTGGGAACCAACCCAGCAGGTGCTGGATCCAATGGCCTCATTTTACAGTGGGGGGTCCTGACCCACAGAGGCCCCACAGAGACAAGACCCAGACCTAGGCAGGGTCACGGGGGTGGAAGGAATGTGATCCTTGGAGAGCTAATCATCACCAATGTCCTTCATTTGGGAACAGATTCAGCCAAGCATTCCTGCTGTCCAGCCTCCCTCCCACTCCCCATCGGGGACACTTCCGGCTGCCTTTAAAACAACTGGCATTGCTTCCCCTTCCCCCTCTCCACCCAGGCCTGGACATGGCTGCACAGACCAGGGCAACCCTCCAGGGCAAGGAGAGTGGAGGTAGTGTCCACAGACCAGCAGCACCCATATCACCTCATTAGAAGCACAAATTCTCAGGCCCACCCACCCAGACCTATTGACTCGATCTCTGGGGATTCAGCAGAATCTCAGGACCGCCTGTTTGACCCAGGCCTCCAGGGACTCAGGTGCACACTCCGCGGGAGAAACATTGCTCCAGGAAATGTGGAGCAATACCATGGGAGAAGCCCGGGCCCTGTTCCTCTGCAGCCCGCTGTAGCCCAGCCTGGAGTGCATGTACACACCGCACATACAGTGAGAGGGAGTGACTGTTTAACCTGCTCCACTGGGGGTGCTCATCATAGCAGCCAAGACTTTTCCCGCACAAACTCAGCAGGTTTTAGGTACCAGTCACGCCTACCTGGAGGCCCCCATCACAGGCCAACTCAGGTTTGCACAGGTAGGAGGGCACCCCAAGGCACTCACCTTCACAGGACACGCCATCTGCCATGATGGCATAGCCGGGAAAACAGGAACACATGGCTGAGCCCCCAACAGTGCTGCACACCTGCTTGCAGGGTCCATTGTCTGGAGAAAACCACACAGAAATCAGAGACCACCAGGCCCTGGCCTTGGCCCACACTGGTTCATTCCCTATCCCTGGCTCTAACCTACTAGTGAGACACAGAAACAACGCCTCTGGCAGGCAGGGAGGCAAGGAGGCTGGGAGACAAGGAACCCCACTCCTGATCCTTTTCATAGGTTCATCCATTAAGTCTGCTCCAATACCATCTGGCGTCAGGGACGATGTTCTTGGTCTACCTCCCCCACCACTCAGATCCCAGCCCATGCCTTGAGTGACAGCAAGAGCAGCGAGGAGATGGAGGAGAAGAGAGAAGGAGGAAGAGAAAGGAAGGAGGCAGGGAAAGAAGTGGGGGAAGGGAATGAGAAGAACAATAAAGAAGAGGGCTTTCTAGGCATCGCTGAACACAGTCTCCACAACAGGTGGGCAAACCAGGATATGACTACCTCAACGTTATAAGAATGGAGACAAAAAGCAGCTAATTGGCTTGTTTGGGGTCACACACCAGGCCCTAGGCTGCCCCCCACATCACATCTCCTCAGTGACTTCCTCAGCTCCTCACTCAGTCCCAGGTAAGCCCATCATCCCAAAACAGAAGCACACCCTTTGGAAGGGCCATCTTGTACATATCCAGCACCAGAGAGCTCATCACCTGCAAGCAGCCCAGACCCACTCCCTGGACCCTGGGTCCTGTCCTGGAGACACCACCCCCACTGCTTACCTTTGCAGGTGTTGGGCTGCGGCAGTGGCAGCGGGATGGTGTTAGAGGCCACCTGGGAAAATTCGGACTTCAGTGCAGGCTCCCGTGGGGCTTCTGGCTGTGGAGGGTGACCCTCTATCATGGGTAGAGCAGAGAGGGGGTTGGGGGAGGTCTCAGGTCTTCAGCCAGGCTTCAGGCACTTCCAGGCACCTGCCCTTCTCACGCAGAGCACTGACGTTTAATCCCCCACCCCATTTCACAGGAGAGGAAAATGAGATTTGAAGTGTGCATATACCTTGGGAAAGATCAATCTCAGCTACTGGGGGCAGAGCGGGTGGAAGGAAAGGAGGCAAGGAAGAAGAGAGGGGGGAAAGGAAAAAGAGTGTCTAGATTAAAAACCAACAATCAATTCTAGGACCACTGGTTGGGAGGAAATCCCTCTGGATCACCATGGGCCCAGCATTGGGGAGATAGCTGGGTTTTGGTAAGAGCCTGTCCCTGCACTCAAATATAGGACAAGGCACTGGGGCCAGGTCCCTGCAGATGGAGCTCCAGGAAGGAAGCTTCTATTTTCCCTGCCAACCAAATCTCCCATCACTGGAGGCCTCAGGCTTCTGTGGGTTCCAACGTATGGGGTAGCAGGAGGTGAAGGACCCCACAGTGTGCACCTCAGAAATGCCACACTCCCCTGGCAAGATCAGCCCTGCCCACAGCCCCTGCCCTGGCCATCAGGGCCCTTACCTGGGCGGCAAGTGCGGCCATCATCCTGTAGTGAGAAGCCAGGAAAGCAGGCACAGTGGTAAGAGCCCACAGTATTGATGCAAAGGTGCTGGCATAGCTCTCCCGGGAGGAGAAGGCACTCATCCTGGTCATCGCCCGGCAGGCTGTTGGGCAGCTCGGCCTCTGTGCCAAGTGACAGGGCCTCTCGGCCCGCCATCTCTGCCTCTGAAACTAGGACAGGAGTTAGAGCTCAAGACAGAGCCGGCTTGGTCAGAGTAGGTGGCTGAGACCACCAGCTTTGGGAAATTAGTGCGGGTCCTCATCAAGGCCTCTGTGTGCCCAGCAGACAGCAAGGATAGATGAAGCAGGATGGATGGGTGGATGAATGAAGGAGGATAGATGGATAGGTGGATGGGTAGATTGAAGGATGGGTGGATAGATGGATACGTGGGTGGATGGATGAATGGGTGTGTGGCTGAATGGATGGATGGGTAGGTGGATGGATAGATGGATGGGTAGATGAATGGATGAGTACATGGATAGATGGATGGGTGAGTGGATGGGTGGGTGGGTGAGTGGATGGAAGGATGGGTAGGTGGATGGATACGTGAGTGAATGGGCAAATGGGTGTGTGGCTGAATGGAGGGATGGGTAGATGAATGGGTAGATGAATGAGTGGATGAGTGGATGGGTAGATGGACAGGTAAACAGACAGACAAACGGATGGATGGATTGGTAGGTGGGTGGGTGGGTGGGTGGATGGATGGATGGATGGATGGATGGATGGATGGATGGACGGACGGGCAAATGAATGAACAGACCTCAAACAGTAAGAATGAACCCATGAGAGCCAGGTCCAAGTCTTCATCACTGAGTCCCCTACAATAGGACAGGGTCAGATCCACAAGGAAGCTCTCACTAAAGTGTTATAATGGATTCAGACCCCTAACCTCAGTGACATCAGGGAGGACCTTCCTTAGCAGCAGAAAGAGCTCCAAATCTGGGCTCCACTGGATCAGATGTGACCACTGACCTGGGCCCTCACTAGCTGGGTCAACTTGGGCAGCACTAGGCCTCTCTGTGCCTCCAGATTCTGGGATAAACCCATCTCCCAGGGTTGTGCTGGGGAACAGGTGAGAGTGGAAGAGAAGGCTCCTGGGGCTGAGCTTCCTTGGGAAGTTCTTTGTTTAACAGCTGTGGGGAAAGCATGCAGCTAGGACTTCAGGGAGAGGCCTACAGCCCCTCTAAGCTCTGTGCCAGCCCAGGGCCTCCGCCCTTCCCACCCAATCCAGGCAGTGGAGCCCACATAGAGAGTAGCTGCATGAAGTCACGTCTGAGGAACGTGTTTCATATGGAGGGTGTTTACATTAAGCTGAGGCCCAATCAGTCCCAGCCGGTGCCTCGAGACAGGGCCATGATGGCTGGCGGTCTGGCCCTGCAGAGACTCAGCACTGCAGGCAGGCGGCGGACAGACCTGGGCCCAGGACTCCTCCTAGCACACCACAGGCTAGACAGCACCTCCGGATTCAGGTTCAGCTCACCCTCACCAGCACCTTCCTCACAGAAGGAGGGAACATTGATCTCTGGCCTGGATCATGCCTGACTCTGTTGCCCACCTCCCTTCCACCCACCCGCCCGTTGACTTTTGAAGCCAGACTTCCTCCCAAACTCTACCTTCGGTCAGACTCTTCTGGGTGCTAACCTGGCCTTCACACCAGTACTCAACCAGCCCCTGAGAGCCAATCTCGGCAAGTAGCATTTCCTTGGACTCAACTTACTCTCTGTACCCACATGGGACAAGCGAGGGTGGTTGGTCCATCTGTTTTGGTGGATCTGCCCAGGCTGGGCCTGGTCCAACCCCCATACACTTGCCCCTGCCTCACCCTGATGGGAGATCCAGGTATCTGTTCTCCCATCTGTACCTCACAGGATATGAGCTCTTCCTGTATGATCTCCTGGGCCCTGGCACCTGTGGACAGCAGGCATCTTAATCCCTATGCACAGACTTCTGCCATCTTGCATTATAGTGACAGAGATCTGGGTTGACTGAAGCCAAGGCTGACTGGGTCTAGATAAAACTCTGGGCAGCAGAAAGCCTGGGGCAAAAGTGAGAGTCATTAGAGCCAAGGTGTCCAGTCCTGGCTGTGCCAAAGACCCGGCATGTGCCTGGGGCAAGATCCTGCCCTTCTCTGGGCCTCATCTTCCCCCTCTGAGCTACTGAAGCATGGCAACGGTAACAGCAACAGTAGTGGCAATGCTGAGTGTGTCGCTAGGCACTGCCAAAAGCCCTTGACAGGCATCCTCTCATTCGTCCTTGCACTGAGCAAGGTAAAGAATACAACACCATTTAATAGATGCCACAATGAAGGCTCTGAGAAAGAGCCTTCCTTCTGTGTGACTTGCCCCAGGTAAACAAAGGAACTGGGATTCCAACCAAGTCTGCCTGACTCCAGAGGCCAAGAGTTTAATCTTGATACGAGGATCTCATCTGTGGCTTTAATTCCCACTCCATGAAGTGCCCAGGACAAATTCACAGGGGACCCAGATGATGGTCCATAGGAACAGCAAAAAAACCGGGCTAGTGGTTCTAGAACCCACCTGGACTTCTGGTCCCCAACCAGTTGAGGCTGAACATGTGGATACCCACAAAGCAGACCTGCCAGGAATCTCATAGCGCCATCCCCACAGCCACCAAGGCCCATGTACATAAAGGACATCTGCTGACTCACTGGGGTACCCTCATCAGGCTCCTGCAGACCTACCAGGCACAGAGAAGGCTAATGGACATGGGTCCAGGAGACAGCCCTGGCTAGGGGACAGGGACTGGACATGGCAGCTGGAACAGTGGCCACAGCACAAGAAAGGAAGAAGAAGGGGGTGACACCAAGGACAATAAGGATGGATGGATGGATGGATGGATGGATAAGCAGATGGATAAATGGACAGATGGGTGGGTGGGTGGATGGATGAATGGATAGATAGGTGAATAGATGATCAGACAGATGGACAGACAGATGGATGGATAAATGAATGAATGGATGGGTAGGTACATGGAAAAATGGATGGATGGCAGGATGGATGGATGGATGGATGGATGGATGGATGGATGGACGGATGGATGGATGGATGGATGGATAAACAGACAAAACGGATGAGTGGATAATGAATAGGTAGACAGATACATGGATGAATGGATGGATGGATAGATGGATGGGTGGATGGGTGGGTAGGTGGGTGGCTGGAGGGATGGATGGATAATTGGGTGGGTAGGTAGTTGGGTGGGTGGGTGGATGGATGGATGCATTAATGGATGGATGGATGGATGGGCAGATGATGGGATACAGGATGATTGACGGAGTGAATGAACGAATGGATGGAGAGATGGACAAAAGGATGGGAGGATGGGTGGGAGATAAGTGCAATGAATGGAAAAAGAGCAGACTGGTAAGTGGATAGGGAGGAAGATGTACAGACAAAATAGATAGGGAGGAAGATGTATAGACAAAGAGAGGGGAAGGTGGTGAGTGGACAGTGAAAGGGTGATGGGCGGTAGTTGGTGGTTAGGTGGGTGGAGTGGGTAATCCACAGAAAACAATGAAATCACCATCCTCAGAACTCTGTTTAGAGCAGAGCTTGTGTCTCAAGCCACAGGTGATGAAGGACCCAGGGCCTCCACAGAAGGCCAGAGGTCACCCAGCCTTCGCCCCATATGCCACAGCCAGGGAAGGGCAGCACTCACCTCTCCGTGGTGCAGCCGCGGGCTCTGGAGGTCGGCGGACCTCAGGTACTATGAGAGGCTCTTCACCCTCACAGCAGGAAAGCATGACATGATTGCACGGATAGCCCAGGTTGGGATTGGACTCACATAACTGGCCCTCAGCCCGCACGCGGAGGCCCAGCCCACAGCAGTCACAGCATTGCTGCAAGGAGAGACAGTTATCACTGCCCAATCCCTGGCCCCCGCCTGGAGCTAGGCTCAGGGAAAGGACTGATAAATGGAGGTGAATTCACCATTTTCTTTTCTTGCCTTTTTTTTTTTTTAATTTGAGACGGAGTCTCGCTCTGTCGCCCAGGCTGGAGTGCAGTGGCACCATCTCGGCTCACTGCAAGCTCCACCTCCCGGGTTCACACCATTCTCCTGCCTCAGCCTCCCACGTAGCTGGGACAACAGGCACCCGCCATCGCGCCCAGCTAATTTTTTGTATTTTTAGTAGAGATGGGGTTTCACCGTGTTCGCCAGGATGGTCTCGATCTCCTGACCTCGTGATCCGCCCACCTCGGCCTCCCAAACGGCTGGGATTACAGGCGTGAGCCACCGTCCCTGGCTGAATTCACCATTTTCTTATCTCCTCTGCCAAACTATGCACTCTCCCAGGGCAGAGAGGTCCTCTGCCTCTATTTCCCAATTCTGGCACAGGGTAGGACTATCATAAGTCTTTTGAAACAGATAACAAATAAACGGCCTTTTATGGAAGGAACTAAACTAACCCCCCAGCCACACTCATTATCCCCTTATGTTTATTAGCAAACCCCAATTCTACTCAAGTCAGTTAAAAGATGGCATTTCCCAGGGGCCTTTGCAGTTATAGATAGATGCACTCGGCAGAGCCTTCAGGAGGGCTTTAAACTGGGGATGACTTTACTTGAATCAAGTACATAGCTTTTGCTCCCCCTCTTTCTCCTTCTTGGAGCACATATGTGATGGCTGGAGCTTTAGCAGCCAACTTGGGCCATGAAGTAACCCTGAAGATGGAAGCTACAAGTTAAAGATAATTAAACATAAAAATAGAAGACTAGGTTCCTAAAGATGTAGATCTACCCCAGCCCAGGCTGCTTTTCTTCAAAAATAAATTGGTTTTATTTATTTTAAAATACAGTGGTATACTGGTTGCAATAACAGCACCAATTATTCACTCTTTTCTGTGTTCACTGTCTTTGCAATGTGATAGTGCAGCTGCTTCTATTAAAAGAAAGTGTGTATTTCCCAACGTCTTGGTTGTGCCTTCTGTCTTGCTTTGGCCAATAGAATGAGATAAACGTGATGGTGTGCCAGTTCTTAGCCTAGGCCTCAAAAGACCTTGAATGCTTCTATTTATTTTCTTGGAACTCTGCACATCCACTAACTGAACAGGCCCATGCTAGCCCGCTGGGGGTTGAGACACTGCAGGGAGCAGAGACAAGTCATCCCAGCTGAGGCCATCCTAGGTCATCTAGCTCCAGTGGAGCTGTCAGCTGACAGCAGCCACATAAGCAAGCACCTACCCCCACCCCCAGGATCAGCTGAGCATGGCTAAGGTCAGCAGAAGTACTCAGCTGACCACAAATTCATGCATTAAGCCAGCAACAGGCCACTGTGTTTTGGAATGTATGTTACCCAGCAACAGCTAACCGATACTCTATTCTTGCATCTCTCAGTGTTGAACACTTCCCACTAATGAAGGCCCATCACATACTTAACACTTAGTTTGCATTATCTCTGATCCCCACAACCACTCAAAAAGACATGGATTATTATCCTCATTTTACAGATAGAAAAGCTGAGGCTCGGAAAAAAGAACTGGCCGGGCACAGTGGCTTATGCCTGTAATCCCAGCACTTTGGGAGGCTAAGGTGGGTGGATCACGAGGTCAAGAGATCGAAACCATTCCGGCTAACACAGTGAAACCTCATCTCTACTAAAAATACAAAAAATTAGCCAGGCATGGTGGCGGGCACCTGTAATCCCAGCTACTTGGGAGGCTAAGGCAGGAGAATGGCATGAACCTGCTGGGAGGCGGAGCTTGCAGTGAGCCGAGATGGCGCCACTGCACTCCAGCCTGGGCGACAGAGTGAGACTCCGTCGAAAAAAGAAAAGGAAAGAAAAGAAAAGAAAAGGAAAGAAAAGAAAAGAAAGGAAAAGAGAACTGGTCCAGGGTCAAACATAAAGACAGAAAAGGGGATTCTAAACGTTTCTAAACACTGTCAACAGGGTCCTATCACTAATACTAGTGGTTTTAAGGAAAAAAGATGACCCTAAGATGACCAAAATTGAAGTCAAAATCCTCTCCCAAATGCCAGAACCATCCAGCAGCCTCTGTCACCATCACCCAGGTTTGAGACCGTGGGCTTCTTCAATTCCTTCCCCCACTCCTCAATCCAGATGAAGTCCCTTCTGGAAGGTTTCCTGAAACTGTGCCACTGTCCTAGTTTGCTGTCGCCTTGCTGTAAACAGCCAGCTATCCATCCCAATATCTGTTTCCCTTCTTTCTCACGTTCAGTGAGGCACCTGACCTCCCAGAATAAAGACACCACATTCCCTAGTCTTCCTTGCAGTTACATGTAGCCAGGAGATGAAGCTCCAGCCAATGAAATCTAAGCAGAACTACAGTGCACCCTCAAAAAAGGGAGCTCTTCTTCTGCTCATGTTCACAGCAGCGTTATTATTCGCAATAGCCAAAAGGTGGAAGCAACCCAAGTGTCCGTCGATGAACGGACAGATACAGAAAATGTGGTCTGTCCACACAAGGGAATATATTCCACCTCAAAAAGGAAGGAAACACTTATATTTGCTACACATGGCATGGATGAACCTTGACGACATGATGCTAAGTGAAATAAGCCAGACGCAAAAGACCAAACACTGTATAATTCCACTTACATGAGTTCCCTAGAGGAGTCAAACCCACAGAGACAGAAAGTGGAATGGTGGTTACCAGGAGCTACAGGGAGAGGGAATGGGAGTTTAGTGTTCAATGGGAACAGTTTCAGCTTGAGAAGATAAGAAACTTCCCTGGATGCTTGCTGGTGATGGCTGCACAACAATGTGAATGTGCTTAATGCCACCGAGCTGTGCAGTTACAAATGGTTAAGATTTTACATCATGTGTATTTCACCACGATCAAAAAACAATTTAAGCCAGATGCAGTGGCTCATGCCTGTAATCCCAGCACTTTGGGAGGCCGAGGTGGGTGGATGACTTGAGGTCAGGAGTTCAAGACCAGCCTGGCCAATGTGGTGAAACCCCATCTCTAGTAAAAATACAAAAGTTAGACAAGCGTGGTGGCATATGCCTATAATCCCAGCTACTCAGGAGGCTGAGGTGGGAGAATTGCTTGAACCCGGGAGGTGGAGTTGCAGTGAGCCGAGATCGTACCACTGCACTACAGCCTGGGCGACAGAGACTCTGTCTCAAAATAATAATAATAATAATAATAATAATAATAATAATTTAAAACAAGGGGGCTCTCCTGCCCCTTTCTGGAGTTCGTCCTGGACCGTGAGGTGGCAAATGAGAGCTGGCAGGACAAGACCACCATGCCTGTGCCCCGTTCCTGATGACCATGGAGCTGCTCACTCCTCGAACTCAGCCCTGCCTTCCTCCAGCCTGCAGCATATGATAGAAAAACCAGTGTTCCAGGAAATTTTCCATTACTTGTAGCCAAACTGACACCCTATCCCCCAGTGGCCCCCATGAGCTCGAGCACACAACCTGATCTCCTGCTGCAAATCCCTCCCACGGCTTTACAGACACTCTGCTTGAAGCCCAAAGCTCTCAACATTTACTGTCCTTTATGTTCCAGCCTAAGGACTCCTGGTGGCCTATCTTTACTGCTGCCAGACCACTAGACCACACACCCCATTTCCCAACGTCCTCGCCTGTGTGTTAGCTCACACTGTTCTCTGTACCACTACTGCCTGGTGGGGTTTTACCCCATCCCAATCCCACCTCCCAGGTGCGAGAAACACCCTCAATAACCAGTCCCCACAACTGCCAGAAGGGACCCTCAAACTCTCCATGGGGTCCACCTCACTCAGAGTCAAACCGCAGTCATTCTGATGATGGCCAGGAACCCTGGCATCTCTCTGGGCTCAGCTCCACCTGCCCCTGTCACTCGATGTACTCCAGCCACACAGTCTAGACATGCCAAGCAGACTCTGACCTCAGGGCCTTCGCACATGCTGCACTCTGCCTGAAAGCATTTTCACAGACGTCCCCCATCCCGGGCATTGCACAAATGTCCCCTTCTCAGTGAGGCTGTCACTGGCCACTGTCAGCTGATACTGCAGTCCCTCCCCAGCCCTGACACTGCTTATCCCGCCTCTCTTCAGGTTTTCCTCCTTAGCACAATCGCCTGCGACCACTCCAGGTGCGAACATATTCATTGTGATCTTCCTCTGTCTTCCTGGCCAGAAAGAAATCCCCTGGAGGGCGGGAACTGCCATCTGTGTTACTCATTGCTACATCCCTGATGCCTAAAACAGGGCCCAGGGCACACACTGGTGCTCTAAAAATAATCTGTGAATTAATTGGTCAATATAATAACTGACGATGTTTTCTGCACAGATGAAGAGTCCTTCCACCCCAGGCGTGAGGGTCACTCCCAGGAGGAGCCCCGAGGACAGCCTAACTTCTTGGGCCGCAAGGACCTTCAGGCCCAGGCCAGCCTCCCGCCCTGCCCCGCCCCACCCCACTGAGAAGGCCACAGGTCAGGCTTGCCTTATATAGGGAGACGCCGCAGGTGTCGTTGTCCTCAGCCCCACAAGTCTCACCCTCCTTGGCTCCCAGGACGCCGGCCATGCAGCTCTTCTCCTTCAAGTAGGAGACACAGCAGTGCCTCTGGGCTGTCCTGCAACAGAGGGGGCAATTCAGCCCCCAATCGCCCACCCCATCCTCCCAGAGTAGAAAATGAGTGAGGTTCAGAGGAGGGAAGCCCTGCCCAAGGTCCACAGCAAGGGAGCCAGTACAGGTGGCAGAGCCGGCACAACCTCCACTGGGTTGCACAGGTTTCATTTCTTGGCTTAACCAAGAAGATGCAGGCCTGGGTCCCACTGGACTCGGAGTTGTATGTCCCTGACTTTGGAGAGAGAGGGGTTGGCATCAGAGTCTCCACCCCCACAACGGTCAGGGAGGACAGAGAGACCCAATCCCAGAAAAGGATGGCAGGTCAGCCTGGAGGAGCACAGGTTCCGGGTCCCTGGTCACTGCCTGCCAGTCACTATTGGGCTGCCTGGGGCAGAGGTGGCTGATGAGTCAGCTGCAGAGGCCAGAGCCAGAACAGGGCGGTCGGGATTATGGGCGACAGGGCTCAGCACCCGCTGAGGTGGGGCACATCCACAAGAGGGATGCAAGCATGTACTAGGACCACTTAGCGTCAAACTCCAGGGTTCCCAATGCTGCATGCTCTAAATAGCCCCATAGTGGTGGAATGGCAGAAGGGAAAGACAAGGTTAGAACATAAATTATTCCAGGAAGCAGAGTGGTCTGGACATTGGGAAACATGGGGTCTAATCCTGGCCATGCTGCCAGTGAGCTGTGTGGCTTTGAGTGCATCACACTGCCTCTCTGAACTTCATCTTTCTTATTTGGAAAAATGAGCAGGTTAGACAGGGTCCCCGGAAAAAAAGAAAGCATGAGCAGCTGACCAAGAGCTCTCCTGGGCCTGGAAAACGGAAGGCGTGGGGATAAAGGATTGCTTTGCTGCAATATCAGAGTCAGAAGAAACAACAAGCACAGCAGCAAGGGAGCACAGCGAGAGGCCAGCCTCCTGAAGACCCAAGGGTAGCAGAGCGGAGAAAGGAAGAGGACAGAGGAGAGAGAGCCTGAGGGGGATAAGTGCGGCAGCAACTGCAGCATGCGGTGAGGGGAGCACCTGACTATTCCTAGGGGATAGCAGTCCCTTAAAACTTGTTTCAAATTGTACATTCCTTGGATCTTGCTCACTAGGCCAGCTACCAATTTATGTGGCTGGTTTGTTCCCAGGACCAGTCTTGGACTTTCCACGCCTGGAGAAAGCCTGGCCAGATGGCGCATGGCAGCCACACCCAGTCGCCCTCATGCCCCAGAGGCAGGTGAAGGTGCACTCTCTCTGGGCTGCCCTGGGCCTGGGGTCCTAGGCAAGCAGGATTCTGGAGAAGGCAAATTGGCTGCTCTGCCTGCTCCAGGGAGCCCACCCTACCTGCAGACGTTGCCCTCAGTGCCGCTGTCAGGTATCTCCAGGCACTCATCATTGTCGATGGCCCACTGCTGTCCGGCTGCGCAGCAGGTCTCAATCAGGTCCTTGGTGGAGCCTGTGGATAGCAACATGAGGCAGAGTCACCATACAGAGGTCACCAAGTCCAGCAGATGTGCAGGGGCCTGTCCAGGTCTTTACTGAGCAGGCAAACTCACCCACCCCTGCTGCTCTGCATGTTGGTCGCTAACAGCCCACAACACAACTTTGGAGAACTGTCTGGGAGGTGGAGTCCTCCCTACGGGGGCTGGGAAGAGCCCAGCCCATAACAGGCTAACATGGGGCTAGAGCTCAGCCCCCAGTCTCAAAGCAGTTAGCTCTGTGGTGGCCACTCACACTCTAGAGCTCCCAAGGAGTCAGACCGCACGCGGGCCACAGCTTTGTCTGCCTCTCATCCCTCACTCCTCAGAGAGTTTCTCCTGAGAGGTCTCCCCAAATGAACCAACATGTGCACAAGACCCCCCCAACCCAGGCTCTGCTTCTAAGGAACCCAACCTAAGATGCTACGACAGGACAAGAGATAAGAAAACAGCAGCAGTGGCAGCAAGAGAAGTTTAAGCTCATCCAGGAAATTCACGGAAGGTTCATGTTGAATACACACTTGACCCCTGAACAACACAGCAGCTTCTTCCGCCTCTGCCACCCCTGAGACAGCAAGACCAGCCCCTCCTTCCCCTGAGCCTACTCAGCATGAAGACAGCAAGGATGAAGACCTTTATGATGGTCCACTTCCACTGCATGAATAGTAAACATATTTTCTCTTATGATTTTCTTAATAACATTTTCTTTTCTCAAGCTTACTTTACTACAAGAATACAGAATATAGGCCAGGCACGGTGGCTCTTGCCTGTAATCCCAGGACTTTGGGAGGCTGAGGCGGGCGGATCACAAGGTCAAGAGTTCAAGACCAGCCTGGTCAACATGGTGAAATCCCGTCTCTACTAAAAATACAAAAATTAGCCAGGCACGGTGGCAGGCACCTGTAATCCCAGCTACTCAGGAGGCTGAGGCAGAAGAATTGTTTGAACCCGGGAGGTGGAGGTTGTGGTGAGCTGAGATCACGCCATTGCACTCCAGCCTAGGCAATAAGAGTAAAACTCCATCTCAAAAAAAAAAAAATACAGTATATAATATATATAACATACAAAATATGGGTTAATTGACTATTTGTGCTATCAGTAAGGCTTCCTGTCAACAGTCAGCTATTAGTTAAGTTTTTAAGGAGTCAAAAGTTACACATGGATTCTTGACTGTTAATGGGGTCAGCACCCCTCACTCCTGAGTTGTTCAAGGTTCAACTGTATTTGTGGCTGGGGAGGTTGGAAGGAGTCAAGGGAGGGGAGAATGTCTTAAAACTCAAAGGCACAGGCTATAGGTTACAAAAATTAATGAATTTGATTACCTCAAAATTCAAATATGTATAACAAAGAATTCCATGTACACATATAATAGACTGCTGACATACCAGGAGACGTTTCTGGAATGTCCAAAACTGACAAGGAATTGCCATCTACAAAACATAATAAACTCCTGAAAATTAACAAGAAAATAAGAACTCCAAAGTAAAACATTCCTTAGGCCAGATGCGGTGGTTCACACCTGCAATCCCAGCATTTTGGGAGGCTAAGATGGGTTCATCATTTGAGCTCAGGAGTTTGAGATCAGCCTAGACAACACGGCAAAACTCCAACTCCACAAAAAATACAAAAGTTAGCCCAGCTACTCGGGAAGCTGGGGTGGGAGGATTGCTTGAGCCCAGGGATGGGGAGGGGGGTTGGAGGTTGCATTGAGCTGAGACAGAGCCGCTGCACTCCAGCCTGGGCGACAGAGTGAGACTCTGTCTCAAAAAATAATAATAAAATATCCATTAAACTGGAAATATGAGAAAGAGTAAGAAATGCCACGCAGAGGTGGGGACCCCCTTTTCTCCCTTCGTGCTGTATTCCTCCACACTGCTGCATGTCTGTGTGTCTGGGGTGGGAGTGGAGACTGTGGCCAGCTAGAGAGACGTGGCATCGCTTATGCAGTTAAGTACAGGCATCATCGAGGACCCAGATGCTCTGCTCCTGGTGCCTCGGAGGGAAGGGAAGTCCCCACCACAGCCCATAACACAACCAGTATAAGGATGCCCATGTCAAGTGTTATTTGTGGAAGGGGGTTGGGGACAGCCTGGGTGTCCATTACTGGGGGGAAGATGAGGAAAATCTGGGGCCATGCTACATGGAGGAGCTGTCAGAAACAACAGACTGGATACACACACAGCAGCATGAGCTGGACGCACGGACACGCAGCAGTGTGGAGGAACACAGCACTAAGGGAGAAAAGGAAGAAACCAAATCAGTTCTACTATACAAATTTAAACTATCACACATAAAATAACAATGCATACTTTGCGAGAACACATGATAGCAAAAAACACACTGATGAGATGAAACTGTTAGCTATGGGGATGGAGGTGGTGGATGGGAACGGAGAAAGATGATGAAAGGAAATAAAATATTATTATATAAATAAAACATGAGAGAGCCTTGCAAAGAGGATAATAAGAGCCATGCCAAGAAATGAGAAGTATAATTAACCCAAGCGCTTGCCCCTGAGGTCTGAAAGTGATATTCCTAAGTCAAGTTCATACAGAATGCCTAGACATTCGTGCTGGGGGCAACAAGTAACAGGTGAGCGCCTCTGAGCCTGGTGGGCCTGAGTCCACACCTCAGCATTGCCACTGACAGCTGCTTCTCCTCCCTAAAGACTCAGTGTCCTTCTCTGTACGAGGACTGAGTGGCTGTGCAGGTGCTAAGGCCCACAAAGCCCTCTAAATGTCCTGAGCAGTTCACATAAGGGCACAGGGCTGAGCGACAGATGCCGTGAAGGACGGCACCTGCACACTCCAGCAGGAGCAATAGCTCACTGAGGGTCATCGGCTGCGTCACCTTAGCAGGCACGGTAAGTTACCAAGCTTTCCTTAGTTTTCATTCTTTTTCCGTAAAACAGGGAAAACAGCTTCCATCACAACCTGTTACTGTTCTGCTCTGAGGCACGGAGAGGAATGAGAACTGGTGTCTACCAGAAGCACATAGCAAACATCATACTCAATGGGGGAACATTAGACACATCCCCCACTGAATTATTAAATATTACAAAAATAATGCCCATGGGCCATGCTACTATATAGCATTGTCCTGGAGATACTAGCAAATGCAGTAAAACAAGAAAAAAGGAGGCTGGGCATGGTGGCTCACACCTGTAATCCCAGCACTTTGAGAGGCCGAGGCAAGCAGATCACGAGGTCAGGAGTTCGAGACCAGCCTAGCCAACATGATGAAACCCCGTCTCTGCTAAAAATGTAAAAAAATTAACCAGGCTTGGTGTCGTGCACCTGTAATCCCAGCTACTCGGGAGGCTGGGGCAAGAAATTTGCTTGAACCCAGGAGGCAGGGGTTGCAGTGAGCCAAGATCGCACCACTGCACCCCAGCCTGGGCGACAGAGCAAGATTCGTCTTAGAAAAAAAAAAGAAAGAAAGAAAAAAGGGCCAAAGAAATAATAGAAAGAAGAAGCAATAGTCATTATTGGCAGATGTTATGGTTTCATTGTCCTAGACAATCCAAGAGAACCAAAACTCACAACCTATTAGAATTAATATGATTAACAATAATGATTATAATACAACAGCCAAAAACAAAAACAACACACTCAAATTAGTGGCTTTCCTATACCCCCGTAACAATTAAATAGAAAAGTTAATAGGAAAAAATTCCCATTCAAAAGAGAAACAAACCTAGAAATAAATCGACAGTAAACACGCTTGATCCACATGAAGAAGAAAATTTGATCGTCTAATGGGTACAAGGTACACTTTATTCAAAATACGTATCATGTGTCTAATATGTACCTTAAAGATGTCAATTCTCCTCTACTTACTCTACAACTTCAATGCGATTCCAACCAAAGCAAAGTGTAAATGTCACAGAATTTGTCATGTTAATTCTAAAATTCATCCAAAAAAAGAAATGTTTAAGAATACCCGAGAACATTTCTGAAAAATAAGAACAGAGAAGGCAGACTTTCTCTAACAGTATCAGAATACACTTCAAAGTTCTAATAATCAAAACAAGAAGACAAGGAGCTCAATGGAAGAGAAAAGAGTTCAGAAACAGACCCATGTACATATGGGAATTGAATATATGATAAAGGTGGCATTCAAACTTAGCAGGGAAAGAATTTAATATATGATGCTGGGATCCACATCACGCCATACGCAAAAGTAAGTTCCAAATCTATAAAGGCAGTATTAGAATAAAATTTCCAAAGATGATTTTAGAAAAAAGAGAATCTTCTTCAGAAATAAAATCCATAGCCTGTAATCCCAGAACTCTGGGAGGCTGAAGCAGGAGGATCACTTGAGGCCAGTAGCGTGAGACCAGCCTGAGCAACATAGTGTGATTGTCTCTTAAAAAGAAAAAATTTAACCAGGCATGGTGGTACATGACTGCATTTCCAGCTACTCAGGAGCCTGAGAGGAAAGGATTGCTTAAGCCCAGGAGATGGAGGCCTCAGTGAGCCATGCTTGTGCCACTGCACTCCAACCTGGGTGACGAGAGTATGACCTTGTCTCAAACAAACAAATAAATAACCCTCTCACAGCAGTCAGCACTGTGAGAGCCTCTTGTAGATGAGTTTACTTTCTCAGTCCTCTGTTTCCTTCTCGGCAATGTCAGCTCCCAGACAGTAGGTAGCTCTCTTATCTATCTTCTTCACAGCCGATCTCAGCCCCTGGCAAATGGTGGGTGTTCAATGAGTATTTGCTGAATGAATCTAGGAGACCCTTGGCAACTGAGAGGCGCCGTGTCAGAGGCTGGCATCGGTGCTCACTGTCTGAATGGCACATGGCTCAGACATGTCTGTCCCAGGACTCAGGAGCAGTGGGTGCCAGGCAGAGCCCTGCCTCCACCTCCCAGGATGCCACAGTCCTGACTTGAGTCTCTGCGGCCACTGAGAGTGACACCACCATTCAATGCCTCATCCCCTCTTGTTACACTCCGGGCATGTGGGAGACTCTCCTTATTTGAATACTTCTGGTGACAGGAGGTGACTCTGCCCAGGCGGCTTATCCTCTCTTCTGCACAGCTGAGACTCACAATATTTTTCTACAGGACCAAATCCTTCCTCCCTAAACTTCTTCCAAGATTGCCTTACAGAGATTACGGTCCCTGGCTCTTAGCCAGATGACATCAGTGGGATGCCCAATGAAGATAACAGTAACAGCTGAAATATAGCAGCGCTAGCAACCAGCCAGGCAGGGTCACAGCACACGAACCTCACAGTTACTAAGAGTGAGAACTGTTAGCATTCCTATTTCACAGATGAGTTGGGGAGTTAGAAATCTCAAGCAGAGTGACTACACATAACAAAAATGCACGGTAGTCAGGTGGACACCCCCAACACCCTGACTTGATCACTATGAATTACATACATGTCACAGAATTTCACATGCACCTGCCCCATAAATGTGTACAAATGGCCAGGCACGGTGGCTCACACCTGCAATTCCAGCACTTTGGGAGGCCAGGTGGGCGGATCATCTGAGGTCAGGAGTTTGAGACCAACCTGGCCAACATGACGAAAACCCGTCTCTACTAAAAGTACAAAAATTAGCCGGGCATGGTGGTGGGCACCTGTAATCCCAGCTACTCAGGCGGCTGAGGCAGGAGAATCGCTTGAGCCCGGAAGGCAGAGGTTGCAGTGAGCTGAGATCCGGCCACTGCACTCCAGCCTGGGTGACAGAGCAAGACTCCGTCTCAAAAAAAAAAAAAAAAAGTGTACAAATGTAAAAGTCACAAGCCTCAATTTCCCCTCTTCCCCTCCTTTCTCCAGGCCTGAGCTTCTCCATGTCTGTCACACAGGTGACCTGATGCAGGCGATCCTGAAGGTCCTCTCTGAGACTCTAACCGTCACCAGCCTGAGAGGGGCTCTGCTTTCGTGGGTGTTGAATGGCGCTCTCTGCCGGCTCCTCCTTGATCAGGTGCCAGGGTTCAGCCTGCGCTTAGTAGGCTTCCCCCCATTCTCTCCTGGCCACCTTCCTTCTGAAACAAAGCTCAGGAACTATGACCCTTATGCTGGGAGGGTCAACCACTTGCAGCAGGAGGGGAAATTGTGTAGGTACCATGAGTGGCATTGCCAGGTGCCATCCAAAATGTGGGAGGCAGAGCCAGGCAAAGCCCAGCAAGGTGAGTGAGTACCCCTCATCTTATGTCCAAAGGCCCCAGCCCTCCACCCTGATTCTCCAAGGCTCCGCCCAGCAGCCACCTCCTCTCTTCTAGGACCACCTCTCACAGGTCCCCTAGCCTCTGCCTGGCACTCGCTCTCTCTCTCTCTCTTTCGCTCTCTCTTTCTGTCGTGTTTTTTAAGTTCCTGAGCACCAGACTTTTGGAGTCTCAGCCCTGGGGCTTCTTCTATTCTCCAACACACCCTGGCCTGGCTGATCTCATCTCCAAGCTTCCAATGCCACCTTCCTCTTGCCCCCACCCCCCACGTCACATGCACATGCCCACAGCTGGCCAAGAAACCACCCCAGATGTCTCCCTGGCATTTCCCCAGCTGGAATTTGCTCAGCTCCGGATTCCCCCAAGCCGCCCCCTCCCTGGGTCTTCCTGTGTCAACAAAGGCCCTACCATCCTCAGGACCCTCCCAGGCCAATCCCCCATCCCCCGCCTCCCTCCAATCCATCACTCACAGGGCCATCTCCAAAGGCATCCCAGTCCGCCGGCCACACCCTCCTCCACCACCCTCTCCTGCACTCCTTGCTTCCACACTGTCGCCCTCCAGCTCATCACCCACACGGCTATAGAATGACTGTCCACAAATACAAATCAGATTGGATCGTTCCTGCGCCTATGGCCCCCCATGGTTCCCACTTTCCTTACAAAGTCCTACACAGTGGGGCCCTGCCCGCCTCCCCTAGTGACCTCCTTTCTCTGACTCACTCTCCAACTCGCTGTCTCTCCTCAGGACCTCCTCGGGCTCAGTCCTGCCCTAGGACCTTGGCATTTGCCATGCTGCCTGCCTGGAATCTTCCACCTCTCCCTGTGCCATCTGTTGCCCCCACTCTCTATAGGGCAGGTTCCTTCTCTTTCTGGGGGTCTCTCCTCCTCAGAGAGGGTCTCCCTAACTTCCATATCTAAACTAACTCCTACTCAACCCTCATCATGTCATCTTACCTAGCCTTCCTCACAATGCTCTGGCCTTCCACATCCCAGAGTCATCTTGGGGAGCCCTGGGGCTCCACAGATCCCATGGAAAAGCCACTGCCCCACAGGATAAAGTGCCTCTCTCTAGAGTGAGACTCAGGGCCTTCACAGTACAGCCCAGACTCAGTTCCCAGGAACACACATCTTCTCTTGTTCTATGCCTTTGCACACGCTGTTCCATGCTGGGATGCCCTTCTTCTACCTTGGCCAACTGGCGAGTATCCAACTACCCATCCCTAATGAGCCAGTCCAAATGTGACTCCCTGCCTGTGTGTCCGTCCAGCAGGCTCTGTCTAGCACCCAGGAAAAGCAGCTCCCTCCTCTCACTTCACCCATATCCTTCCACCACAATGTCCCTGTCGGGTGGCAAGCTGTCCCAACCACCAGACTGGGAGGGTCTGATGGGCCAACAATCATCCTAATCATTTCAGGGTCTCCAGTGCCCAGCACACAGCACAGACCAGGGCCCTGGCAAAATCTGGGGCTGGGTGAAATATTTCAGGCTCTTGGTGTATATCATCTCATGTAAAGCTCACATCACAATGGGAGGTCGGTGTGATGATCCCCCTGTCCCAGAAGTGTAAAAAGAGGTTCTAAGAGTTTAACAGAGGCAGCCGAGGGGCACAGCCTTAGGGAAATTACAAGCAAGAATGCAAACCCTTACTAGCCACCCCCACTTACACCACCTCTATGTAGCAGATGCTACCAGGCTCACAAGACGAGCACAGGCATGTCCTTCCACTGCTGGAAGCACAGGTGTGTGGCTGGGCCACCACTCACTGGCTGGGGCACTTGGGCAAGTCACTCAGCTTCTGAGCCTCCATGTCCTTGCCTGCAAAATGGGCAAGTAACCCTCCCCACCCACATTTCACAAGTGGGAATGTAAGATTCAGTGCGTGGCAAATAGCTGGTACTCAGTAAACACAACCTCCCTGTCTCCTGGCACATACAAGATGCTTGGTTGTTATGCCCAGACCGTGTGTTCCCCGAAGAAGTCCACCAGAGTCCAGAGTCAAAGCCAAGCGGCAAGGATCTTTAATGCAAGTTCGAACTTGGTCCCTCTGTTCTACAACATACAAGAGGGCCCGGAACAATGAGCGCGCTCGCTTTTTATAGCTCGAGGTAAACAGGACTTGTCAGGTTACAGAGGAACAAGGCATTTCTCTAGGCTACAGCATTACAATTGGTTTACATGTTAATGTTAAGTTATGCTTTTAGCAGCCTTCTTATTGGCTCCTGCGCTTTCACAAACGGTTGTACTCAAGGCTGTGATGTGTTTGTGTCGGGCCCAGGAAGTGGAGGCATTGCTCAAGGCTGTGATGTGTTTGTGTTCTTTCATGGTGACTACTTTCCAAATTAATTAACAAACAGGCAAACAAATCCATGGAAGGATTAGCAACCATCCCTTCAGCAGCAGAAGCTGGTGCAGCCTTCAGCCACGCCTACCCTGCCTCTTCTTTCCTCTGGCTTTTCGAGAATTCCCCATTTCTGTCCACTTTGCTGCTTTGCAGGAGCTCAGGCCAAGGGGAAACAAGACCTTCCCCACCTGCTGGTTCTCAGCAGCACTGTGGAAAGAAAGACGCAGGTGCTCTCCCACTCTGACAGCCCAGCCTCGACCCAGAGGTTCTCTCTGGCCTCCTGGGATTGGCAGTGACATGGCCCGGCAACCTCCCAGCTTCAGAACACACTGCCACGGTTAACTTCACAGCATCAGGGCTCCGGGTCTGGTAGCAGGGTGAGCATGACCCTTGCCCAGCAGGAACCCCGCTGTTCCCACACCGAGCGGCACAGAGCAGGTCCACTCTGGAAAACCACTCATTGTCCCCTGGTAAAGCAGAAGGCACCACACCCATGACACTGAGTATTCTGATGGTCTCCAGGTGGTTTCTAAGTGCCCACAAATGAGAGGAAGGGTCCACAGCCTGCAGTGTGACCACATGATGCCAGCCACCTCACTGCCACCATGTGCCACGACCCACCAGGACCACACCAGCACTGCACTGGGGAAAGAGGCAGCCACAGGGGAGTACTGCACACAGCCTTTCATGAGAGGCTCAGAAACAGAGAAGAGTGAGGCAAGAATGTTCAGGGGTAAATTATAAAGAAAAGGAGGGAACTCCTGCTGACTGCCGTCAGCACGGTGGTAACTATGGAGTGGGGTGTCATTGACGATCCTATGGTTTCTGTCTTGCTGCCCATGTGGACACTTCCTGAACTGCTCTTCTCCTCCCAAACAAAAACAGTACTGAAAAAGGTAGAATGATCAGAAAACTCTAAGACTAAAGACTAAAAGACTCTTTTAAAAATAGATCCAGGCCAGATGCAGTGGCTCACGCCTATAATACCAGCATTTGGGGAGGCCAAAGAGGGAGGGTTGCTTCAGGCCAGGAGTTCAAGACTAGCCTGGGCAACACAGCCAAACTCCATCCCTATAAAAAATTTAAAAATTAGCCAGGCATGATGGTGTGTGCCTATAGTCCCAGCTACTTGGGAGGCTAAGGGAGGAGGATCACTTGAGCCTGAGAGGTCAAGGCTGCAGTGAGCCATGATCATGCTACTGCACTTCAGCCTGGGCAACAGAGCAAGACCTTATCTAATACATACATATATACACATATATATACGTATATGTGTGTGTATATATATGTGTGTATATGTGTGTGTGTATATATATATAAACAATAATAAATTTTAAAAATAAAATCAAGGTAAGTGAAACAAGCCAGATACACAAGGATAAAGACTATGATTCCACTTGTATGGGGTCCTTAGAGTAGTCAACTCACAGAGATAGAAAATGGAATGGTGGGTGCCAAGGGCTGGGAGTGGGGGTATAGGGAGTTAGGGTTTAATGGAGACAGAGTTTCAGTTTGAGAAGATGAAAAATTTCTGGAGTTGGATGGTGGTAATGGCTGCACAATGAGGTGGATGTAATTCATGCCTTGGAAGCCCACAACTAAAAATAGAAAATGTCATGTTATGTGATAAAATAATAATAATAATAATAATAATAATAATGCATTGCAGTGTAAAAAAGTCGTGGGCCGGGTGCGGTGGCTCACGCCTGTAATCCCAGCACTTTGGGAGGCCGAGGCAGGCAGATCACGAGGTTAGGAGATCGAGACCATCCTGGCTAACACGATGAAACCCCATCTCTACTAAAAATACAAAAAAGTAGCTGGGCGTGGTGGTGGGCACCTGTAGTCCCAGCTACTCGGGAGGCTGAGGCAGGAGAATGGTGTGAACCTGGGAGGCGGAGTTCGCAGTGAGCCGAGATCACGCTACTGCACTCCAGCCTGGGTGACAGAGCAAGACCTGGTCTCAAAAAAAAAAAAAAAGTTGTGACCCCACAATTCTTGTAGGGATCTAATCTGCTGATAGATTAGATGCCCCCATGAACACAAACAGGAAACATCACAGATTCTGAGGCACCTGCATTTGTGACAGCAAAGATCCAGAAACAACCTAAATCCCACCTGCAGGGCAGTGATTAAATAACTGATGCTGACCAGCCTATGCAACACAGTGAGCCTCCATCTCCACACAAACATTTAAAAAATTAGCCAAGCATGGTAGCATGCACCTGTGGTCCCCACTACTTGGGAAGCTGATGCAGGAGAATGCCTTGAGCCCAGGAGGTCTAGGCCGCAGGAAGCGGTGATCACGCCACTGCACTCCAGCCTGGGGACAGAGCAAGACCTTATCTCCAAACAAAGCAAACCTGATGCTATATCCATCTAATCGTATGCAGCTGTTAAAAAGCGTTAGCTCTGCATGCACTTACATGAAAAGAATTTCCACATGTACTATGAATAATTTTTTAAGGGTCAATCCTGAATAGTATCTTTAATAAGCTACCATTTGTCTTTCTAAAAAGATGCATGGATATGCATGGATTATTTCTTGAAGGAGACCCAAGAAACTGGTAACTGCGGTTATCTTGGGGAGGGACTCAGCCCTGGGGAGGGAGGAAGGAAACTGATTGTTTACCCTTTTTGTATTTTGTATTTGTTTCTTATCTTATGCAGGTATTACCCATTTTCTGAGGATTCTAAGTTCCTTTGATCATAGGACAATGGGTTCCTGGAACAATCCAACGCAGAGGTCATGACCCCTCTAGACAGTCCCAGTCCCTTGACATTAAAGCCTTAAAGAATTCTGGCTTTGAAAATGCTGCAGAGAAGTTTCCACACCTGGCAGGAGGCTGGTGATAGGGCCATCTCCGCCAGGCCCCTGTTTGGACAGGATGTTTGTAGGACCTGAGCAAACAGCGCAGAGAAGGCTGCAGCCCTGATGTTCCCGCCAGCCTTGGTGTCCTCCTGGGCGTGTGGAGGGACAGGGTGGGGGGATTACCTGAAAGTCTGGGGGCGCCTTGAATTTTTTTTTATGAGGACTGTAAAATGGACAGACAGAAAGGGTTTCTGAACCTGGGTCTGCCTTCCTCCCTGGGATCACAGAAACCAGCAGGGGATGGCTAAGAAACAGCAGGAGCGGCTAGGTGGCGGGGTCTGCCTGAGCTCACCCAACTCAGCCCGAGGGATGCCTTCCTCAGCAGGCAGAGCAGCCCCAGCCAGCCCCCTCAGCACCAGCTTCTGTGTCCCCACTGCTCTCTGCGGCCCTCACATCACCTTCTCCTCTGGGTGTTTACCATCTGGACACCCCAGCCTAGCCCAGAGGAGGCACCTGGCCAGTCCTGCCAACCGACCGGATCTCAGGCTTGGCAGAATTGCCTGCTGGACCCCAGCCTGCACCCATGGTATCCTCCCTCTGGTTCTAGAAGGAATGTCCCAGTCCCAGCCCCCATCCTGCAGACCAGGAGACAGCTGTGGAAAGAGGAGGCACAGCTTGCCCCAGACCACACACCCAGCTGGGGCAGCCACAGGATCTCACCCCAGCTGCACGGCTCCAGAGTGCAGGCTCCTGAGCCAAGCATCAAAGAAAGGAAAGAAGGGGAGGGAAGTTCAAGTACCCATCCACATCAATTCTTCCAAGGGAGGCAGGGCCCTCCCTACCACCCCTCTGGCCCCTTCCCCAAGCCCACTCTCACAGCAGGCTCTCAGCTATGCACCATCCTGCACACGGTCTGGAGCCAGGGGCCCGGGCTCTGGGGTCCCTCTGTGTCCCCAGCAGAGTGCCACCTGAAAGCCAGCCTGACCATTCAGCTCTGCCAGCTCGAGATGCCTGGCAAGAGCTGTTTCCTGGGCCCAGGTCGGGGGCTAGGGCTCCCCCTCCCTCCAGAGTCCGCAGAACCAGGATCACTTTAGTAACAGCCACCACCCAGCTGGGAAAACCAAAGACCCAGGGAGGCAGAGTGACGTGCCCAAGGTCACACACAGGGTTTAAATGATAGGCTTATTTTGTGAGGTGATCCTTACTCCCCAGGAAAGGAGTCAAAGCTGCCCAAGCTGCAGGTCCCCTGAGCCCAGGAATGGTGTGGGTCTGAGCACAGAGAGAAGCCCATCACAGTGAGGGACCTCCACCCACCCAGAGAGAAGCCCATCACAGCAGGGGACCTCCGCCCACCCAGAGAGAAGCCCATCACAGCAGGGAACCTCTGCTCCACCCAGAGAGAAGCCCATCACATCAGGGAACCTCTGCCCTGCCCAGCACCACTCCCAGCCCATCAAGCCTGGGCAAGCAGCTCTCTGAGCGACGGAACTCTGCCCATGTTTCTACACGCAGCCCCCAAACATCAAGGAGGGTGGGTTTAACCACACTCTTGGTATCCTACCCACCCACTGGGGTCTATGAGCTTTCCAAAAGTCTCCAGAAAAAATGCTTGACTCCTGGGCCTGGGAAGAAAATATAATGGCTCCAAAATCTAAAGAGAAAACCACAGAAAAAAACTGAGAAAATGTTCACTTAAAAGTCCATAAATTTCACAAGATATCAGCTTGTCGACTGTAGCACAGCTCAGCTCAACTCTGAAGTGGAGGTAAAATGAGTGTTATAAAAGCTTGCAGTGTCGGGGGCAGAGGAGGAGGAGGTACGGTGCTTTAAGACAGGCTGCTTCCGGGGCTGAGAGAAGAATTCATACTTGCTGATGGTTACAGCCGCCCATGCTGGGAACTTTTGAATATATCACCCACTTAATTCTCCCCACAACCCTGCAGGCTAGGGGCAATTATCTTCCACTCTTTTTTGTTTTTTTGAGACACTTTTTCTGCTGCCCAGGCTGGAGTCCAGTGGTACGATCTCAGTGGTGCGATCTCGGCTCACTGAAACCTCTGCCTCTCAGGTTCAAGCAATTCTCCTGCCTCAGCCTCCCGAGTAGCTGGGACTACAGAGGTGCACCACCACACCCGGCTAATTTTCATATATTTAGCAGAGACAGGGTTTCACCACGTTGGCAAAGCTGGCCTTGAACTCCTGACCTCGTGATCCACCCACCTCAGCCTCCTAAAGTCCTGGGATTACAGGTGTGAGCCACAGCATCTGGCCAATTATCTTCCTCTTAAAGGTGAAGAAAGTGACTATACCGAGATTGGAATGCAGCTCTGCCTGTCCCCAAAGCCCAGGCTGTTGTCTACCAGAGACAAAGTTGAAAACATTTACTTATGTTTATATCACAATGTGAGTGTGCAAATTAACTGTAACCCATGCCTGGGTAGTTAACATGTGCAGGACTCCAGTGAGGATCCAACCCTCCAGAGGTGGCTGCTAAATTCAGTGTGAATATTGCCATCCTATCTGTGACGACTGCAGAAATCGCCGCAATGCTTTGCAGTTCCTCCCATTGAGAAGCGGCATCTATTTCCCCACCTGTTGAATCTGAGCTGACCTCGTGACTATGTTGCCCTGGACAATAGGATATAGCACAGGTGAAATCCAAAGGGGCCTTGTGGCTTCTGCTCTCTCTCCTGGACTCTGTAGTCTGGACTGGCCTGATGGAGGATAAGAGCGCATAGACAACCATCCCAGCAGAGGCCATCCCAGACCAGCCATTCCCCAGCTGAGCCCCCAGCTGACCACAAACACAGGAGCAAGCTTAGCTAACATCAGCCACACCTGGCCCACATCAGCAGAGCCCAGCCCAAATTCCCAACTCACAAAATGAGCTAACTAAACTGTAGCCAAAGCAAATTAATATGAGCCACAAATACGTAGAAAATGAAGTGTTAAAATCAATACAATTTGCAATAGTCTTGAAAACATCAATTAGTTAAGAATACATCTAATTAAAGATATGCAAGAACTCTACACTAAAAATGACAAAACACTCCCAAAAGAAAATAAAAACAACCTAAACAAATAGGGGGATATATCACGTTCATGGGCTGGAAACTTAATATTGAGATGCCAATTCTCTCAAATTTGAGCTACAGATTCAATACAATACCAATTGAGATGCTAGCAGCCTTTTAAAAGGGCTAATTCCAAATTTCAATGGAAATGCAAAGTACCCAGAATAGCTGAAACAATCTTGAAAAAGAAGAAAAATGCTGGAAAACTCTCACTAGCAGATATTAAAAATTACTACAAGGCTACAATAATCAAGACAGAGCGGTAATGGTGCAAAGATAGATAATGGAACAGAAAAGAGAGGCCAGAAAACATTGGCCGGGTGGGGTGGCTCACGCCTGTAATCCCAGGACGTTGGGAGGCTGAGGCGGGTGGATCACCTGAGGTCAGGAGTTCGAGAGCAGCCTGGCCAACATGGTGAAACCCCATGTGAGATGTCTAGGGGCTATTTGTTAATACAAAATGTATTAACATAAATATACAGATCAATAGATGATACTTCATTCCAATTTGGAATTTGTGTCCCTCGGATGACAACATTTGCAATGAATTCATCAGGAAGTTTTATTAAGAGAGTAGAAAGGCAAGTCCTAGAATGAGATCACATATGTGGAATCCAACAAGAGACTCATAACCAGAACACATTTTTAAAACGCCTATGAATCAATAAGACAAAGAAACTTAATTTTAAAATAGGCAAATGACAACAAAATAGCCAAGAGTAATATGAAAATGTAGACAACATCATAACTTGTAAGAGAAGGCAAATAAAGGCCACAGTGAGCTATTACTACACACCCTCCAGACTGGCCAAAATTACAAAGAATGGCAACCACCAGAGCTGGCAAAAATGTGGAGCAAATGGAACTCTCATGCATGGTAGGGATGTAAACTGGCAATGTACTTTGGAAAACCATTTGGCAGTATCTGCTAACATTAAACATAACCTTTGATGCAGCAACTCCAGTCCTTGGTATGTATCCAACAGATATGGATGCCTAAGTCTTCCAAAGACACAGACGAGAATGCTCACAACAACTGTGTGCAGCATGGAACCCAAATGTCCATCCACACTAAAACTGATTTTTAAAACTATGATTTATTCCTGCAATGGAATCATAAACAGTAATTTTCTAAAAATGAACTACTGCTATATGCACGAACATGCATGAGTCTCAAATACTTTATCTTGAGCTACAGAAGCCAAACACAAGCAAGATCACGCTGTACATTCCCATCATTCAAAATATATTCAAGAATAGAAAACAAAACAGGGCTGGGCATGGTGGCTCACATCTGTAATCCCAGCACTTTGGGAGACTGAGGCAGGTGGATCATTTGAGGTCAGGAGCTCAAGACCAGCCTGGCCAACATGATGAAACCCCATCTCTAGTAAAAATACAAAAATTAGCCAGGCGTCATGGTGGGTGTTTGGACGAACGGAGGCAAGATGGTGCACTTCCGGGTTCTTCTTCACCAACTTTTCCCGCGCGCACGAAAATGCAGCCTTCCTCAGTCCTCCACTCCTGTCGGGATGTCAGGACTGCGGGAACTCCGTCCGAGAGCCCCACCGGGGGACTCTGTCCGCCTTCTTTGCCGGAGGCCTACAGACCTCTTCCCCACACCTTAGGTGACCAAAATAAACTTGCAGTTTTGCTCCTACACTTGCCTACTCGCTGGTTCTTTTGTGCCCGCTCTGGTGGTCTTAGAAAAACAAATCAGTGGGCACCTGTAATCCCAACTACTTGGGAGGCTGAGGCATGAGAATCACTTGAACCTGGGAGGCGGAGGTTGCAATGAGCCAAGATGGCACCTCTGCACTCCAGCCTGGGCAACAGAGCAAGACTCTGTCTCAATAAATTAATCAATTAAAGACTAGTCAAGAGTTAGGCCAGGCACGGTGGCTCCTGCCTATAATCCCAGCACTTTAGGAGGGTGAGGCAGGAGGATTGCTTGAGGCCAGGAGTTTGAGACCCACCTGGGAAACATAGGTAGACCCCATCTCTATAAAAAAATCAAAAATAATAGGCAAG
Source organism: Rhinopithecus roxellana (assembly GCF_007565055.1). Taxonomy (NCBI): domain Eukaryota; kingdom Metazoa; phylum Chordata; class Mammalia; order Primates; family Cercopithecidae; genus Rhinopithecus; species Rhinopithecus roxellana. The sequence goes on from NC_044549.1 coordinate 52,341,864, forward strand.
AATAATAGATGGTGATAAAAGTCAAAATAATGGTTTCAGGCAGCAATGGGGTGTAAGAACTCAGAAAGGGCACCAGGAAAACTCTGGGGTGCTTGAAATGCTTTCTATCTTGACTGTGGAATGCCTGGGTTTACACATAAGTAGAAACTTGCTGGGCTATTCTATTAAGGCTTGTTGCTTTACTGTCTATACATTTTACTCTAATAAAAAGCTCTGAGTACTGTTATATTAATTTGGATTAAAAGACACTCAACAGCGTGTATATTATGCTTCAATAGAAACTTTAGGAAAAAAGAAAACTCAGGACACATAACCAAAAATAAACCAAATTATCTAATCATCCTTGATTAGACATTACTTTTACAAAACGAGCTATACGATACCCTTTGGGAAGAAGAAGAGAGAGATTAATATAGTCTGAATATTAGAAGGCGTTAGGGCATTGGTAATTGTGTTAAGTGTAGGGTCATAGTATGTGATAACATTAGAGAATATCGTTATTTTTTAGAGTTGCAAGATACAGTGTCAAGATTGAAATATCCGTGTGTGTGTGTGTGTCCCAAATGAGAGAGAGCACTGGATAATGATGAGGCTGAGCCCCTTCTTCACTGAGCCCCCTTCCCCCTCAAACAGCCCCACTGAAAGTCTGTCCCAGCTGCTTGGTGTGGGCTGGGGTTCCAGGTGGAACCCTGAGATGTTAGTGAGCTGTGGCTGGGAGAGTCACAGTTACCAAAGGGGGCTTGATGGTGGGCTTCAACAACATGGCGGGGAGGGGCTGTGAGACCCCATAGTATCTGACTTCCAGCTGCTCCTTAGAAAGCTCTGGAAAGTGGTATGTTCTCAGTCAGATGACCCATGGACAAGCCTCACCCTTCCACAACCTTCCAGGGAGCCAGTGATGTGTGCGACTGTCATCGGCATTTTCATGGGTTATTTTTGTTGAGATGTCTAGGGGCCAACTCTATGCGAAAGAGAGAAAAGTATCTTGCACAATTCTGGGCCGCCCTGATTCAGGAGAAGCACAGAAATTCTTGACAAGTTTAACTCTGTTTAAAAAGAAATGTGTGGAACTTGCAAGACACTAAAAGTGTGCACCGTCCCTTCTCAGAAAGAACTGTGAATTACATTATTTTTTAAGGAACTGCTATTACCTAAGAGGCTGTATTTCTGCTCAAACTGAAGTTTGATGTAATTCTGATTCTTAGAATAATGTTTTGTGTTACTTATAGATGAATCTTATAAATGACTTAATTCTGTTTATTGTTTTTTCTTTCTCGCTTAATTTCCAGCCCATCATACGTACAGTTTAGTAAGATATATTTTACTACATAGCAATTTTGGTGTTCCCAGGCCAGTATTTACTGTGAGAAATGTAAACATACCTTTTTAGAAACATTAATAAATAGTGATTGATAAAAAATAAAAGTAAAAATATCACATAATATAAACTGGATCTTTTTTTCTCTTAGAAGTAAACAGGAAGTGGGGCACCAGAGCTGTCCAGCGTGGTTTTCTGCAAAGCCTTAGGTGATCCGCGCTGGCCCGGGAGGCGTTGACTCAGAAGTCCTGCCTGGAGAAGAGGCAGCAGGTACCCCGGGAGCAGCCACCAGCTGTGCTCTGCCAGAGCAAAGCCAAGGTGGTCTGGGACCTGGAGCTCAGGGTTCCCAATGAGAAGCCACGGGGCCAGGCTGGGGCCCTTCCAGAACCGAATGCCCCGTGCCTCCACCTGGCAGATTTCCATTACCCTTCACCCCACACAATTATGCATTACTTAACGAAGGGGACACATTCTGAGAAAGGACACTTTATGTCCTTACCCACACCTAAGTGGCATAGACTACTACACACCTAGGCTGCATGATGTAGCCTTGCTCCTAGGCGACACACCTGTCCAGAACTTGACTGTACTGAGTACTACTATAGGCAACTGGAACACAATGGTAACTATTTGTGAATCTAAACAAAGCTAGACATAGAAAAGGCACAGTAAGAATACGGTATAAAAGATAAAAAGTGGTTCCCCTGTATAGGGTCTGCAGACCCAGAAAATCTGAGACAGGTCTCAGTTAATTCAGAAAGTATTTTAAGTTTTTTTTTCAAGGTTGAGGATACGTGCCCAAGACACAGCCTCAGCAAGTCCTGACCACTTGTGCCCAGGGTAGTTGGAGTGCAGCTTGGTTTTGTACATTTTAGGGAGGCATGAGACATCAATCAAGTACATTTAAGAAACACATTAGTTTGGTCCAGAAAGGCAGGACAACTCAAAGCAAGATTGGGGGGCGCCTCCAGGCCATAGGTAAATTTAAACATTTTCTGGTTGATGATTGGTTGAGTTTGTCTAAAGACCTGGGATCAACAGAAAGGAATGTTTGGGATAGGATAAGAGGTTGTGCATGGTGTAGTTTTATCATGCAGATGAAGCTTTTAGCTAGGCTGTAAAATGTTTCTTATCAGACTTAAAATCTGTGTTGATGTTAACGTGAGAGGTATAATGAGGCCTGTCCGACCCCCACTTCCCTTCATGGCCTGAACCAGTCTTTCAAGTTAAATTTTAAGAGCCCCTGCTGAGGAGGAAGTCCAGTTAGATGGTTGGTGGCGGGGGAGGGAGGGGCTTTAGAATTTTAATTTTGGTTTACAGGGCCCTTACCACCCATGGAGCTTGCAGGACTGGACGCTGCCCTGGGTGACTCAATGAGTGAGTGGTGAGTGCATTTGAAGACCTGGGGCACTACTGTGCACTACTGCAGATTTTAGAAACATTGGACACTTCAGCTACACTAAATTTAGTTTAAAATATTTTTCTTACTTCAATAAATTCATCTTAGCTTACTATAATGTTTTTACTTTATAAACTTTAATTTTTTACCCTTTTGTAATAGCGCTTACCTTAAAACATAAATGCCCTCATTGTACAGCTATAGAAAAATATTTCTTTGTATCTTACTCTATATGTGTTTTTATTTTTATTTTTATTTTTATTTTTTTGAGACAGAGTCTCGCTGTGTCACCCAGGCTGGAGTGCAGTGGCCTGATCTGGGCTCACTACAAACTCCACCTCTCAGGTTCAAGCGATTCTCCTACTTCAGCCTCCCGAGTAGCTGGGATTACAGTCCTGCGCCACTGTGACCGGCTAATTTTTGTATTTTTAGTAGAGACAGGGTTTCACCATGTTGGACAGGCTGGTCTCAAACTCCTGACCTCAGGTGATCCGCCCTCCTCAGCCTCCCAAAGTGCTGGGATTACATGCATGAAACACCGCACCCAGCCTATTTTTATTTTTTTACTTTTAAAACTTTTTCTTAAAAACTAAGACATAGGCCGGGTGCGGTGGCTCACTCCTGTAATCCCAGCACTTTGGGAGGCTGAGGCAGATGGATTGCCTGAGCTCAGGAGTTTGCAACCAGCCTGGGCAACACGGTGAACCCCGTCTCTACTAAAATACAAAAAAAAAAAAAAAAGTAGTTGGGCGTGGCGGCATGCACCTGTAGTCCCAGCTACTCAGGAGGCTGAGACAGGAGAATTTTCTTGAACCCCAGGGGCGGAGGTTGCAGTGAGCCAAGATCACACCACTGCACTCCAGCCTGGGCGACAGAGCGAGACTCCGTCTCAAAAAAAAAAAAAAAAAACGAAGACATAGGCCAGGCGTGGTGGCTCATGCCTGTAATCCCAACCCTTTGAGAGGCCAAGGCAGGCGGATCACGAGGTCAGGAGTTCGAGACCAGCCTGACCAACATGGTATAACCCCGTCTCTACTAAAAATACAAAAATTAGCCTGGCGTGGTGGTGGGCACCTATAATCCCAGCTACTCAGGAGGCTGAGGCAGAAGAATTGCTTGAACCCGGGAGATGGAGGTTACAGTGAGCCGAGATCACACCACTGTACTCCAGCCTAGGCAACAAGAGCGAGAATCCATCTCAAAAAAAGAAAAAAGAAACTAAGACATAAACACACACACTAGCCTAGGCCTACACAGGGTCCGGATCATCAATATCACTGCCTTCCACCTCCACATCTTATCTCACTGGGAAGTCTTAAGGGGCAGTAACATGCATGGAGCTCTCATCTCCTATGATAGCAATGCCTTCTCCTGGATATCTCCCAAAGGACCTGCCAGAGGCTGTTTTATAGTTAACTATTTTTTAAATAAGTAGAAAGCCAAATAACACACCAGTGCACAGTAGTGCCCTAGGCCTATCAAAATAACAACAAAAATACAGTAAATACATAAACTGGTAACACAGACATTCATTATCAAGTATGATGCACTGTAACTAACTACATATGCTAGGCTTTTTGTTTTGGTTTGGTTTTTTGAGACAGAGTTTCATTCTTGTTGGCCAGGCTGGAGTGCAATGGCGCAATCTTGGCTCACTGCAACTTCCGCCTCCCGGGTTCAAGTGATTCTCCTGCCTTGGCCTCCCAAAGTGCTGGGGTTACAGGCATAAGCCACCACACCCAGCCCGTGTGCTAGGCTTCTATACTGTTGGCAGTGCAGTAGGTTTGTTTATACCAGCATCACCACAAACACGAATAATGGCTACGCTGTCACTAGGCAAAGGCATTTTTCAGCTCCTTCAGCTTCACCATAATCGTATGGGACCATCACATATGGAGTACATCATTGATGGAAATGTCATTATGCGGAGCTTGCGGCTCCTCACCCAGTCCTGGGCCTCTGTGTCATCCTCGTGGTGTCATGAGGGGCAGCAGAGGGAGTGTTCAAGTTACAGCAGCAAGCAGGTGCCTGTAGCATACTTTCTGGGTGCTTTAAAAATATGTGAACGAATTGCTAATATTTACAAATTGGGAGCTGTCATATGAAGTTCCAGATCCCAGGCTTCTTGCAGAAAATCCAAAATTTCGGGCCATCCCGGGCCTCCACAGCCCCAGGGCAATAGCAGGGATGACTGCCCTTGTGTTCCAGGTACAGTCTCTGGTCCCCACGGCCCCTACTTTCCCACAAGCTGTTTCACTCCCAGACTTCTAGTTCTGCTTCTCCATCATATGCATTCTAAAGGCCAGCTGCTGGAGTGACAGCAGGGACCCTCATCCCTAAGGGTCTTCACCTTTGTGGTTCCCACTGAATCCCTGGCACCCAAAGGGTGAGGGGGGCAGGTGAGAGGGCGGGGCTGGAAGCAGGAGAGAAAGCCTCTTACTCCCTCTCTTCCCACTCCCCCGCCCCCAGGTTCTGGGCCCTCTGTGCTGAGCAGGCTTGCCTACCTGCTAATCCCAGCGTCATATATGGGGTCCATCACTGACCAAAACGTCCTTATGTGGTCCTTGACTATACTTGAAACCACAGCCCCACCAGGTCCACCGGCCTAGACCTTGACCAGGCAGATACCAGGGAGAAGCCTGAGGGGTGGGAGGTGGGGGGTGAGTGCGGAGTCTGAGGCCTGCCAGCTTGCCCTGGGCTCACCTTTGCCCCTCGAGGGCCAGCCATCCAGAGAGTCCTGAAGCCTCAGTCTGCCCACAACAGGGAAATGCCTGCTCACGCTGGGCAGCCAGGCAAACTCAGGGAGGCAGCAGGCAGGAGGTGGAAGTGCCTGGTGCAGAGGGCCAAGTCAGGGGTTTGCAAACATCTACTTCACTGGTTTCAGGAAACTTGGACAATTCACTTAACCTGCCTGGGCCTCAGTCACCTTGTCTACAAAATGGACAAAATGATGACATCCCCTCACGGGGGGTCATGATGCCTAATGGACTGATACGTGTCCAGTGATGAACACAGTGCCTGGCACATAATAAATGCTCCACTGATGCAGGGTGACCTGTGAGGGTGACGAAGAGGGCCCCACATGCAGACTCAGTAGAGAAGGGTGCCCCTCCCCTTGTCTGTGGGAAGCCAGCCTCGCAGCCAGGCTGTGTGGCTGAAGGAGGGGTCTCGCAGCTCGCGCGTTTGCTGACGCAGTTGGCAGGGGCCAAAACAAGAGAGCAGCACGGGAGGGAGACAGCCACTGAGGAACACGCTGCTGCACATCTGCAGGCAACTGGAGTGGCAAACACAGCAGCTGAACAGCCCCTGCCCAACCCCACCAGGCCTGGCCCCTCTGCTCTTCTGCCAGAGGGGACAACTTCTGGCCACCAAAAGATACACATCTACATCTGTCTGAAGAAACAAAAACACAAAGCCCTCTTATCCCTCCCCCGCCACCCCAGTTCCTGCAGAACTTCTGGCAGGAAGAGGCAGGGAGCAGCACTCCGTGCTGGCTGCCATTAGCCCGCCTGCTCCTCTCATTAATCCTGAGACTACCCCATTGTACAGATGCAGAAACTGAGGCTCAGAGAGGGTGAGTCACTTGCCTGAGGTCACACAGCCAGGAGCGGCACAGGCAGGAATTCACTCTCTGAGGGCCAAAGCAGGCTCAATCTCACTTCAACTTGGCCCCAAGCCCACTTTCCCAGCATGGAAGCCTAGGAGTGGACAAGGGGGTGGAGGTCCCACCAGAGCCCCAGCCCACACAATTCTGATCTCAACCAGAAGCTTCCCCTCAAAGCCCCAGATGCTGCAGGCCAGAGGTCCTAGAGGCACACAGCGTGGCCTAGCCTAGAGGAGGTGCTGGCAGATAGAGGATGCTGACACTGCCCACAGGGAAACCCGCAGCACAGATCCTGAACTCCAGCTCACTCAGGCCCCCAGGATTCTGGAAGGCTCAGGAGGCCAAGGACTTCCAGGCATGGTTCAGCCTCAGGAAAGCCGCATCTGCTGCCTTGACCTGGGTGCGTGAACAGGATGCAGCCCAGGGGTCAGAGACTGCCACCCTCCCAGCAGGGCCTCAGGACTTGGAACCACAGCATCCAGGATGCCAGCCACGAGTGGAGCTCCGCTTTGTGGCAGGCCTACCCTGCACCTGGTGTCCACCGCAGGCGTTCTTCCCATTGAGAACACAGCTCTGGGAGGGAGCCATCAGTAAGCCCCTTTTATGGGTGAGAAATCTTGAGGCCCAGGACAGTTAAGCAATTTGCCCAAGGTCACACAGCTGGTGAGGGGTAGAGCCAGCCTCCAACCTGGGGAGCCCTGTGCCAGGACCCAGGCAGAAAATACAGAGATGCCTTTTACATCAACAGATCTGGGTTCAGAGCTGGGCTCAACACTTCCTTGCCCTAGGCTGTGGCCAGGCACAGGTTGACACCACAGTGGGAAGGGACTTGTAATCCCTTTGCTGTAGGGTCACTATGGGAACTAAATAAGATGAGGCATGTAAAGCACTGGCACGGGGTCTGGGGCTTGGTGCTCAGGCATGGGGCACCCACTGAACTGACCGCCTGCATTCTCCCCCTCCTTAATCCCCACCATGGCAGCGGGACTCTGCAGTGACTCTCGTGGCCAGGAGCCTTCACCCTGGGCTGGCCTCCTAACTGGCTGACAACACAATGTGGCAAAAGCACTGGCCCAGCCAGTTCTGAGCCCAGGTGCAAGAGCCCGTGGGTGTTGAGGTTTACCACACGTGTACTGCCTCAGCCTCCATGTCTGATTGGCCATGTAACTTAGATGATAAATTCCTGCTGTCTTTCCTCTACTTCAGCCCAGAGAGCTCTCGCCCCAAACCCACACTTGGCCTCCAGGCCAGCAGGATTCCAAAATAACACACCCATCCAGGAAAGGACTTTGCATTGGTTTGTTTCAAATCTCAGGCCTGCTTGCTTTAAACTGCCCAACAACTACCAGACTTTCATGTTCCCCACCCTAGACCCCAATGAAAGCCAGTGCCCCAGGCCCACACCTCTCCCCGCACCTCCCCCTCCGCCCCAGCCTTGTGCTCCCTGACTTCCCTGTGTGTGTGGCCCCCAGGTGCACCACGTATCTCCCAGGAAGTAATAAAATCTCAAACTATCTTAATAATTGAAGGAATGCTCTCCATCTTCAAAATCCTAAATTAAAACACCTGTGTGTTTCTAATCTCTCTCTTGTTTCCACAATGAGAACACACCAGCGCTAACCAGCTGGAGACCACGTGGCACAGACATGAGCCATCCTGGCTGAGGCCATCCCGAACCAGCTCAGCTGCCAGGAGATCACAGACACACACTCAGGCCCAGCTGATGTCAGCCACACCTGGCTACGTCAGCAGGACTGCCCAACTGGCCTGTGGACTTGGGACCAATAATAAATGTGCACTGCATGTGCTATGGAGGTACTGTGGTTGCCTCACTTGCATTATTGTGACAATGGGTCATTTATACCATGACTGAGGTGTGTCCAAGGAGGAAAGACTAACATTGGTTTGGTGAGAATGGCAGGAAGGCCACCCCCACAGCAGTGTTGGTGGGAGTGTGACCAGGGAGACTCACTGGGGAACCCTCAGACGAAGTGGATGGAGAGCTACGCACAAACTAAAACCACTAGGAGAGGCTGCCCCCCACCTCTCAGACTGGCAAAGTCCAGAACCTGCTTAATTTCCTCTTTAGCACTTTCACCATCTAACGTGCCAGATTTCAGATGTTCATTTTGTTGACTGTGTGAATCCCCACCCCACGAGTGGCAGCTCCAGTCTTGTCTGTTTTGCTCACCGTCTCCCCCACACCTGCAACAGTGAGATAGGCACTCAATAAATATTTGTTGCATGAATAGAATGAGGAAAGAGACATTCTTATGCACTGCAGGTGTAAGTAAAATCCAGTACACCCTCCAGGGCGAACAAGTGAACAACATCTACCAGGGCTATAAAAATACATCTGTATCTCCCAGTGCTGAGCCAGCCAGCACCTCTCAACAGAAATGCACAGGCATAAGGACCAGGACCCTGGCAGAGAAAGCTCACGGCCTCCACTGGAAACAACCCAATGCCCCTAGCCAGGGAACAACCTAGGCAGGGTCGATCCCTACAATGGAACACTACGCAACAATCAAAAAGACCTCCTGCCAATACACGCGACAGCACAGTCTGTTCATTTATAAAAGTTTAAGAGCAGGAAAACTAACCTCTGCCATTATAAGTCAAGAAAAGTGGTTTCGTAGGAGGGGCACAAAGGAGGCTTCCTAGGGGCTGGTCTTGTCTCATGAGCCGATGGTCAGCTCCACAGGTGTGTTCACTTGTGGAGGTGATGGTCAGCTCCACAGGTGTGTTCACTTGTGGAGGTGATGGTCAGCTCCACAGGTGTGTTCACTTGTGGAGGTGATGGTCAGCTCCACAGGTGTGTTCACTTGTGGAGGTGATGGTCAGCTCCACAGGTGTGTTCACTTGTGAAAATTCATTTGAGCTGTGTGCTTCTGACAGGTTCTAGTGGTTGTGTCAATGAACAGCATACAAAGAAAAAAAGCACAGACACATTGACCTCACAATTCCACAGTGGGGCATGCTATAGAGATGCTCACAGCAGCATCGTTTTTTAAGAGCAAAAGACTGGAACCAACCTGAATATCCATCAGTAAGGAAACTGGTAAATCAAAGACGGGGTCTGCATGCTGTGGGGCAGTGCGGCCGTCAAACACAGAAAGGGAACTTTCCATGCAGTGACAGGGAAAAGCTCCAATATTCATAGTTATTTGAAAAAGGCATAGAACAGAACGCTGTGCATCCTATATCTTGTGAAAAATACGTGCACACACCTACATGTTTGTAGTTGCACTGACGAGTGGTTCTCAAGTGTGGTCCTGGCCCTATAGGGTCTCCAAGACTCTTTCAGAGATCCATAAGGTCAAAAGTATGTTTGTAATAACATTAGGACATTGGTTACCTTCTTCATACACTCTCCCCCAGAGCACAGTGTATAGTGGAGTTCTCTGGAGACTACATGACAGTGTGATGATGTCATCACTTTGAGGCTAATGGGATGTGTGCTTGTGTATTCTAGAAGTTTCTAGAGCAATCTCATGAACACATGCTCAGCATCATTAGTCATCAGGGAACTGCAATCTAAACCACGATGAGATGCTATTTCATACACACTAGGATGGCTGTAACAATTGGTGAGGATGTGGAGAAACTGGAACCCTTGCGCACTGCTGGTGGGAATGTAAAATGGTGCAGTCACTTTGGAAAACAGTCTGATAGTTCTTTTTTTTTTTTTTTTTGAGACGGAGTCTCGCTCTGTGGCCCGGTCTGGAGTGCTGTGGCCGTATCTCAGCTCACTGCAAGCTCCGCCTCCCGGGTTCATGCCATTCTCCTGCCTCAGCCTCCCGAGTAGCTGGGACTACAGGTGCCCGCCACCTCACCCGGCTAGTTTTTGTATTTTTTTAGTAGAGACGGGGTTTCACCATGTTAGCCAGGATGGTCTCAATCTCCTGACCTCATGATCCGCCTGCCTCGGCCTCCCAAAGTGCTGGGATTAGGGGCTTGAGCCACCGCGCCTGGCTTTTTTTTTTTTTTTTTTTTTTTTTGAAACAGAGTTTTGCTCTCATTGCCCAGGCTGGAGTGCAACAGCGCAATTGTGGCTCACCGCAACCTCCGCCTCCTAGGTTCAAGCTAGTCTCCTGCCTCAGCCTCCCAAGTAGCTGGGATTACAGGCACGTGCCACCACGCTCGGCTAATTTTTTATTTTTAGTAGAGACGGGGTTTCTCCTGGTTGGTCAGGCTGGTCTTGAACTCCTGACCTCAAGCGATCTGCCTGCCTCGGCCTCCCAAAGTGCTGGGATTACAGGCGTGAGCCACCGCACCCGGCCTCAGTCTGGTAGTTCTTCTAAGGGTTAAACACAGAGTTACCATGTGGCCCACCAATGCCACTCCTAGATATGTTCCCAAGATGAATGAAAACATGTGTCCATATAAAAACTTACACATGAATATGAATAGCTACATTACTCATGATACCAAAAAGTTGGAAGAACAATGTCCATCAACAGATGAATAGATTTTTGAAATGTGGTATATTCATACAACATTATTCAACCATGAAAAGGAATTAATGACACATACTACCACATGAATGGACCCTGAAAACATTGTGCTGAATGAAAGAGACACACAAGAAACCACATAGTGCATGATTCCCAGAGAGTCCAGGGGTATCCAGAATATGCAAATCCATAGACTCAGAAGGGAAATTCCTGGCTGCCAGTGACTGGGAGAAGGAGGGAATGGAAAGTGACTGCTACAGGATGTGGGTGTCTTTCTGGAGTGATGACAATGCTCTGAGATTTGATTCTGGGGATGTCTGCACAACTCCGAACCTACTAAAACCCACTAGATTCTGCTCCCTCAAAGAGGGACTTTATGGCATGCAAATAATATCTCAATAAAGTGGTTTTATTTGCATAAACCCACAGAGTTAGTTTCAAAAATTAAAATAAAGAAACCCACCACAGGCCTAGCCTTGGCCCCAGACCCTCAAGATGGGTTAGGTCCAGCTGTGAAATGCACGCATTTTGCCCAGGCAGGCAAACACAGGGAGCACCCAGCTACCAGCCACCCAGACCCACTTGTACCTCTAGGTCCCCCATGGGAACCACAAGCCCTCCTCCTCCACTGGGAGACTGGGGCCCCCCGCCACAGCCCCAAGATGAGAGTTTCTCTTCCATGAAATGGGACGTCCATGTGGAGTATCTCCAGGTTGTCACAGGGTGAAACTTGCTGCTTCTGACAGATGCCCCTGAGCAGAGGGCCTGAACCCAGCCACCAGCCAGGGCTGGTGGCAACCAGACCTGGGGAGCTGGCCCGGAGGGGCCTGCAGCAAACGCAGGGCACCTGTCCAGCCTCGGAGCTCTGTGGACCCAGGGCAGCCACCTGCTCCCATCCTCTCCGACAGAGCCTCTAGGCACAGCTGTGCTCTGGGTCTCTGTGTTGACAAGAGAGGATGTGTTCCCTTTTGGGAGCTCCTTGTGAGGGCCCTGTACCAACTCTGCCACTCCTCCTAGCCAGGGATCCTGTTAACACATAAGCTGGCCAGTGTCACTCCTCTCTGCTCAACACCCTGCTGTAGCTCTCACCTCACTCAGAGTAGAAGCCAAAGTCCTCATGGTGGCCACAGGCCCTGGATAGCCTGCCCCAGTGACCTCCCAGATCCCCTATCTCCCTTCCTCTCCCCCACTTATCTCGGCTCCACTGACCTCCTGTCCGGGCACCTTCCTGCCCTGGGGCCTTTGCACTTGCTGCTCCCTCTGCCAGGTGTCCAAGTGGCTCGCTCCTCCCCTCCTTTCAGCTCTCCGCTCAGGTCACCGCCCCAGGGAGGACTCCCGTGTCCACCCACCCTTCCTCTCACTGTGCTTTAATTTTTTTTATTTTCTTTTTTTTTTTTTTTCTGAGACAGAGTCTCGCTCTGTTGCCCAGGTTGGAGCATGGTGGCGTAATCTTGGCTCACTGCAACCTCTGCCTCCTGGGTTCAAGCGATTCTCCTGCCTCAGCCTCCTGAGTAGCTGGGATTGCAGGTGCCTACCACCACGCCTGGCTAATTTTTGTATTTTTAGTAGAGACAGGGGTTTCACCATGTTGGCCAGGCTGGTCTTGAACTCCTGACCTCAGGTGATCCATCCACCCACCTTGGCCTGCCAAAGTGCTGGGATTACAGGTGTGAGCCACCACACGTGGCCTCACTCTGCTTTCTCTTGGCAATACCTGACATTACAGCAGGTAACTCCCATGGACTTGTTTACTGTTTTCTTCCCCAACAGAATGTCAGCACTGTGAGGTGAGGGTGGGGACCATACCTGTCATATTCTCTGCAGAGCCCAAGGGCCTCTAGCAGGCTCTGCACACAGCTGGAGTTCTACAAATATTGGGTGGATAAATCAGTAAACCGGGGGGATCCCCCTGACCACCCTTTCTCTCAGTAATTCCTCCTCACCCTAGTTCTACTGACATCCTCTGAGCATCCCGAACCATCTCCCCTCTGTTCCAAGCATTTGCTTACACCTGTTCCTGGCCAGCTCAGACAGCACCTCCTCTGGGAAGCCTTCCTGGATCTTTGTGCCTTTGCTCAGCCCCTCCCCCAGCTCCAGCTCTACTTTCTCCCTGTCTCCCTTCTGAGGTTTCTAGAGATCTGTCTCCACAGCTGGATGCCTGTGTCTTGTTCAATCCCATATCATTTCCTCTACAACCTTCATTAGGTGTCAACTGTGAGCATGTCCTGGCATCCCTGGGGAGGCAGAGATGAACAAATATGGACTTGGTTCACAGGCTGGGGGCTGTGAGGAAGACATGCCTGTGGGATATCTGGGAAGGCTTCCTGAAGGAGGGGGCATGAGGGGCTCTGGAGTGTCAGCAGTGTTCCCATCCACTCATTCTGCTGCCCATACCTGTGGCCTTGGGCAAGGCTCTTAACCAGCTTGGATCCCATTTTCCCATCTCTCAAGGCCTCCCACAGCACTTGCTGGGCATGGATCATGTGCAAAGTCCATTCACATGCAATGAGGGTGAAACTGGGGTCTCTGTGGGCTCCTCCAGGCCCACCGGCTGCCACCCCTGCCAACTCTGCTTCCAACCTGCTTACGGTGGGCAGGGCACAGAACTCGCCCTCGCCAAGCACCTCCTGGGTGCCCGGCTCCTGTTTCTGTGATTTGATCCTCCCAATAAGCTGGGGAGGTAGGCTCCACTCCCTATTCTCAGTGGAGCACAGTCCAAGAGGTGTGGCTAGCAGCACCAAGTCACAGGCGGGAGGTGGCGGGCTGGGATGGGAGAGGTGGGGAGCATGCATGTTGTGGGTGGGGTATGTAATGAAGTGCACGTGTGCCAGGGAGGACATGCAGCCAGGCTCAGGAGCATGGTGCATACAGTGTAGCTTCCAGGGTTTCTGAAATAGAAGCAGCCCCACCCCTGGCCCCCAACCCTGCCTCTTAATGCTCAAGGCCTCTCTGGTCTGGGCTGTGGGATCCTGGAGAGCAGCTTTGTTCTCAGGAGCCCCAGTTTTCCCCTCTGCCCTGAGCTTTCTCAAATGGATTTTTGGGTGTGGGCTTTGATGAGGCCTGCTGGCTGACAGGCCCCCAACTAAGTCTCCCTTATCTTGTCTGACCGCTGATCTGGCAGGGGACCCAGCACATGCAAAGGTCCAGAGACCAGAATTAGGGCAGGGACAGGCAGCTGCAGCTTTTGGTGCGCAGGGAATGGAAGGTTTAAGGACCCAGTGGCAGAGGATGATTTCAAAGCGGACCCAGAAGCTCAGGTCTGGCCGGATAAACATCCACACCCGCACCCCATCTCTCACCCTCCTGCCCACCCGTGGCCCACTCGTCATCACCAATTCATGGGCTCTGGCTCTACAACCCACAGAATTTGAGTATGTGGCTTATGGTTTTGTGCCTCAGTTTTTCCATCTGTAAGCAGCAGGGAAGTCCCTGCGTCATGCAGCTGCTTTGAGGATTAAATGAGCTAATTCGTGTTCAACGCTCGGCTGAGGACTTGCTGAGTAATTAGAAATGTGACGATGATTAGTCACCATCTGTCCTCAGCCCACCCGCTGATATCTTCAACAGATATTCACAGAGCACACTCACTGAGCCAAGGCTGCGTGTGACAGTGAGCAAGGCAGGCGCAACCTTGCCTTCGTTTAGGGTCTAAGCGGGGAGGAGGGCGTTACAGAGATGTACACAGGCAGGTTTATCCCTGGTCACAGACATGTGTATGCAGCACGGGAGGGGTGGGAGATGGAAGCCCAGCAGGTGGGGGATCGGGCTGCCCAGCTGAGCCTCCTGGACTAAGTGGGGTTTGGGCCTTAGAGCCCCTGGCTGCTGTTGTTGGGGGAGGCCTTGAGGGATCTGAATGATGGAGGAGGGATCTGAATGATGGAGGAGCCCTTGGTGAGGAGAAGCTGGGGAGGTGGCTTTGCCCTGCTCAGCCCTGGGCCCTGCAGAAAGAGGTAATGGGGCCGGAAGTGACCCCTCCAGCCACGTTGCCATGGCAGCCCTGGGGCCTAGAGAAGGGGTTTCCAGCCAGTGCCCCAGGCCTGGCTGTGCTGGGGGTCCTGTCTTCGAGCTGGAGCCCTGCCAGGGATCCAGACTGCCTCGGCCAGGACGTCCCTGCCTCTGAGCATGTCCAGATGTGGCCTAATGGAAGCCACATGCCCAGCTCCCTGGGCTGGGGAGAAGGGGTCTGACGTCTGTTGTCACTCAAGGGGCTTTGTGAGGGCGGCTTTTCCTGCAGGGCTGGCACAGTGGAGGACCACATGGAGGAACCCTGGGGTAGGGTGGCCCTCAGGAGGTTGGAGGTTCCCAGGGCAACTGGGGAAAGCCCCTGACCTGCAGAAGTCCTCAGCACAGCCTGTGGCCCCAGGAATGCATGGCAGGAAAGGGGCCCCTTCCTCAGGGCCTTACACAAGGAGGTTCTGCAGGGCAGGAGTATCTGAATGCCGTGGTGCTCTGGCTAACAGGGAAACGCTAAAACTCAAATGACTGCTGCTGTCGACTGCAGACATCCCTCAACACTGTGACTCTGTTAGGCACCATGCTCAGCACTCTGTGATTGCTGAGCCCCGTACTCCTCACAACAGTCCTCTTAGTTTACAGGAGCGGAGAGTGGGCTACAGGGAGCTCAGGCCACCGCCTGTGGACACAAGGGCAGAAAGTGGTGGAAGCAGGCTTCTCTTCTGCCTTCTTCAGCTCTTCACCCTCTGACAGTCATTTCTTTTTTTGTTTTGTTTTTGTTTTTGAGTTTCACTCTTGTCACCCAGGCTGGAGTGCAATGCCACGATCTTGGTTCATGCAACCTCTGCCTTCCAGGTGGTGATTCTCCTGCTTCAGCCTCCCAAGTAGCTGGGATGGCAGAAACCCACCACCACGCCAGACTAATTTTGTATTTTTAGTAGAGATGGGGTTTCACCAAGTTGCCTAGGCTGGTCTCGAACTCCTGACCTCAGGTGATCTACCCACCTCGGCCTCTCAAAGTGCTAGGATTACAGGCGTGAGCCACCACACCCAGCCCACCCTCTGACAGTGGTTTTTGAGTGCCCAGCATGTGCACAGGAGCCAGACAGATGCTGAATGTACAGGTTGGGCAAAACCCAGCAGAGACCCTGCCCTTGGGGAGCTTGGGTCTTTGACGGGGAGATAAAGACCCCAGCAGTCACAGAGGTGTGATGTTCTGAGCAGTGATATGAGCTGAGGAGTGAAGTGGTGAGCCTCACTTAGGAGATCTGACTCCTCCTGGGGGTCAGGGAAGGCTCCCCGGAGGGAGCCTTGAGCTTCCACTTGAGCTGCAATGTGGAGGATGAGGTCGTAAGTGGGCAGTGGTGAGAAGGGGGTGCTCCAGGTAGGGGAAACAGCACGTGTAAAGGCTCTGTAGCCAGAGGGAATTGAACTTGATTGAAAAGAAGCTCTGACTGTTGTGAGAAGAAGCTGGGGAGGGGTAGGAGGGAGCCATATAGGGCAGAGGATGGCATGATCTGATTTGTGTTTGAGGCGCTCCCTCCAGGTGTGGGGCTGTCCCATCTCACACTGAGGGAGCACTGGGCCTTTCCAATGGCCACGGGTCTGTGAAGCCCCCAGATTGCCCAGGCTGTGGCAGCACAGGGTTATCTGCCCAGATTAACCTGTTTGCTAGAGGACTCCTGAAGCCTCTCCTCTCCAGTGTTGGCCCACAGGGGTTTCAAACATGGGTGGGGTCTTAGGAGCATCACCCCAGGGTCCCATGGAAGCTAGACCAGGTTTCTGGATCTGCAAGCCCCCAGCTGATGTGACAGAATCATACCCTGCAGAAGTTCAAGGCTGCTAAAGTGAGCACGAAGGGGTCAGCCTCGTGGGGGCTGTGGCCCCTGTTTAGCAGCAGAGCCCTTTGAGGATGGCTCTTAGGTAGGCTCAGCGGACCCTTCCCCTCCTCACCACAGCCCATGGGGTCTTCTAATGGAGTGTCTGACTGTGCTGGGCTATGGAGGACCTGCTGGGAGCAGGCATGGACAGGCAGGAAGAGGCCTGGGCTGCCTACCTGCCTCTGCACAGCCTCAGGCCAGTCCCCATCTGAAGCCTGGGTGCCCTGGTCCTGGCTGCCTGCTCTGATGTGCCCAATGGAGTGTGTTGAACTCTGTGTCAGGTGGCTTGGAGGATATAGGATATACAGTCAGGCTCCAGGGCCTTCCAGGTCCACTACTCACTGGTTGTGTAACCTGAGCCTCCAGCACCACCGCAAACCCCAGTTGCCTCACTGGTGAAACAGCGTACGTGGTTGTAAGCACTTGGTGCTGCTGGAAGGACTGACGGGAAGCTGTCTGCCCAGCTTGGAGAGGGGCCTCCATGGAGTGACAGTACAACTGGTGTGGCCCCACCAACTCCACTGGCCCAGCATGGCCAGCGGCCCTGCTCAAATGGCCCACCCACCTTGCCTCTGACCACGAGTTCACTTCCTTCTACAACACATGCTTATGAGGTTAGAATTTGCTGCAGACACTTAGAAACGGGAAGACGTCACATAAAATCCAGCTTTCTGGCTGACATTTGTTGAAAACTTGGCAGAGGTGGCCATGCTAGGCTCCTAGGTTACAGGCCAGCCACCGGGGCAGCTGAGAAGAGACTGCCCTTCACATTTCCTGCCAGAGCATGCAGGGGCCTACCGGGCTGAGGCAGGAACCCTTCTCAGGGCCCCCAGCTCTGAAGATGTGTACCTTCTGGACCCTTGACCACAACCACAGCCCTACCGGAGGGCCCAGCACCTCCCACAACAGGAACCCCACTCCCACCCACCCACCCACCCCATCCCAAGAGCTGGGCCTGGGAGAAGGTGCACTCTCACAGCCTCCTGCCCACATCAAGGGCCTAGGCTGGCCGCCCTAGGCCTGGCCCCACAGATCCAGCATGCCCAGCCCCAGGCAGAGACCTGGGGCAGTGGCCAGAGCCCGAGGCTGCCCTTCCCACACAAAGTGCCCTGAAGGAACAAGGACAGGGTCTTACCTTCAGGGCTGCTTCTGGGGACAGAATGGACAGAGTTGGGGTCTATGTCTTCCTCCACGTGGGAATGGGGCAGAACCTGCGGTTTCCTGGGTACTTCCCGGGTGGGTAGGATCCAGACTGCATCAGGCAGTGGTGTGGACAGGATGGTGTGGGGGCTGGGCTTGACTGGGTCCCTGGGAGAGCCAGGCATGGCCTGAGTCGGGATGAGAGCGGCCTTGCCCGGGCCCGGTGCAGGCGTCATACCCTCCAGCCCACTGCTGCGGGACGTGGCTTGGGCATCCGGGATGAGGTTCTCTTCGGGCCTTGCCCCGGCTTCTGCCCTCTCCTCCTGGATGGGAAGACTGGGTCCAGCTGGGGCTGTAGTGGGCAGCCCATCCAGCCCCCTGTGGCCACCTGCTGCCAGCTGCTCGGTGACAGCCATTTCCTCTCTCTCCTCCTCCTCCTCTTCTTCTTCCTCACTGTCCTCAGTCACTCTCCTAGCTTTGGCCTGCACTGGGGCTGGAGGACCCAGGGCAGCGGCTGCTGTGGGCCTGGGGAGGGCAGCTGGCCAGGGGGGTGCCTGGATGGTGGACAGTGGCTGACTCCCACCTCCCAGAGCAGCTGGGGGGCCCCCTGCACCTGCCTGGACTGCACCCGCCTGGACCTCACCCCCCAGGGCTGCTGCTGCTTCCACTTCGGCCACTTCCTGGTCATAGCTGTAGGGGTCTTCATAGTGTCGCTCAGGGTCACCCTCCTCGCCATCTGAGAAGTTCCCGTGGCAACCAGGGAGCTGGTAGCAGATGAGCTCTCCGCCGGCATCAGGGCAGTGGCAGGCCCGGCAGGGCGGCAGGTGAACAGTGTGGCCAGCTGCATACTTGCGGCCCGCGTGGACACAGCCCACCTGGCCGCACTGTGGGCAGCTGTCAGCCACCACTACAGCCTCGATGCAGTTGGGCGGCAGCTCCGGGCACAGCATGAACTGGCAGCTGATCTTGCCGCCGCCTGGTGGGCAGGAGCATTCAGTGCTGCCAAAGTCCACAAAATAGGACTGACCGGCAGGCACGCGACCACGCACGAAGCCACCCTGCAGGCAGTCGTAGTACTGGTAGCCCTCGCAGGCACAGCCCTGCTGCACACACCTGGCGCAGCAGGCACCCGGCTCCAGCGCCTCCTCAATGCAGTTCTCCAGCGGCGGGCACTCCACGCCCGTGCAGTCCTGCCGAGGCGCAGCTGCGGCCACGCTGGGGCCCAGGGCCAGGGCCAGGCCTAGTGCAAGCCAGGCTCCTGCAGGCTCCCAGAGCAGCACCATGGTCCAGGCCAGCCCAGGACGGTCCCCTCTCCTGCAAGACCCTGGGGGAATCGGAAAGGAAGCCTGTCAGTACTGGGTGTGCGCACACAGACAGAGTGCACACCGGCACACACATGGGCAGGGGGCCCAGCCTCAGCCACCTCACATGCATGCCTCATCCCCAGGAGCACACTAAGGACTGCCTCCCCCCCACACACGGGCTCTGCCACACGTGGGGCAGATCACAGACAGATGAGTGTGCAGTCACTGGGTGCCACAGGTGTTGAGCTGGAGTTGCTTACAGCCCCACGTGTGTTTGCTGGGCCACTCAACCCTCCACCCTCACCTGCATTCTGAGGCAGACCCTCTGAGTGAGCCCTCTTGCCCACACACACGCATGCACAGCCCCACACCCACTCGGTCGCACTCACCAGGGCACATCAGGCAACATGCCCCACAATCCTCCACGCAGTCACACACACTGTCTCACCTGCAGCATGCCCATGTGCCAGTACACACCCTGGGCAGTCTCACACGCACCGTCCCATGCACACACCCGACCAATCCCTGCCCAGATCCCTGACTCAGTCCCCAGCCACGCACCACAGCTGCTGGCCAGAAAATACAGTCAGTGGGGAAATGCTGGGCAAGAATAAGACCCCCACTATAGCCCCAGCCCGCAGACCCTAGGACTCAGGAACACCCCTGTGAGACCCCCGGGACTGCAGGCTTAGCCCCAGGGGATGCTCCTGTCCCCCTCCCCACTAGCACTGGCAAATGCATCCTGATGCCTTGCTGTCCCTAACACCCCACCAACTCCCCCAGTCATGTCCATTCTCCCCGCAATCCATCTCCACTCCCTCCCCACGGTCTCTACCCTTCCTTCCGTCTCTAGGCCCTGTCCCCGCTCTCCAGCCTCACCTCCGGTCTGCACTGGAACAGCCCCGCCACCTCCCTGCCCACCCTGACTCCACTCATCCCCTTTCCCAGGGAACCCAGTCTGGTCTGACGGCAGCTGGCCCCGACGTGCCACGGCCCCACAGCCTGTCCCAGTTTCCCATGGCCAGCAAGGAAAGGTCTGGATTCCCAGCTGAACCTGGCACTCAAGGCCCTACAGGAGCCATCCCAATCTGACCCTCCCACGGGCCCTTAGGCCTGAACTTCCCCAAGGGATCTCTTCTCTCATCTTGCCCAAGCCACTCAAATGCCACCTTTTCACCAATCCTCATGCCTCCTCCCTCCTCCACCCTGGCCCAAGTCCCCGGTGCCTGTAGCCCCACTTTTGACCCAGTGGCCATGCCTGCCTCTTCTAGACAGCGTGCTCCCCAAAGTCACAGGCAAGAGCTCCTTCTCCGACTCCCAGCCTAAAGCACAGCCCCACAGGGCAGTGACAGAGGGACAACGGGGCTCATTGTCACAGCAGTAGACCCCAGGCTGGCCCCATCTCTGAAGGAACGCCTCCTCTGTGCCTAGCCCCTCTAGGAACTGGGGGTTTATCAGCCAGCAAGACAGGTTCCCAGCACTGACACCCTCAGAGGTGGAGGGGCAGATAATAAACCCAAGAGCAAATCTGTAGAGAACTGAACGCCAGGCAGGCATGAGCCCCATGATGAAATAAACGAAGGGAATCAAGGAGACGTGGCAGTGTCCGTGGCAGTGTTGGGGGAGCCTGCGTCAGCCTGGTGGAAGAGGAGGGCTTCTCTGAGGAGGGCATCAGGCAGGGAATGGCAGGGCCAAGGGGCTGAGGCCAGACCAGCAGCAGGCAGGTGAGGGACAGAGAGGGCCGCTAGAGCTGAGCCACGCCAGCACAAGGGTGGTAACTGCGGAGCAATGGGCTTACGGCCTGCTGTGAGGGCCTCTGGGTGTGCCTGCAAGTGCTAGAGCCTGGGATTCTCCAGTGCAAGGGACCCACCCAGCTGCCTACAGCAGGGGAGCCAGCAGGGAGCAGGTGAGAGAGCCCAGGGCAGTGAGTGAAGAGAGGCAGGAGTCAGGGGATCTATTCTGAAGGTAGGACTCACAGGATTTGCTGATGGATAGGATGCAGTGGACAGAAGAGAGAAGTCCAGGACCGCCTGAAAGGGGGAGCTGTGTGACCGAGGCAGGAAAGGCTGCAGTGGAGGTCCATGGACAGGCGGGGAGATGGAAGCCCATGCCCAGACCAGGCCCAGGGCCGGGGGAGTACCAGGGAGCCTTTGTGGCCTCGAGGGCTGACGCCCCTGCCCTCACACTGAAATGCCACCTCAGGAGACTGGAGGACTCCGTAAAGCCACTGACATTAGGAGTGGGCCGCAGGGATCTCTTCTCTCATCTTGCACGAGCCACTCAAATGCCACCTTTTCACCAATCCTCATGCCTGGGAGAATCAGGGCCTTTAACCCCAGTCAGCAAACGCAAGGGCCCTCCAGACTGCAAGGGAGAGGTCCTCAGGTCCACTCTCAACAGTTCCTTTCTGTGCTTGTTTTTAGAGGCAGGGTCTCACTCTGTTGTCCAGGCTAGAGCACAGTTGTGTGATCATAGCTCATTGCAGCCTCAACCTCCCGAGCTCAAGCCATCTTCCCACCTCAGCCTTCTGAGTAGGTGGAACTACAGGTACACGCCACTACACCCAGCTAATTTTTTTAACAGGGGTCTCACTGTGTTGCCCAGGTTGGTCTTGAACTCTTGACCTCAAGTGATCCTCCCACCTCAGCTTCCTACAGTGCTGGGATTACAGGCATGAGGCACCATGCCAGCTGACAGTGCCTTTTAGGAAAGGAAATCTTTGGCCAGGCGAGGTGACTCATGCCTGTAATCCCAGCACTTGGGAGGCCAAGACAGGTGGACCACTTGAGGTCAGGAGTTCGAGACCTGGTCAACATAGTGAAACCCCATCTCTACCAGAAATATAAAAATTAGCTAGGCATGATGGCATGCACCTGTAATCCCAGCAACTTGGGAGGCTGAGACAGGAGAACTGGTTGAATCCCGGAGGTGGAGCTTGCAGTGAGTCAAGATCGTACCACTGCACTCCATCCTGGACAACAGAGTGAGACTCCGTCTCAAAACAAAAGGAAATCTTTGGTGAACTGAGACCCAAGCTCCCTGCCCTCCTGCCTTCCAGTGCATCACACACCTAGGCATGAACATTGCATCCTGAGAGGACAGTACCCTGGCCACAGGACACAGGGCTGTCCTAGAACTTCTTCCAGAAGAACTTCCTGCCCAGCCCACCCTGCCCCACCACCTGGTCCACCAAGTCTGTCCCCTTGCTCTGCTCACTGGCACAGCCCCCAGGGTGGCCCGGCCCCTCGGCCTCCTGAGTGCCCGGCATCACATTCTGTCCATGCTGAAGCAATCCCAAACCTCAGGCTTGCCCATCTCCCCACTCCAGGCCCAGGGCAATCATAAAGAACATCAGGCCCAAGCCTGACTCTACATTCTCCACATCTACTGTGCAACCCTAGGCACGGCCCTTGCCCTCTCTGAGCCCTGGTTCTGCATCTACACAGTGAACATGTTCCACCACACCTCAGGTCATGGTCGGGGGCCCACCAGCATTCTCTGGCCCACAAGTGCATTTTGTTTGGCCCACACAGTGGGTTTCTCATTTTAAATTGGTTACCAGCATGCATAAATTGAAAACGTTCACATAAAAATTCAGGTTTCCAACTCCACTCCTGTTTCAAGCCACAGAGCTCTGGCCACCCTGAGATATCACATGGGGTGTGAGCTCCCAGGTTCCCCATGTCGTCTGGGCACCCCCAAATGCATGCAGCTCAGAGTACCCTGGTGCTGCCGAAGGTTGTCCACTCAGGAGGTGAAAGGACTATCTGGGATGTGTCGAGAGGGAGTGGCCCACGTGGGGGAGGGAGCCCAGGCCCCTTGGGGTGGCTCACCTGGGAGAAAAGCAGACCCCCCTGTCCTCACATCTCCACAGTTGTTCCCAATGCAGCGTGTATGTGTGGCGCGGGAGGTGGGGGCGTGGAAGAGATGGTAGATGTCAGCTCCAAGTGGAGAACGCTCCCTCCAGGGTAGGGACAGACCAGGCTGCTGGGCAGGAGTGAGCTCCCTATCACCGGAAATAAGCAGGGCTGGGGACACTCGTACAAGAGAGAAGTAGGAGAGCACAGTCTCTACACTGCAGGGTCACAGAATCAAACATGCCCCTTCTGGGAGCTCCAACTGAGTTTACTCACATCTCCAGCCTCTGCAGACAGCCCCCACCCCTCACCAACCTGAAAAGAGAAACCCCTGGAGATGGGGTGGGGAAGGAGGCCTGACCTCCCTGTGGGGGCAGTCCCAGCAGTCAGAGCCCGGCCAGCAAACAAAGCCCCTGGGACAGAATGTGGTGGCCTGCCAGGCAGTCACACTGCAGCAAGCCAGCCCTCCCGGGTGGGGACGTAAAAACCAGCAAGATGCAAAGTAAAACCACTGCAGTCTCTCCCTTGCTTCCATCAGGAAGGCACACACTAGCATAGTGGTATTATTATCATTCTTATTCCACTGGCCGAAGTGTCACCTGGAGCAACCTCTCTGCAAGGTAGTACCCATGTGAGAATTCAGCACATGCACTCCACGACCCTGTGCTTCTGACGCCCAGTATGCGACTCAGAGAAGTCTGTACCAGGTCCACATGGCCCTGGTGGTCACCGGGCTGCCATCTGGGGACGGGAAAGGTTGGCAGGTGGAGGACACCAGGCCAGTCACTGTCCAGGCTGGCCTCAGGCTGTACCCCTAGGAGGGGTGAGGGTTGGCAACTGTTGGCATTTTTAAAAGATGCATGCTTTACATATTACCATGTGTGTAATATAAATCATGGCATTAAAAAATAGGCAGGAAACAGGATCTTGCTCTGCTGCCCAGACTGGTCTCAAACTCCTAGGCTCAAGCAATCGCCCTGTCTCGTCTCCCAGAGTGCTGGGATCACAAGCGTGTGCCTCTGCGCCTAGCCATTCCTCTGTATTTGGCGGCCCATTCTTCACAGGAAGAGCCAAAACGACAATGGGCATTTAGGTGACAATGAGGACATCAAGCTACTATGAAGTGGCACTCAGCACTTAGCATCTGGGAGTGCATCCAGCACTGTGAGCAAGGCTTTGCCGCTGGAGTGGAGACACAAGAGCAGGCTCCAGACAGGACCAGCGGTGGGTGGGGCTACCACAGCTTTGGTCTTTGTTGATCAAATCCCTGCTGTGGGTTGGGGGACCAGGGTATTCTAAAGTGGCAGCAGGGTTCACACCTGGGGTTACGTACTCAGGGCCATCACTTGAACGTGCACAGGGCAGTGTGGGAGCGGGGAGACATTCAGCCAGGGTCTTCCCCACGGAGTGTCCAGCAGGGACAGGTGACTCAGCACACAGTGTGAGCCCCCTGGAGACCTGCCCAGTCCCCACAAGGCACCTGGTGCAGTCAGAATGGGGAGGGAGGGCTCTGGCACATCAGAGGCAGAAGTGCCTCCGGATGTGGCTCAGGCCCCAGCTGCCTCTCTCACCTGGCCACAAGCTCTTCACTCTGCTATCCAGGGAAGGGCCCCAACCTACCACAAAAACAAACACACATCCTATAGTAAAGCGACACTGCTTCCTTAGATAAATTAACCTCCACGTTCATCCACAGCAGGCCCCAGATGAAACCTCTCTGGGCTGGCAAGGACAATGGAAGGTCAAGGCCAACTGGGGGGGACATCTCCAGTGCCGCCACTGTGGAAAGTGGGGTCCCACCTTAGTGGGTACACAGGCCACAGGATATGACACTGGATCAGGAAGGAAAGGTCTTCCCGCCTCCAGCTCTGACCCTTCTGGCTCTGATGAGATCCAGCAAATACAGATCTGGGATGTGCATAGACATCTCAGAGAAATGATGGAGAACTGTCTAGCATTTAAAGATGTCCTGTACAGTATTTGGGATACATCCGTCACTTATCTGAAATTCCACTTAACTGGGCAACCTCCATTTGATCAGGCAACTATAGATAAGAACGAAGTCTCAGGTTGGTGCCGGTATGGCTTTAAAATTTTTTAAATATTTGCAGGGGATCTCTTTTAAAAACTAATAAGCAGCTATATCAAAACACTGGGACTTGCAAACAGCTGAGGATGACAGCAGGGAAATAAACACACAAGACACTCACAGACAAGACAGTGACAAAGAAACCCGGAATCAGTACCACCTGGCCCGCTGGCTCCGCCCACACGGCTACCCCCGGGCCCAAGTCCAAGCAGAGAGCAGGCACAAACCAGACCCCAAGCCTGTCCACACACAGATGTGTTTGTGGGGCCCACATGGTGCTTTTTAAATTAGTTGCCAATATTATTCACTGATAATTAATTTAAGATGATAACTAATGTCAGGACATCTGACAATGAAGCTGTAGGGCCCAGCAACAGGGCTTCCCTGGACTAATCGAGATCCACACTCCCTTCCCATTGGCATCATTGGGCTCCCTGGGTCATCTCTACCAGCCTGAACACTCCAAGGCTGGAGCATCTCTTGACCACACCAGGAGGAGAGAGGCCTGGATGAGGCGGGAGCTCCTGCCCCTCCAACCACCCAGCCCCAGGGTCGCCTCCAGAATAGCTTGGTTTCCTGGGTTAGGACCTTCCTCTTCTATATGTGGTAGATGCTGGGAGTTCTTGCCCTCTTCCAAGGAGACCACCCCTAGCCACATGGTGTAGTCAGCCTCAGTATGTCAGCTGCATCAGAGTCCAACCCAACACCCACAGTAATGCAAGACCCACAGTGCTCAGAGGGATATGTGAGCTGCACACTGTCTTAGACTGGGCTCCGCAGAAGCAGAGTTCGAGGCAGGGACGCTTGAGGGCATGGTCTGTCGGGGGAGAGCTCTCAGGAGAAGGGCAAAGGAAAGCAGGCAGAGCCAGGGGGAGCTGGGCAAGGCTGCATCTCAGCTGGAGTCCAGAGACCCACAAGAAGCCATGCAGTGTGGGGGGCGCCCCAGTCTCATCCCATTCAGAGGCATGTCAGTCACTGGCCAAAGACCATGGAGAGTGACCTTCCAGGCACCTCATGGGGAAGTGACACCTGCCAGCAAAGGGCAGGTGACTGGAGAAGGCACAGGTGTGAGCCATCAGCAGCCAGCACCTGTGGCTGCTGGGAGACACGTGCACCTCCAGGTGAGAGACCTGGGTGGGCACCCACCGTGGCCATGGAGTTTACTGAGCACAGACACACAGACACACACCAGGCAGAGGCAGGCAAGACAGCCTGGTCCTAGAAACTGTCCAAAAATCTACCCTTAATTTATAAGTGGGCCTGAGACCACCCGAGGCCCAGAAAGTAATTTTTTAAAAATAATGTTGGCACATCCAAGTTCACTACACTGTTATTCATGATATACTCGAGTGACACAGATCAACCCAAGTGACCATCAATGGATGGACGGATGAACAAAATATTCCATACAATGGAACACTATCAGCCTTGACAGGAGGGGCATTCTGACCCACGCTGCAACACAGACGAACTCTGAGGACACCGTGCTAGGTGAATAAGCCAGATACCAAAGGACAAATCCTGTGTGATTCCATTTCTATGAGATATCTAGAGTCATCAAATTCAGAGACAGAAAGTAGAATGGTGGGTCCAGGGACTAGAGGTGGGAAGCAGGAGGAGTTCCTGCTTAATGGGGACAGAGTTTCTGTTCAGGATAATGAAAAAGTTCTGCAAATAGATAGTGATAATGGTTGCACAACAATGTGAATTTCCATAATGCCACTGAACTGTGCACTTAAAAAGGTTAAAATGGTATATTTCAGCCAGGCATGGCCTGCAATCCCAGCACTATGGGAGGCCGAGGCGGGCAGATCACGAGGTCAGGAGATCAAGGCCATCCTGGCCAACATGGTGAAACCCTGTCTCTACTAAAAATACAAAAATTAGCCAGGTGTGGTGGCATGTACCTATAATTCCAGCTACTCGGGAGGCTGAGGCATGAGAATTGCTTGAACCCAGGAGGTGGAGGTTGCAGTGAGCCGAGATCGCTCCACTGCACTCCAGCCTGGGCGACAGAGCAAGATTCCATCACAAAAAAAAAAAGAGTAAACTTCATGTCACATATATTTTACCAAAATAAAAGACAATAATCACACACATGCACTGTAGAGCCAAACGTAAATACAGAAAGAACAGGGAGAAGAAAAGGAAGAAGAACTGCACTGAAAATGGATAGGAAATAAGGGCTGCTCCTGAGATCTCCCCTTCGCAGTATGCTTCCTGGCAGCCAAGGCCAAAAGGGAAATTAGAGGGTGACCCGGTGCTCCTTCTCTGATAAGAGGAAGTCATCTAGTTCACTGGGGAAAAATAAACTTGTTCTTGGCACAAAGCATTAAGTAGGAATTTTAGCAGTTAATCAAGTTCGTGTCTAACTATCACTTCCTCAGTGCCAACACAATGCCAATCACCGGACTGCGAGTTTCCAGGGATATTTATTTTCCTTAACCATTTAACACCTACAAACGAGGAAACTGAGGCCCAGACAGAGTAAATGATCTGTCCAAGGCCACATAAATCGTAAAAGCTGTGGGGATTTGAACAGGTCTGTCTGGCCGAGAAAGTAGAGCTAGAGTCCTTTAGTTTGCAGCTATTCATCAAACAGTTGCTACCTGCCAGCCCACTGCAGATGCTGGGATGTGGCAGTGAACAAGACGAGAGAAAGTCCTACCCGCATGCAGCCAACATTCTGACGGGGGGAAGAAAGAAGGGCGTTGCGACAGAGACAGACTGCATGCTCCTTTGGCAATAATGGTCAAACGAGGAGGCCTCGGAGGCAACATTTCAGCCAACACCTACTTGGTGGTATCATGCAAAAATGTGGTGGCCATGCAAAGATCTGGGGAATGGTATCCCAAGCAGCACTAACAGTATGTGCAAATGCCCTGAGGCAGGAACCAGCCTGACACACTGCAGCTGGCATGCAGCAAACAAGGAAGAGAGTAGTCGCTGGGAAGTGAGCAGCACAAAGAAAAATGATAGAGGTTGGGGAGGGGGACGTGCACATCAAGGAAGAAGAGATGCCAAGGAGGGGGCATTCAGTCAGTCACTGCATCCAGGGCCCAGGGACCTCGGCAAAGCATCTGGTACATTTAGTGGATGTTGTCCCAACAGGGTGGCAGGGCCACCACTAGGTCACAGCACACTGGGAATTCAAGAACAAACTGTAGACACCCCTTTTGAGAAATCTGAGACAGATTCCAGTCATATAAAGTATAAAACCTGGTAAAATCTTAGCTATATCATTCAGGGACTGCAAACGTAGGAACCAGAACTAGAAAGTGAAGCAGGAGTTGTCACCCTCAAAGTCTAGCAGCCAGTAAGGGAAATCGGAGGACCTACGGGGGCAGGCAGTGTCCTCTTGCTTTGCCTAGGCGGTAGTTATCCAAGAATTTCCTCTACCACCCTACACTGACTTTTAGCTACTCTTTTGTGTGTGTGTGTTTTCTTCCCCTTCAAAGAAACTTTGTATCTAGCTAGCTGGGAGGCTGAGGTGGGAGGATTACTTGAGCCCAGGAGTTGGAGGCTGCATTGAGCTATAATCACACCACTGCACTCCAGTCTGGGTGACAGAGCAAAACCCCATAACTAAAAGACAGAGAGAGAGACTTTTTTAAAAAAATTAAAAAGTACCATTGCAGTAATCCAGAAAAAGGAAACAAAAGCCAGAGAAGGTATTGGCAGGAGAAACGGAAAGAAGGGGAGTGATTTGAAATTCACAAATTATCAAAGCAAAGTAATCATGTTGGCTTCAATCTTGAAAACTACAGTTGCCTTCATTTCCTCATGGGCAAATGTCTTAATAATAGCATGATGTGCAAAAAGACCAGAAGCTTGGCTGCGAGGAAAGGGCTACCAGGCCAGGAGGATGAGGAGAGGTCTGTGGTCCTTTCTGTTGAGCAGGTGAGGCTGGATGGGTCGTGTGAGACCCCCAAGGAGGAGGAGGGAGACGGCAGGTCCAGGGCAAGCCCTGCATGTGAAGTACAGACCAAGCTGTGGGCCGCAGGTGGGGTTTAGGGTGCCAGGTGTCTCGTGCTCCTCACACGCTCACTGGTCACTGGGTCCTTCCTTCAACAGGGTGAGCTCATGAGAACCCTGGGAAAAATAATCCTTCAAGTGGAACAGCCAGGGTTTTCTCCCCTCCCTTCCCTCTCCTCCCTAAAACAAGAAAAAACAAGAAATGAATAAAAAGCTCCTTCAATTTTAGGTAAGAGGTGACCTTACATACACAATCACTAATCTCATTACCAACATAAGCAGGTGAAAAATTACAAAGATTAATGTCCGTGACTTTTAATCAACCTTTGAGAAAAGAAAATGTTGCTTTTGGCATTGAAGAGAGCTGGTATTTTCCTTCCCCACAAGTTACTCCTCTGCAAAGAGGAAACACTCCCAGGGTGGGAGCGATGAGAAATGAGGCTGCCCACGGCCAAGGCTGAGCTCACCGCCCTCCCCACCTGGCGCTCCACACACCCTCCACCCGACCCTAAAAGGAGGCACACCCTTGCCCCCCCTGGGGTGGGGGGAGTCCTAAGATACCCAGGCATCCTCCACATGGTCTGCCCCTGGACCGAGATCCTGCCTCCAGGGACTGCTCATCACCTCTCATCCCTGCTCCAAACCCTGAATGGTTCTCTATCAGCTCTGGCCCCCTGAAGAATGTGAAAAAAGCTATGGATAACACACACCCAGCTCCACCAAAAAAAGGCCCATAATGAACCAAGCTCTGCAGCGATGCCAGGTGGTTTCTGACCACCTGGCACATATTCAGCCTCTTTCCAAGAACAGCCCCTAGATTTCATTCTGTGCCCCCATCACCCTGCTGGAGCTCCAATCAGCACTTTCCATTCCCCCTCGCAACAGTGCCTGACTCAGAGATGGACACCAGCACAATTAGAGCCTATAAGACCCACCTCAGGTGAAACACTGGGCAAATGGCTTCTCTCTTTCCTACTGTATTAGACTAAAGATGATTTAATATCAAGGATACCTGAAGCCATCTTGTCATCAGGTGGAGACTGTTAGAGGCTGGCACCTGCTCATAAAACACATAAAAGCCAAGAAATCCAACAAAAAGAAACAGGTCATAGTGATCGCTGCCCGGCACCTGGATCCAGCTGTGCCTGAAGCTAACCGAAAAGCTGAACTTCACAATGACATGAACTCCTTTTGATTAAGCTAACTTGGACCAGGTTTTCTGTCCCTTGCAACCAAAAGCCTTAACAGACACATGGGCACATACCTAAAACTGCTGTGTGAGGGAGTTTCATAGACTCCCTGGAGTCCACTCACAGACCCCTGGCTGAAGATCTGTGGCCCAAAGATAAAGAAAAAGCTCCTAACGGAGACATTCAAAGCCCTTCACCATCTAACCCCACCTAGCTTTCCTAACCCATTCCCCTCTGTTGTCTTCCACACACCCAACCCCTGCTAAACTGGAAAACGCTCTCTGGTTCCCAACCCCCCATTTTTCTCTTATCATTAGCTCAACCTGCGATGCCCTCTCTCCTGAAACTCTCCTAGAACCCTGAACACCCAAATCCCACCCCATGCTTTAAGGCCAAGCCCCAAGGGTGGGGTATGTAGGTAGATGGACGGGTGGGTGGATGGATGGATGGCTAAAAAAGTGGGTGGGTGGATGGGTGTGTAGGTATATGGATGGGTGGGTAAGTAGAGAGGGGTAGATTAATTAATCCGTATGGCCCTAGCACAGGGCTGGCACAGAGGATGACATGAGTGATGAATGTGAGTATCACAAACATTTATCCCAGAAGGGCTTCAGAAACAGAAAAGGCTTCCCTGAAGTCACCTGGCTAGTCACTGGCTAAGTGACGTAAACAACCAAGGTGCTTCCATACACAAGCACTTTCACTCCTGCGTCTGCCTTTTAGTCTCACAAAGGGCTGAGATCCTAGACTTGGGTGGCCAGGTAGGGGGAGTGGGGCCAGCAAGAGACAGGCAGAAAGAGACACAGAGACTGACAGAGACAAGGAAAGAGATCCACCAGGGAGACAGAAAGAGAGCAAGACAGAGAGATGGAGAGAAGCACAGACCGAAAGTCAAGCAGACAGCCAGAGACAGACAGCCTATGCAGACAGGCAGGCGGGGCCGGCCTACGGCAGACCCAGGCTCCCTCGGTCACCACAGCATCTGGAAGGAGGCAGCAGCCAGGGGAGCAGGCAGCCCAGTCTCCTCTGTGACTCCCTCAGGCCTTTGCTGTGCCCAATTTATTTGCACGGCCCTGAAATTTAGGAATTTCTCAGGGCTGCCAGTGAGGCGGCCGGTGTGTAACCAACAGCGGTGTCTGGCCCAGTCTGTGGTATAACTGTCAGGCTCAAGAGCCTTGGAGGCCTCCAAGGCAGTCAGCCCCTGCTGCCAAAGCCAAGAGAGACAGCCAGCACGACCAAGCTCTGGATTCCCAGAGATTAGAGCTCAAATTTGAACCCAGCCCTGCCACTAGGTTGTTGGGCACCTTGGAGCACGTGACCCTCTGAGCAGCAATGCTTTCATCTGCACAATGGGTCTAATCACATCAGCCTCTCTTTTTCCTCTGGGGAACCCCCTCTCACACTTCAGGCTAGGTGGACTGCTGGATGGCCAATGAGAGGTGTCCCTGCCCCATCCACGGTGACAGGTCGGAACAGTCACACAACCCAGTCACATGGCCCACGCTGATGCTCCTGGGAGGGGGCTGCCTTGCTCCAGAGCTTTTGAGCCTGGAGCTGCTGGGGCACCTAACCACCACATGGCACAGCCTGCCTGGGAGTATGGAACACAGAGAACAGCAGAGCAAGAGACGGAGACCCGGTCCTGATGGCGTCTGCAGAGGCCCTGGATATAGCCATGCCTGAAGCTACATCCCGTACTTTTTTAGTTCCGTGACATGTTTGCTGAAATTGTACTTTCTATCACCTGTAACCAAAATTATCCTGACATTTGTGACAACAAAGAAAGAAGAAACACCTTCTTGTATTCATGGCTGACTTAACCCCAAAATGTCTATGTTGCTGGTGTTATGAAACTGTATATCTGTAGTAGACTAGAGCCCTCCTAGGGCAGCAGGCTGCCTCGCTCAGTCCCCAGGCTCAGGGAACGGCTCCAGACATGCCCCTGGGGCCACATCAACGCATGACCCCCTGACCCTCCCCAGCCACAGCTGACTGGCCCAGGGCAGACGTTCTTCCCAGGCTGGGCTGGTCGCAGTGGCCGGATCTCAGCTCACCGCAAGCTCCGCCTCCCGGGTTTGCACCATTCTCCTGCCTCAGCCTCCCGAGTAGCTGGGACTACAGGCGCCCACCACCTCGCCCGGCTAGTTTTTTTGTGTGTTTTTTAGTAGAGATGGGGTTTCGCTGTGTTAGCCAGGATGGTCTCGATCTCCTGACCTCGTGATCCACCCGTCTCAGCCTCCCAAAGTGCTGGGATTACAGGCTTGAGCCACCGCGCCCAGCCCCTCCCTGAGCTCTTGAAGTGGAAATAAAAGAAAACACAGACCACCTGCAGGGGAAGAAACAGCAAGTTCTGAAGGTGGGCACACATTTCCTGCCATGTGGTGGGCATCATTTCGAGAGAATCAGGCAGGCTCACACAGAAAGGCAGAGACAAAAGAAAGATGGGGCGTGAGGGAGTCCTGGTGGCTGCAGCTTGACCCAGGGCTGACAGATCACTAGTCCTTCCATGAGGATAGAGTGGGGCCCCTATATCTCTTGAGTAGCCTCAGACACAGAGAAGCCTGTGCAAAGGGGTCCCTGCTTCCAGCAATGGGCAGGCCAACTTCTGAAGTCACTGTGGGGGACCAAGATCAGGTCACAGGTGGGCTACCGTGTCATGTGCTGATGCCCAACCAGCCCCTGGGAACTCCAACATCTGGGGCCAAGGAGGGGTCACTCCTCCCATCCCATGCACAGGAAGCCACGGCTTCCCCACCACACCCTGCCTTGGGGTCACAGGGTGACCATTCAGGGACCAGCAGCTGGTATTACAGCGTTTCCATCCTCAGCAGTTCATTAAACCAGTTTGTTACAGGCTGAACATCTGTGTCCTCCCCACATTCCTATGTGAAAGCCCTGACCCCAGTGGGATGGTATCAGGAGGTGGGGCCCCCCATTAGGAGATTTAGATGAGATCACATGGGTGGAGCCCCCATGTGTGGATTAGTGTCCTTACAGGAAGAAAGACCAGGGCTCACTCGCCCTCCCTCCCTCTCTTCCCTTCTCTCTCTCTTTCCCTCCACTACTCCCCACTCCCCGCCCCCCACCACATGAGGACACAGCAAGAAGGCAGCCATGTGCACACCGGGAAGAAAATTCTCACCAGGAATGAAATCTAGGGCTTAGACTTCCGGCCTCCACAACTGAGAAATAAATGTCCATCTTCAATCCCCTCCTCAACTCATCTATGACATTTGCTACAGCAGCCGGAACCCACTAGGACAGTCTTAGGGCACGGAGCTGGGGACACAGAGGACATGGCCACTCCCTGAGAGCCAGAGACTTGGTCTCAGAGAAGACATTCCTGCTAGAGGCCTGGGGCCTCCTCCATTGACCCCAGCCCAGCACGAAACCCACCAAGGCAGCCCCAGGAGATGTGAGGTATGCCATGCCCAGCCACAGGGGCCTTTCCCAGTAGGGCTAGAGATGACTGTGCAGGGACAGCTGATTTCAGGGACAAGCACCAAAGCTCGGTGGTCCTGTGGTGAGGAAATGTCCCCCCAACTCCCTCTGAAGCAATCCCACTATCAGGGACCGTCTCTGGGCAGAATGGGTGTGCCTCCCACACCTCTCAGACGCTTGCCAACCGTTCTTTTTAACAACCAGGGCGCTGGGCACAGGGGCTCACGCCTGTAATCCCAGCACTTCGGGAGGCCGAGGTGGGCAGATCATGAGGCCAAGAGATCGAGACCATCCTGGCTAACACAGTCTCTACTAAAAATACAAAAAATTAGCCGGGCGAGGTGGTGGGCGCCTGTAGTCCCAGCCACTCGGGAGGCTGAGGCAGGAGAATGGCATGAACCCAGGAGGCGGAGCTTGCAGTGAACCGAGATTGTGCCACTGCACTCTAGTCCGGGAGACAGAGCGAGACTCCATCTCAAAAAAATAAATTAATTAAATAAAAATAAAAATAAATAAATAAAAACCAGGCAACACTCACTCGGGCTCAAGGCTGTGGCAGGGAATACAAGGTGGCTAGGATGTTAAGCACCGTATTTTTAGTGCTACATTTATTTTTATGGGTATTGTTGGTTTAGGGCAAGTGATCCTGATTTCTATCTACAGTTGTGATCAACGGTTTCCTTTAAAAGTATAAGCAGCCAGGCGCGGTGGCTCACGCCTGTAATCCCAGCACTTTGGGAGGGCAAGACGGGTGGATCACCTGAGGTCAGGAGTTTGAGACCAGCCTGGCCAACATGGTGAAACCCCGTCTCTACCAAAAATACAAAATTAACCCGGTGTGGTGGCGTGCACCTGTAGTCCCAGCTACTCGGGAGGCTGAGGCAGGAAAATCACTGGAACCTGGGAGGCAGAGGTTGCAGTGAGCCGGAATCGCACCACTGCACTCCAGCCTGGGTGACAGAGTGAGATTCAGTCTTAAAAAAAAAAAAAGGTAGGCCGGGCGCGGTGGCTCAAGCCTGTAATCCCAGCACTTTGGGAGGCCGAGACGGGCGGATCACGAGGTCAGGAGATCGAGACCATCCTGGCTAACACGGTGAAACCCCGTCTCTACTAAAAATACAAAAACTAGCCGGGCGAAGTGGCGGGCGCCTGTAGTCCCAGCTACTCGGGAGGCTGAGGCAGGAGAATGGCGTGAACCTGGGAGGCGGAGCTTGCAGTGAGCTGAGATCCGGACACTGCACTCCAGCCTGGGCGACAGAGCGAGACTCCGTCTCAAAAAAAAAAAAAAAAAAAAAAGGTAAGTACAAGCAAAATGGAGAAGTGATTTTTTTTAAATTACATTAAGTTATTAAGTATGATGTCAATGAGAGGAGGTGGGAGGATGCAGCTGAAAATACGGTCGTGAAGCTCATCCTCACTCTGTCAGAAAGGAAGCTGACACCCTCTGGCTTATTCCCCAAGAAAGTGCACAGGTCCCCATATAAGCCCTCTGCCTCTACCAGCCCCATTATCAGACAACAGCCGTCAGGGCCCCTGGGACGCCCATGGGCCAAAGCAGTGAAATTTCTTTCCACAGCCATGCAGGGGAACAGAGATGAGGGAGGACACTGAGACGCTTAGCCAACACCAGCCACCACAAGGACAGTGAGTCTCTCCGCTCCAAGGACTAGGGAAGTTATCTAAGAAACCACAGTGACGAGTGGGATCTTCAGAGACAGACAAGAGACAGAGAGAAAGACAGAACGTGTGTGTGCGGGCACGCACATGTGTGCTCATCAATGTTTTTTGACGATGTGTTTTCATTTTGAGGAGACTCTAAGAACAGAACTTTCTGGATCATCTAAAAGCTCAACTCAGGACCAAGGTCGGGGCTGGGGATTCAAGGCCAGGATGGGGGACCCAGGCTAAGGAGGGAAGAACTTTGGGAGGCTTATCAAGCACTGGGGTACCCCGATCACAAGCCCAAGGGCTGGCCCCAACACAGATGATGGTGTCTCCGTGGCCAGAAGACAGAAGCCACAGGAGACATGGGTGGCTGCACTCAGCCACACTCAAGAACCAGCTACGGCCAGCAGCGCTGTCTGCCTCCCCAAAGTAGGCCTGGGGCTCTCCATTCATCCTTCAGCCTTCACACCAACCCTACTAGGGGCCCCTACCACCAGGCCCATTTTCCGGATGGAGAAGCTGAGGCTGGGAGACAAACCCCTCATGATGCAGGCTCCAGGGGCTCAGGCCCAGGCAGCGCTCAAAGCCCACAGAGCTCCCCATGCACCCAGCTGGGCCTCATCACACTTCAGAGACCTCCTCCCGTTTCAGGCTCTTCCTGGGCAACAGTGTCAGCAGAGCCCGGGGGGGTGCCCCCGATTCACAGAAGAACAACCAGAGACCCGACAAGATGTGAGGCCTGGGACCAGCAGGGTCTGTCTGAGCACGTGGGTGCTGCCCCCCACATCCCTGGCCTGGCACAGGTGGGTGGCACCACTTCCTTACCAGCACACAGACCTGGGCGGGACGCACTGGCCGCCTACAATACAGCCCCTCTCAGGAAAGCCGGGCTCCCCGCCCTGGAGGAAGGAAATAACCTTTCCCCAAACCAGCACTTGCTTTGCAACAATCTCCATATATGAGGAGAGAGACAGGCATTTCTGCAACGTTTCCAAATTCCAATAACTGAAGACAATGGCACAAAATGACGCACGGCTGACCCACGAGGGGCTCTGGGAAAGGACGTGCCCGGAGGAGGCGACTGTGTGGTGTGGGCGTGCAGTGGTGCCCCGTATGTGAGGGCAGCTCGCCAGGCAGGACCTGGAGGTGGACGGAGCTGGCTCCCGTCCCAGCTCTTCCTCCTCAGTCGCTATGCGACTGCAGGCAAGCACGCTCCCCTCTGAGCCTCAGTTTCCCGGCCCTGTCACTCTCACAGGCCTCCCACCTGCCGCCTTGCCCTCTCTAGACCCACCCCTACACCTGGGCTGCAGAGGGACCCTTCAACCTCACGGTCTGGCCGCACCTCCTCTGCTCGCAACGCCCTGAGGCTACCTGTTGCAGACCAGGACTGGAGGTCCTCTGTTTTCAGGGTCTAGTCTGCCTCGCCAGCCTTACTTTCCACTCTTCCTCCAAGCCCCCATTCTGAAAGAAGCCAGGCTTTATCCTGTCCCCAGGTGCCCCTCACCCTTCTACCTTCATATCATAGTGTCTACACCACCTTCTCCAGGAAGCCCTCCCTGACCACCCAGGCTCAGCTAGATGCCTCCCCAGCTCCCATGGCTTCAGCGTTCTCCTCCTTTGTCGGGATGGTCCCGACAAAGCATTTCAGAACAACCCATGTAGGTGCCCCTGGGGATGACCTTAGAAGGGGCCCTGTGTTCCGCTCCTCTGTGCACCAGCCCCCGGCACAGCACTGGCCCACACCAGAGGCTACTGCCAGCACTGTGGGGTGATGAAGAGAATCCAAGGCCCAGGGCACACTCCCTGGCAAAGGGTTTCATAGAGATGCTAAAGCAGGAACGCCAACTCCACAGAGCCCCTCCCTGGCTCCCCACACAGAGGAAAGCCTCCCTGGCTTTCTCCCTCCCCACATAACACCCAGTCAAGGCTCCTGGCCCTCCCGAGGTGAAGTCACAAACCCACTGCTCCCCACCACCCCATAATGCCTGGCTGGAGGCACAGCCCGGTGGTCCCCTCTGCCCCTGTAGCATACAGGAGCAGCCCCTCTGTCTGATCTATTAGGAGGGTAGACCTCTGCAGCCCCAGCTTTCAGAAGGAGCCCTGGAGGCAGAGCTGCCTGCAGCCACAGAGACACCTGCACCACCCACACTCGGGGATCTGGGGAAGGAAACTGGATGACAGAGGGCGGCTAAGGACCAGAAGCCACGCATGGTGTTTGTGTCCACCATGGGGCAGGATGGCCGGCCTCACCCTGGCCTCCCCTTTCACTCACTCCACTTCCAATCCATCAAGAAATCTGGCAGCCCCACCTGCAAAGTCAGTCCAAATCTGACTACTTCTCACCTCCAATGCTGCCACCGCCCTAATCCAAGCCCCAACTTCTCTCACCTGGACGCTGCTGCATGGATCCCCAAAGCTGCCCTCCAGCCTGCTCCCTGCCAGCAGCAGTGCAGGGGAAGGGACCTTTAGGATCTCAATTAGACCCCACCCCTCCCCAAACCAGAATCCACCAGCAGCTCCTCATCACACCCAATCACCTGCACCTGCTGTATCCTCAGTCCTAATGTCCCTCTCCTCAGCAACATCCAGGGCTGGGTCCTGGCCCCCACTGACACTTTACCTAAAACAGCCCCAATTCCAGTCCCTGTCCTGGACCAGCGTCTCCACCCCTCCTGGCACACAGGGTCGGCAAGGACACCATAGTGTGCATCAGTGTGTTTCCCATCTGAGTCTCCCTGTGGGAGCCAGCTCTGTGGGGGTAGAGGACATTGTCTCAGTCACTGCTTTACCCCCAGCATTCAGAACAGTCCCCAGCACCCAGAACAGTCCCCAGCACCCAGAACAGTCCCCAGCACCCAGCAGGTGGTCAATAAACACCTACAGAATAAAGGAACGTGTGCTCTCATTTCCTCCTTGTTTGTTTGTTTGTTTGTTTTTTGAGATGGAATCTCACTCTGTCGCCAGGCTGGAGTGCAGTGGCATCATCTCGGCTCACTACAACCTCCACCTCCTGGGTTCAAGCGATTCTCCTGCCTCAGTCTCCCAAGTAGCTGGGACTACAGGTGTGCACCACCACACCCAGCTAATTTTTGTATTTTTAGTAGAGATGGGGTTTCGCCATGTTGGCCAGGATGGTCTCCATCTCTTGACCTTGTGATCCGCCCGCCTCGGTCTCCCAAAGTGCTGGGATTACAGGCGTGAGCCACCATGCCCAACCCCTCCTTTTTTTTTTTTTTTTTAAAGACAGGACCTCGTCCCTTCTCTCAGGCTGGAGTGCAGTGGCGTGGTCATAACTCACTGCAGCCTCAAACTCCTGGGCTCAAGTGATCCTCCCGCCTCAGCCTCCCAAGTAGTTGGGACTACAAGTGCATACCACCCAGCTAATTTTATATTTTTTGTAGAGATGAGGTCTCACTTTGTTGCTCAGGCTGATCTTGAACTCCTGGCCTCAAGTGATCCTCCTGCATTGGCCTCCCAAAGGGCTAGGATTGCAGACGTGAGCCACCAGACCCAGCCTCACTTCCTCTTTTCCTTTTTCCAACCACCCTGAGAGCTAGGGAGTTTGACACCCACTTCACAGAGGAGGAACCTGAGACCTGAGATGTGACACACTGGCCCCAAGGGAACACAGTATGTGAGTAGCAGAGCTGGACTGGAACCTTGCAGAAGGCCAAAAAGCGCCTTCCCTGCACCTGGCTGCTCCCTGTCCTGCTCCCCAACCCCTGGGGCCCAGACCTGTCACCAAATCCTGGGGCAGTGGGGCAGACTGAGAAAACAGGCTCGGACAGAATGTTACATGCAGCGATGCCCCCGCAGAAGGAGTCTGCAGTCGGCTCCACAGAAGGAAACACCCACAGGAAGAGAGGTGAAGGCAAGGCGGGAGGGAGAACGGGTGGGGTTTTTTCTTTTGTCCACTGGCCAAACTGCAAAAAGTGACTTTGGTAACATATAATTTTAATCACAATGGAAACTTTCATATATCGCACCAGGAAGAAGTCTGTTCAACAAGGTCAGTAACACAGAGAATTTAAAACCATCTTAAACATTTTCACTTAA
Organism: Rhinopithecus roxellana; assembly: GCF_007565055.1. Lineage (NCBI taxonomy): Eukaryota > Metazoa > Chordata > Mammalia > Primates > Cercopithecidae > Rhinopithecus > Rhinopithecus roxellana. Next base: position 52,381,193 of record NC_044549.1, read on the forward strand.
AACTCACAAATGAACATTCAACCACCAACTACTTTTTAATTTCATGTAATGTGAACAGGCGACACAGAGACACAGCCCAAAAATCAGAAAATATAACAGGTCATGAGGTGGGAAGTCTCACCTCCCCTTTCACCCTTGTTCTCCCAACCCCAGGTGACCGCAGGGAACCACTGAAACTAGCTCCTGATTTGCTGATGCAGATACAAGTGGATGTGAATTTATATCCCAATTTTACACAAGAGGTGGCACACTTTACACACCAGTCAACACCTTGCTTTCTTCTCGTAACAGATCTTGAAGACCTTTCCATCGAGAGCATACTCATTTTTTGCAGCTGCATAATATTCCCTGTGAGGATTAGCCATCATCTGTTGAAGCAGCATGCATCACCCCGTACCTCAGCACCTATGGACAGGCTGACCTCCCCCACCTACCTGTAGCTTCTCAAAGTGAGGCCTGTCCCCAGCACAGGGCCTGGTACAGGGACACAGGCAGCTTAGCAGTCCTGCCAACATCTCTCCACGGAGGTACAAAGCCTCTCGACCTCACAGCTAGGGAAGGGGTCTTAGAATGAAAATCTGACCTCATTGCACCCCGGCTCAAAACTTTCCAGTAGCTTTCCAACTCCCTGCCTGCCTCCTCTGCCCCATTCTCCTCTCCATCACCCACTCTAGCCTCCTCTCTTTCTTTGTCCCTAGCATGCCAAGCAGGCTCCACCTCAGGTCTTTTGCACAAGCTGCCCCCTCTTTCCCCCCTTGCTCAGCTCAGAAATCCCCTCCTCAAATGCGCCCTCCCTGCCCACCTAGATGCCGCTTCCCGGCAGGCCTTACCTCGTTGACAGAGTCTAAATACAGCTCCAATCGTTCCACTTACCCCACTTCACCACTCCAACTAGAATACAAGCTGCGTGGGAGCAATGACGGTGTCTGCATTGTCCTCTGTGAGCCCCCTATCCAGACCGTGCCTGGCCCAGAATGGGCAAGTGACTCCCCATTTAGCCCAGGAGAGCCAGGCCCCCAGCTGCAGCTCCTGCCTCACAAAGATCCAGGGAGAACACAGTGCCCAGAAGCCTGTCCCAGGTTGGAACTGTATCTCAGAGAAAGGCTCAGATGGGGGAGTTCAGGAAGCCAGAGGTGGCCCACACCCAACTGCCTCCTGCAGAGCAGTCCCAGAATCCCACCCCCCACCGCCCCACAGCAAGACCCTGAGCACTGAAAACCATCAGAAGCACCCACTTTACAGAACGCAAGACTGAGGCCCAGCAGAGGGAGGACCAGACCCAGGAGCACACCGCAGTCACACACAGACCAGCCCCGGCCCCAGACCCACTTTACAGAATGCAAGACTGGGGCCCAGCAGAGGGAGGACCAGACCCAGGAGCACACCGCAGTCACACACAGACCAGGCCCCAGGCCCCAGACATCACCTGGCACGTCCAGGCCCAGCACCTCTCCCCCAACAGGACAGAAATAAAAAAGCTAGGGTCAGCCTCTCCAGGAGATACAAGGAAGAAGCCAGGGCTGCTTCCCCCACCTCAAGTCCCACGTGCCGCACACAGGCCTGGTCTTCATTCAGGCAGCAAACTTCCAAGAGGCCACACATAAGGAGGCCTTTAGTTTACATGAATTCAGCCACATACAGATGGCAGGCAGAGAGCAGAGGGCCATAGGAATTGGGATAGAACAATGCAGCAACTGCCCCACACCATGCTGCCCACTCAGCCACCCAGGGGAACATGAGCTGAGAGGGGCAGCTGTCCCCTACCTAACACTGGCCCTGAGTCCCTCAGTCCCATGTGGGATCTCATGTGCCTAGGCCAACCAGGGGTTTAAGGAAAAGATGTTCACACCCACAGCTCCTAAATGCAAAGCAAACACTGCATGTGGTGTCCAACAGGACACACCGTGATGGTCCCAGGACCTCCTGGACTCACCCAGGACTCAGTGGCCTCCACCTGGTGATGATAGGGTCACGGTGAATGTGACCATCAAGACCCAAGTAGGAATCCTGGGCCGGGTTTTACAGCAGATGAAAAGTGTCAAAGGTGATGTAAGTGGCTGTGCAATCACCTTAGGCCCAAATTTGCTGCAGAGAACACAGTTTCACTTACCATCAGCAGGCCCCAAGCATTTGTGAAGCACCTATTTCATGTCAGGTGTGGATGGGCTCAGGGCACTCCCGCCAGGGCCAAGGAGACCAAGTCCTCCCACTCACTAGTGGCTCACTGAGAGGGGCAAAGGGCTTTGCTTTGGAGGGAGAAGATCCTGGGCTGATCCCCAGCTCTCCCCTTTGCCTGCTGGGAGGCCCTTTCTCAGCCTCCCCTTCCCCATCTCTTAAATAGGGGCACGAGTTCCACCCTGCAGGAGGGGTGGCAGGCTCTGGGAAGAAAAACGATGAACAAAGTGTGCCTCGGAGAATGCTGTCTGGCATGAGCTCTTGCTTCATGGGGTCCCCAAACCACCGTCCCCCACAGCCTAGCAGAAGTGTCTGCCAACATCACAAAGATGCCCTGTGGCCCAGGGCCCTGGGCGCCACTCATTGCTCCAATGACTAAGGCCTTGAAGGGTAGGAGGCCTGCCCAGGGCTTCCCCAGCCATGCATGGAGGACCAGCCTGGGCCTATGCTTGAGGCGGGCAATGGAGCAAAATCAGCCCAATGCATGCAGCAGTCACAGCCGCACAAAGGCCACACAGGCCAGGCAGGAACTGAGAAGGTGTAAGAGGGCCAGGTGGGGACGGGGACCTAACAGCGCCCCTGCCCCATCCCCTGAGCTGGGAGCGGGCAGCACCAGCCAGGAGATGCAGGTCCTGAACTATCAGACCTCGTGATTTTTTCAAGAGAAGACGGAAATCCGGACTTTTACGTGAAAGCTGCCAATTTGTAAATGCTGGCAGCTAATTAATTTTTTAAAATAATAATAACATGGCAAGAGCCAAACAAAACATGCAGGGCCAGCCACAGACGGGGTTGGCAGGTTTGTGCCTCCGGAATAAGATTCTTTGACTTCATCCCCTGCTCACCCCCATCACACAGCTTAGCTGCAGGAGGGGAGGGGACGGCGGGAAGTCAAGGGTGCACCCCAGGGGAGTAGCTCCCTCACTCTCTTCCTCCTGCTGGGGAGTCTTCAGCCCATTTTGCATATAGGGAAGTTAAGGCCCAGAGCCCCTAACAGCCGGCTCCCAATCCATGCCAGGCCGAGGGAACACTTCTCAGCTGCCACCCAATTCATCAGGGCTCCCTCTGGGAGGGCCCAGAACAACACCTCAGGGGCATCACGGTAGACACAAGCACCCAAACCATCCACTTCCCTTTTTCTCTTTTTGGCCTGTCAGGGGATGCCTGCTGGCTCAGGCCAGCTTGGGACTGGCCCAAGTGATCACTGCAAAGCTGATATGGGCAACTCCTTGTGGCAGCAAAAAACGGAGGGAGAGCACCCATATTTGGGAGACTGGAGCAGGGAAAGGGAGAGAGGATGCAGGGAGGTGAGGAGTCAGGCCCAGCCTGAGGCTGAGCCACCCCCATGATCCCCACAGCCAGGTCCCATGGTAAGCAACTTCCACCAGAAGCAACCACCTCCCTTCTTCAAAATCGGCTCCCCATGCCCCAGGACAGGGGAGGACTGCCCATGGATTGCCAGGGGGCTGGGACTGTGAAGCCGTGGGGGTCTGTGACTCGTGTGTGAGACTCACAGTGTGTGTGGCACTCCCAGTGTTTGTGATTCCAGGTATTTGAGGAGCACATGCATGTGAGAGACACATGTGTGATACATATGATGGAGATACGCGTGTGATGGCCACCCCTGTGTGGCAGACGTGTGTGCGTGTCAGAGGGCCGTAAGGGCACATGTGTTTATCCGAGACACAACTGCCTGCTGAGAGGCACGCCTCGGAGGGGTGCCAGTGTGCAAGGCACGTGTGTGTGGAGCATTGTGTGCTAAGCCGACGTGAGATGAATGTCAGAGATTCTGACCTGGGGGAGCTGGGTGGGGGGGTGAGTATGGGGCTGGGAGAGGGAGGATGGGGTGACAGGGAGGTTGGGTGTGCCAACGCAGAGCGTGCAGAAACTTCTGCTGGTGTGAGTGCGTGTGTGGTGGTGAGTGTGACTTGGGGGTGACGGAGGGGGTAGTGTTAGACCAGGGACTCTAGTCTTCTTTCCCTGAGGGTGTTGACCCAGCTCTCTGAACCGGAGCGGCGGCGGGGTCCTGGGTCCGGGTGGGGGTGAGCAGTGGGACCAGGGGATGACTGGTGGGAGCTGGCCCTGGGGGAGAAGTGAGACCCAGAGCAGAGGAAGCTGCGGACCCGGGGTGGGGGAACCCGCCCTCGGACCCCCGGCCCCCACCCCGCACCGGCCTCTGCGCCCGCATCTGTACATTGGATCGCGGCGCTCGCGGGCCGTCTCCGCGCTGGGATGGGGAGAGTGAGACCCGGTCGGACCGGCGGCGCGGGTGGAGGCGCGGGCAGCCCGCTGGGCGCGTCCGAGGGTCCGCTGAGCCGTCGGAGCGTCCGAGCGCCCCCGAGTCCTGAGCTGCGAGGCACGGACCGACGGGGATGAGTCCGGGCAGGAGGGGCCGCGTGCACTCACCGAGGGGCGCTGCGCTCGGCGTCCGTCCGTCCGTCCGCCCGGCCGTCGGCGCGTCGAGAGTCCGGGCGGCCCCCGGCTGTGTGCGCGCGGGGCGGGGCGGAGGCGCGAGGGGCGGGACCAACCGGTCCCCGGCCCCCTCCACTGACTCCGCCTCCGCCTCCGGGGCGGGGTCTCGGCCGCCAGCCGGGGAGGGGGCCGGGCCGGCGCCGTTAGCTGAGAGCCCAGACGCGCAGACCCGACTCCTAGAGGCCGCCCGACCCGCTCACTGCGGAGCCCTCACCCTCCCTGCGCCCAGCCTAACCTCTGAGTACCAGACCTGGCACTGCTGCCCACAGGGTAGGGCTAGGGGTTGGGGTCCGGCCGCCTTAGCCAGCCTGAGCCTCAGTGATCACCCCTGGAAGATGGGCCCAGCAGCCTTGTGCACATTGTGAGGGCCTGAGGGGCCTAGGTACAAAACGGCCCAGAGACCAGGCCCTGCCTCCCTCCCGCCTTGCTTCCTACCCTGAGGGCCTGCCTGCAGCTCCATTGCTGCTGCACGTCCCTGGGCAGACGGTACTGAGCCCCCAGCTTTGGGACAGGCTCAGTTTGTCCTTTCCCTCAGCCCAGCTCTGATACCTGTGACCACTGCATGACCTGTGACCGGGGTGTCTCTTCCCCCAGCCCACGCCGCTCCCTTTCTGGGTCTCTTTCGGGGTCTCCATCTCTGATCTAAAGTCGTCTCTCTGTCTCCCTTGGTTTGTCCCTCTTGGTCTCTGCATCTCCCTCTGACTTTATCTCTTGGTCTCTGTGTTTCTCTGAGTCCCTCCCATCCCTGTCCGGAGACACAGGGCCTGGCGGTCACCACCTCACACCTGAGCAGCAGCCATGGGCCCAGAGTGTGCCCGCCCCCACCCCAGGGGTCTCCTCACAGCCCAGGACAGGGGTGAGGCAGCCAAGAACAAAGGCACAGGGCAGGGCAGCTGCCTGCCCAGGGCCACACAGCAGAGAGGACTTGGAGCCAGGAAGGGCCCATTGGCTCAGATGGGGCCACCCACAGAGGAGCCAGGAGTGGATGGAGGGGCCAAAGCCTGAGCTGGCAGCCTGGGCCTGGCCTGCCCCAACTTGTGTCTAACCCCAGGCAAGTGCCTTCCCTCTGGGCCCGTTTCCCCATTGGAGCTCTGCGGCTTGCTGTTCCCTCAGGGCCTTTACCATTGCTGTTCCCTCTGCCTGCGATGCTTTTCCCCAGATCCACAGTGGCTGACTCATCCCTGCATTAAGCTGCAGCTGAAATGCCACCATCCCCAGAGAAGCCCCGCCTGAGACCCCAGCAGAGGTAGCAACTACCACTCTCCACCCTGGGACTCAGCCGCACTCTCATTGCAGTGCTTGTCACTGGCTGACTTCTCTTATTCATTTATAAATGACTATAGGTAGGATCACCTGGTCGTTAAGAAAGTCACCACACACCAGCTGTGTGACCTTGGGCAAGTTACTTCACCTCTCTGGGCCTTTATTTCCTCAACAGTAAAATGAACATAAAGACATCAAAGCCTATCTTAGGATGTTATTGGAAAGATCAAATGAACCGAAATGAGCCAAACCAAAAGTGCAGATGCTCCTCAATTATAATGGGATCATGTCCCCGTAAACCCATCATAAATCAAAAATATAGTAAGTTGAAAATGCATTTCATCCACCTAACCTACAGAACATCATAGCTCAGCCAAGCCTACCTTAAATGTGCTCAGAACACTTCCATTACTGGCCTACAGGTGGGCAAAATCATCTAACACAAAGCCTATTTTATAATGACGTGTTGAATATCTCATGTAACTCATTGAATATTGTACAGAAAGTGAAAAACAGAATGATTGCCTGGGGATTCCAAGTAGGGTTTCTCCTGGGTGTGTACCACTTTCTCAACATCCTAAATTCAAAAACTCCTAAGTCGAACCATCGTAAGTCGGGGATTATCTGTAATTTGGATGGGACTTGACCCAAGGGAGTGCTCAGTAAATATCTAATGAGTAAGTGACAGATTGAATCCTTCCTCCTGTGGGGGAAGGAGGGGCAGTGGCCTAGGGTGATAGAGACCCTGGGCAACTGCTAATGAGGCTCCCTCCCCCAACAGGGCCCAGGCCTGGAAGGAGAGGCACTGAGCCAGATGCAGCTCACCCTGCAGCCCACGGAACCCAAGGCCTGGCCCGCCTTCCACAAGATAAAATGGAGACACTTCTCCCGTCCTGTTATCTGAGCCGGAGATGTGGCCAAAGCCGCCGTCCCTTCAGAGCCCTTCCAAGGCTGTTATCGCAGAGAGAGCACGCATCACCCACCAGGAATTTGGGGCCCAGGGCCTGGCTGAGACATGGTTGGAGGAAGTCTCGGGCTGACAAGGTCTAGACAGAATGATCACAGTGGGCAGCAAAGTTAGTTACATCAGTGACAATCTCACCAGCTCCCTGGGCACTGAGGCGCCAGGGCCAGCAGGCATGAAGCTCACTTGTCCCACCTGTGCAGCCTGGATTGGGAAGAGAAGGCTTGCTGAGCTTCCTGGATCTGCATCCTTACTGGGTAGCCTTGGAGAGGCCGCCTGCGCCTCTCTGAGCCTCAGTACTGACATCTGGAAAATGAGAGTAACAATAATAATAACCCCATGCAATAATACAGGTTTAGGAGCCTGGGCTCTGGGACCCAATGGCTTTGATTTAAATTCATGTTCTCCCTGTATGACCTTCAGCAGGTGGCTTCACCCCTCTGGCCTCCGTGTCCTAGCCTATAAAGTAGTGCTTGCCTTACAGGATTGTTTTGAAGTTAAGATGCTTACATCAGTGTCTGGTATATCATAAGTCCTCCATTAAATGTTTGTTGTTAATTACAAACAATATAAACTAACTTGAGCTGTTTGGATGAGAAGAAATTTGTGATCACAGTGTCTCTGGAAACCAAGCTTCGGGGAGAAAGACCCAGCAAGAGGGCCCAAAATCTCACTGCCCACCTGGGTGCAGATAGCGTGACGGCTGCCCTCTCCTTGAATGGTGGGCCCAGGACTCCCTGCCAGGACTTCTCCCCAGCTCCCTCCAAGGGTCGCAGTGCCTCTCCTTCCCCAGCAGTGGGTATGGCCCTGAACCTGCTTAGTCATCTCTCCAGCCTCCCATTTAACAGCAGCTGCAGACACAGTAGGGGCAGTGTGGGTCTCCCATCTGGCCCCAGCTGCAAGACAGACTAGGAAAGTCGGTGTCCAGGCCCACCAAGACCCTCAAGGCGGAGAATTCCACACAATAGGAAAGATATCTAGACAGAGGCCCACCTCCCCCAGGGGACAGCGCCACCTGCCATCCTGCTGCCCAACAAAGACCCAGGACAGCACACCAGCTCCCAGGCTTTAGAACAAGGCTTCTCAGACCTGGCAGTGCATTTGAATCACCTGGGGAATTTCTCTCTTTTTTTTGGAAATACCACTGTCTAGACACTACTCCAGAACAATTAAACCCCAGTCTCCAGAGGGTGGAGTTGGGCATCAGTACTTTTTTTTTTTTTTTTTTTGTTATCCCCAGTAGGTTGTAAGATGCTGCCAGATTTGAAAAATACCACTTGGGGGACCTCCCTCTGGCCTTCTTCTTCCAGCTTTTTCCCTCCCCAGAGTGAAGAGTCTAAGAGAACAAGGAGATGTGCCCTCCAGGAGTCCCTGATACCCCCCTACTCCTTTCCAGATCATATTCCAGTGCCTAGAAGTCCCTGCTTAAATGGTCCTGACTCCCAAGGCCTGCACAAGTCTCTTCCCATCTTCCTTCCTCCCAAGAGTGGACTGCACACCAGTCTACACACTGCCCAGGCCCGAGGGCAGCTGCTGGTGGGTAGCATGAGCAGAGCATGGACATGTGGGCACACAGTCACTCCTGGGAGCCGAGTTCAGGCTCTCTCTGGTCTGGATCCCCACTGCCTCCCCAGCCCTTCACCCACCTACACGCCGTCCTTATATCCCAGAGCCCTACTCTTCACCCAATGAAAAACTGATTTCTTCTCTTACACCAAGAACTTCCCCAGCTCTCTGCCTTTCCATCCCACTATGAACGCTGTTCCACCTACCCAGATCCTTCCTACCGTGTGGCAGAAACCCTCATTGGCCCCCACCATTCATGTAAGAAACATTACTGTAGAAATTTTAGATGGCTTTCTGGCTGAAGATTTCACTCCCAGCCTCCCTGGCAGCCAGGTGGGACTACAAACATGTTGTGCTGTTGAGTGAGGGCAGAGTAATGTGGACAATTTCAGGCTCATGGCCTCAAAGGAAAAGATGAGTCTTATCCTTCCTTTCCCTTCCTGCTGGCTGGAAACAGCCACTTTGTATTATCAGGTGAAAGTCACACTTGCATGGAAGGAGTCCCTGGGCAGCAGAGGAGCACCTCACCTGGCCTGTACCTTCACATAAGTCTTTTATATCCTTGCTATAACTAGCAGCCTAACCTACACCCAACTAATAACCACCCCTCCCACTTCAACATCGAGCTCAAATGCTCTACTAAGAAGTCGTAGATAGACAAGCTGTGTTCTCTAGTCTCCCACCAAAGCTCATGACTCAGAATCTTCCAAGAAGACTTGTGCAGTTTACATCTTTGGTTTCTGCCCATCCCTGTCCCCTGCTCCAGCTGCCAGCCCTTGAGGCTTCTCTGCAGGGACTTCTTGGCTCTGTTCTGGGTTGATGTGGTTCATTCGGTTGATGTGGTATGGCCCACTGGGGAATCCCCTCCCCAGTCACAGTGGTTGGCTCAGGGAAGGGTATATGGCCCTAGTGAGGGGCATCTGTATGTAAGACAGATTGTGCCTGCGCTGGAGCCAGGGGAGGGAGCGCTCTTTCTGCCCTATTGCTCAGCTGGGGGTGTGAGCCAGTAGCTTGGAGACTACCTCTTAGGGGAACCTGCTGAGAATGAAACCAGCTCAGAGGTAAGGGCTGAGAGGAGGAGGGGAAGGAGAGAGAGGCTTTCTGATGGCATGATGTTTAAGCACTTGGTTATAGCTCGGCCTGAAGTCATCTTGCCCTTGGATCTTTCAGTTACAGCGGTCGACAAATGCTCTTTGGGGCTTCAGCCAATTTGAGTTGGGGTTTTGTTTTTTGAGTTGGTTTAGTTGAAGCTACAGCCAATTTGAGTTGGGGTTTCTTGTACCTGAGATTTGGTGTGCTCACTTCTATCATCCAAGAGCCTTGGCTAATAGAATTCATCTCCCTGAGACAACATTACCACCAAGTCCAGCACCTGCACTTCCCAGGCCCCTTTGAACACTGGTGTTTGCCATTGAGGTTCCATTTTTCATGATGTCTAGGCTCTCTCCAAAGGTGGTTTGCCTTAAATAAAGGGGGGCAGTGATTGTGATGAAAAATAAACTCATGTCTGTTAACCATATACTGTGGTACTAAGCATTTTAACAGGCACCTTACATGGATTAGTTCACTTAATCCTCTACACAATTCTAGAGGTACTAGATATTTCCCCCACTTTACAAAGAAACTGAGGCTCAGCAGCATAGCTAGGGCCGCCACCCGGAGCAGCCCAATTCCAGAGTCAGCACGTGTTTCCCTGCCCTTCCAGAGGAAGAGGGAGAACATCATAGTGAGATGGTGGGGAGCTGGGGTGTGCAGGCAAGGACTGGGTGACCCCTTGGCAGAGTGGCAAAAAGGGCTGAAGTACATGGAATAGGGTGTCTGGGGAGAGGAGTGGGGGAGAGGCATTACAACTTTTATTCCACTCTGGGATTTCTCTGCACTTTCCCAAGCAGTGTACTTATTCCAAGAAAGCTGCCTGGCCTCACAACTCCCGTCTGGGAATGGTCAGCCCTACCTCCTATGGCCCGGCTCGCTCGTGACTCATCCTGGCCCATTCCTTCGCCTGGTGTGACGAAATTGGGCCCAGCCTTGCTGTTGGGGCCAACTCTCCAGGCAGGGGGAAGGGTGAGGAGGCAGGGTGCTGGTCTCAGAGGCTGGGACCTCCCCAGCAGGCTGGAAAAATAGGCTGAGCAGCCTCAGAGCCTCTTCCCCACTGCAGCTACCCAGAGAGGGAAGAGACTTGCCTAAGCCCACACTGCGAAACCCTAAGGGGCTGAAGGGGGCCCACAGGACAGCAAAGGCAGCCCAGAGACAGGGGGCCTGATGCCAGAAAGGCTCTTGCCTACTCTCAACCTCAGTTTCCCCATTTGTGAAATGAGAGAAACTGGCTCTGATTTTAATACCTAAGTTAGAAACTACATATAATAAAACATTCAATATTGGGAGATTCAGTCTTCCCAAGATAATCTCTTCCAACAGCTTTTGTTTTTGTTTTTTTAGTGGGGTTTTTTGTTTGTTTGTTTTGTTTTATTTATTTATTTATTTATTTTTTGAGACAGAGTCTCGCTCTGTCACCCATGCTAGAGTTCTGTGAAGCGATCTCAGCTCATTGCAACCTCCACCTCCCAGGTTCAAGCGATTCTCCTGCCTCAGCCTCCCAAGCAGCTAGGATTACGCTACCACACCCATCTATATTTTGTATTTTTAGTAGAGATGGGGGTTTCACCATGTTGGCCAGGCTGGTCTCGAACTCTTGACCTCAAGTGATCTGCCCACCTCTGCCTCTCAAAGTGCTGGGATTACAGGCATGAGCCATTGCACCCAGCCCCAACTGCTTTTGTTTTATACATATACATGAATGTATGTATGTATGCCTGCCCACAGCTTCTAATAAACATTTTCTATCATGAGATATATTATGGTCATTTTTCTACATCAATAACAGATATCTTTGGAATCACTGTCAACAGCTGTCCAGTATTCTATCAGAATTAGCTTAGACTGCGTGGTCTAATTCTAGCCAATAGGGGAATGACACAGCAGTAGGGGCTACCTGCGTTAGGGATAAAAACCCCTTCCTCTCCCTTGTGTGCTCCCACCATTGCTCCATCTGCAAGATGCACCCTTCTATAGAAGTAAAATTGCCTTGCTGAGAAAATTCATGTTCAAGTGCTGTTTCTTTTGCAGCACTGAAAGTTTATTTCTAACACCTGTAATGCCAGCTACTTGGTAGGCTGAGGTGGGAGAGTGCAGTGAGCCATGATTGACCCCTGATCTCCAGTCTGGGAGACAGAGTGAGACCCTGTTCCTAAATAAAAATATATATATAATCTATATTTTGGAGCATTTGTCTATTTCCAAGAAGTTGCAAGAACGAAAGGCATGTATACATGTATTTTCTTTCTTTTAAATGTTCAGCCATTTGAGGATATTCTTCATTCCTTTTCACTATGGAGGTGTCCATCTTGGTCATAGTAATTGATAAGCATTTTTTTTTTATAGCAGGAATGCTGACCTATTGTCTGCCAAGCACATGCTGCAGAGTCCTCTAGTTTAGCTTTGGTTATGTACTTTTTTACACACAGAATTTTAAGAATTTGATGTAGACAGACCTACCAGTATTTTTCTTTGTGGTCTATGGTTTTGAGGTTGTGCTTGGAAAGCCTTCCTCTATTCCAAGATAGAAATAGAATAGCAAACTACCTGTATTCTATTCCAGTTCTTTTTTTCATCCATCCATCCAACCTTCATTTATTGCTGCCCTTAACTCTAACCCCGAGCCCCTCTGGCTGCCCTTCCCCTGCAGCTGATGGCTGGTTCTCCAGCAGGTTACCTTGTTATGGGGCAAGAATTTCCAGTTATACCTGGAAACCTCCCCTTCTAGGAATGTGGAAAAGGGAAACACATCTCTGTTTAAATAACACACTTTGGCCTCTGAGGCTGCAAGTAACTTCTGGTTACCTGGCAGGACTTGACCCAACCAGTCTTGGGTATAGATGGGTTTCGGATAATGAGGATTATGGTAGCCATGAAGATGTATCACTCAGATCTCCACATATCTCTGCAGCATAGGTCACTGACTGCTCCTCCACACCCGCCATCACATTTGCGCTGAGGCCACCATGAGCTGCTCCCGACCAACGACAAAGCACAGAGCTAGGAATGGGAATGCAGCAGCATCCCAGAGAGACCCAGGACTCCTTGCACTCACCTGCTGGAAAAGTCCCCAAGGCTCCCTCATCATCTTGGCTGAAGCTTTTTGGAACTGCATCATATTCCAAGACTCCTCCTCCCCAGTCCTTCTTCCCCACCTCCCAGCACAAGTGTCAGAACTGTGCTGCCCTCTGAATCTCTCTCTGCCTTCTCCTACTCCCTCCCTGCAAAATGTTCCTTGTGCATCTAATCCTGTCTCGCTTGGCAAAATCATTCTGGGCTTCTTCACAGATCCAAACTATTCCAATGATAGAAATGGTAACTGAAATTGTCACTGTATTATACTGTTTATGAAACTCAGACACAGCTGCCTGTCTTGCATGTCCTCCACCTGCTGAATGTTAAACACTGAGTGTCCCCACTTCACAGATAACAAAACTGAGACAGCTCAGAGACAGTTGAGCTTGGGTCCCCCTAGGCAGCATAAGTGAGTCACACAGCCCCCTGGAGTCCCAGGCTCTTCTGTCTAGGCCTTTCAGTCCAGAGCCTCTGCCTGGGGCCATGGCCCAGCAGGCTTTGTGCTTCCTCATCCCACCCTAAGGCCCTGGAGCCCCACGGGGCCACTGGAATGCCAGGAAAGACAGAGCCTGGAACCCCCTTCCTTGGGTGGAAAGAACCCAGGGACCCTGCTCCAGCTGAGGCCAGAGGAAGGAGCCAGGAACTGAGCTATGGGGTGGGAGGGCAACACCTTCTCTTCTTGAGCAACTCTGGATGTTGAGAGAAAAGTCATCCTCACACAGAGAGGTGACTCCCTTGTGGGTTCTAGCCCCACCCTCCAGTCCTCTTGGCCTGACTGCTCCTCCTCTGCCAAAACCTCAAGGCTGCTCTTCTCCAGGCTGAGTCATCCCAGTTGCTCTAGTACCCTGGGGCCAATTCAGCCATCCCTCTTCCAGGACTATTCCAGGGACTGAGCACAGGTCCTTAGGGTGGTCTGCATGGCCCATAGAGAACTTTCACTTTCCACATTCCAGCCTTTAGACTTCAGGCCGTGTGGCCTAAGCTGGCAGTAGTTATTTGGGGTGACGTATTAAGCTGCCAACACACTGACTGCAGGGTCCCTTGACCTCCTAGCTGAAGGTCCAGAGCTGCTTGGCCATGGGCAGGCCTGCCCCTCTGTCCTGGGTATCTGCACTGAGTTGCCCTCTGGTCTCTTCCCGTCCTTCCGGCTTTCCCTCAGGTGCTTCAACCCCTCCTTTCTCCAGGCCTCTTCACCAGGGCCCTGACAAGGCAGCAGATGGGAGACCCACATCCTCTGGACCACACTGGCCAGCTGGCCAAACCCCTGGAAGTAGAGAAGACCCCCGCAAGGTGTGCCTTGATCATTCATTTCCGTCTGTCAGCCCTGGCCTCCTGACACGTTCAGGACATGGGCCCAGTCGAGACTGATCTGCACTCACCCTGACCCCCAGAAGGAACGTTGCCTCAGTGTCCGTCCAACCATCTTTGCAGCCATCCGCCCACAGAGGGATGACATAGCACATGGTTACCAGGTCAGACTCTGGAGCCAGGCTGCCTGGGTTTGAAGCCCAGCTCTGCTGCTTATTAGCCACGGGAACTGGGAGAAGTTGCCCCTTTATGTCTGAGGGTCCCAACTATAAAATAACTGCCTACCTCAGCATGCTGTTGTGAGGACTGAGTTATATGGAAAGTGCTTAGGAAGTGGCTTGCATGTGGTCAGTGCTCAATAAGTATTAGCTAATATTACTCAACAAACCTTTCCAGGGTACCCACTCTGTGCCAGACACTGTGCATCCCACCAGGGCTCTGGCCATGAGTAGGGCTGACTCGCCCCTGACCACATGGAGCTCACATTCCAATGGGAGACAGATATAAATCCAACAACCTCACACCCACACAGTAAGAAGCGCCTTGAGGCTGCAGGGGAGGTGCTGCGGACAGTGGTCAGCTGGAGCCCGGCTGCCTGGCTGTGTGCTCAGACTCGGGAGGCTCCTAACCACTTGGGCTTCCTGTCCTCTTCCATAAAATAAGAATAGCAGCTCCTACATCGCCAGGCTTCAGGAAAGGCTCCACGAGCTAACCAGTGGGAAGGACCAGACAGCGCCTGGCACACAGGAAGTGCTCAAGGACAGTTAAGTGGGCTCTGGGAAAGGGATCCTGAAGCTGAGGAGTCCATTGAAGGGAGAGCTGAAGGGAAGAGGAGGTGGCAGGGTCAAGCGTCACAGGGGAGCCTGTGGTCATGGGAAGAAGCTCTATGTTTATTCTGAGAGCAGTGGGAAGCCACTGGAGGCAGCTGGTGCAAGAGTCCAGGTGGGAGATGATGGGATTCAGGCAGGACTGGTGGCGCCACAGGGGCAATGGTAGGGTTGGAAAGATACTGTGGGGAGAGGACACAGACTGGTGTGATGCTGGGAACCAGGGAGAGGGTGGGGCAGGCTCACACACACACACACACACACACACACACACACACACACACACACAGGTTTCTGGCTCAGGAGGTGTGACTGATGAGTTGGGAAAGGGTGCCAGTCTGGACTTTCTGCTGCAAGTTACAGTACACTTGACTCAAAGAGGCTAAGTCAAGAAGGGAAATATTGACTTCAGTACTGACAGAGTACGGGGTGAACTTCAAGCACAGCTTGATCCAGGCTGTCAAATATGTTACCAGGAGCAAGTTTCTCCCCGCTTGTCCCTCAACTCATAACCCTTCAAGTCCAGCTAGAATACAACACTAGTGCACTGGTCTTAAGGTTCTCCCCAATTGGAGGGACTCAATACAGGTGCCCAGGCCTGAACCAGTCACTGCAGTGGGGATGGGCTGCACTGATTGGCTCCGCCCAGGTCATATGTGTGCCCAGCGGCCTGAGCGGGTGGGAGGAATCGCCATGTGGAAACTGAGGGCTGTTCCCAGATGCTGGAGAGTGATCCACGAATGGCCCCAATAGGGCGGGTAAATTTGCAGCCTTGAGTTTCAGGTCAATTTCTTGGACATTAAATTCAGACACTGTCAGACGTGTATTGAGCACATATTTTTAAAATACGTTCTCTCTAAAGTTTTCAACAGACACAAGGGGACTTTGTCAAGCTCCTCAGTGATTGGCTCTCAAGTCGTGGAAGCCCCGTGATCTTGCCAATCAGAACCCAGAGATACGCAGAAATACCCAGATCTCATAGGGTCATTGGCTCCCGCTAGGCTGCGAACCGGAGGCCAGCACACCGCGAGGGTCTGATGGAAAAGCAAGTCGCCTGTGGTTGGTGACTAATAATAAAACAAGCAGGTTACACCCATTGCAAAAATGTTAGCCAGCAGGAGAGAATGTGACACGAGCCCAGGGGCTGATTCGGGTTATGTGCAAACACCAGAAAGGGGTCCTGTGAAAAGCACGGGCTTCTTGACCCAGAAATCCTCTCTGGGGCCCCTTCCCAGTCACACTAACTCCTGGAGTTTCCTTAAAAGTGTTCCCACTTCTGTGTGCATCCCTAATCTGTTCAGTTAGGGCTGTTTTTGAACTTGATATAAAGAGACTCATACTTTAAGTGTTCTCATTGCACTGAGGAGATGAAATGCATCCATCAGTGCCTACAGGTGATCTTCATTCCTTTTCAGTGCTGTATAGTATTCGACTGACCAGCTCTTGCATATCGAATGATTCTCTGTCTATGGATATTTAGATTGCTTTCTGGTTTTTGTCTTGTTTTGTTTTTCCTGTTACAAATAATGCTGCTATAACCACCTTATGCCTGTCTCCCTGTGACATTTGTATGCGTCCTTTAGGGCAGACATACAGCTAGGTCATGCGGCATGCACATATTCAGGCTCATCAGCTCATGCCAAATAATTGCTGCAGTGTTTGTGCCCATGTGTATTTCCACCAGTTGCTGCCAAGCATGCCACCTCCTTACCAACTCTTGTGTGCCCGTGTAGTAGGTGTGAAATGGTACCTTAGTGTGGTTTTAGTCCACATGTCCCTTGTTACTAATGAGGATGAACATCTTGCCATGTTCATCGTGCATCTGCATTTTCTCTTTTGTGAAATTTCTGCTCACGGCTTTTGCCCCTTAAAACATTGCTTTCTTCTTTGCAATCACTAATTTCTAAAGCACAATCTGGCCCTGTGACTCCCTGCTTTTAAGCCCTCCATGGCTCCCTGTGGGCCTCGGAGTCAAGCCCATATTTGGCAGCCTGGCCAGCAAGGCCCTAACGTGGTTTGGCTCCAGTCTGCGTCTCCGTTTTCGATGGGAGCTGTTTCCTGTTTCTGTTCACAGTCTCCCCTCCCCGCGACTCCTGCTTCCTCCGCTGGCTTGCCCACTCCCCGCTCTCTGCAACCTCCTAGCTCCTGCTTGTGCTGTGCCACCTGCCAGAAGCACCCTGCCCCTCCCCCGGGGTGCCACATTCTTTCCTGGCTCCTTCTTTCTCAGCCTTCAGGTCTTAACTGAAACATCATCTCCTCCCGGGAGCTCTCCTGGCTCACTCTCATCCCCTGGACTGTACAACCACAGCACCTGGGAGCGCCTGTCTTGGGGCACTGCTCCTGTGACATTAATGTCAGCGGGTTCATCAGGCTTTGCCACTGGATGGCAAGCTCCCTGAGGGCCAAGATCATGACTGTTTTGTTTACACTTCTATTCCTGGTAGCTGGGAGTGTGGCTGCACAGAGCCGGCTCTCTAAAACTCTCAGTGGAAGGGCAGGAAGGAGGAAAGCATGGGCTGGAGGAGTGAGGGTTGTTAAAGAAGAGTGGCTACGCCAACACAAACTCTATGAGGGACCCAGGGACTTCTGGGAACCCACCTTAGGGTGGAGAAGGGAGAGCACTGGATTGGGAAGCAGGGAGACAGTCCTGCCTCCACTACTGGCAAGCTGAGCTCTCTGGACCAGTCTCTTGCTCTCTCTGCCTCAGTTTCCTCATGTAACAGAGAGTGACCCCTGGCCTCCTCCATCACAAACAGTGCCCCTAGATGGCCAGCCTGAGGTCTGCCCCATAATTCCAGGCCTAGGGAGCAGGCAGACCCCAGACCAGACAAAGGGGCCTTGTTCCCCGGGCTCTCTGGAGGAAACTTCCCCTCACAGCTTGGCTCCTGCTGAACAAAACCATATGCCAACATGTGGGAGGAGGGGCAGGTGGGCGGCCAGCATCCCAGCATCCCAGCACCCTTCTCAATGTCTGGGCTCCTGCCCAGAATGCCAGATGCCACGGACTTCGAGGAGAACTCCCTTCCACCCCTGCCCCAACCCCGGCTGCACCAGGCCCTCATCTGAGCCTCCCGTGGGGCTGCAGGAGCCAGGCAAAGCATACCCGCTTCCTGTCTCACGCACAGCTCATGCCAACCCGCCAGGCAGGCCCTGCTTTCAGGTCCGTTTTACAGATGAAAAATGAAGGATGCTTGCAAGTGGTGGTGTAAGCCCTTGGGCTCAGCCAGGAGGGGCAGAGGCAGCCTGACCCCATGGCACGGCCACCCCCAAGGCTCCTGCCTGAGACCACAGTGTCCTCCAAAGCTCACAGCAAGTGCCAAATTGGGCCTGGCACAGTGGCCATGCCTGTGATTCCAGCACTTTGGGAGGCCAAAGCAGGAAGATCGCTTGAGGCCAGGAATTTGAGGTGGCAGTAAGCTATGATTGCGCCACTGCACTCCAGCCTAGGGGCAGAGTGAGATCCTGTCTCTAAATAAGAAAAGGCATGTTAATGAATGTCATCACTGGGAGCCGCTGGAGCTCAGTCCAGCCAGGATCAAAAGGGATAGTCCTCCCTCTAGAAGACTGGGCACAGTGCAACCTCTCTGCAGCAAACCCAAGAATGGGCAGGGAGAGATGTCACCATACGGCCTGCCAGACAACTTCAAGGAAGGAGCGGCTCTCAACCCCACGGCCAACTGCACGCAGCCGAAATCAGCTCCATGCTCCTCCAGGCTCCCGCTACCACCTGCATCCCTCTGGAGAGACTTCAGTCTCCATCCTGCCACCCACGGAGTGTGTGACGTGGAGCAAGGAACTCCTTCCCCTCACCTTTGTGTTCTCACCCGTGAAATACGAACAAGGGTGGCGGGAGGATGGACAAGCTGAGCCTCCACCCCACTGGAACTGCAGAAGAGGCAAGAAATACAGAAAATAACAACTGTGGACAAAGAAGGGAAACCACTGGAATGTTTATCCGCCAGTGGGAGTTTCGGATGGTACGACCATTGTAGGAAACTGTTTGGCAGAAGCGACCAAAACAGAGCATATGTGCATGCTGTGACCCAGAAATCTCCCTCCTCAGTTTCCACTCAAGAGAGCGTGTGTCCTCCAGGCAGGAGGCGCAAACAAGAAGATCCCCCCGCAGGACTGGCCACAGCTCCCCAAACCGGAAGCCACTCCCCACCCACTGACAGTGGAGATGGGCAGGTGCATCATGGGGCTGCCACACAATTGAATATCCGCAATTCACAACTACTCACAGCAAGGTGGATGTAGCTCACAGACACAGCTCAGAGCCAAAGAAATTAGACACAAAGGAACATACATGTATGGCATATACACTTTGTTCATTTTGTGTGAAGTTCCAGAACAGGCAACACTCATCTATGCTATTAAATGTTAGGAGCAGGGGCCCGGGCGCGGTGGCTCACGGCTGTAATCTCAACACTTTGGGAGGCCAAGACAGGTGGATCACAAGGTCAGGAGATCAAGACCAGCCTGGCCAAGATGGGGAAACGCTGTCTCTACTAAAAACACAAAAAAAATTTAGCTGGACTTAGTGGCGGCTGCCTGTAATCCCAGCTACTCAGGAGGCTAAGGCAGGAGAATCGCTTGAGCCTGGGAGGCAGAGGTTGTAGTGAATCGAGATGGCACCACTGCACTCCAGCCTGGGTGACAGAGCAAGACTCCATCTCAAAAAAAAAGAAAAAAAGTTATGAGCAGGTACCCTTGGGGTGGCTGTGCCTGGAAGGGGGCACAAAGGGGATTGGGGGGCGCTGGTCAGGTTCTGTTTCTTGATCTGTGTGTCAGTTCCACAAGTATGTTCAGTTTATGAAAAGCCAGTGTGCACACACATATGATACAGGCATCACTAGCTAATGAAAGACAGGGTTGTGGTACACTGTTCCCCCGGGTATGTTTATTTTGTTCTTGGTCTCTAAAGGCATGGCTAGAGTAGTTCAGTGCAGACGACATCCTGCCCATCATCCTTCAGCTGGTGCTGAAGGTCACCTGCAGCCTCATGGTTGGCTCCTGCACACACAGATGACTTCTCACCTACACCACTGGTTGCAAGAGCTCATCTGGCCCATGTTGACAGGGCAGCCCAGGCATGTCCTGAGTTAGTGCCTCTAGGAGCCCCTCTCAAGCAGTGGGGGGCAAGGCGGGAGGTCTCTTGCTGGGACGATTCTGAACTGTGCTCTGCACTGTCCCTTTTGATCCTGGCTGGACTGAGCTCCAGCGGCTCCCAGTGATGACATTCATTAACATGCCTTTTCTTATTTAGAGACAGGATCTCACTCTGCCCCTAGGCTGGAGTGCAGTGACGCAATCATAGCTCACTGCCACCTCAAATTCCTGGCCTCAAGCGATCTTCCTGCTTTGGCCTCCCAAAGTGCTGGAATCACAGGCATGGCCACTGTGCCAGGCCTAACACACCCTTTGTGGGCTTTCCCTGCCTCACACCCTCACTGTGTTCTCTGGAATAAGCTCCCAAATAAACTACTTGCACCCAAATCCTTGCCCCAGGTCTTCTTTCATGCCCCCAGATGTTAAGACAAGAGGGATTGTTCGTATCTGGGAATCAGGAGGTGGGAATGCCAGTCTCCGAAGGAATCAGAACATACCACAGGGCGTTGGTCAGGTCACCAGCCTTGCCTGAGCCTCTTGCAGGAGAATGAGGTGTTGAGGGAGCCCTTTCCTTTTGCAGGAATTAGTGGCCAGGACCCAAAGTTCAGGACAAAGAAGCAACCAGATGCCCACATTCTAAAGAGAGCCAGCAGCCCTTGCCAGCACCCCAAGATCCTCTCATCAGCCAGCCCTATCAGCTTAAATATGCAGACATCCAGGAAGAGAAGGGGAGCTCAGAAATCACCAGGCTTGAAAACTGTTGCTATGGGGCAAAAGCGGCACTTCCCTTCCTGCTCCAAAAAAAGCCAAAGTAAAGCCCAAAGCCAAATCTCCAGGAGAATGACAGTGCCTGCAAGGCGGGGAGATGGGCACCCCATCTCAGCCTGGGTGTCATCTCATGCAGCAGACCAGCAGTGCTGTCCTGGGCCCATCGGCACAGGGAGAGGGGAATTGGAGAGAGCCGCAGGACAAGGAGGGGTGGCAGGGTTGGTCTCATGAGTTTCTGCAAGTTAAATGTCACCGCAATAGGGAGTCTGGCATGGGCTGTCTCCTTGGTTCTGCACCATAAAGATACTCCTGGCCATGGGGGGACCACAGCAGAAGGGGACCCTGATGGGAGTAGGAACTGAGCTGGTGGGATGGGGTCCAGCCGGAGCCAAGTGCAGAGGGGTCCTCTCCCAATAGCACTTCTGGAAGAATCACAAAAGCTCTGGTGGACAAAGGCCGTACCAAAGGCATTGTTGGCGTTGATGACTGGTCAGTGCAGCCAGGAGGCTGCAGAGACAGAGATTGGCCAGTAGAGTCAAACTTGGCCTCCTCCCCACTGTCTCCAGCCTCAGGGAAAGACAGGCCCCACCCTCCCCACCCCATCGCTGGTGCCTCAGTCTGCATCCATCCAAACCCAGTGGGGAGGGGGGAGCATGGAATGTGACAGAGTCTGATCAGGATTTTCAATCTGAGTGTACTGGGATGTCCCAGAGATAGAGATTAGGGCCCACCAGAGTCCATAGAACCCGGGGGATAGCACCGACAGAGGGAAAAGAGAATTATTTCCCTTTGTCCTCCCAGAGAGTTCAGGCTGCCCCCAAAACTGGTGGTGCTTGGATTGGGATGCTGCCCTACATGAAGAAGGAATGGGAGGGGAGCCAGGAATGTGGGGTTATGGGGAAGGGGAATCTGGCTAAGGCACAGCCACAGGAGCCCCCCACTTACCCACCCACCACAATGGCCGCTCTCCAGACTAAGGGTAGTCTCCATCACCCTCAGTGACTATATCCAAGTGGCCACTGGCCTCATGCCCAGGATCATTAACTCCTCTCCCCAGAGGACCCCCAGCTCATCCCCACCAGGGCCCAGGAAGCTTCGCCCCACAGTCCTGGCCAAGCTCTTGGTCTTGGTGCCTAGTCCAGCTCAGATGACTGAGCTGGTGAGCATGGCCAAGGGCTGGGTGGGGAGCAGGGTGGACGTGATTGAGCAATAGGAGGTCGTAAGTTTGAGAAAAGGAAAGCACAGGCCAGCCTCATGCAGAGACACAGACGCAGCACCCTACAGTACAAACACTAACAAACTCAGGGCAGCCGCTTCTGAAGGCAATTCATCACCCGCCAGCAGGAGGTATCCAGGGAGGCAAGTTTGGCTTAAGCCTAGAAGAGCAAGGCATTTGGTTTACCAAGGTAAAGGAAGAAAGTGATATGATCACCTCAGTAGAGACAGGGAAATGTGTATAATAAAGCAACACCAGGCCGGGCGCGGTGTTGTAATCCCAGCACTTTGGGAAGCCAAGGCAAGCGGATCACCTGAGGTCAGGAGTTCGAGACCAGCCTGGCCAACATGGCAAAACCCATCTCTATTAAAAATACAAAGATTAGCTGGGTGAGGTGGCGGGCATCTGTAATCCCAGCTACTTAGGAGGCTGAGGTGGGAGAATCGCTTGAGCCTGGGAGGTGGAGGCTGCAGTGAGCTGTGATCATGCCACTGCACTCCAGCCTGGGTGACAGAGTGAAACCCCATCTCAAAAAAAAAAAAAAAAAAAAAAACAGAAGGCAACACCTAACAAGCTAGGAGTGGAAAGAACTGCCTTAATATCATAAAGTTTATTTAAATATTTCGTTTTCTACAGAAAACTAAAGATAGGGCCAGATGAGTGTGCAGGTCCTATTTTAAGATCAGTTTGCTCTTGCAGGCAAGTGTCCCTCAACACCTCTCATGCCAGGCCCATCACACAGAAATAGCAAGGGATCCCACCCTGGTGGAACGAAATGTACTTGTCCTGCCTCAATGAGGCCTTGTCTTGTTACAAAGATGGCCGCCCCTGGGGTTGGGGAGCACGGTAGAGCTGACTCAGTGCCACAAGTCAGCTTCCCGGCCTGCCTTTCCCTTCCTCAGTGAACACCTGCCACTTTTCTTTAAAAACTGTGGTAAAATACACATAACATAAAATTTAGCATCATAACCATTTTTAAATGTACATTTCAGTGGCATGAAGTACATTTACATTGCCATGCAACCATCACCACCATCGGGCTCCAGAACATTTTCCCCTTCCCAGACTGAAACTCTGTCCCCATTAAACACTGACTCCCGTTGCCCCTTCCCCAGCCCCTGGCACTCACACCCACCATTCTACTTTCTGACTCCATGAATTTGACTCCTCTAAGGATCTCACCTAAGTGGAATTATACAGTACTTGTTCTTTTGTGACTTGGATTATTCCACTGAGCATAATGTCCTCAAGGCTCATCCATGTTGCAGCATGGGTCAGAATTTCCTTCCTTTTTAAGGCTGAATAATATTCCATTGGATGAATAGACCATATATTTTCTTTATCCATTCATCTGTCAATGGGCACTTGAGTTGCTTCCGGTTTTTGCTGTTGTAATGCTGCTGTGAACATAAGGGAACCAATATCTATTCAAGTTCCTGCTTGCAATTATTTCAAACCATAGGAACACTGGCTCCTCTCACTAGCTCAGACACTGGGATTGGGGAGATTTGCTGCAGAAGGACTGCTTTCAGTCCTTCTGAGGCTTGTTTTTAAGAAGGGGAGGGATGTGGGTGGGCAGAAGAGTCAGGGGCTGCATTTGTTGGCATCATCCACACATGCAGCCTCAGCTTATCTTCACAGCAACCCTGATCTGGGCCACAAAAGCATTTTGACTGCCCAGGATACTTTAAAACTCAGGACAGTTCAAGAATCTGTATTTCTTGCTTTCTGTATTGAAAAGCCAGTGGGTCTGGTTTGGCCTGCATTCCCACAGCTGGAGCCACGTGGTGGCCCTTAGCCAGGGCCTGGCCTGCCACTCCCTGCCCTTCCTTGGACTCCTCCATGCTGAGCAGAGGGCCAAATACTGCTGGCCATCCTGGACTCGTTCACCCTCTCTCGGAGACCCTGTGAGCAATGGAGCTCTTGAGTCTTTAGCTGAGGCTAGGGGCGTGGCGGCCATCGTCTTTCCATTTTTGCAGCTGAGGAAACTGAGGCAGAGAGGTTAAGGAAGTGGCTGAGTCAGGACTTGAACCCAGGACTCTCAGGCTACCAGCAGACACCAAAT
Source organism: Rhinopithecus roxellana (assembly GCF_007565055.1). Lineage (NCBI taxonomy): Eukaryota > Metazoa > Chordata > Mammalia > Primates > Cercopithecidae > Rhinopithecus > Rhinopithecus roxellana. The sequence continues at coordinate 52,405,096 of NC_044549.1, forward strand.
GAAAACCTGACTGTGGAAGTTGGGACTGGATGCTCAGAGAGAAATGTACTGACTCATCCTCAGGCCCTCACCTGCATCCCAAACTGCTCTCTAGTTTGCATCCCAGACTGTAGCCAGGAAGGGTCTTCTGGAGGCATACACCTGCCTACATTATTCCCCTGCCCAGAAGGCTTCCTGGGCCCCCACCACCTTCAGGATGGAGTCTGAATGCATCAGCCTGGCCTTTAAGGTCCCTGTGAGCAGGCTCAGCTGCTCTGCCTCCCCATTTCCCAACATCTGCCCCTCCAGCCAGACCACACCATCCATACCTCTGCCTTTGCAAATACTCTTCCCTCTGCCTTGATGCCCTGCACTCACTCTTTCTCCTGGTAAACTCCTACTCACCCTCCAGAGCCCAGTTTAGGCCTTGCCCTCTGCCCTGAGCTTCCTCCATTAGATGTATTCCTACTCCCCTTGTCTCATGAGACCCAGCTCTGCAAGGGCAAGGACTATGCCTGAATCAGGCCTGAGCCCCCATGCCCAACCCAGAGCCTGGCACAAAGTGGGACAAATTGAATCAATAAATGGATAAAGGGAGGGATGGAGGAAGGGAAGGATGAGAAGAGATGGGTGGGTGGAGGAAGGCAGGAATGGATGGATACAGGGAGGGAGGGCTGGATAGAGAGAGGGATAGAAGGATGAATGGATGCAGGAATGGAAGGAGGGAGAGAACAATAGGTGGATGAAGGGAGAGAGGGAGAAATGGATGGATGATGGGTTGAAAGAAGGAAGGATGACTTGATGGAAGGAGGGCGGGAGGGATGGAGGGAAAAGGGGATGGATGGGTGGATGGATACAGGGAAGGAGTGAGAAAGAGATGAAGAGAGGAAGGAAGGCGGGGACAGAGGGAGATATAGAAAGATGGATGGATGCAGAAACAGAGAGAGGGAGAGATAGATGGAGGGATGGGATAAGAGGATTTCCTTACCCCAGTGTGTGGTGAGGCCTTTGGGGAGGCAATTAAGTCTTCATCTGACCCAGGGGACCTCCTTGAAGCCTAGCACAGAGGTGGGTACACAGCAGGAGCTGCGTGGAGTGAGGGGTAGCTGGAGCAGGGGTGCGCTGGAAGTGTCATTGGGAGTGGAGAGCGGACTGAGTGATAGTGGTGACTAGCCTAAGGCAGGGGCTGGGGTCCAGGGAGGAGTGGCCAGCCATAAAGAATGAAAAGATGGGAGTCATGGGGACTGGAGCTGTGCTTGGGGGTTCTAACAGAGAGAGGGGAAGGGAGCATGTGGGATTGAGAGAAATGTCCAGATATCAGTGGAAAAAGCCAGAGGATAAGGCAAAACCTTGGGGACAGGAGAGTGAAGCCAGCCAGGAAGGAAGCCAAGAGAAAGGGGTGGGGATGGAGTAAAGGGGTAGGGAGGGGAGAAAGGGGTGGAGAAGCCCAGGAGGAGCCCAGGCCACAAGGGGCTGCGGAGAGGGCATTCAGTCAGAGTTCCTTCGCTTCCCTTAGGCCTCCTCTTCCATCCTGTTCTGCCCTTGGGGTCAAACAAATGATTGCAGAGAAAGGATGAAGGAGGTGAGGCATGGGCAGAATAGTTGTTATTTGCAGCTCCAGGGCAGCAAGGCTGTCTGCCAGCAGAAGCAGCCAAGGGTCCTGATGCAACATGCAGAAAGTAGGAGAGGGGTGGCTGCTGGCAGACTCCTCCACCCCAGCCTACTGTGGCCCCCCAGCCTCTGTTTGGCCCTCTTTCCCACCCCTGCTTCAGCTCCACCTTCAGCACCCCCTCCCCAGCCCTGCCTTGCCTCCCTGCCCAGACCTGGGGTTCAGAGTCACCTTCTGCGTGGCACACCCCAGGGTCTTGCACCCCATCCGGGTTCTCTCTGTGATTACTCTGACCCAGTGGCAGACATAGCATATCGGACACTCAGAGCAGGTCACTTTTACAAAGTTGCTGTTGGTAATAATCACAAAATGAAAATACTGTATGGATAAAATGTGCACTAACCAAGCAAAACCATTTCACTCTGCATTTGTTTCACTGTTTTAAATGTTAAATCCAAATAAAAACTTCATGTGGGCACAGAGAAAGAACTGAAGTAACTCAACTTTTGTTTCTTCGTCTTTCTTTTTTTTTTTTTTTGAGACTGAGTTTTGCTCTTTTTGCCCAGGCTGGAATGCAATGGCTCGATCTTGGCTCACCACAACCTCTGCCTTCCAGGTTCAAGCAATTCTCCTGCCTCAGACTCCTGACTAGTTGCAGGTATGTGCCACCACACCAGGCTAATTTTGCATTTTTAGTAGAGATGGGGTTTCCTCATGTTGGTCAGGCTGGTCTCAAACTCCCAACCTCAGGTGATCTACCCACCTCGGCCTCCCAAAGCGCTGGGATTACAGGCGTGAGCCACCACACCCACCCGTGTTTCTTTGTCTTTCTACTCACTGCACAGTCGCTGATGATTTCAAACCCACTGCCTAAATACAAGAGTAGGTAGCACCACCGGGAACTAGAGACACAAATTGTACATTAAGCTGCTCAAATGATCCTAAATCACCACAAACAGACTCTCTAAACACATGCTTGTCGTTGAATGGGCATGTTTCAGGACTGACTGCATAATCGAGTTCTCCATGTTTATTAAAACAAAAGCCGGCTGGGCGCAGTGGCCCACGCCTGTAATCCCAGCACTCTGGGAGACCGAGGTGGGAGGATCACCTGAGGTTGGAAGTTCGAGACCAGCCTGACCAACATGGAGAAACCCTGTGTCTCCTAAAAACTACAAAATTAGCTGGGTGTGGTGGAGCATGTCTGTAATTCCAGCTACTTGGGAGGCTGAAGCAGGAGACTAGCTTGAACCTGGGAGGCGGAGGTTTCGGTGAGCCGAGATCTTGCCGTTGCACTCCAACCTGGGTAACAAGAGTGAAACTCTATCTCAAAAAAGAAAAAAAGAAAAAAGTCACCAGAATATGCTAATGTGAGCATGCATATGTAGTAGTAAAACTTAACAGTATCTACAGCAATTGTTTAGCCCAAGGAGCAATATTCTATCATTCACCTTGTTTTAGATTTTTCAGAGTATGGTGATAATAAAAAGCAGCCTGGCTTTTGGCCGGGTTCATTACCGATTCAAATCATGAGCAGTCAATGCACCCCTTACTGGCTGTCCGAGGACAGACAGTTCCCGCCTCTCGCCTTAGTCTGCCACACCCCTGGCACTTCATTTGCTGAGGAAGGGTCCTGCCGGACGCCCCCAGGCCTAACCCTCTGACCTAACCCATAGATCCTGTGGCTGGAGACTGTTTCATATACGTTGGCCCCCACCTGGAGACACCAGAACACCTCGGTCCTCACCCTGACTGTGTCCCGCCTGGGCAACCACCACCCCTGGTCTGAGTAGTGGCAGAGCTGGCCTGAGGAGGAGGTCTCTGGGGATGTGGACATTTCTGGCTCTGCCCTGTGACTCCAGGAGGACATTCGTCAGGGTCCCTCTCACTTTCCCAGCCCAGATGGCTGTGAGTCCACCCATCACAGATGTGCCCCAGCAGCCAAGCCTCACACCAGCAGGGACACCGTGCCCGGCAGGCAGCCTGGGCCAGCCCGTGCCTGCCCACCAGACTGGTGACCCTAATCCTGTGTGCAGACAGGGCCAGCCCGAAACCCTCCCTTGCACAAAAGGCCTTTGTTCTGTTGCCCTTCCTCCCTGCCCCCCATGGCTGCCTTTTCTTCAGCCAGGGAGGAAGGAAGCTCCCTGCCGAGCACACCACCTCCAGGCCCAGTGCCAGCCGTCCCTTCCCATCCTCATCCCTGTCCGCAGCTGAGAAGAAACTAGAAAGGCCAGGCGTGGGCTTTGTGTCAAGCCTGAGAGGGTTTGCTCCTGATGCCACGCACTAGCTTCGCAAGTCTGGGCTTGTTCCTGCCTCTCTGCAAGCCTACTTTTTGGACATAGAGGTGTCCTCCTTCCTGGAACAGATTTGAGCGCAATAGGAGATCACATCTCCCTCCCCCCTTGCTGTGTCTCCGGCTCACTAAGCCCCATCCAGACTCCAGGCCCTGACCCTCACCAAGCCCCGAGCCAGAGCCCTCCTCCCCATGCGGCTGGCCCTGATGACACGGGCCCTGATCACGAGGAACACTCTGAATTCTTACCCAATTTATTTTTCTTCCCAACCAGCAGTTCTCAAATATGTTGCTCTCAGGATCCCTTTACTAGGATCGCCGGATTTACTACACAAATAAAAGTACAGAATGCCCAGTTCAATTTGAATTTCAGATAAATAACAAATAATTATTTTTAGAACAACTACATCCCAAATATTGCACAGGACACACTTCCATTTTATCTGGCAAGCATATTCTCCATACTCTTAAAAATTACTGAGGACTTCAAAGAGCTGTAGTTCATGTGAGTTATGAATACTGATATTTACTGTATTTGAAACTAAGATGAATTATTAGAATATTTATCAGTCTATTTTTAAAAGTAATAAACAATACATGTTCACATAAAGGGTTTTTATGAAAAAGCTACATTTTTCAAAACAAAGAAATCAGTGGGAAAAGTGGTGTTTTGCACTTTTGCAAATCCTTTTAATGTCTGACTTAATTGAAGACAGCTGGATTTTCATAGCTGTTTCTTCATTCAGTTCGTTGCGATATGTGGTTTTCATTGAACTATGTGAACAAAATCTGGCCTTGCACAGATACGCAGTTAGAAAAGGGAGGAGCATTTTAATAGACTTTTCAGATCATTATGAATATTTTTCTTTGCTATAACACCAAAACTCAACAAGTGTTAATTTCTTAAACTTTATTCATGATGTAGAATTTGGAACCATATGAAGAGATTTTCATACTTGGCTACACAAAAATCCATCTGTCTATCTTTTTTGTTTTTTGTTTTTTGTTTTGTTTTTTTTTTTTTTTGAGACCAGGTCTCACTCTGTCACCCAGGTAGGGATGCAGTGGCGCAATCTCGGCTCACTGCAACCTCTGCCTCCCAGGCTCAAGCGATTCTCCTGCCTCAGACTCCCGAGTAACTGGGATTATAGGCGTGTGCCACTCCCACCGCTAATTTTTGAATTTTTAGTAGAGATAGGATTTCACCATGTTGTCCAAGCTGGTCTTGAAATCCTGACCTCAAATGATCTACCTGCCTTGTCCTCCCAAAAATTCTGGGATTACAGGTGTGAGCCACGGCGCCTGGAATTTTGTTTTGATTTGTTTTTTAAGATGGAGTCTCACTCTGTCACCCAGGCTGGAGTGCAATGGCACGATCTCGGCTCACTGCAGCCCCCACCTCTTGGGTGCAGGAGATTCTTGTGCCTCAGTCTCCCAAGTAGTTGGGACTACAGGTGCACACCATCATACCTGGCTAATTTTTGTATTTTTAGTAGAGATGGGGTTTCACCATATTGTCCAGGCTGGTCTTGAACTCCTGACCTCAAGTGATCCACCTGCATGGGCCTCCCAAAGTGCTGGGATTACAGGAGTGAGCCACCATGCCCAGCCTGTCTATCTTGTTCTTTGAATGGCTTTTTTTTTTTTTCCACCTTCTGACAAATTGTAACAATATGGGTTGATCATTTAAAGAATATTGGTTCACTCACCTTCCAAATGTTGATGTATCTTATTATTCAATAAGTAAACATCACAGTTTGCTGATATTCCTGCCAATCTCATCAGAAAAGTCTGTAAGTATTGGCTTCTGGTGCTGGTACAAGTTTTTGTTTGTTTTTTTGTTTTGACACAAGGACTCGCTCTGTCACCCAGGCTGGAGCGCAGTGGCCCAATCACTGCAGGCATGCACACCACCACGCCCAGCTAGTTTTTATATTTTTAGTAGAGATGGGGTCTTGTGATGCTGCCCAGTCTGGTCTCGAACTCCTGGGCTCAGACAATCCTCCCAAAGTCCTGGGATTACAGGTGTGAGCCACCATACCTGGCCAGTTTTCTAACATTCTAATTTTCACTTGAAAGCTGGAATCTTTTCACTGGCAACAATTCCTGTCAATTGCTTTCCTTGAAGTGACAGCTTACTTTGATCATTTTCAAGAAAATATCTGCCACATTGCCAAGTTTGAATAACCATAGCTTGCCATTTTTATGGAACCCTAGGGTTCTGTAAAAACATGGCTAGTTGGGCTGACAACTCAAACATCTCACGTGTGTCTTTTTTCTGAGAACCATCGCACCTGGGCTTGCTTTATGTGCACTTCCCACTTTGTCACAAAGAATATTCAGAAGGTATGCACTCAAGGGTCAGGCTCAACACCTCTGCTAGTCTGTGAGCTTAGCAAGGACGTGGCCCAGGTGTGCTGGTGAAGACTCTAGGGGCCGCCAACAGATGCACCATGGCCCCGACTGTGCTTTTCTCCTCATCTTCTGCATTATTTGAGCAAATGTCAGCAAGGGAAAGGGGCTAATGATATCTTAGGATCATTATGAAAACCATTTGACCCTGTGGATCTTCTAAGAGAGCCTTGGGATTCCTGGGGGTCTGTGGACCACACTTTGAGAAGTTCTGTGTTGCACGTATTTATTTGTGCCTCTGCCACTGGACTGTTGGCCCCACAAAGGTCAGGGTCTTTGTTCCCCATTTCCTGCTGTGGCCCAGCCCCTTGAACAGTTGCCTGCCTCTCCTTGGAACACAGAATGGGCAATCAGGTCTTCTCCTTCCTGCCCAGAGAGACCCACAGTCATGAGTTTTGGTGTCTATGCTTCCAGGCATTTTTCTATGGGTTTCCATGCATGGTTACTCTTCCAGGAAATAAATGACATTAATGCAAGACATACTTGCTGAGTGCTGACTATGCACAGAGGGGCCCCAGCAGGCAATAAGGCACACAGATCTCTGCTGGCCTGGGGCTGACCTCTGTGTGGGGAGGCCACCAGCAGGCCCGTCAGTAAGCCAACATGCAGAAGGTCAACTGGTGACGTGGGAAGCAGGGGGAAGCTGGGCAGGGCTGGCACGAGGGGAGGGTAAATATGAGACAAGTCAGGCAAGGCCTCCCTGAGAAGGTGATAGGTAAGCAAAGAACTGCATAAAATGAGAGAGCGAGGCCGGGCGCGGTGGCTCAAGCCTGTAATCCCAGCACTTTGGGAGGCCGAGACGGGCGGATCACGAGGTCAGGAGATCGAGACCATCCTGGCTAACACGGTGAAACCCCGTCTCTACTAAAAAACACAAAAAAACTAGCCGGGCGAGGTGGCGGGCGCCTGTAGTCCCAGCTACTCCGGAGGCTGAGGCAGGAGAATAGTGTGAACCCGGGAGGCGGAGCTTGCAGTGAGCTGAGATCCGGCCACTGCACTCCAGCCTGGGCGACAGAGCAAGACTCCGTCTCAAAAAAAAAAAAAATGAGAGAGGGAATCATGGGGATACTTACTGAAAGAACAGCGAGTGCAAAGGCCCTGAGGCAGGAACACACTGGCTCCCTGTCCTGGCCAATGACTTCTGGGATTCATTCCACACTCCAGAGACATTCCCGAGCACTGGCCATGTGCCCAGTGCTGCCGGAGACCCTCTCGGAGCTCATTCCAGGGAGAGGAGAAAAGCAATAAAAACAAGTAGGAACAAACACATCAGTGTTCAGAAGTGGCAAGTGGGAAAAAAAAAAAAAAATACAATGGGGAAAAAGAAGAGGGAGTAGCAGGATGGCTGTTTTTAAAACAGGGCCCAGGGGAGGCTTCTCTGAGGAGGGGACATAAGGAAGAGGTGGGGGAGATCTGCTGGCTTCATTCCCATTTCACAGATGGGGAAACTGAGCTTCCAGAGCTCTCCAGCCTACCCAAAGGCACACAGCTGTGCAGGATGGAGTCAGGAGAGGACTCAAGTCTCTCAGGCACTACCAGCAGACACCTGCTGTCTCGTGGCAGCAGGGCCCGAACTCAGAGTGAAATCTGCCAGAGCTGGGCAGGGCCTCCCTGCACAGCCCAACAAGGATAACATCGACAATAACTGTAAGAGCTGGGGCAGCCCAGAGTGCTTTCCCCCTCCGAATCCTCACAAGTGCCCTGTGAGGGAAGTGTTAGTATTATCCCCACTTTACAGATGAGGAGACTGAGGCTCAGGAAGGGTGTCTCACACCTAGGGCCACAGGCACACTGACTCCAAGATCATAATTTTTATTTTCACAGTTTCTAATACAAAACACCTTATAGTTGAATACTGGCATACTTACATTAACACATAAAGTACACATATTTTTAAAGACCTCTTTATTCATATATAACTCACATATCAGATAATTCACCCATTTAAAGTGTATGATATGGTTTGTCTGTGTACCCACCCAAATCTCATCTTGAATTGTAGCTCCCATAATTCCCACATGTAGTAGGAGGGATCTGGTGGGAGGTAATTGAATAATGAAGGGTGGGCTTTCCCATGCTGTTCTCGTGATAGTGAATGAGTCTCACAAGATCTGACGGTTTTATAAAGAAGAGTTCCCCTGCACAAGCTCTCTCTTGCCTGCCGACATGTAAGATGTGACTTTGCTCCTCCTTTGCTTTCCACCATTATTGTGAGGTCTTCCCAGCCATGCAGAACTGTGAGTCCATTAAACCTCTTTCCTGTATAAATTACCCAGTCTTGGGTATATCTTTATTAGCAGCATGAGAACAGACAAATACAGTGTACAACTCAATAGTTTTTAGAATATTTGAAGGATTATACAATCATCATCGCAATCAATTTTAGGACACTTCCATCACCCCAACAAAAAAATCCCATGTCCAATAGCACTCACTGCCCATTCACCACTCCCCACCCTGGCAACTGCTGATCTAGCTTCTGTCTCTATGGATTTCCTGTTCTGGACATTGGAGACAAATGGAAGCATATACTCTGTGGGCTTTTGTGTCTGGCTGCTTTCACTCAGCATGATGTTTTCAGGGTTCATCCACGAGGTAGGGCTCATCAGTCTTTCATTCCTTTTTATGGCTGAATAATATTCCATTGTGTGCAAACACCACATTTCACTCATCCATTCATCAGCTGATGCACATTTAGGTTGCTTCTGCTTCTTGGCTCACATTTATGCGACACAAAATTGTAAACCAGATTGCCACATCTACACCCATATGGGCAGATCACTTCCTTATAATTAATGTATTCATAGAGAAAACAGTCAGGAACCAAGTCCTGGGTAGAAGGGTTCATGCCACAGTGGGCAGGTGTGTACTGCTCTCCAGGGTCTGCGCTGTACATTTTTATTTCAGAAAGTTTCTAGCAGAAGTAGAGAGCATGGTAAAATGACCTCCCCACTCAGGAACACCCCAGGTTCCCTGCCCGGGACAGCTGCTCTTCTTGGCAGCTCACGCAGTGGCCCCTCTGGGAGTGGGGCTTCTGGCCTGAGAGTCCAGTGTCCTGTGGGGCTGTCAGGAAGGGGTGCTGGCACCAAGCAGTCACCCAGAGTTCCTGGCCACACTGCCAGCCTCCCCCTGGGCCTAGCACTGTCATCTCTGGATTGATACCTGGCTTGTGGGGCTGGAGGGGTGGAAAGGCCTTTGCAGGCAGCGACGTGCAGGTGGGGTGGGGACCCCCTGAGGTGGCACAGCACTGTCTCACCCCAGCGGCAGCTGGGCACCCAGGGCAAGCGCCCTTCCTCCCCTCAGCCTTCTCTGTCCCCCGCCTTGGAGTCCCTTCCATCCAGCAAGTTCCAAGAATAGCCTGGAAGGAGCAGGAGCAGGGAGACAGAGGCCCAGGGAGTATCAGGACTTGTCAGGGCCACACAGCATGTGCAGGGCAGGGACTCCATCCTTCTCCGTGGGCCTCAGTGTCCCGGTGTAGACGATCTGGGTGGTCTTCCTCATGACAGAAAAGAGGACATCCTGCGGAGGGGCTGGCGGTCCTTTGCAAGCCTCCTCTTGGTTCCTCCCTCCTGTTTCACAGATGAGGAAACTGAGGGTCGGGAAGGAGGTGGGTTTCATTTGGCATCACACAGGGAGGCCAAAACAGAAAAGCCCTCAGGTCCAGTATTTCCGTTCTTCCTTGGAGATGGGACTGAGGTTTCCTGAGGACAGAAGTTCCAACGGAAGGCGAGGAGGGAAACACTGTGGTGATGCTGCTGTTCTGTTCTTTCACTTTCCCCTTGTTAGCCCTACTCTGTGCCAGACCTTGGAAGAGGGTTTAGCCAAGTTCATGCTGGTGTTTTCCTCACAACAGCTGTGGGAGGAGGAAGGATCCGCCCCGTTTTATAGATAGGGACACAGACTCAGAGAGAAAAGGTAACTGGCTCAAGACTAACAGCAAGCAAGTGGCAGAACCAGGGAGGTACCCAGGTCGGGGTCAGGGAAAGACCAAAACAAGAAGAGGCCTGAAGTGGGGAGAAGGCATCCAAAATACCAGAGCTCTGCCCTGTCCTCAGTCTCCCAGGCTTCTAGCCACGGCCACCTACCACCTCTGGAAGGGACCATGCTCTCTCGTGCCTCTGGGCTTTTGTACATGCTGTTCCTTCTGCTTAGAATGCCCTTCCCAAAGCTTAGCTCAAAAGTCTCTTCGTTCAGGAAGCCCTCTTGGGCTGGAATAGCTCCTTGGGCCGAAAGCCCCTGAGCTTTCAGAGCACTGAGTTTGCCGGGCTGCTCAAGGGTGGGCTAGAGGCTCTGGGGCCAGATACTCGGAGGCTCTGCAGCCAGTGGACCTCTTTAGGAGGAAGGGAAGCTGATGGCTTGATTCTTGTCAGAGCTAGACGACTTGCAAGTTAGCATGGAGTTCCACCCACACTCTCCATGTTCCTGCAGCTGAGACAGGGGCTGCGGCACTCTGAGGTCCATTGGGGTCGCTGTGGGTGCCCAGCTCCGGCCCCGCCCCAGCCCTCCCCAGCAGCCTCTCCAATGCTCAGGCTGCAAAGGGGTGGGCACTCCTTGGGGACCTCAGCCCACTTCCTGACGGGGGACCAAAGAGGGAAAGGGTCCCCAATCTCAGCCTGGCTGCCTGGTGGGAGAGGAGATGTGGGAGAACGGGGACAGAACTCCCACAGTGCTGGGAGAGGCCTGCCAGGCAGCCAGGGAGGCAGGAGGGGCAAAGATGCGGTTTCGGAGTAGGGGCAGTGCAGCCTCAGCCTAATCCTGCATCAGCACCACTGCAGGAGGGCCTTCCCAACAGACACACACACACCACTGTCCCACTCCCCAGACTCTCTGTGTTTATTTCCCTCTTGTCCTCATTAGAATATTTTCCAAACAGTCAAGCCCTGTGTGTCATAGGACCTGGGGGCAAGACTTCCAGTAACACTGGGGCCAGGGTATCAGAAGAGGGAAGGTCACCTGGTCTCGCCCACCCCCAGAGGCCTGGAGTCATTGGGGAGGGAAGATGGGACTCTGGAGACAAAGTCAGCTGAAGCACTGTCACCAAGCTTCCCCGAACCCAGGAAGCTGCCCCTCCAGGGTCAGCCTCGGGGAAGGGAAGGACCAGCCCTGAGGACGACTTAGGGCTGACTTGGGCTGACACCCAAGGCACAGTGAACCCAGAGTCCTGGTCTGTGAGGCCCACAGACTGGGGCCTGCCTGGGTCTCGCCAGCCCTCCCAAGGCCTTGGACCCAGGCCATGATGCCTGGTCCCAGCTCCCAGGCCCTAGACTCTGCCAACCCTGGCAAGATGCCCTCCTCTCCCCTCAGCAGGTGCCGCCTTCCTCCCCTAGCCCGGGAATTGCCCCATGTGTCCAGCCACACGAGGAGTTCCCAGAGCTGACTTTGTCCCAAGCATCCTTCCAAGCAGAACATACCTGCTGCCGCCTGCAGGCTTCCCCAGGCCTCCTGCTGCCAACCCTCGGGGGGCCACCCCAACATTTGTGCTGCGCCCTGGCCGACAGTCTCTGGCATTGCCTCTGCAGGCGGTGCCCACTCTTCACCTCGTGCCCAAGGGACCTTGGTAGAAGCTGCCCGAGCCTCCACCCTGCGCTTTCTCCTCCCCACCATCTGGCCTACATTCCTGGGATGGACCCAAGTTCCCATAGGCAAAGAGTCCATCCCTGGGCTGGCATCATTTGGGAAAAGCATCAAGGAGTCACCTGGAGGTATCCAAGGACTCCGAAGCCAGTGCCAGAGCAAACCCCACCTGTGCCTGCTTCCTCGGGCCCTCTGAATGGATAAGGGGAGGCAGAGGAAGACAGAGGCACAGAGCTCACACTGCAGACCAGGCCTCTGGTGTACATGACAGCCAAGCTTTACCTCCACTGCATTGTGTTGGTGGCATTACTCTCCCTCTTTATAGACGAAATGGAGAAAAAGAGAGAAAGGACCTGCCTGAGGTCACACAGCCAGGAAGTGGCACAGGCAGGATTGAACCCAGGACCCATCTTCAATGCCCCTGAAACCAGCCTCCCATGTTTGGGGCCTGGGCCTTACTTGAATGGGTGTGGGAGAGATGGCAGCCTCCTTCCCATCAGCGGGTAGGGCTGGAAGTCAATGGTCTTGGGCCCTGGATTCACAATGACCTTGGAGCCCAAGTCTCCACGCAGTAGCTGCCTCCTGCTGGATCAAGTTTGTTAGGCCCTATAACTGGGCTCCTGCCTCAGTTTCCCTTGCTGCCTAGAAGGCTGGGTCCTGCTGCTCCTCCTGGACAGTTCCTGCGTGGCTCTCCTGGCCAAGGTTACAAATTCCCTGCCTTCCTTCTAAGGTGGCTCCTGGTGCTCACTAAGCACATGTGAGCACCCTAGCCCCAGATCCCACCATGTGCCTCCTGTCCTTTTTCCTAGGCCTTGAGTTGGAAGGGCAGTGGGGACAGAGGGCTCTGCCCCCAGTTTCTCAGTAGAGGTAAAAGATGGAGGCCAACAGAGGGTCAGGTCCTGCCCCAGGCCACCCAGTACACAAACTGGGTCAGCCAGGGACTGTCCCAGGCCCGGGAGCTGCAGGAGCCGAGGGGAGGGTGGGGCTGCCGGGGACTGGGACTGATGACTGCTCTATCTTCCAAACAACAGCAGCAAGGGATGGCAGCCAGGCTGTCGGGACAGCCTGTTCCCACAGCGGGGCCCAGGGGAACCTGGCCTGACCACACCTCGGCTATGCCGGGCCTGACATCTGTGCAGCTGCAGCGAGTGACCCAGGCTGGCCCTGTCCCTGCTCAGTTCTTCCGAGGGCTGCAGCATGGCAGTAGCACAGGGCCCACAGGTCCACCATTTCCACAGCTGATGAGGCTGGGGGTCCTCCCCCAGGTCAGAGGACCCATCCCCTGCCTCTGGGCACCTGCCAGGCTGGTGGAAGAAAGAAGGGAGGGAAAGCCGAGGAAGCAAGGGAGGGTGCTGCCACCTACTCCGCTTCTCCTTCCTGCAGCCTCTGTGAGGGGCTGTCACCTCCGGAGGCTTGCTGTGGGTGCACATGGTACACAGAGGCAGTGGACGTGGCTGGCCTACACCAGGCAGCTGTGTGCAGCAGAACCCTCGCATCCAGCCCAGAGTGCCTATAGCAAGGGTTGCCATCAGGACCACTCGCTTTTGGGCATGGTTCTGAGTGCTTTACATGAACTGATGCATTTATTCCTCACAGCAACCCCAAGAGGCAGCTACTAATGTTATCCCCATTTTATGGATGAAGTAAATGAGACTGGGGCGGTTAAGTCACTCGCCTAAGGTCAAAGGAAAGTGGGCCCTGACCAGTGCCGTCGAGTTTATCCCAGTACCGACACCCCTGTGGATGGAAAGGGTGAAGCCTGTTCCTCCCACGCCCACTGGTGTCTCCTCCAACACCACCCCCTCCGCCCCGCCGGCCTGGCCTGGCTGCCAGCAACTCCTTGGACGCTCCAGGTGGAAAAACAATTGTGGGGCTGGCTGGGGTGGCTGGAGCAGCCGGGAGCTCCGTGCTTGGTGTCCCACCGATGCCAAGCCACCAGAGCAGGGTGGGGGATGGGAGCACTTGCTCAGGAGCAGGGTGGAGGTTCAGAGGAGACGCCGGGGCCCACCAGGAATGGGAGAAGCAGGCCTCTACCCTGGCCTGGCCAAAGCCGGCTCTGGGCCTGCTCCCCACAGTCAGGAGGGAAGGGGCAGCCCCCCAGCAGGCACCAGCTAACTTCCCTCCCGACTGGAGCAAATGACTGAGTCTTTACCAAGCATGCTGCAGGCCCTGTTCTGGGGGTCGAGTCAGGGACAGACCCAATCCTGCCCCTTTACTGCCCGGCAGGAAGAACAGGCAAGGAAACGCAGTCTCAGGAATGCTTGCTTGTTTCAGCTCCCTGGGGATCTCAGTTTGAGCTGAGGAAACGGGGGCTCTGAGAGACAAAGTGAATCGCCCAAGCCCTCAGCAAGGCCGGGCTGAGATTCTGAGCCCTCGTGCCTGGGCTCTGAACTCACCCAGGTCCTACCCAGGTGCCAGCTGCTTCTCATTGAGCACCTACTGTGTGCTGGGTCATTCCCAGGCCCACCCGACCCCCACAGCGGCCCCCAAACCCCCACAACGGCCCCCCAGGTGGGTGTGGCCACTGTCATTTTAGAGAAGTGGTAGCCGAGGCTCCGAGTGGGGGAACCACTTGCTGAGAGTCACCTTGCTGGAAAGGGACCCCACCCCAGAGTGTCTGACCCCAGAGCCCACAGCCTCCCCCAGACTTTTTCTGGAAACTCCTGGCATTTAGGGGAGTGAGAAAGAGCTGTCCCGAGCAGGTCAGAGTGCTGTCAGGGATGCTGCCAGTGGGGCCATCTCCTACAATGGGGACAGCTGGGGGCTGGACCTTGGCTGACACCATCCTTTTACAATGATACGTTATTCATCTAGCTTAAGTCCCACAGATGAGAACTCTCTAGATAATTTTGGTCTTTCCTTTTAGACAACAACACAGTTATAATTTAACTATTTTAAGAGGAAATGGAGTCTACACAATGTCTTCTCTGTGTTAATTACCATGGTGAACCATTTTCAGGCCACAGACCAGTACAGTAAAGGTCTTGGTGCTCAGTAAGATAGGAAAGGTTACTTGCACCTACACAAATGGCCCCAAACTGATATTTTGTTGTCATTCTTGTTCTTATGTCTGCATTTAATGGTTGTTCTGTCTCTCTCTTATTGTTGAGCTGTTATTTCTAAAAGCACTAAGGGTTTGCTCTGGAAAGTAGAAAATCAGCTTGATGCATCTTGTGTGTGACTGAATTATCAGTGGTTCTGCTTTGAGAAGAACTTAACAACAGGGTCTTGATATGGCAAAGTCACTAGCCTTTACAGCAATTGTTTGCAAATTAGAGAAAGACTCCACTTCCTCAAAATAATTTACTAGTGTCTGCTAGAAAATTATTTTAATCAATACACAAATCTACTGTGATTACTATGTAACAGCAGCCTCGAGAGTTGTGCAGTGCACAACCTGTGCAGATGCTCATGGCAGCCCTATCTTGACATCACCAGAATTCCCTCTTTTCCATCATGTTTTTTTCTTTTTCTCCCTTCATTTTACTACTTCATGCGTAAGACAGGCTTTCTCTTTGTGGTAGGAAATATGGCTTCTCTAAAACTTGATAACTCAGAAGATAAAGTCCTTCCTCTTCCACTCAAAATGTAAAAGTAAAGTAAGGACTCTTGAGTCACATGATATCTCTAAACCATCCCTATGATCAGGGAAATGGAAAGTGTATCAGCCAGGCTGATATCACTAAGGTTATGCTGCAGAAACAAACCACCCTTAAGCATCAGGAGCTTAAACAATGAAGGTTTATTTATTGCTCATACTGGATGTCAACCCTGGTTTGACTGGGAGACCTGAGTCATCTGGGATTTCAGGGACCCAGACTCTCGGGGGCTACAGCTTGAAATGTGCTCCCTCCATCGCTGTGGCAAAGGGGTGTGGAGAATCACACGCTGGCTCTTAAAGCTTCCACTTGGAGGGCACACAAACCACTGAGCTCAGGATTCATAAAACAAGTACATGCCACGCCTAACCGTGCACGGGATGGAGGTACAGGCCTGCCCGGCCTGGAAGAAGCCTGGTCTAGGGTTATCTGAGCTTGAATCACACGCTCACACAGCCCCTGGAATTACAGCCTAGCGGGGGCTGGGCCAGGTGGGCAGGGCACCTGTTCCAGCCTGGGACTGGGGAGAGGAAGCTCTTCAAGGAAGTAAGAAGGATGTCACCTGGCCCCAAGCAACCATGCAGGGCAGTCGCCAAGACTCAGCCAGCCTGGAGCAGCCACACCCAGCCTCTGGGCACTGCAGCCAGAGGAACCCAAAGAACCAAAGGGACAAGAACTCCAGGGAAGAAACACGCACACTCCAGCCCCGCAAAAAGCATGGGAGTGGCTGGGCCTGAAGACAGCTCCTCCCCACAAGACAGGCTTCAGATGTGCAGCCCTGGATGTGTTCTCACCCTCTGGGTCTGGAGGTGGCCACGGGCGGGCAGAAGCACCAGGTGAATAAGGAACAATCATCCACATCCCCTGGTGTGGCTGAGGCCTTCCTAAACTCCTGTACCACACTTTCCAACCGGATTTTACAGAGCAGGCTACTGGGGCTTGGATGGGTCAAGGGCGCTACTTAAGTTCACAGAGCCAGCTCGGAAACCTACATGTACCAAGCACCTACCACGCACCAGGCTGCGCTCCATTCTCAGGAGTTCCCATCCCCAGGACACAGGCGAGAAAGCACAGAGGCCGGGCACATTGCAGTCAGGCGGGCCCACCCCCGAAGCATCTGCCCTCCCCACATCACTCTCTAGGTAATGGGGTTGGGAGGGACCCTTTGGGGTTGGGGAGCCGAGGGGAAAGAGCAGCAGTCCTTTTTTAAAGGACAATGAGTGCGACACGTGACCAAGGAAACGTGCACCAAGTGGGCGTCTGCCGGCTCGTGTTTAAGGCACATTCCTGAGCTCTAAAAGGAGAAATAAAACTGTTCCCTTGTCTGCGAGCTGAAGAGGCAGCAATATTGTGGGGTAACTAGGACCAGATGGGCTCCAGGAATTTCCAAAAGCCTTTTAGCATATTAGACAAAATAGCCTCCCAGACACACACCGTAACTTTGTCTGGCCACCTGGTATCGGTTACCGAGACAACCGGCGGTCTGCGCACACTGGCTGGAGGGTACCACAAGGGAGCGGGCCTCTGGCAAGGCCCCTGCACACTCCCCACTGCCGCAGCAGGCGCCCCCCTCACACTTGATCTCTTCCCTCTGGTTCCAAGACCAGGGCACACCCTGAGAAACTCAGCCTCTCAGGGTTGGCAGGGGCTAGGAAAGTCCCAGAAACTGGAAAGTCCCAGGTGGCTCCCACAGCCTCAAGCCTCCACTTGCACCCCTTTGAGGGGTGTGAGAGGTCACACCCCACAGGGCACCCAGACTGGGGATGACTATGGCCAGCTAGGTGTTAGCCCCGGGCTCTATCACCCTGGCTGGGAGAGCCTTGGGGGGCCATCAAACCTCCCACAGTCCCCTTTCCTCATCTGCAAAACACAGTTACATGAGGACAAAGCCATTTGATACAAGCATGGCGCCTAGAGTGTGCCAAAACTAGCAAGCGCTCCTTCTGCACTGGCCACTATCATGGTGCTCTGTGCACAGTTATGGCTACAAGGAAGTCCTTCCTTACTCTGAGTTAGGTAATATTATTAACTAATATTAACTGAGCATTTGCCACATGCCACAGCATCTGATGGGGGAAATGGCTCACGCTCAAGATAGTGGTTGCTTTATTCAGGGCAGCACAGTTAGACCCAAGCTCTACTCACTGCGGACACCGCCCTGCTGAACTCGCCTCCCCGTGGGTCTGGCCCAAGGCTCCTGCTCTCTCTGGGTCTCAGTTTCCCTGTCTGTGCAAGGAGAAGTTGGACTGCATGTGCCGTGAGAGTGGCCTTTCCTTCCCACACTGGCCCTCTAGACCCTCACCCTGTCCTCAAATGACCCAGAGATGCAACAGGTCTGGAGAAACTTGGAGACCAGTAGGAGGGAAGACATGGTCTGTGTCCTGGCACCCAACACAGGGCCTGGCACCCAGAAAATAGCAGAGAGGTCACTGAATACAGCAGGTCCTCAAATAACATCATTTTGTTCAACATCGTCTTGTTGATAAGAAAAAAATATCGATTTCTGGCCATGCCTGGCTGTCAGTGTGGAGTTTGCAACATTCCCCCAATGTCTGCATGGCTTCTCTCCACGTACTCTGGCTTCTTCTCACATCCTGCAGATGTGGATGTTAGGTGAATCAGTGTGTCTACATGGCCCCAGTCTGAGTGTGGGTGTGTCTGTGAGTGTGCCCTACAGTGATAATGGGGTGATATCCTGCCCAGGGCTGGTTCCCATCTTGTGCTCTTGGGACAGGCTCCAGCCAGCCCAGACCCGAAACTGGAATAAGTGGGTAATTGTCCTGTTTTTACTAGTCTTTCTTAAATGTATGTAGAGCTCATATTTATTTCAATGTTTAATATTAGAGGTGCTTTGCATTAGGGAAGTTTAGTGTTGTTTTTGTGACCAAAAATATGCTGTACGAACTTAACTCTTATTTATATCAATTAGCCTATGGTAAAATTGGTTTTGTTACAGCTTGTGTGTTAGCCCATTCTCCAATTGCTGTAAAGAAATACCTGAGACTGGTTAATTTATAAAGGAAGGAGGGTTAATTGGCTTATGGTTCCACGGGCTCTACAGGAAGCATAGTGCCTATATCTGCTCAATTTCTGAGGAGGCCTCAGGAAACTTACAATCATGGCAGAAGGCAAAGGGGAAACAGGCAGTTCACATGGCCAGAGCAGGAGCCAGGGAGAGAGGAGGGAGGTACCACACACTTTTAAATGACCAGATCTCATGAGAACTCACTCACTATCAGGAGGACAGTACCAAGAGGATGATACTAAACCATTCATAAGAAAACCACCCCCATGATCCAATCACCTCTCACCAGGCCTTACCTCCAACACTGGGGATTACATGAAATCACTTTTCAACATGAGATGTGGAAGGGGACACAGATCTAAACTTTTTTTTTTTTTTGAGACGGAATCCCAATCAATCTTTCACCCAGGCTAGAGTGCAGTGGCACAATCTCAGCTCCCTAAAACCTCCACCTCCCCAGTTCAGGTGATTCTCCTGTGTCAGCCTCCCCAGTAGCTGGGATTACAGGCACACACCACCATGCCTGGCTCATTTTTGTATTTTTAGTAGAGACAGGATTTCACCATGTTGGCCAGGCTGGTCTCGAACTCCTGACCTCAGGTGATCCGCCCACTTCAGCCTCCCAAAGTGCCGGGATTACAGGTGTGAGCCACTGACCTGGCCTGATCCAAATGACTTCATGTGGTTTCACTTAAAGTCAGTTTCCAAGAACCTATTAAAGACTTAAATATGGACTTACTGTACTGCTTTGCAGGGTAAAGAAAGGTGGGAGTGGTGATTACAGTAATGTTGGCAACCCCTGTCCCTCAGTGATACAAGAGCTGAGACTGATTAGGTGCAGTTCTGATGCTTAAATGGTTTCATTCCTTCTCACAACCACTCTGTGAGGCCGGTGCTAGTGTGAATCCCATTTGACAGATGGGAAAACTGAGGCACAAGGAGCTGTCACCTGTCCAAGGTCACATGGAGGGTAGGGGCAGCAGTGGGACTTGAATCTGCTGCCCTGGCTCCCAGAGTGTGCATGCACTGGTCACGCTACCTGCTTCTTTCAGAAGGTCACCGTCGGCCAGGCACAGTGGCTCACACCTATAATCCCAGCACTTTGGGAGGCCGAGGCAGGCAGATCACCTGAAGTCAGAAGTTCGAGACCAGCCTGGCCAACATGGTGAAATCCCATCTCTACTAAAAATACAAAAATTAAAATTAGCCTGGCATGGTGGCAGGTGCCTGTAATTCCAGCTACTCGGGCAGACTGAGGCAGGAGAATCACTTGAACCTTGAAGGTGAAGACTGCAGTGAACTGAGATCACGCCACTGTATTGAACTTCATCCTGGGTAACAAGTGAGACTCCGTCTCAAAAAAAAAAAAAAAGAACGTCACTGTCTCAGGACCAGCAGGGGTGACCTGCAAATTCTGGATGTGAGGGGGACCCAGACTGGTGCTTTAGCTGCCTAGGCTCCTTGACCCTCAAGCCACCCTAGGGAAGGAAGGGATTATCATCCCCATTTACAGAGGAGGAAACTGAGGCACAAAGCGTGAAGTGATTTGCCCACAGCCACCGAGAGCCTAGATTCAAACACAGATCCAAGTCCAGGCCTGAATTTTCCCTGTATGGGACCACTCTCCCTGGGGGAAGATGGCTGTCTTCCCACAGGTTAGAGGTAGTGACCTGCCCAGCCCCATCCCCAGGGCCGAGGACCGGGAGGTGCAGCAGGCTTCAGGGAGGCTCCTCAGCATCCCAGGGGCCAGACCTGATGATATGTGTCCCCAGGTCCTTTTAGCTGAACAGACCCTGCGAACTCTCCAGCCAGGAGCCTGGAGTCACGGGAGGGTTTGGGGGGCTCAGGCCCAACCCTAGGCAGGTGCATGCGAGGGCTGGGCAAGCCCTGGCCTGGGGCCCTGCCTAAAAGGGCAGGCCCCACAGCCCACTGGGAGGCCCTAAACCACAAGTGGAAACAGGACTTTGCCCTGTTTCTGAGTCAAAGAGGTGAGAACAGAAGAGGGTAAAAGAAGCCCGTGACCAGTGTCACATGTATTATGCACCTGCTGTATGCCAACCTCATTCCCACTATTTACCAGAGTCCTCTATAGAGGAGGCAATGAGGTTCAGCCCGGGGCCACACCACAGGTATACAGCAGAGGCAGGACTGAAACCCTGGCTGGACAACTACAGAGCTGCATTCTTTCTCCAGAGACCACTCTCCCCTGACCTGAGGTCACCCTGAGCTGAGGTCCTGGCTTTTACCTGCCCTGTCCACTGTGCCTCAGCCCTGATAAAATCAGGGAATTCAGAAGTCAACACCCCGGGTAGTGGTGAAGACTGACCACTCTGCCACTCCACCGTGCGTGGCCATGGGCAAGGTGTTCCAGCCTGGACAATGGAGCTCCAGAACCCTCCACAGGGAGGCTGCTGTGAGGATGAACAAGGACCAGGCATGCAGAGAGTGGCACGGGCCTCTGCAATCCTCTCACACACATGGCCTGGAACATGGCACACGCTCACCACAGGCACTCCCCTGCAAGGAGGCTGCCAGGGGAGGAGGGGAGGAGGCCGGGGTTCTGGTTTGCTTGCCAGGGGGTGCCAGGCTTCCTCAAGCCCTCCCTGGGCCTCACCTTCCCCATCCACAAATCGACAACACTGACAGCCAGCATTGAGCCAGGGTAAGCAGGCCTCCTCAAAGGACACCTCCCTTCTCATCCACCCCCGCACGCCTTGTCCAGCTGCAGCGCCGAGGCTGGGCCTCTGCAGGTGGAACAGGCAGGTGGAACAGGTACTCTCCAGGGCCCCAGCCCCAGCTGCATGCGCCAATCCATGATGCATTTCTCAGCTGCCTGCTCTGTTTTATGACTATTTTTAATTCACTTTGTACTTTGAAAGTTCAAGCTGAAAGCCAATGGCCCTTTAGAAAGCCCAGTGTATGTTTTCCAGCTGAACAGCATTTCCAGGGCAGGACGTGGAAGCGCCCGTCTCTGCGGGCCCCAGCCTGAGTAGACAGCCATGTAACCACAGGTGCCACACTTCCCTCCACCAGGCCCTGCCACCACCGCGGAGAGGCCATGGGACTGCCTTTCCCCTCTGGGACCCCGTCTCATCTGGACAACAAGGGTGCTGAGGTCTGCCTCTCCCAGGGTTGCTGGTAAGGGTATGAGCTGGGGAAGGGCGTAGAAGTCTAGGCAGCGTGCAAGGTGCCACGCTCACCAAGACACTATTTGCCAGAGGGCCTGGCCATGGGGAAAGGGCATCAGTGTTGGAGTCAGGTGGATGTGGGTGCATTCCCTGGCTTTGCCATTGCCCGACTGTGCAGTCTTGGGCAAGCCATTTCACCTGAGTTTGTTTCCCATCAGTAACGTGGTGGTGATGATGGTGATAATGACTGCCAACAGCCACAATCAAGCATGCTTGAGTGCTTACTCTTGCTTTAAGCTCTTCACAAACATTCACTCATTTAATTCTCTAACACTTAGGAGGTAGGTGCTATCATTCCCATTCTGCAGATGATATCATCCCCATTTTACAGATGATATCATCCCCATTCTGCAGATATCATCCCCATTCTGCAGATATCATCCCCATTCTGTAGATGATATCATCCCCATTCTGCAGATGATATCCCCATTCTGCAGATGATATCATCCCCATTTTACAGATGATATCATCCCCATTTTGCAGATATCATTCCCATTTTGCAGATATCATTCCCATTTTGCAGATATCATTCCCATTTTGCAGATATCATTCCCATTTTGCAGATGACATCATCCCCATTTTGCAGATATCATCCCCATTTTGCAGATATCATTCCCATTTTGCAGAGGAGTAAACTAAGACACAGCTATCGAGGGGAGGAGGCAGGACTCAGAGCCAGGCTGGAGAGACTGGAGCCCACACGTCCGCTCCCGGGCCTCTCTAGCAATCACGTGACAGCATCACTCCGAGTGGTGCAGAACCTCGTGTGTTGGCCCTGGGCCTGAGCAGGGTGTCCCCAGCCAGTGCTGGCTGAGCTGAATGAAACCAACTCAAGGGCAGGCTGCCCTGGAGGAGTTCCTGGCCCTAAACCCCAAATGTTTGGCTGAGCAGCCAGGGAGGCATCATAAAAGTCTTCCTTTAGGTCTGCCCGGGAGTCCCGCTAGGCAGGGAGGGGCCCTGTGCCAGCACCCGCCTTTGTTTATGCCCGAGGCAGCAGGGTAGGGATGGTCATGCCTGCCTCTGCCCCTGCTGGGGCCCTATTAGCCTAGCCTGGAGGGGTGGGTCCTGGGCAGGGGCCAGGTTACAGCCGGGCACTGCTGCTTCCTGCTGGAACCTCCCTGTGTCTACTCCGTAGAGAACAGAGCCCAAGATGAAATCTTCCAAGATGAAATCCCTCTCCCCAAGCCTCAGCTGGCTCACTGGCCAGGCATGGTGCAAGGTCATCCCTCCCAAGGTCTCCCCAGACCATGAGTCTGATGGTCAGTCGTCCTCAGCCTGTCCCTGCTCTTACCCAGGGCTGCCAGCAGCCACTGGGGCGCCAGGGCTGCTGTGCCACCTCTCAGCCACTTCATGAAGCTGACCTGCTCCACTGGGATTGATGTAACTTGTGGTGTAATTTACATACAGCAAAATGCACGGATCCTGCGAACAGGTCCAAACACTTCACCTGGCCTCAATTCTTCTGCCTGACCTACAGGACATTACTCCCCATCACCCTGACAGTTACTAGGAGCAGCAGAAAGCCACCCAGCATCCTGAGTGCCTTCCAGGTACTGAGGCTCTTATTCCCAGGACAAGCCCTTCCGCCAGCATCTTTAAGGAATAAACAGCTCACAGGTTCTGGAGCTGGGGCCTGGCCTCCAGTCCTCACTCCTCCACTTAGGGGCTGCAGGTGCTCAGCAAGTAACTAACCCCTTTCCTGCCTCCGCTTCTGCATCTGTGAGGTAGGCATGAAAACAGTTCTCACCTCAGAGCACCATGAAGTTCCACATGCAATTCCCAGCCAGAGTCTGGATAGGGCCTGGCCCTTAGTACCACCTGGTCAGCATCAGCCTTTATCAGTCTTCTCACACCCAGCACAGGGCCAGGTGGGACCCCAGCCTGCCACCCCACATCCTTGTCCCTGGCACCCTGACCCTCAAGGGGCCACCCTGCCCCCCACCCAGGCTGTGCCACTCATACTGGGGATGCTCTGGTCACTCTGTCCAGCCAAGGCTCTGCCTTTCCCCCTGCCTGGATACGCCACCCTTCACCCCAGCCCAGCCTCATCTCGGGGCAGCCCATCCCTGTAAGTGCTCCAAAAGCACCCCAGGCCTGGAAGATGCCCCTTCCACCCACTGCCCTGCCAGGGCTCCCTCCTGCTGTGCAGAGCCACCATCACAGCCCAGCTGTGCCTGCCCACCTATTCCCAGGCTGTCCCAGGCCCTGTGACCTTATCCCCCAGGGACCCTAGACCCTTCTCTGTCCAGAGAGTAACTCTCCCCACCCCACCCCACTGCCAAGTGTGAAGCAGCTGAGAACTTTTACTTTGGAATCTGGCAGAGCTGGATTCAAGCCTGGCTCTACCACTGTTGAGATCTGCTGAGAGGTGTGGCCTGGGCAAATTTCTCACCCCTGCCAAGCCTCAGTTTCCTCATCTGTGAAATCGGAATCATTACCAACTCCACGGGACTCAGAGGGTGGAATAACACACTAGCATTTATTGAGCAGCTACCCATGTCAGGCCTTGCACTACAAGAACTTTCCATTTTCATTTCCTTCCACCCCCAGAAGGTTGGGATTCTTCGCCTCCAGCACACACAGCAGCCTGGGCCAATCAAGCCTCTAGGGTTCTCTAGGAACAGAAGCTCAACCAGTGACAAACCGTGTCTGTGGCTGAGCCCCAGAATTCGCTGGCCTGAGTTGGGTGTGAACGGATGTTAGGTGCCTCGAGTCAGCGACAGAGACCAACAGCAAGGGTAGGGATCTCAGAGTGCATTGTTAGAGCCTCGGGGTCTGGTCCAGGAGGCCAGCGTTGTTGACAATTTGTGATCTTGGAACCCTTCCCCTGCAGCAGAGGGAGCATGAGGGAGGGCGGGAGACAGTGGGAGCACCCCCTCACTGTGATGAACATAAGTCCCATAGGGGGCTGATGGAGCAGGGACATCTCAGCGGACCCACTTTCCCTCCCCAGCCCCTGATTTGGTCAGGGCCACAGCTGCTGGCTAGCAGGGGTGGATGTTCCCCCACCCACTTCCTGGAGGCCCCTGAATGTCCCCATGAGTAGGGCTGAGGAACAGGCCAGAGACCCGGCCCACCTGGGGGCCCTGGGCACGGACAGAGATCGGGGCCCAGGCACTTTGGTGAGGCCAGTGGAGGCCACAGTCCCACCCAGGGCCCTGCCCCGGCTACCTATGCTCACAACCCCCAGGCCGGATAGAGATCCTCACTGCCCTCTCTCCGGGAAACCCTGCCCCACCTCACCAGTACCTGGGTCCCTCCCTGGGCCTGGGTTCCCACAGGACCTGGCTTGGCCACCAGCCTGCATCTCTGATTTCCACCTGTGAGCCTGGCCTGCTCATGTCTCCCACCCTTCTTCTGCCCCCTCCCCACCTGGGTCAGCAGCCCCCTGGAGACAACAGGGCTGAGGTCTGTCCCTGACCTAAGAATTCCTCCCCTAAAACCTGCCCCTTGCACTGAACAGGCAAGACTACTGCTAAGGCAGTGATCCGGGGCTGCAGGCCTTCCCACCTTCACCCCCGCAGAAGGGCCTGGGAAGGCAGGTCCAGACCTTGCTTTATTGAGGGGGAACTCCAGATGAGGGAACCCACCTGTACCCCTTCCTGACCGCCCCTCACATCCAGGCCCAGGGTTTCCACCTGCTGCCTGGGAACCAGGTCCACCTGGAGGCCTAGCTGCAGCACCTCCTGGGCCATCCACACCAGCACCCATAGCTCTTCAGCTCTGGGGCAGAGGGCAGCAAATCCCACGACCAAGGGGAGGGAGGGAGGGCAGTCAGGATGGAGGTGGAAGCTTCCTCACTCTGACCTGGGTCTGCCATTCTCAAAACCAGAACACTCCAAGCCCAGGGCCCTTGCTGTGCCTGGGACCTCGCCTGTCCTCTCCGATTCTCAGTGAACTGCCTGCCTCCCTCGACCCATGGACCCGTGACTCCGTGTGGGTCCCCCTGGGACACAGGCTCTGCCTTCCGCCCCCACCCATAGAGGCCTCGAGCCCCTCTGGCTTCCAGCAGGGAAAAGTGGAGGAAGGGCCAGCTCTAGGCCCCAGCCAGGAATGGCCCTGCCCCTCCATGCTCACTGAAGGCTGCCTCCACCACCCCATGAGGTTAGAAAACAAAAAGCACTAAGGGGCGGATAGGCGGGGCCAAGTGACAGGCGGGGCAGCGAGGGTCAGGGCACTGCAGGGGGAAGCAGCGGTGTGTCTGAGTTCTGTGCTGAAACACTGGGTGACTCAGGCCCAATGAGCCCCAGGCCAAACAGATTAAGGATGGAGTCAGCAATGATGCGGGCTGTGCGCTTCTGGTACCCGCCTGAGGTCACCATAAGGATGGGAACCTGGCGGCCACGGACCATCCGGAACACCAGCTCATCCCGCTTCACAATGCCCTGTTGGGGGAAGAGGAGGGTGACTCAGGCAGGCCAGACCCCCATGGTGTCAGGAAGTCCTGCTACAGGGCCAGCCCTGCTCCAAACTGCTGTTGCTTCAGCCCATCTCCTCCCTGACATGAGGCCGACCACCTTTCCTGCTGCTGCTGAGTCCACAGAGCAGACCCTCCCACAGCCCCCAGAGTCAGGACGTACCACTGGGCTGATGGACAGCCCCCCAAGGCGGTCCCCCTCGAGGATGTCGGTGCCTGCATTGTACACCACCACGTCGGGCAGGTGCTCCTGGAGGGATTTCTCGATGTTCCTCTCCACCTTATCCAGGTATTCATCATCCTCTGTGCCCCACTCCAGCTCCACCTTCCGCCTGATGGCCTCTGGGAGGGAGACATGGATGGCCTCAATTTATAGAGAAGGGAAACTGAGGCTCAGGACAAGGCTGTGGACACCAGGCAAGACTGGAAACTGGTCTGTTGGATTCAGCACTGCTCGGTCTCATTCCACCCAAAACTAAGCTGAAAAGAGCACCAAGAGCTGCAAAAAGGGGGACTCAAAGGAGAGAAGGGGCATTGAAGCTGAGACACTGCCTTGGGGGTGTGGAGATCTGTGTAGGCAATGTAAGATTTCACTGCCTCCTCCGGGCCTTAGCTACACATGTGGACGCCCTGCCCTGCCCTTAAGCCCAGGCTCAGCACATGTGAGCTTCTGTTCAGAAACTGGTTCCTTGGGCCATACTAGCTGCTGACTTATCCACACCAGACTCACCACAACTGGTGCAAAAATGTTCCCTACCTGTGGAGGTGGCAGCCCTGTCTTCAAATCTCATCTGAGAGTCTTTGCCTTTTCATTGATGAGTTTAATGCATTTTCATTTTAACAGTTATATGTGAATTTCTTTCTTTCTTTTCTTTTTGAGATGGAGTTTCGCTCTTGTTGCCCAGGCTGGAGTGCAATGGCGCGATCTCGGCTCACCACAACCTCCGCCTCCCAGGTTCAAGCGATTCTCCTGTCTCAGCCTCCTGAGTAGCTGGAATTACAGGCATGCGCCACCATGCCTGGCTAATTTTGTATTTTTAGTAGAGATGGGGTTTCTCCATGTTGGTCAGGTTGGTCTCAAACTCCTGACCTCAGGTAATCTGCCCGTCTCGGCCTCCCAAAGTGCTGAGATTATAGGAATGAGCCACCACGCCTGGCCTATGTGAATTTATTTCTTATTTCATATTTTCAAATTTATCCTATTTTTCTTTTTTTTCCTTCATCCTTTCTGGTTTTTTTGCCAGGCAAATGCATGTTTATTGGACAGGGTTATGTGATCTTGGGTGGGTCGAGTGACTTCTCCAGGTCTTGGTTTCCTCATCTGTAAAATGGAAAGGATCACCTCATAGGGATGCTATGAACCACCGCAGTGGCTTCTGCAGGGCCAGCAGGCAGAAGACACTCAGGAGAGAGCCTCACCCACAAGGACACACTCAAGACGAGGGTAGGGGCAGCAGCTTACGCTTGGCAAAGCGGTCCCCGGGGTAGATGTGGCGGTTGTAGACATCCATGATGTACACACGCTTGTCGCCCATGAAGTCTCGCTCATGCCCATTGCCCTGTGGGGAGGTCACAGTAGCCGCTCTCAGGCAGGTGCCCTAGGCAAGGCTGGGGCTCCGCCACCCCCCCGCCCCACCTCAGGAAACTCATTTGCCAGGGCAGCACGGCCTGCTCTTGGGGGCAGCAGGTCTCATGGCTGTTAAGGAGCAGAGCTGGGATTCAACCTTAAAACCAGGCCCCGGCACCTTCTAGCAAGCCAGCCCTCTTAAGTTCCCCAGCAAGCCCAGCCCACCTTGAGCAAGCCCAGCCCTCTTAGGTTCCCTATCACAGGAAGAAATTCAGCTCTGCCACCCTCTCAAGTCTGTGGTGGGACTGGTTGGGATCAGGGATGTGAAAAGCAAACTATAAAGGACTGTCCACATGTGACCTGGCTTAGGAGTTCAGGGTCACAAGAACCCAAGGCAGCTCCCCAACTAGCACAAAGCCACAGCAGTAGCAGTGTGGGGGGTGCCTTCCGGAGCCCACCGGGTACCCTTCCTGTCTGACCAGAGGCACTGGCCTCATTAGCGGTCCTGAGGAGGGGGTAACCCTCTGCTTTGATGCTTTACTCCCTAGGCGCCGAGTTCTTAAATGGCGACCCCAGGTGCCTGAGCCAAGCCATGAGTGTGGGCATCCACCTGAGGGGCAGGTCGCCAGTGCTCAGCAGCTCTGGGCAGAGGGCAGTGCCCCAAATTATTCATAAGCAATGGGGACCCACAGCAGAGCTCTGCACACGAGAGCAGTCCCATTAGAGTGGGCTTCAGGAAGAGCCTCATGCTCATGTGGGGGCAGTTAGGAGGAGGGAGGGAGGACCCTCGGGAGCAATGGGGAGGACCTACTGTCCTAGACAGAGCGACAAAGACAGACCCTGCATTTGTAGCCCACGAGACAGAAGACAGAAGCCGTGAGAGCTGTGGGGACATGAGGAAGAGACTCTCCTGGCCCAGGGAGATTCTGGAACTGGGGGTGGCAGGTCCCCCAAGAGTCCAGCCCCTGCAGAGCACTCACCTGATGGGCATCGAGATCAATGATGGTAGCCCTGGAGATGCCCTCCACACGCTCAAACAGAAACTGCCAGGGAGGAGAGGGTAGATGTGAGGACCTGGGGAGGCCAGAGGACCCAGCCCTACAGCAACTCCCTGGCGAGGGGCAGGGCGGGGGGCCTAATGCTTGTGGGTATCAGGCCACCCAGCAAAGATGTCACTTGCCAGGGAGAGCTGTGCAGCACCAGCTGTGGGGCTCCATGTGTGCATGCAGGAGGTGGTCAGGGAAGGCTCCCTGGAGGAGGGAGCATGTCCTGTACCCTGAAGGGTCATAGGTCAGGAGGTAAATGGGTCACTCAGGCCCTGCATTTTCCCAGATTCCCTAGGAAATGTGTAGGGGTTAAAGGAGAGAATCCCCACAGCCCTGGGACTTCATTCCCCAACCTCTGCCTCATCCTACAAGGCCAAGTCCTAAATGCCCCCTCTTCCAGGAAGCCTCCATTCCCTCCTCCCCAGGAAGGTCTCCTGTGCTTCCCCCTTCTTCTAATGGCCTGCCTCCCCCATCAGTCTATGTGCCCCGTCAAAGCAGAGACACATAGGAATAGGTCAGCCTGTTTCTGATGCCCAGCACGAGGCCAGGCACAGAGTGGCAGGGGAGTTGTGGGGCCCCACAGATCAGAGACCAGCACCAGTTCTGCCCCTGCTAGCTGCATGTCCTCACCTCTGTGGGCCCCGTCTGTCTGCAAGGATTCAGGGAGTAAGTCCTGGAGCACAGCGCGGATTGGAGTATGCAGAAGTGCCAGCTGCTATCAGCACCAGCATTCTTTCTACTCCCTACTCCCTTTGCCAGCCATGCCCTTCTTCCTACAACTTAATATGTGGCTATACAGCAGATCCTGGCCCTGTCTAGTCCCCTGGCTCTGTGGGAGGCTGGAATAACTCCCTTCCACCACAGGCAACCCTTCTAAGCAACATGGAAGAAGAGCAAGTGTCAGATCTGGATTCGGTTCCAGCCTGGCTGAGCAATCCAGACAAGCCCCCTCCCTGCTCCAGCATAGGCCCCTTGTCTATAATTCAGGGTGAGCACAGTTCATTTGGAGCTGTGGGGAGGATTCCAGGAGGGCTCTTGGAGGCGAGACCCCACATGCTCATAGACACACCTTGATGGCGAGTGTGATGTCCGCATAGGCACAGAAGCCCCCGCCACGGTCGCTGGAGCAGTGGTGGAAGCCACCCCCTGCAGAAGGGCAGAGAGCGGTGCTGCTCAGGGCCAGGCTCCCAGGCTCAGTCCAGGAGCTCCTCCAGCCCTTCACCTCCCCCAGCATCCTCCCTGCTCAGCTCTCAGGGACCGGCACCTCGGACTCTGGGTGGGCAAACTGAGCTGAGTGCCAGGGCATGTCACCATCCCCAGGCCAGAAGGCAGCCACGTCTTCAGGGTGTCCCCAGCAAGTCCCCAGTGCCACTCACACCCCCAAGCAACAGAGAGCTCATCATTCCTGAGGCAGAAAGCTGCTTCTTGTCCCCACCAAGCTGGGCCTGCCTCCATGTGGCTCCCCAAACCAGGAAGGAGTGGTGGCATGGGGGCCACGCGGATTCTGCCAGTGGCCAAAGCAGATGGTCAGAAAGGGCACCCTCTGCTGGTCATGACTGCCTACAACCACAAGGAGGGCCCTAGAGCCCGGGATCCATTACCCCTCAACCCTGAGACACAGCCTCAGAGTCCCAGGACCCACAGAGACCCCTTCCCCTGCAGTCCTTGGGATAGCCTGAATTGCAGGGGCCCTCTGAAGGTGAGCCCAACAACTGCTCCATCAGACAGTGTGCAGCTGGCCCCATGGATACCAGGAACTTGCCTCTCCCACCCCCCAGGAGGCTATTGTTGGCTCATAATGATGAGACGACAGCCACAGTGAACACCTGACTGAGCACTGAGCTTGCTGAAGATTCCCTCCAGCCCTACAAGGGGCATTAGTATCACCATCCCCGTTTTACAGATGAGGAGACTGAGCCACAGAGGAGGTCAGCAACTTGCCCAGGGTCACACAGCCAGGTAATGGCAGAACCAGGATCAAACCTAGGGTGGATCGGGATCCAGGCTCTTAACCTCTACCAGGCAGTAACACCTGCCATGGGGAGGGCCATCCGGGCCCTCCTGGGAACCCTGCTGTAGACATGCAGGGCACAAATCACTCCCATATCTGACATGGGATCCTTGTCTAAGGAGGTTCCCGGCTGGCTCCCCAGCCCCACCTTTGCACACTTTCAGTGGCAGGGAGCTTCCTCCCTTCCAGAGAGCCTGTGCCATCCCTGGGCAGCTCAGCATGGTCTGAAGGCTGTCTTGTGTCTTCCCTGAAGGACTCCACCTGTGTCCTGGGGCCCAGGACAGCCCACAGAGGCTTGGTCATGTTGGGTTGAGTACAGCAGAGTACCATAACATCACCACTATGCCAGACCTAATGCTAACCAAGCCCCTAGAGAGTGGGGCTCCCCCTAACTGTGCAGTGGCCCAGGGTGGCCTCTCCCTTGCAGAGTTCACAGCCAAAGGCTGAGGAACCCTGCTTTAGGGCTCTACACAAGCCAGTAGGCATCTCTCCATGTCCATTTCCTCATCAATGAGACAAGCCTGACAATTATGCCCAGCTCAAATAAGAGTCTGGGTGAAGGCCAGGCATGGTGGCTCATGCCTGTAATCTCAGCACTTTGGAAGGTCAAGGCAGGCGTATCACCCAAGGTCAAGAGTTCAAGACCCAGCCTGACCAACATGGAGAAATCCCATCTCTACTAAAAATACAAAATTAGCCGGGCATGGTGGTGCATGCCTGTAATCTCAGCTACTCAGGAGGCTGAGGCAGAAGAATTGCTTGAACCTGGGAGGCGGAGGTTGCGGTGAGCTGAGATCGTGCCATTGCTCTCCAATGTGGACAACAAGAGCGAAATTCCATCTCAAAAAAAAGAGTCTGGTGAAAAGGAGCTTTCCAAATGTCAAGTGCTGTGCCTACAGGAGGGACGATGACAGGGACAAGGGAGACTCGCATGCAGCCCTCCCATGAGCCAATCTTGTGGGAGAGTCAAGGGGGCTAGGGAGCATGGGCCCTCCAGACCCTTGAGAAGGTGGTGGTATTGACCCTGGGTGTGCTCACCCAACCCAACATGACCAAGCCTCTGTGGGCTGTCTTGGGCCCCAGGACACAGGTGGAGTCCTTCAGGGAAGACACAAGGCAGGCTTCAGACCATGCTGAGCTGCCCAGGGATGGCACAGGCTCTCTGGAAGGGAGGAAGCTCCCTGCCACTGGAAGTGTGCAAACGCAGGGCTGGGGAGCCACCCGGGGACCTCTTTAGACAAGGATCCCACGTCAGATGGAGGCACTGGTCAGTCTCTCCCAGGTACTAGGAGGCTACATATCAACCTCCAGGCCACTTGACTAGGGAACACCAGAGCTTCTGAATTCACAGCTGCCACCTCCAGGATCCTCCTGCCCTCCTCCAGCCCCCTTTCAGGCCAGTTCCACCAATGGCTGGACATTTCTGAGGACATTCCCAGCACTCACCCACGTTGATGGCCCAGCCTCGCTCCACGGCCAGCTTCCCCGCCTTTGGAGACAAGCAGAGGGTGAGTGGGCACAGGCAGTGCATCTTCCACTCATTCATTCACTGATTCATGCACTCATTCCATAAACACTGCTTCTAGCCAGCCCCGGGGGAAGGATGAGCTGAGCTACAAGGTAGGGGTATAGAAGGAACTCCCTACCCCAAGCAACAGTCCAGGAAGTAAGTGCCAGGTTGGCTGGCATATGAGATGTACAGTGCATAAGCACCTTTGCAATTGTGCAAGGAAACTGGAAAACATAAAAGTACTTATCATCCATCACATATGAGCTGACAATAATTTTGACATGGCTTTCAAAGGGAAAACAGGCAAAGTTTTGCTCATAGAAATATAGTAGGCTGGGCCAGGCACAGTGGCTCACGGCTGTAATCCCAGCACTTTGGCAGGCCGAGGCAGGTGAATCACTTGAGGTCAGGAGTTCAAGACCAGCCTGGCCAACATGGTGAAACCCTGTCTCTACTAAAAATACAAAAATTAGCCAGGCAGGTTGGTGTGTGCCTGTAATCCCAGCTACTTGGGAGGCTGAAGCAGGAGAATTACTTGAACCCAGGAGGCAGAGGTTGCAGTGAGCCAAGATCACACCACTGCATTCCAGCCTGGGGGACAGAGCAGGACTCTGTCTCAAAAAAACAAGCAAAAAAAGAAATATAGTAGACTGAATACTGAAATCTTCTAGGAAATCATAGTTTTGGGGATGGACAGTAATATTCTACTAAGCTAAAAAAAAGTACAAATTTACAAAGATAACAGAACTGTAGGGAATCAGTAGGTAGTGATCCAGGGCTGGGTTAGATCCTCATACATTTGCATGTGAAACATTCCTCTATCTGCAAATAACTAGGCAGTCTGTGGCACATTTTTTTAAAAAACCACACACACAATGTAAAACCTAATTTTGCTGCAGGGATTTTTTGTTGCCACACCCACGGTGGGGGAGAGGTGGAGCCTTATTCATCACTGAAGCCATGGAGGATCAGTTCTCCATCTTAATTTTGGGTGCATTAGGGCTGGGCGTGGTGGCTCAAAGCCTGTAATCCCAGTACTTTGGGAGGCCAAGGCGAGTGGATCATTTGAGGTCAGGAGTTCGAGACCAGCCTGGCCAACATGGTGAAACCCTATCTCTACTAAAAATACAAAAATTAGCTGGGCATGGTGGTGCACACCTGTAGTCCCAGCTACGCAGGAGCCTGAGGCAAGAGAATCGCTTGAACCTAGGAGGCAGGGGTTGCAGTGATCCGAGATCATGCCACTGCACTCCAGCCTGGGCAACAGAGCGAGATTCTACTCAAAAAAAAAAAAAATATTGGCGGGGGGAGGGGGGTGTGCATTAGAGCCATAGTGCTAAGAGTATCCGCTTTGGTGGGTGGAGAGATATACTTTATACTAGCAATTACGGTAACCAATAGGAGGTCATAGGAGAAGGAACGATGAGAATTCTAATGTCCCAAGATGTGGAAAAAAGGCTTTTGGAGAAAGGGTCATTGTTGCCGAGCCTTGAGGAATATTTAGGATTCTGTTCAACTACTAAGTGGGAGGAAGGCATTCCAGGGCAAAGGAAGTGAGAAGGACCATGCGCTATGGGAGCCCCCAGCCCGGCCATGCCCCCCCACCCCACCTACCATTATGGTTCCTCCTGTCTGGGTCCGAAGGGGCCTCAGCACCTTCCTCTGCACAAGGAAGTTGGGGAGGAAGATAACAGGGGGGATTTCTGTGATGGTAGCAACAGCAAAGGACCACTGCGGAAAAAGACAGGGGCTGTTGGCCTCCGCTGTCCCACCCCGAGGCAACCCGTGAGAAATCAGATCCCCAGGAAATGCCTTCAGGACAGTTTCCAGGTGCCCTTGGATGAACTCCCTGGTCAAGCACACTTCCTTTGGTAGAAATGAGAGCCAGAGCCACAACCCTACCAGGCTCCTGACAAGCTCTGGGCTCAGTAAAGAACAGTTTGCACAATGCGTTTCTTAAAGCTAGTCAGCCAGGGTTCCTCAGTGTTCTGAGGCCCTTGGCTGCCCTCTTGTGCCCAGAACAGGAGCTGCAGAGGGCTCCAAGTCAGTTGCGCAGGCTGCTGCTTTGGGATAACAAATTAGTCTAGACCATCCACTGTACAGAAGGGGACACTGAGGCCCCAGTGAGAATCTTCCCAAGGCCACACAATGAGTCACTGACAGAGCTGGGATGGGAGCCCTGGCCTCTTGCTCCCTCGCACTGCATTGCCTCTTCGTCCATTGGGAGTCAGACCTTCCTGGCAAAAGGGATGCATTACCCTCATCTCCAGCTGCTGGGGCTGGGGGGTCTAGGGTACCTGAAAGGTATCAGCACTAAGATCAGGTCAGAATGTGCCCTGTGACCTCCAAGTCCACCAGGTAAACATCCCTGGCACTGGCTGTCCACTTGCACCCAAACCCCAAGCCATCTCCTGGCTGAAAATGCATCCCTGCTCCCCACCCACGCGAGGCAGAGACACTTTGTAAATATTTACTAAGTGTCTGCTAGGTGCTCCAGGTGGGCACTGGTGGGCCCATTCTCATGCCAGGACACTTGCAGGCACTTATTTGCAGTGTGATGAGTGTGGTGATGAGGAGGAGAACTGGGTGGGGGTTATTAGAGAGGCTTTCTGGAGGCAGTGGCATCTGTGGGAGGTGAAGAGCGAATAGGAGTTATCCAGGTGCAGAGGTCAAGGGAAAACGGTAACTGGGCAGAGAAGTGAGTCCATGATCCAGAGAAGGTGGGTGCAGCTGGAACAGGGCAGGCTGAGCTTATCACACAGGGCCTGGTCTGCTAGCACAGGCTCACACATTGTTGTCAGAGTAGTAGGGAGCCATAGATGGTGCTGTCTCAAGCTGCTCTAGCTGCAGCAAGGAGAACCAATTAGGGGAACAAGGATAGAGAAGCAGCAGCTCCAGGGAGGAAGTGTGAGATAAGAAGGGTCTGGGGTGGTAAGAGGGGCAGGTATTAGCCGGCAGCATGTGGGGACAAGGGGTGGAGGGCTCAGGTGTCGAGTCTGGGGCCAGTGAGAGTAATGGCACTCAGAGGTGAACCTGAAGCAGGGTACAGAGATGGCACTAGGTTCTGCTCTCCATGGGCCAAGTCAGCCCCTGGGGCAGCCAGGTGAGACAGCTGAGGTTTAAGTGAGGCTGGAGCTCAGAACAGGGGTGGGAGAGTGGGAGGTGAAGGGCTGGATTGGGACTGCAGGATTCCCACGCTGAAGGGCAAGGCCCAGACAGAGAACCCCTGGGGACAATCAAGGGCTTCCCTGGGACAGGGTGAGGCTTGGAAAGACCTGAGGTGCAGTGCTCAGGAGGCCAGGTGGAGAGAGGGTGACTGGAAGGAGCAGGTGGAGGGAGGCACCAAAGCTGCAGAGACAGTCCATGAGAGGAAAGTGGGAAGTGTGGCCATTCCGTTCACCAACCAGGAGGAGGAGTTTTAGGATGAGAGAAATATGAGCATGTTCAATGATGGAGAGCAGGCAGCAGGGAAGGAGAGGGTGGCTAGGGATGGGGTGTGATGGCAGAGTGGGGACAAACCTCAGAGGGCCAGGAGGTGCTGTAGCCAGGGCGCTTGGGGCCGGACAAGAGGCAGGACACACCCTAGGTCAGGCCCCAGCGGGGGCCTCATGGTTTAGGCCCTGGCCACCAGGGGAGACCTGCTGTCATGGTCCTAGGGACGCCAGGCACCAGGCTGCTGGGGAATGCCCATGGCCACTGGCCTAGGCCGGTAAGGGCAGCTGAAGGCAGGGGAAGCTGGCATCACTCCCTTACTCTGGTAGAGAAGCCAGTGAGCAGGGTCCCACTCGTGGTCAGGAAGGAGAGGTGCCCATGGGGCACCACTTCCACAAGCCCAGGCCCTCTGGCTGTAACATGGACGTATCGCAGGGCCTGGGAAGGGGTGAGAGTGTAAGCTGGGACCAGCACAGCTGGACAGTTGCAGGACACACCCATGAGTGTGTGTATGTATGTCCATGTGTGTTGTGTATACGTGTGTGCACAGGTATGTCTGTGTGTGTGTGTGCCTGCATGTGTGATGAGGGACAGACCCAGAGAAGGAAGGTCCCTGCCTGAGGTCATCAGCTCCTCTTGTTCACCACAATCATCCCACTGCCCAGCACGGGTCCCACATGTGGCCGACATGGAATCACGGTTTTCCATGAATGAATGAGCAAACAAATGAGCTGCTGAAGGAGCACATGGAGTCACAGCCTCCCTCCCTCCCTGGGAAGCCAGCAGGGGACAGAGACTGGAAGACAATGCAGCCGAGAGCCCAGCATGGACACCAACCACGAGAAAGGCATTCTCTCATGTGCTCCACAGCCACGGGTCTCACACGGCACTCCTCGAGAAGGCTTCCACTGGCAAGTCTTTTGGGAAGCACCAGCTTATGCCACCTGCCTCCTGGAGATTCGCAGCGCACCCTAGCAAGCTAAAGGCTCTGAGAAGTTCTGCGGCAAATAATCCATTCTAACTTTGCTCCCCCAAGATGTCAGGAAGTCTGCCTGCCCTCTTTGCTTTTTAAGTCACACACACTAACCTTCTGCAAAACTGCAGTGGTATGGGACACACTTGAGAACCTCAAAGAGGTTCCTTAGTATCCTCCACAGACTGGGCCTGACCTGGTCCAGGGGCCAGGTGCAGCCACCCAGGAGCATGCGTGGGACTTGGCCAGCGGGACCAGCCCCCACAGGAGAAAGTATTTGTGTTTGCTGTGCCAACATTCCTGGGAGATGAGCCCCTCGGCAGAGCAGCAGGCTTCGGGCAGTGAAGAGGAGGCTGGCACTTGGGCCTTCTCCTGGTGCAGCAGTGGTTTCTGCACAAGGCAGTGATGTGGTTACCAACACCCTAGACCAGCACCATCCAATCCACTGGCTGCCAACCACAGGTGGCTACTTACGAATGATTGTAAATTCATCAAAATTTTTAAAATTCAAGTTTTGTTCCTCAGTTACACTCTCCATATTTCAAGAGCCATGTGCGGCCAGTGGCGACTGGACTGCACAGAGCAGGCCTGAGCATTTCCATCATTGCAGAAGGTTCCACAGGGCAGCATCGCTCTAGGAAAAACCACCCATCAGTGGCCAAGGTGAGAAATAAACAGAGCGGATGGGGTGGATTAGTGGCGGGGCCCTGGGTGAGAAGAGGAGAGGGAAGAGAGCCTGGG
Source organism: Rhinopithecus roxellana (assembly GCF_007565055.1). Lineage (NCBI taxonomy): Eukaryota > Metazoa > Chordata > Mammalia > Primates > Cercopithecidae > Rhinopithecus > Rhinopithecus roxellana. The sequence continues at coordinate 52,442,472 of NC_044549.1, forward strand.
CTAGAGCAGGCTCTGTATGGTCAGAGGAGGTGGCAGGTAGGAGGAGCTCAGGGCACCACCAGGTGACATCTGGAGATTCACTTTCTGACCAACACTTCTAGGAATAGCCCTGGAGGGAGCTGGGGATGGGGTGGGTGGGGGGTGCAGCACTGCTGATAGATACCTTATCTGGGACGTGCAGCAGGCTGCAGTGGGACTGCCCAGATCTGCCAGCAGGTCAGGATCCCTGATAGTCTCGTCCTGGGCAAGGGCACTGTGGGTGAGGCTAGGACTGGTGTGGACAGGCTCAGAAGTTCCCCAGAGTCAAACCGGCCCAAGTCTGGGTTCTGCCACTGGGTATGTGAATTTAGACTTCACTTCTCTGTGCCTCTGTCTCATCTATAAAGCAAAGCTTTGGATGAGGACTTAGAGGTGGAAACCAGTCAGAGAGGCCTGTCCTCGCCATTTAATCTAAATTGCCCCCACCCAGCCAGGTTTGGTGGCTTACGCCTATAATCCCAGCACTTTGGGAGGCTGAGGCAGGTGGATCACTTGAGGTCCAGAGTTCATGACCAGCCTGGCCAACATGGTGAAATCTGGTCTCCATTAAAAACACAAAAATTAGCCGGGCATGGTGTTGGCTGCCTGTAATCCCAACTACTCAGGAGGCTCAGGCAGGAGAATCGCTTGAACTGGGGGGCGGAGGTTGCAGTGAGACGAGATCGCGGCACTGCACTCCAGCCTGGGTGACAGAGTGAAACTCTGTCTCAGTAACATAACATAACGTAACATACCCAACCCAGGGCCCCCTGGAGCCCACACCTTGGCTTTGTCTTCCCAGATAGCACTTTTCTCCGAGGCTACAGACTGTCCTGATTAGTATCTATCTCCCTCAAAAGGATGCCAGCTCCAGGAGGACAGCACGTGTCTGCTTACTGCTGTGCAGACAGTGCTGAGGCTACGCCTGGCACACAGTAGGTGCTGGCCATGCATGCCATTGATTCCCTTTTCTGGCTGGTGCACCAGAGCCCCTCTCCTGACGGAGGCCACCTCACCTGCACCATCCCGGGAAAGCCATGACTGACAGGGGCCTATAAGAGCCAGGCCACATGCTTCTGGGCAGGGCAACCCTGTGGTGACATTCACACCCCAGAGCTCTCCGTGGAATCAAGCTGAGGCCACACCTCCAAACCCACATCTGTACCTAGCTGCTCACTCTGCCCGCTCCACACTGCCTGTACCTCTTGCAGGTTTCACCTGAAATCACCTGCACCATCTCAGACTCTGCTTCCAGGGGTGTGGTTCTCAGACCAGCAGCATCATAGCACTTGAGAATGTGTTAGAAATGCAGATTCCCAGTCTCTACCCAAGACAACCTGGATCAGAAACTCTGGGAGGGGCCCAGCCGTCTTCTGCAACAAGCCCTCCAGGTGTTTCAGATACTTGCTTGGGTTTGAGAGCCACCATTCTAGGGGATCCGACCTAAGGCAGCGCTGGGTGAATGAGCACACTACGTGAGCATGGGAGGTCTGCCCCAGACTGATGCCACCACCCGCCAAAGGGCATGGCCTGCATGTGGCCAGCTGTCAGGGCCCCCATAACACATCAGCCTCTGAGGGACCCCACAGAGAGCAGGACATGACTGGGCTGGCCACACCTCTGGTACCTACTGCCCCATCTACTCAGCTCCACAGGCCTCCACCTTCCAGACACGTGGTTTCCTCAGGCGGACCCCCTACCCTCAGAGGTACAAACCAAGAACTGCTCTCAGAGAAGAGCTAGGCTGCAACCCTTCTAGGGCCCCCACTGTTTGCTTTAGGTGGGTCCTTTCTACCAGTAGAAGGGGAGCAAAAGCAGAGAAGGGGAAAACACGATCTCTCAGTTAATGCACAAAAAGCCTTTGACAAAATTCAACAGCCTTTTGTGATAAAATCACTCAACAAACTAGGAACAGAAGGGAACTCCCTCAACATGATAAAAGGCATTAAAAAATGTAACCCCGCAGCTGACATTATATTAAACCGTAAAAGATTGAAAGATCAGGAATAAGACAAGGATGCCTGTTCCACTACTGCTATTTAACACAGCACTGGAAGTTCTGATCAGAGGAATTAGGCAAGAAAAAGTAATAAAAGTCATCCAGATTGGAAAGGAAGCTACCTCTCTTCACAGACAGCATGATGTTACATATAGAAGACCCTAAAGAATACACACACACACACACACACACACACACACACACACACATACAACTATTAAAGCTAAGAAACAGGCCAGGCACAGTGGCTCATGCCTGTAATACCAGCACTTTGGGAGGCTGAGGTGGGCGGATCACGAGGTCAAGAGATCAAGGCCATCCTGGCCAACATGGTGAAACCCCATCTCTACTAAAAGTACAAAAATTAGCTGGGCGTGGTGGCGTGCACCTGCAGTCCCAGCTACTCGGGAGGCTGAGGCAGGAGAATCGCTTGAACTGGGAAGGTGGAGGTTGCAGTGAGCCGAGATCATGCCACTGCACTCCAGCCTGGTGACAGAGTGAGACTCCACCTAAAAAAAAAAAAGCTAAGAAACAAATTCAGCAAAGTTGCAGGATACAAGATCAACACACAAAAATCAGTTGTATATCCTAGCAATGAACAATCTTAAAAAGAAATGGAAACAATTTCATTTATAATAACATCAAAAAGAATAAAATGCATGGGAATAGATTTAACCAAGAGGTGCAAGATTTGTCCACTGAAAGCTACAAAACATTGCTGAAAAAAATTAAAGACATACATAAATGGAAAGACATCCCATGTTCACGGATTGAAAGACTGATTACTGTTAAGATGGCAAAACTCCCCAAAGCAATTTACTCAATGCAATTCCTGTCAAAACCCCAATGGCCTTTTTTGCAAAAAAATGGAAGTTGATGCTATAATTCACATGGAATCTCAAGGGACCTCAAATAGCCAAAACCATCTTGAAAAAGAATAAAGTTGGCCAGGCACAGTGGCTCATGCCTGTAATCCCAGCACTTTGGGAGGCAGAGGCAGAGGCGGACAGATCACGAGGTTAGGAGTTCGAGACCAGCCTGACCAACATAGTGAAACCTCATCTCTACAAAAATAGAAAAATTAGCTGGGCGTGGTGCCGGGTGCCTGTAATCCCACTACTCAGGAGGCTGAGGCAGGAAAATCACTTGAAACCAGAAGGTGGATGTTGCAGTGAGCCGAGATCGCACCATTGCACTCCAGCATAGGTGACAAAGTGAGACTCCATCTCAAAAATAAAAAAGAAAGAAAGAAAGAAAGAAGGAAGGAAGGAAGGAAGGAAGGAAGGAAGGAAGGAAGGAAGGAAGGAAGCCTCACAATTACAAATTTCAAAATTTGCTCCAAAGCCACAATAACCACAGCCACAGTAAGAATACCAAAATAGTGTGGTATTGAACAGACATACAGATCAAATGAATAGAATTGGCTGGGCACAGTGGCTCACACATGCCTATAATCCCAGTACTGTGAGAGGCTGAGGTGAGCAGATCACTTGAGGTCAGGAATTCAGGACCAACATGGTGAAACTCCGTCTCTACCAAGAAACACAAAATTAGCCAGGCGTGGTGGCACACGCCTGTAGTCCCAGCTACCTGGGAGGCTGAGATGGGAGAATCGCTTGAACCCAGGAGATGGAGGTTGCAGTGAGCCGAGATGGAGCCACTGCACTCCAGCCTGGGCTGTCGAAAGAGTGCAACCCTTTCTTAAACAAACAAACCAAAAAAATGAATAGAATTGAGAGTCGTCCAGAAATAAATCCATACATCTATGGCCGGTTGATTTTCTACAAAGGTACCAAGACCATTCATTGGGGGAAAAGCAGCCTAACAAATGGTGCTGGGAGAACTAGATATCTGAGTATAAAACAATGAAGTTGGACTCGCCTCACACATATACAAAAATTAACTTAAAATTTATCAAGGCCTAAATATAAGTGAAAACTATAAAACTCTTAGAAGAAAACACATGGGGTAAACCTTCATGACCTTGGGTTTGGCAATGGATTCCTAAATATGACACCAAAAGAAAAGGAATAAAAGAAAAAAAAGATAAATTGGACTTCGGCAAAATTAAAATTTTTTGTGCATCAAAGGACATTATCAAAAAGACAACCCACAGAATGGGAGGAGTTTTTTTTTTTTTTTTTTTTTTTTTTTTTGAGACGGAGTCTGGCTCTGTCCCCTGGGCTGGAGTGCAGTGGCCGGATCTCAGCTCACTGCAAGCTCCGCCTCCCGGGTTCCCGCCATTCTCCTGCCTCAGCCTCCCGAGTAGCTGGGACTATAGGCGCCCGCCACCTCGCCCGGCTAGTTTTTGTATTTTTTAGTAGAGACGAGGTTTCACCGTGTTAGCCAGGATGGTCTCGATCTCCTGACCTCGTGATCCGCCCGTCTCGGCCTCCCAAAGTGCTGGGATTACAGGCTTGAGCCACCGCGCCTGGCCCAAGAGTTATTTATAAATTAAATAATATCCAGAATATATAAAGAAGCCTACAACTCAACGAAAAGACAAGCCAATTTTAAAAATGGGCAAAGGACTTGAATAAACATTTCTCCAAATGAGATATACAAATAGCCAAGCAGCACATGAAAAGATCCTCAGTGTTAATTAGCCATTAGGGAAATACAAATTAAAACCATGAGATACCACTACACATCCAGTAAGATGGCCACACTGGGGAAAAAAAACAAAACAGAACAAACAAACAAAAAAAAACACCAGAAAATAACAAGCATTGAAAAGGATGTAGAGAGACTGGGACCCTGGCACATTACTGGTGGAAATGGTGCAGCCCCTGTGGAGATCACCTTGGCGGTTCTTCAGAAAATTAAACAGAATTACCATGTGACCCAGTAATTCTACTCCTAGGTGTATACCCCAAATAACTGAAAACAGGTATTCTAATAAATACTCGTATGCACATGTCCACAGCAACACTACTCACAATAGCCAAAAGGCCTATAAACTAATGAAGGGATAAACAAAATGTAGTGTTTTACAATGGAGTATCATTCAGCTGTGAAAGGAATGAAGTACTGATACATGCTACAACACAACACAGATGAACCTTGAAAATGCTGTGCTTAGTGAGATAAGCCAGACACAAAAGGTCACATACTGTATGATTCCATTTATATGAAATATCCAGGATAGGCAAATCCATAGAGAGAATGCAGGTGAGTGATCACCAAGGGGACTTGGGGGAATAAATGGGGAGCAACTGTTTAAAGGACACAGCATTTCCTTTTGGAGTGATGAAAATGTTTGGGACTAGAGATGATGGTTGCACCACTTTGTGAATGGTCTAAACACCACTGAACTGTACACTTTAAAGTGGTTAACGGCTAATTTTATTATGTAAATTTTACCACAATTTAAAAAAACATTTTTTTTTTTTTTTTTAAAGGAGAGAGGAGCCCCTCTCAGGGAAGAAGAAGAGAAAGAGAGTTGGAGACCAAGAGGAGCTCATTCCCCTAGAGACTCCAGGGTCCCTCCAGGTGCTCCATGGAGCTATGGTCTGTGTTGCCTCTTCACACTGTACTGGAACTCATGGGAGATAGTTCTGCCCTGGGATCTTTGCACTTGCTGTTCCTTCTGCTTGGAATGCCCTTCCCCAGATGACCACATCACCCACTACCTCACTCCCTTCCCGTCTGATTGCATGTCACCTGTGATCACGGTAGTAAGCCCTTTCCTGACACTGGTTTAAAACTGCCACCCTCTCACCAGCTCTCCCCACCCTCTTTCCTGCTGTCCCTTCCTTTCTTCACGACACTCAGCACCATCTAACATATTATCTCATTACTTAATTATTACATTTATTATCTGACTCTCTCACCTAAATGCCAGCTCCACCAGGAAAGGGATCTTGTCTGTTGCTCCATCCCATCCCCGCAGCACCTAGATCACAGAGGGGTACCCTCTGAGCACTTGCTGGATCCACGTGTCCTGAGCACCGTCCAGTGCAGAGTGCACAGGGGCAAGATGTCAGATGCTGCCCAGCACTAACCCATACTCCATGGCAAATGGTCACCCAAGAATCAACCAAAGGCAAGAGCCCAGTGCTGGGGTGCTGGGGAGCTCAACTGCCACCCTCAGAGGGGCCAACCCTGGACCTTGCACACAGTAGGAGCTTGATAAACATGGGTTTCCCTGAATTGACATCTTGCAAACATCAAGCTCCTGCTTCTCCTTCAGTGCCCTGTTTATTAAGTATCAAAGGCCACACCAGCACAGTCAGGCATGAGCCCTAGGCAGGGGATGGGGGCAGAATAGGATGAGGCAGGGGAGAGGGTGGATGTTACACAGTACCCACAGAATGACCAGGGAAAAGCAGCCTGAGAAACCTGCAGGACTCTCCAGGGTACTCTCTGGATGCCCACAGCAGAGGAAGGAGAAAAGAAACATTGCAGACATCTGCGGGGAGGTGGGAGATGTTCCTGAGCTGCAGCCCTAGCTGCCAGATGATGTCTGAAATGGGCTTGGGTCCCACCTGGGCAGCAAGGGCATGTCACACCATATCACCCTCCTGCTAAAAACCCTCTTGTGACTGTCCAAGGTCCCTGGAACAAAATGTACACTCCTCCCACAGCCTGCAAGACTTATGTAGCCTGGGGCTCTGGCCTCCCTGACTGTGCCATGTACGAGTACAATGTTTTATTCCCTTCCATCCAGCCTCCTAAGCATTCTTCTCCCCTTTGGGAGATCAAGTCCCCTCCACCCTCCAGGCCTGGGATTCTGAAACATTCTTCCTTCAAAGCTATACACGAGGGCCAGGAGTGGTGGCTTACACCTGTAATCCCAGCACTCGGTGAGGCCGAGGCAGATGGATTGCTTGAGGTCAGGAGTTCAAGACCAGCCTGGCCAACATGGTAAAACTCCATCTCTACTAAAAATGCAAAAATTAGCTATGTGTGGTGGCAGGTGCCTGTAATCCTAGCTACTTGGGAGGCTGAGGTAGGAGAATCACTTGAAGCAGGAGGCAGAGGTTGCTGTGAGCCAAGATCGCACCACTGTACTCCAGCCTGGGCGACAAAGTGAGATTCAGTCTCAAAAAAAAAAAAAAAAAAAAAAAAACCTCTACATGAGTATCACCTGCTCCTTTGTTTTAGTTTCAACTCAAACATTACCTCCTCTGGGAGACCCTCCCTGACCACCCAATTACCCTCTATTTTTCACTTTCTTCATAGCCCTTGGTGCTCTCTGAAATGCTCTTGGGTGGTTGCTTCCTTAATTTTCATCTTCCACAACTCAAATGCAAATCCATGGGGACAGGGAGCCTTGCTGTCTCATACTCTCTGTACTCAGCACACAGTTGGCATTCAATACAGATGTGTTGAATGACTACTTCTTCATCTTTTTTTTTTTTTTTTTTTTTTTTTGAGATGGAGTTTTGCTCTTGTTGCCCAAGCTGGAGTGCAGTGGTGCAATCTCGGCTCACTGTCTCCCAGGTTCAAGCGATTCTCCTGCCTCGGCCTCCCGAGCAGCTGGGATTACAGGCATGTGCTACCATGCCTGGCTAATTCTGTATTTTTAGTAGAGACAGGGTTTCTCCATGTTGGTCAGACTGATCTTGAACTCCCGACCTCAGGTGGATCTGCCCACCTCGGCCTCCCAAAGTGCTGGGATTATAGGCGTGAGTCACCGCACCTGGCCCCTACTTCTTCATCTTAATAGGTGCTGTAGAAACCATTATGTTTCTCCTTTTGTTCTGGCTGCCAGGGAGCTCCAAGCCAAATATGCAGCTGGATCACCATCTTGGTTAACTTTTTCAGTGGACATATCTGAATTCTCCTCCTACCCTCGACCTCAGTTTTCTACTGGGACTCTACCTGTTAATACTTTTATTGTTTTATTTTAAGAGACAGTCTCACTCTGTCATACCAGCTGGAGTGCAGTGGTGTAATCATAGCTCACTATAGCTTCAAACTCCTGGGCTCAAGGTCTCCTGCCTCAGGCTCCCAAGTAGCTAGGACTACAAGTGCATGCCACTACACCCAGCTATTTTGTATTATTATATATCACATAGTAAGCTGCTTTCGGGATTTTGGGGGACCAAGGCCAGGCATGCAGCCTGCCCTACACAGTTCCCCTGAAGGCCCCTCAAATGGGTGGGGCCCTGGAGCCTAGGCCCCCACCCCCAGCCTGATTCACTCATACCCTGGCCCCATTCTGTTTTGGTTTCTCCCTGCCCCAGCTGAGCGCCTCCTGTCCCTGCCTTCCCCTCACCCACGGGACTCTGGCAGGCATGTCCTCCTGGCCCAGCCCTAGGCTGCAGACTGTGACCACGCATGCCTGGGCCCCAGGAAACCAGGGCAGCCAAGCACTGGGCTTCCTGCCAAGGCCTCACACCCCTCTCTCTCCTAGAAGCCAGGTTTCAACCTCTTCCTGGTAATCTTTCATGCGCTCCCACTGTCGTGGCCCTATCTAGAATTCTCACAGCTCAGGCTGGGGTTGGAGAGCAGGGAGGCAGCAGCCCTGACTGGGAACCTCAAAGACTGGACTGGATGACAGTCCAGGGGTCTCCCCTAGGCCCGGCCAACTTCCCAGGTGACCTTGAGCTAGCACAGTCTCTTTCTGGACCTAGGCTTTTCCACCTATGGAGCAGTGGGGCCTGCTGGCCTCAGGAATCCACTGTGGCTCTGAGTCTAAGGTGATCCCAGCCAGGGAGCCTGGAGGTCGGGGCTCCCACACTCTTGGGGCAGATAACCTGAGGCATCCCTGACCGCAGGGCAGGCTGGCAGCACCACATTCCAATGCAAGCCCCTGCCCCAACCTCCCCTCTGTTCCCACAAAGAGCACTCAACTGAATGCCTCAGCCCTCAGAACTTCAGCCACTAACGGGAGCTGTGTCCTCCCCTGGAAAGAGGTCACAAGCAGGCAGTCAGTGTGCCCAGTTCAGTCTACAGGTGGGCTTTTACAATCTTATAATGAGTGCCAGATTAAGAAATCAGGGCCGGGTGTGGTGGCTCACACCTGTAATTCCAGCTACTCAGGAGGCTGAGGCAGGAAAACAATTTGAACCCAGGAGGCAGAGGTTACAGTGAGCTGAGATTGTGCCACTGCACTCCAGACTGGGCAACAAGAGTGAGACTCTGTCTCAAAAAAAAAAAAAAAAAATCAGGAAATGTCAGTTAATAATCTGGATTCCTGGCTTCTCTTTGAAGACCAGGTGCTGTGGCCATGCCGGGTCCACAGTGGAGCTCAGTAGCGGCCCCTTGCGAAGGGGCAGGAGTTCTCCAGTTCACCCCAGACTCTACCACCGGCCCTCCCACTTGTTTCCGTTCTCTGCTGAGCTCTGAGGGTTTCAAATTAGTTTTTAGACAAACAATTTTCAACAAATCTTTAGCAGAGGTACTTACATCAGAGTCTTAAACTTCAGCCCAAAATAAAAAATCGGGTGGATGCAGTGGTTCACGCCTGTAATCCTGGCACTTTGGGAAGCCAAGGTGGGCAGATCACCTGAGGTCAGGAGTTCAAGACCAGCCCGGCCAACATGGCAAAACCATGTCTCTAATAAAATACAAAAAAATTAGCCAGGCGTGGTGGCACACGTCTGTAATCCCAGCTACTCACTCAGGAGGGTGAGCAGGAGAACTGCTTGAACCCGGGAGGCGGACGAGCCGAGATCACGTCACTGCATTCCAGCCTGGGCGACACAGTGAGACTCCATTTCAAAAACAAAAACAAAAACAAAAAATAAATGAACAAACAAACAAACAAAATAGGCCAAAGTGAAAGAGCTATGGTTGGAGAAGGACAGGGGCTGGGGTCTCTGAGGCCTGTCGACAGAGCACAGCTTGAAAGTCATAATGTAGAAGCCTAAAATCCTATGAAGGCTTTCATATGCCCTGGAGAAGGGGAGGTCACCACCCTCAGAGTGGCCTGGCCCAAACTGAGGTCTGCCTTTTTATGACCTCTCTCCTCTTGGGGACCATAGACTCCCATGTTCCCCAAACACTAGGGACATGAATGGGTGCCCTGTGGGACTGTGCTTCCCCAGGCTGAGCTGCCTCCTGCCTCTGGCAACTCCTGGCCAGCAGCCCCCTGCCCCAGGCCCGCAGCCCCCCAGGCCCGACATCCTGTACCTTGAGCTCATTAAGATAGCGCCTCGTGTGCACCACCAGCAGGTCCTCCTCCGAGGCCTCCCGCGCCTCCACCAGCATGCTGTCAGACAGAAGCTTCTCTTCTGAAACCACAGAGGGAGCACCCTGCTTCCCCACTGACCTCAAGGCCAGGGCCAGCCCCAGACCCTCCCACAGGCTGCAGACTTGGCCTGTGGCAGCCCCTGCCCCAGGGGTAGGTGGGCACTGCTGGCTTCTGGGCCTTCTGAGAAGGGGCAGCCTCCACACCCATTGCTGACAGTGGCCAGTCCCTCTGGCCAGGGAGCATTGAACATTGTACACACAGCGATCCCCATGTTTCCCAAACCACTAACAGTCACAAGGAGGGCTCAGGTGTGCCAGACAACCTTCAGGAGCAGGTGACACAAGGGTCGGGGATGTTGACCCTCAGAGTGAGAAAAACTCTTCTTAGGAATTCTCCCTCCACCTTTTTTTCCCTTTTCTTTTTAATTCCTTTAAAGAGACAGGGTCTTGGCTAGGTGTGGGGGCTCACGCCTGTAATCCCCGCACTTTGGGAGGTTTAGGCAGGCGGATTGCTTAAGCCCAGGAGTTCAAGACCAGCCTAGACAACATAGTGAGACCTCATGTTACAAAATATCAAAAACTGAGGGAGGAGGATCACTTAAGCCAGGGAGGTTGAGGCGGCAATGAGCCTTGATGCCACCACTGCACTCCAGCCTGGGTGATGGGAGTGAGACCCTGTCTCAATAAATAAATAAACAAATAAATGTGAGACAAGGTCTTGCTCTGTAGCCCAGGCTGGAGTGCAGTGGCACAACCATAGCTCACTGCAACCTCGAACTTCTGGGCTCAAGTGATCCTCCTGCCTCAGCATTTCAAGTAGCTAGGACTATAGGAGAATACCACCACCCCCAGCTAAGCTTTTTTATTTTTATTTTGTAGAGACAGGGTCTTGCTATGTTGTCCAAGCTTGTCTCAAACTCCTGGCCTCAAGTGATCCCCTAGCCTTGGCCTCCCAGAGTGCTGGGATTACAGGCATGAGCCACTGCGCCCGGCCTCCCTCTACCTTCTGATGATATCACAGGAGGCTCAGTGAGGCATGGCCTCGCAACACCTGCCTGTGCTTTGCTTATCTTCCGTTCAAACCACCAATCAGTCTCACAGCCTGCAGGCAATAGTAACCAGCCTGGATTAAATTATACTGTTGTTTTCATTCCATTTATTTTTTTTTACCATGACCTATTTATGGCAAGTGAAACTGCCTTTTCCCATTTTGATGACATAATGTTTCCTTTTAAAACAAGTTTAAGTGAATTTCCCAGCTAAATCAGGCCCCTTGATTACAAACCACAGTTAAAACGATGTGCTTTTTGAAGCATCATTTTGCTCAGGGGGATGAGCCCTAAAGGTGGGGCGCCTGGAGCTCTGAATTCCAAACCCAACTCCGCCTCTTAGTCACTGTGTGACTGTGTGCATGTTTCCTAATCTTTCTGGGCCCCACTTTCCCCCATCTGTAATCAAGGGAAGTGCAGTGGAGGTGCTCTACCTCCTGACTCTCTGAATCTTAGGGAATGGACTCCTCCAAGCTTCACCTTCCCTGTGCCCATCAGCAATCAGCTGCCTTTCCACTAGGCCTCTTGGGCAGAGGCGGGACTTAGGTCCACAGCATGGGGAGCCAGGGAGAGTCTGAGCCAGGGACATCATATCATGCTTAGGAGTCTGTGTTCAAAAAATCCTTTTGGGCGGAAGCATGGTTGGAAGGCAGTCCGAGGGCTGAAACTGAAGATGGGAGAGCCTGAGGTTTATGTTGGGGATGAGGACGGAGAGGACAGGTGGGTTAGAGGAAGCAGATGATAGTCCAAGGGGGGCCTTCCATACCTTTTAGGAAATTGATCACTTTGCCCCATTTTCCGGCATCAAAGGGATGCAGCTTCTCCAGGCCCATGAAGGTGATGTTGTAGCGCGGCGAGTACACGATTGGCCAGCGTGTCTCTGGCACATGCTGGTACAGCTGGGTTGTGTGTAGCCTACCGTGTGGAAAAGGACAGACGCACAGCTGGGACAGCCTCGGCAGAAAGCAGCTCCCTCCCGAGCCCGCCTGTACTGACCCACCAGCCTTTGCCCAGCACCACTAGCCCCTCAGCCACAGACAAGGGCCGCTCAACAACAGCTGCTTACACTGGTTGTCTTTCCCTGAACCCAATTCCAATCCGGTCCTCACAGCAGCCCTGGGGGTAGGCACCACAATCGCACCAGAGGCTCAGAGAGCAGACCAGGTGTGCCCAAGGTCACAGTGCAGGTCTGTGGAGAAGCGGGCGTGCACTCAGGTGTGTCTGGCTGCAAGGCCTCCGCGCATCACCTCTGCCCTGTAATAACTGCCCCCACAGCTGTGTGGCACAAGGCTTCGGCTGCAAAATGTGTGGCTGTTGTGAGGACTCAGAGAATCCAACTGAGGAGCTGAGCACAGCAAGCGCTCAGAAACGCAAATCGGGACCCAACCCGAGCCAGGGCGGGGGTGAGGGTTCCCCTGGCCCCACTGCGCGGCTGACCCTTCCCATCACACCCTGGCAGTCGTCACTCAGAGACAGAAATCCGCCCCCGTGGCTGCCTCCGTGGGGGCGTCCGCGCAGCCAGGGGGCTGGGCAGCGCAGACGTCAGACCCGCGCACGTCGCCCGACCGCTCCGGGTCTGGGCCCTGGCCCGCGGCCGGCGCGCGTCCCTCGGGCCACCGAACAGGGGCGCGGGGCTGGTCTGGCGCGCCGAGAGGGCCTGGAAGTACCCGTCCCGAGCGTCCCTCACCCGCAAACCTAGGCCTTCACCTGGCGCTCCCGCCCGGCCGTCCCCGCCCTCGCCCTAGCGCGCCCGCCCACCGGTACCCCTGGGAGCCCCCGGGGTTGGCCTGGGCGTCCCACCCCCGCCCTCACTCCCCGGCACTCACATCCCGGGGCCGGCCCTCCCAGCGCTGGCCGCGGCTCCGCGACCGGGCGGGGCGGGGCGGGGCGCGGGTGGGACCAGCCCAGGACACGCCCCCGGGTTTAGTCGCGTCTTCTGGGGGCGGAGCTCTGGCCGACTTGGCCCGCCCCACCAGTATTGGCGTCACAGAGGGCCCGTCCGCCGGAAGGCCACCCCCAACGCCCATCAAGCCCGAGTCCCGCCTCCGCAGGCAAATACCCTGTGGAATCCGTCTGGCTTGGAAGCTCCGCCCCATGGCGGGAGGGCCGCGCGGGTTTCACACCGGCGTCGCGGAAGGGGCGCGATCACCCTAGGTCCTGTTCCAGCGCTCCCCAAGCTGGGCAGAAGCAGAGAGAGGCTGAGGGTTAGAAACGCTAGGTTCCCGGCAGACTGTGCCGGGGCTTCGCTGTGTGACCTTGCGCTGGCGTCCGCGCTCTCTGGGCCCTTGTTTCCGCGGGTTAAACGTAGGGGCGGGGGAGTTTCTCTGGCCCTGCCGCCTGTGACCTAAGGAGCGCCGTGACCTCTCCGACCCGAGCCCACCCCCGGCCCAGTCTGCAGGAGCTCCGGGACAAGCACTTCCGGCGAAGGCATGTAGGCTCTCAGAGCCTGTGTTTCCCTCTGTAGAGCAGGCCTAGTTACCGTCTACAGGGTGCACGCGTCTTCGTCCCCGACCCGCACCCCCACCGCCGGGAGAAGCTGAGCCAGGCCAAAGGAACAGCTGGGGGTGTCCGCGGGTCTGCAACCCAGGAGGAGGCCCCAACAATAGAGCCCCAGAGGACGGAGACAATGGGCTTCTCTGTCGGCCCAGCTGTCCCCGCCAACCAAACAGAAGCAGCTGACGAAGGACTGCCGGGCTGGGATCCCTCGGCTCCATGAGGGCGGCTGTGTGCCAGGGCGGGGCACAAGGGAAGCGCACAGACGTTTGAAGAGTGGCCCCCGTGTGCCTGCCATGATTGCATGATGGCATTTGAGCCTCACAACCTAATCCTGAGAGAGGTGACATCACCCCAACTTTATCATGAGGGAACTGAGGTTCGGGCCTGGGTTAAACCCAGACTCAGCCACCCGCCAGCATAGTGGCTTTGGGCAGGTTGCTTCAGCCTTCTGGTCCTTCATGTCTGCATCTGAAAATGAAGTACTGGGCCGGGTGTGGTGGCTCACGCCTGTATTCCCAGCACTTTGGGAGACCGAGACCAGCCTGACCAACATGGCGAAACCCCGTCTCTACTAAAAATACAAAAAATTAGCTGGGCGTGATGAAGGGAGCCTGCAATTCCAGCTACTCGGGAGGCTGGGGCAGGTGAATCGCTTGAAACCGGGAGGGGAGGTTGCTGTGGGGCCGCGCCATTGCAATCCAGCCCGGGCGACAAGAGTGAGACGCCGTCTCAAAAAAAAAAAAAAAAAAAGGAAGAAAATTGCAATTCATTCTCTGGATTTCATGGGCAAGTCCAGAGAATTAAGAGAAAATAATGTTGATTATTACTCAGAGACCATCTGTCATGTGCTAAGTTCAAGTCCAAATGCTTTTTGCTCATTGAACTCTTATAACGGTCCTAGGAGGCAAACTATTGTCATCCCCATTTTATTTTATTTTATTTTATTTTTTTGAGGCGGAGTCTCGCTCTGTCGCCCGAACTGGAGTGCAGTGGCCGGATCTCAGCTCACTGCAAGCTCCGCCTCCCGGGTTTACGCCATTCTCCTGCCTCAGCCTCCCGAGTGGCTGGGACTACAGGCGCCCGCCACCTCGCCCGGCTAGTTTTTTTGTATTTTTAGTAGAGACGGGGTTTCACCGTGTTAGCCAGGATGGTCTCGATCTCCTGACCTCGTGATCCGCCCATCTCGGCCTCCCAAAGTGCTGGGATTACAGGCTTGAGCCACCGCGCCCGGCCATCCCCATTTTATAGATAAAGAAATTGAGGCACAGAATGGTGAGGTAACTCACTCAAAGGTCAGGGATGTGGGCAGATGTAAACCATAGCCACAGAAGGAATAAGTACTATTTTATAAAGTGACAGAGTGCATGCAGTGGCCCTGTGGCATTCGTGAGAGACCGACTTCCTCTCAGGGAACTTGTTCTATAGTTTGGAAAGCCACACAGATGATCTTCTGGTTGGGAGAATGAGGATCTGGGGCAGCCTGGACCTGAAGCTGAGGCCAAAGAGAGTGGGATTAGTCTGGATAAGAGGGTTTTTTAATTTTTAAATTACTTTTTCAGAGACACAGCCTCACTATATTGCTAAGGCTGGTATCTAATTCCTGGGCTCAAGCAATCCTCCCACCTTGGTCTCCCAAAGTGTTGGGATTACAGGCATGAGTCACAATGCCTGGCCAAGGATTTTTTAAGTTGTATCCTGGTAGCTGAGGAGTTAAGTGTTCTGGGGAGGCCTTGGAGCTTGTGAACACCTTCAAACCACCATGACAGCCTGGGACAACCGGCCCACATTATCACTGGCAGGAGAAATAAGTGTTGTGCATGATGCTGTGTTTGGGGGCCTCTTTGTTACAGTATCATAGCATGTCTGCTCACTAAGACACTGCACTGGGGACACAGCTGCATGAGGTCAGAAAGCCTTTGTCAAACTCATAGTTTAATGGGAGAGATAAGCCTTAACCTAGGAAAGAAAATTGTGATTACAAAATATGGTAACTGCTGTGAAAGGCATAGGCTGAGACTGTGAGAGAGAGAATAATGGGGTCCCTGATTTGGACAGTAGTCAGGGAAGGCCCCTTTGAAGAAATACATGTTTTCACGTTTTAACCATATGTATTTTATTTTTAAATGGCATTTAATGAAGCAAGACACTGACTTATTGAATATTATATACTTACTGTTTTTCCCCTTTCGTACAATATTGAAATATATTTCAACTTAAAACAAATAAAAAAGTCCCAAATATAACACTTCTTTTGAAAAATACAGGCACGGCTGGGCGCGGTGGCTCACGCCTGTAATCCCAGCACTTTGGGAAGCCAAGATGGGAGGATCACCTGAGGTCAGGAGGTCAAGACCAGCCTGGCCAACATGGCAAAACCCCATCTCTACTAAAAAGTACGAAAGTTAGCCGGGTGTGGTGGCAGGTGCCTGTAATCCCAGCTACTCAGGAGGCTGAGGCAGGAGGAGCTTAAATCCGGGCGGCAGAAGTTGCGATGAGCTGAGAACGCACCGCTGCACTCCAGCCTGGGCAACAAGAGCAAGACTCTGTCACACACACACACACACACACAAAGAAAAATACAGACACACAAAGGATATTATAGAAATGCACCAAACATGAATTACTGGCACAGATATAATATTTCAAAACATTAGTTAATATTAGATTGAGACATCCTATTACAATATTAAAACCATGCCCCTTTCAATTCAAGTGAGCACTTCTATCTCCATTCCAAGACCCTGTGATTTTATACACATTTAACACAACAGCAACAATAACAGTAATGCTAGCTACTATTTGTTATGCCCTTAATGAGTGCCAAGCTCGGCTAAATATGTAAAACATGTTTTGTTTGTTTTATTGATGAAGAGATGATGTCTTAAACAACCAGAAGATACTGCAAGTTCAAAGTCCTGGAGGCCAGAAGGAGCTTGTATTCAAGAAACAGAAAAGAAATATAAGAAAACATATTTTCTCAAGGAAATGTAAGTTGTATTTCTATGTAACTCTATGTACCAGGAGGGCCCCAGCAAGAAAGAGGTCTCACTCCACAGGGATTTTTGGAAAACGTCCCTGTGGGCGAGGTTGAGGGGACCAACAGGAGATGGTGCAGCACCTGGGCTGGCAACAGAGGGGAGGGAGCTCTCACCCCTAAACCTGAAGGGAGGAGAGGGAGTGGTTTCCTGGAACCAGTGAGAATAGCTAGCTATGGGCCACGGGGAAACCTGAGAGGAGATTTGAGGCCACAAAGTCACTGCCAAAACTGGGGGTACATGGGGGAAATATCCCAAATTTACTCTTCTCCCAGCCTCTGATGCCCTGCTGGCACTTCCCATTGGCTGGATCGAACTGGAACCCCAAGATCAAGGAATCCTCTGTGATGGCATCCATGGGGGTCCGCTTCGTGGGGGAGCACCAAGCAGGGTGGAAAACCCTGGTGAGTGGGTCTGCATGTTGGGGGTAAGCAGGGAATGACCACTGATGTTCTGAGCGACCTTGGAGATTCCTCCAGCCTCGTGAGCCAGCTCTGTAACAGGAGTGAGCGGGCTTGAAAAATAACCCTGCCTCCTGTCCCCAGTACTGCCTGCAAAGGTCTTGTTGACCTGGGACACTCACATATCCTGTCACCATGGAAACCTGATACTCACTCTTGGCTATCTCTGCCTACCATCTATACCAAACTGGTGACCAGGTGATGGCCAAAGGAATCAGAAATCACTGCCCTGCTAGAGCCCCTGTGAGAGGCCCTAGTCTTGGTCTCAACCAGATGAGTTGAGCAGGGCCTCTGGAGGCCAACTGGGATATCTGGACACCCTGGGTGGGGGAAATCATCACTCCCCGCTCTAGGCTCCTGGCAGCAAGTGGTTTGCTGCAACTACCAGGACTGGCCCCAAGGGAACTCATTAGTCCACACCATTGCCAATGACAAACCCAGCACACACACTCTAGGGTGTTCTCTCAGCTGCACAGATGGAGGGTGACAGCCCATAGCTACAGGCACACACCCACAGTGCCAGATTCAGATGCACACACACAGCTACAGGCACACACCCACGGTGCCAGATTCAGATGCACATACAGGCACACACCCACAGTGCCAGATTCAGATGCACACACACAGCTGCAGGCACACACCCACGGTGCCAGATTCAGATGCACACACACAGCTACAGGCACACACCCACGGTGCCAGATTCAGATGCACACACACAGGCACAGACAGAGATGCACCCCTACAGTGAGTGCTGCCACGCCCAGCCCCATGCCTAGCCATCCCTGTCAATCTCCTAGTCTCCATCTCCCTGATTGTCCCAGGATAAAGCTGGGACACCCCAAAACACTGAGTGTCTTCACTGCTGTGTCCCTTCCCCAGAAAGGGAAGTTCCTGGAGCACAGATATGAAAGGAAGGCACAGATATAGATGTGAATCTAGATATACATATGCCAAGGACAGAGTCAGGGTTTGTCAGGCCTGTTGTTCATACAATGAGGGAGGGACCGTTCTTTTTAAACAAAGGCCAGGTATGGTGGCTCACACTTATAATCCCAGCACTTTGGGAGGCCAAGGTGGTGGATCACCTGAGGTCAGGAGTTCAAGACCAGCCTGGCCAACATGGTGAAACCCTGTCTCTACTAAAAATACAAAAAACATTTAGCTGGGTGTGGTGGCTGTTGCCTGTAATCCCAGCTACTCAAGAGGCTGAAGCAGGAGAATCGCTTGAACCTGGGAGGCAGAGGTTGCAGTGAGCTGAGATCGCGCCGCTGCACTCCAGCCTGGGCGACAGAGCGAGACTCCGTCTCAAAAAAAAAAAAATAAACTACGAATACAAAACTAGAGACCTTGGAAGGAGCCCAACTAAGAGAGGAGCCCCGGAGCTTAACAAGAAATCAGCTTCTGTCGCATGCAGGAAACAGAGAGATAACCGCACAGTTACATGTGGGAGCACAGACACAGGCACCCCAGGCTCCTCAAACCACACACGCTAACATGCACAGACACAGGCATGCACACGCACACGCTCTCTGTGCCTCAGGCGTTCTCAGGGCAGCCTAGGGAGACTTCTGTGCACCAACCTTCAAAGAGGCCCCTGCAGCCCTGGCTTAGACCTTAGACTTCCCCCAGCTGCTTCTACACCCACAGGCATTCTCTGAGACCCTGCATTTTGCTGTTTCAGAGGAACCAACCCTGCTCCCCACTCCAGCTTTCTCACCCTTCACCTCCAGCCCCAGGACAAGATGAGCAGGAGGAGGGGCAGCTGCCCAACACTCACTGAGGAGTCAGCCTCTGGACCTCAGAGCCAGCAACACCCCCTGCACTCACACCCGCACCTCATCCTGCTGCCTTCTCCTGAGGAGGGGAAACTGAGGCCCAGAGAGGGAGGGCATGAGCTCTAATTCGAGTCCTCTGGGACGACAGCAGCACCTCATCACATGCACACCGAGAACCAACACACATTTTTCTGGACCGCAGGATATTTTAAAAGGTTTTCTTTTTTAATACAGAAAAGCATAAAGACGAAAATGGTCTGTAATGCTGCCACACAGATAATCCCAGTGGTATTTTTAAAATAAAGTTAATGAATGCCCATGTTTGCAAAATTCAAACCATACCAAAGGATTATAAAATGAAAACTCAAACCTTTTCCATCACAGTCGCTCTCCTCAGAAGCGATGCCGCTTTGTTTCCTTGCTGAAGACATTGGCGTGCCAGCATTTTTTACCTATAAAAAGAAAATCACTCTGCCCACTATTTTGGACCTTGCCATTTTTTCACCTCAAACACATCTTGGCAGATCTTTCCACATCCACACTGCTAATCTGCCTCCTTCTTTCTAAGGGCTGTGCTGTACTCTGTTGTATGATTGTGCCTTCCGTGGGTGTGTATTTACCGTATTTCCAGTTTCTTTGTTCTTACAATGAGTCAGCAGATCCCCGAGGTACCTGAATATACTGCACATATTTCCACAGGGCCAAGCACGAGCAGAGGCGCCAGGTCAAAGCATATGTGCATTTTTAATTCTTGGCGGGGCTCTCAGCTCACATCTGTACTCCCAGCACTTTGGGAGGCCAAGGCAGGCAGATCATTTGAGGTCAGGAGTTTGCGACCAGCTTGGCCAACATGGTGAGGCCCCATCTCTATTAAAAATACAAAACATGGCCGGGCGCGGTGGCTCAAGCCTGTAATCCCAGCACTTTGGGAGGCCGAGACGGGCGGATCACGAGGTCAGGAGTTTGAGACCATCCTGGCTAACACGGTGAAACCCCGTCTCTACTGAAAAATACAAAAAGCTAGCCGGGCGAGGTGGCTGGCACCTGTAGTCCCAGCTACTCGTGAGGCTGAGGCAGGAGAATGGCGTAAACCCGGGAGGCAGAGCTTGCAGTGAGCTGAGATCTGGCCACTGCAATCCAGCCTGGGTGACAGAGCAAGACTCCGTCTCAAAAAAAAAAAAAAAAAATGTACAAACATTAGCTGGGCGTGGTGGTACACACCTGTAATCCCAGCTACTTGGGAGGCTGAAGCAGGAGAATCACTTGAACCTGGGAGGGGGAGCTTGCAGTGAGCCGAGATCATGCCACTGCACTCCAGCCTGGTGACAGAGTGAGACTCCATGTCAATAAAACGAACAAAAAAAAAAAATCTAAAAAAATAATAATAGTGATGAACTCACAGCAAACCTGTTTGATCTGTATCTTCTTCCACTCCCACCTCTGGCCCCTATTCTGGAGCATATCTCAGATAACCTATCCTGAAATTCATCTTTAGTCACTACTCTTGCCATACCAGAGGACATTTGTGAAAAGATGACATGTAGCTATTTAAGATAATGAGCACCCTAGAGCCCGCAGTTTATGACCTGTGGACACACACTCCTCAGATTGGGAATTCATTCACATACAGACCTTTCTAGTCCCACAGGTTGAGATAAAAACGAGGGTGGTGGCCTCAGGAAGGGTCACCACCGACCGGCCACCAGGCCACCCAGCAGCTCTGGCAGTAGGTGCCATGGCTCCCAGCCCACTGGCTGCAGGCCTGTGTGCTATAGTGCACTGGGTGGAACAGCGTCCCTCCAAAATTCCTGTACACCAGTACCCACGAGTGTGACTCATTCAGAAACAGGCTTTGCAGATGTACTCAAGGTAAAATGGGGTCACATTGGTAGGGTGGGCCCTAATCCAATGACTGGTGTCCTTATAAGAAGAGAAAACAGAGATGTGGAGACACCCTCACAGGGAGATGGCCATGTGCAGACAGGGGCAGGTGGAATGTGCCACTACAAGCCAAGAGGATGGCATCCAGGATGGCCAGCAGCCCAGGAATCTGGGGAAATGCAGGAAGGGTCCTCCCCTGGAGCCTGCAGAGAATGTAGCCCTGCCAGCACCTGAGTTTCAGGCTTCTGGGCTCCAGCCTGTGAGAGGACACACTTCTGGCATTGTGAGCCCCTCAGGTTGGGGTACTTTGTTAAAGCAGCCACAGGACATGGATGTGCCCGGTGTGTTGGTTGGTCCCTAGGCCTACAGTTTCTGCCTACCTCCCACCACCTCCCCTCCAAGCCTACTGCCCTTCCTGTGGCCCTTTGGGGTTCCCACAGCTATACCCTGATGTTCAGGGGTCACTTGAATCCACTGAGAATCCTATATCAGTCCCAGCCATGTCACCAAACAGGGGCCAGCCCCCTGTGATCTGCACCCCCTACCTGGGGACCTCCTCAAAGCCAGGCAGCAGGGCTCTGCAATGCCCTTCAGGCTCCCAAGACCCTGAACCCCTCCCCCTTGCTAGTCATCCCCAAACTCAGCAGGAGGAGGGCGCAGCACTTAGAGCCATCTGCAGACCTGGCTTCACAGCCTCCACCTCTGGGAGCCTCAGTGCTGGCAACTGTAAAATGGGGGAGAAACTCCCACTGCTGGGGTGGCCTGTGCTCTATCATCCAAAGGAAAGAGTGGAAGAAGGTGTCTAAAAATGATGCCTGATCAGCCAGTGTAGACAGGAATTATCAGGAGAACCAGGTCCCTGAAATGTCCCTAGCCCCAAGGGTCATTGTGAGGACTAAATGAGGGGACCTGGGTAAAGCTCTCTGCATAGTGTTCAGCCCCTAGTGGGCACTCAGCAGACACTTTTCTCTGCCCCTTGGTATTGACAGCCACCAGGGGCCTCCTCTGGACCCTGTATTCTCAGCCTAGAGTGGAAGCTGTCACCAGCACAGGTGGCCTGCTCTCCCTTTAAGGTTGGGCCCTAAATGTGGGGTCCTTCATGGCCCTCCTGCCACAGGCACTGATGCTCATCCATGGCCTTCCACTTGGTGGCTTCTAGTTCATTCACAGCCTTTTGCACTTGTGTGCTCTACCAAGGTATCAAAAACCCATTATGCCATTTAACCATTGCTCATATTCACCCATCATCAGCACCATCATCATCACCACCATAATCATCACCATTACCATCATCCCCACCATCACTATCACCATCATTGTTATCATCATCCACACCATCACCACCAATATTATCACCACCATCACCACCATTAGCAGCAGCATCGTTATCCTCACTGTCATCCTCATCACCATCATCAACAAAACCATCATCATCATCACCATCATCAGCAGCGTCAACATCACCATCACCACCATCATCATTATCCCTACCACCATCACAATCATCACCACCATTGTCATTACCATGGTCACCACCATCACCACCACCATCATCATCACCATTACCATCAGCAGCAGCATCACCATTACTATCATCATCATCCCTACCATCATCACCATCATCACCACCATTGCCACATAGTCACCACCATCACCATCATTATCACCATCATCATCTTCACCATCACCACCATCATCAGTAGCATCACCATCATCATCATCACCACCATCACCATCACCATAATCACCACCATCATCATCACCATCACCATCAGCAGCAGCATCACCATTACTATCATCGTCATCCCTACCGTCATCACCATCATCACCACCATTGCCACATAATCACCACCATTGCCACATAGTCACCACCATCACCATCACCATAATCACCACCACCACCATAATATCATCATCACCATCATCATCACTATTACCATCACCATAATCACCACCATCACCACCATCATCACCATCGTCATCACGATCAATGCCATTATCATCACCATTGTCACTGTCGTCAACCCAATGATGATCTTCTTCATTATCTTCACAATCATCCATCATCATCATTACCGTTGTTGTCACTGCCATCAACCCCTTCATTATCTCCTTTATCACTACCATGACTGTCAGCATCATCACCATCATCATTATCCAAAAGCAATTTTCAGCTGCAAAGTCAAAGGTAAAGAGAGCCCATGCCAAGGCAGGGAGGCTGGCCTGCTGACATCTGACTTGCTGAAGGCCACTCGGTCTTCTACAAGGCCACTTTGTAGGTTTTTCCAACACCTTCTGATCTTCTTCCGTCCCAGTCCCAGAAGAAATGCCACCCAAGCAGCCCCCACAGTGCCCTACGCTCTCTACCTTTCTCCTGGACTTGCGCTGATTTTCTGGCCCATGCCCACAATCAATTCTGCTTGAGGCTTCTGTATCCTGCTCACTCCCTCAGTCATGCCCCATCTCTGTAAGGCCAGAGAATCCTTTTCCATAATACCCAATAAATAACCTGGATTTAATTGAATTAATATCGACAGGATGTAATTGCTCCTGGTTGTTCAAGCCTGCTGAGGAGGGGCGTGAGGGGGTGGGACAGTGAGGTTACTGCTTTAAAAAAAAAAAATGCCCTGAGCCCCGAGCAGCATTTTGGCCTTATTATTATAGTTATAATGAGGGCAGCTGATTTGATCTCTCCTTCCACAATAGGGCAGCACAGCCTGGCTAAATAAACAGCCAAAGTCCTTTGTCCCTGTGGGCTGTTTCTGGGTAATTAAAATCAATAGGGTCTTCCTGGCAGATCTCCTTAGCCTCATCAAGCCTCAGTGCTCAGGGCTGCCAGGTGTAAGACAAGCAAATGAACTTGCAGGCCCCTGGAGGTGTGGGCTCAAGAGCTGCTTGCAAACAAAAGTACGGGACAGGCAGCACCCTGGCCAAGCCCCTTTCCCACCTGCTGGCGGCCGTCCTCCAGTGCTGTAGCCTCCCTGGGTCCCAGGACTTCTGGAAACGGCCACAGTCCCAAAGGTGACTGTGTGTGGAGGCGGGTGGGGGAGGCAGGAGGGTGGACTCCAGACTGGGCCATGAGGCCAAGGTCTCAGGCTGCAGCTCGGAACCCAATGTACAGGAGCCCCCAGGTGGGGCCTGGGGTCTGTGAGGAGGATCAGAAAGGGTTCTCCCCACCCTGGCCTGTATCCTTTGCCCACACTCCCCACCCTGGCCAGGGACCTCTGCCTTCCCCACTCCACCTTTAACTTCCATACAAGGTGAAGTAAGCCCCTGTGGGGCACTGGACTCCCCTCCCCAGCGGCCACCCCACATCCTGTCCCTGGTCCTAGGGTGGCACTCAGTGGCCACGCATCGAGTCTCTTGACCACACAAGCTTCAGGGCCCTTGCTCACCGCTCAGCAGGTGGCCACCGAGGGGCCCCCCACCTACAGGGTCCTGTCCTGGGCTCTGGGGTCCAGGAAGTGAAGGGCATGGCTCTCCAGAGCCCATGCCAAGGCAAGGAGGCTGGCCTGCTGCACTTGGAGCAAACTGGGAAGGAGCTGGCACAAGGAGTAGGCAGTGGGGCAGGAGGGCCGCACGGAGGCTGTGGCAGGTGCAGGGACCAGAACCCGGGAGGCCGTGGGGGCAGATGGGTGGATTCCAGAAACATGCCAAGGACAGAGACTGAGGGGTCTGTGAAGATGGGGGTTGGGGTCACTGACGTGAGGACAAGGGGCCAGCCATGGGGGTCATCGAGCTCAGAAGAGCCAGCAGGGCTGGAGATGCCTGCTTGGGGTCCTCAGTGTGTGGATGAGGGATGAGTGCAGACGGGGCAGGGAAGGGTCAGGGCAGCACTGGGTGCCCACAGTTAGAGGATGGGGCTTAGAGAGACAGAGAAAGCAGCATGGGAGCCAGGGCAGGAGAGTCCGCGGGGAGCAGAGCCAGGGTGCTGGGCCGACCTCGGGGTGGCCAAGCTGCAGAGGCTGGATTGGAAATGCCCCCGGGGGCTGAGGTCGCACTAGGCTCCTCCTCACCTCCTCCTCTCCACACGCTGTGAGGCACGGACCACAGAGCTCCTTTTACAGATGAGGGTGGCCATCGCACTGAAGGTTGCAGGGCTTGCCCTGTCCTCCCCGTCTCTAAAACAGACTTCGGCCCCGTCCACTTGTCCACTCTGGGGAACCCCTGCCGAGTCTGCCTGGCCACTCAGGGACCTTCTCACTGGTCACCACCACGGACGCATCCCTCCCTCTCCTGCCCCTTGCTCTGGCCCAGCCTCCTCCCTCAAGGCCTCAGTGCCTCCCCCCGCACTGGGCTCTCTGTCCAGGGGCTTTTTGAGGCTTCCCCCACAGACCTCCCTCCCCTCTGACATCCCTTCTCCTGGCCCCCTTGACTATGGTGCCCGGCGTCTCCTCCCCAGCACTGCACACTCTGGATGCCAGGTCTGGCTTCAGTCCAGAGAGCAAGCTTAGGGGGCAGGGGCAGGGGCAGGGGCAGAGGCAGGGGGCGGGGCAGGAGCTGCCCGCTGGCTACAGCTCCTAACGGAACGGCCCCTTCTGGAATGTGAACTGTTACATTTCCACCCATGTGTGTGAGTTTTGGCTTCGGCAAGGCCCTGGCCTGTCCTCAGACCTGCAGGGCTTATCCCATGTGGTGGGTTGGAGAACCACAACACCAACCTGGGGAGGCCACCACAGTCTGGGAGAGGCTCCACCTGAGGCCCTTCCACCCCAGCCTCTCCACTCCTGCTCAGAGCTCCCTCCCTGCCCAACTGCTCGGAGTCCTCTTCAAGACAGTCTGCAGCAGGGACTGGAGTCACCTGCCTGTGCTCCAGCAGGGACCCAGCCTGGAGCCTGGTGTCCCACAGGAGACAGCCAAGTCATGTGTCCATCAGGGTCCAGCCGGAGGCAGAGCCGACACAGAGGCCCTGGTACCCTGATATGTAAGGACGTGATGCTGGCAGACGGAGGCGGCCCCAGCCAGCCCTGCGGGGAGACTGCTCACCAATCGGAAGGGCAAAGGGTTGGGCTCGGCCAGGCCACCCGCCCCTCAGCTCCACTCAGCGGCAGGTTCACCAAGGACATCTAACAGCCCACCTCTGGTCTTCCTCCCACACAGCCCACGGGCCACCCAGTGCCCGAGGACATCTGCCTTTTAGGGTCTGCCTGGCTTGCCGAGGATCAGGAAAGAGTTTAATTCCATTCTTAAAAGAGGTTTCAACTTCGTGATTCTCTGTGAGCCCTCTTTTCCTAATTAAATGTAGCCTGAATTAAATTCCTTTCAGGGTGCAGGGGCAGCCGGCGCGCTGACCAGCCGGAGGGACACTCACCCCTTGGGGAGGGCACAAGCAGCCCTCACAGGACAGTGATCCATGGACCAATATCCCCGGCACTCATGCAGCCGACCCAGGGCCGCTATTGGCTGCTTTTTAATTAACTGTCCGCCTCTCCCACCCTGGGCAACCAGACACCCAGAAGAGAGATGGAGCCGCCAGGCAGTCTGGTGTCTACAGCCTCCTCTCCTGCTGGTGCTGTGGGGCTGCCGGCACCCCCTGAGCCCGACTCCAGCGCCTCTGTGTCTCCTCGTCCTGCACAGTACAGAAATCCCAACCTTCACCCACGTTCCCTCGGGTCTCCCGGGGCCTTCTGGTCCTCTCAGGTTGGCTGGGGAAACACTGGATCCCACAGAGGCAGCAGCAGGAGTGAGGGGCCCTCCGGGGAAGGAAGACAGAGGCTGGGGAGGGAAAACCCTAGGTGAGAGGGGGCGGAAGGCTTGGCAGCAGGAGGACCAGGGGTGGGGAAGCTGCCACAGGGTCAGGGGGCTGCTGCTGTCCCCTCCCTTGGGGGTGCCTGGGGACATGGTGCACCCCACAACCACCAGCCACCCCCCAGGGCCAGGCCACGGCACAGGGGTCCAGAGACCAACAGTGGTGAATCAGGTACGTGCCAACTGGCCCTTGGGTTTCCAGAAACTGCCTCCAACAGAGACCCTTGCATTTGAACCCAGACCCAGACAAAGCTGGGACCCCAGCCCCGCTCCTGCACTTACCTCACGAAGCTTTGTGGGCACTGAGTTGCTGCCTTCCCGTGGCAGGAGTCTGGTGGGAGAGAGGGGCACAGACAGGAGAGGGCAGGTTGCCTGGCGAGGAGGGGCTAATGGCTCAGCTCGGTGGGCATGGGGACCGCTTTGAGGAAGTGACTTGGAGCTGAGACTGTAGCAAGGGAGAAGCTGTGGGTCCTGGACGGTGTGCGCAGAGGCCTGAGGCAGGCAGGGCTGAGGTCAGCGTGGCTGGAGCGAGCGCAGGGAGTCGGCGGCTAGGGAGGAGAGAAAAGGCTGGGTGCCCGTGGGGGAGGCTCTGCGGCCCTGGCTGCAGGCTACAGGAGCTGGCCCCTCTGAGGGCAGGAGGGAAGGACAGCTCTGAGCTCCTGACTCAGGGGGCCCTGTTGGAGCCCTCTTAGGCCCTGCCAGCATGGCTGCCACAAGGCCCGGCTTGCTCCCAGGACCCCAACTGCAAGCAGAATGTGGAGCCCACACAAGGGGCTTTGGAGAGCTGCAAAAACACATGCTTACAGCCATGGGGAGGTTCACAACCAGCACCACACGCCCACACACCTGACCCCCTCCCACACGCACCTGCACTCCCCACATGCACCTGCACACCCCACACGCACCTGCACTCCCCACACGCACCTGCACTCCCCACACGCACCAGCACACCCCACACGCACCTGCAGATCCTGCCACCAGCACAGACGACCACCCGCCACACTGGCGGAGGCCTCCTCGGGCACCCTGGCCGGCTTACACTCCATCCACTCCCACCGCCTGTGTGCACAGTCCCACAGGGGCCACCCACCAGGCTATCCTCTGCAGATGCTGGACACTGACCCACGCGGAGTTTGTGGGGGGTGACGTGGTAACTGCAGTCTCAATGAAACACTGCTGCCAGTCCTTGACTGGAGGATGCTGGGGGGTCCTTCTCCAAGCCTCCTTTCCTTTTCCCCAACTCCAGGGCTGGAACAACAAATCCCATGCCCCTTCCCACCCTCCATTTGTGGGGGACCCCAGTGCTTTCTGATCTGATGCCCGCCTCCCCTGAGGGTGGCTCCTCTGGGCTGGGATGGGCTCAGGAGTGATGGGAGCAGCATAGGACGTGGTGCGCGTTCTGTTCTCTCCTCTCCCTACGGCTGGAACACCGTGTCTCGGAGTCTTCCCTGGCTGGGGACAACCTGTATGTGCACCTGGGGCCCTGAGTGCAGGGACTGGGCCTCTCCTTCCTCTGGAGACCCCAGAGGTGCACAGTGTGGCCTCCGTGGTGAGCAAACATCAATATTCCTTAATCCACATCCAGTATCATGAAGTCCAGTGGGTGACCACTGGGGGCTGCCCAGTAACCGGGGCCAGCTCAGTGGGGTCCTGGGCATCAGCTTCTCCCCCTACTTGGAGTTGGAGAGCAGCCTTCAAAGACCCCTGGAACTCCCCAGGCACAGACCGAGGCCAGGTCGCCCGAGTGTGCTTGGACAGGACCGGGATACAGAGGCCGCAGGTGGGAAGACGCACTGGCTGGGACCGGAGGAAGGCGGGGCAGGAGGGAAGCCTCCCAGGAGAAGTTGACCCGTGCAAGCGAACAACCCCTGGTGATTTCCCAGTCAAGTCCCGGCAAGCAATCAGAGCCCCCGCCAAGGTTCAGGAGCACGGACGGAGGCGAGAGGGCAGCCTCTGCCTTCATGCTTTATTCCCTGACAGTATCCATCTTTCCAAATTGATTTTTGATATCCATAGTGACCTGGAAGGGAGACACGGGGATAACTCTCAGAAAGTGGAAAACAATATTATCGCCACAAATATGAATTACTGGCCGCCAGGTTAAATCTACTGTGCAGTGAATTATGTGACCCTGGCGCTCCTATAATTCTTGGGAATTTTATAGAGTTGTGAGAGGGCCTGTGGACGCTGACAAGCACCTAACAGCCAGAACCGGCCCCACAACTCTCGGGGCCATTTGATTTACTCATCCTGGGCACTGGGGGCCACTCGGCCCTGTCTGGGAAGCACGGGGAAGGGGGGAGGTGGAAGGCCGCCACGTCTGGAGTTTCAGACTTCATCTGAGGCTCTGATCGTCATTCTCAAGGCTGGAGACTCTCAGAGGCTGCCTCGCTGCTGTCACAGGCAACAGAGCAGCACCCTCTCTGTTCCCTTTGGTTGCCATCTCTGTTCCCTGTTCACCCACTCTGTTCCCTGTTCACCCTCTCCGTTCCCTGTTCACCCTCTGTTCTCTGTTCACCCTCTCTGTTCCCTTTTCACCCTCTCTGTCCCTTTTCACCCTCTCTGTTCACTTTTTACCCTCTCTGTTCCCTGTTTACCCTCTCTGTTCTGTTCACCCTCTCTGTTCGCTTTTCACCCTCTCTTCCCTGTTAACCCTCTCTGTTCCCTGTTCATCCTCTCTGTTCCCTGTTCACCCTCTCTGTTCCCTGTTCACCCTCTCTGTTCCCTGTTCACCCTCTCTGTTCCCTGTTCACCCTCTTTGTTCTCTGTTCACCCTCTGTTCTCTGTTCACTCTCTCTGTTCCCTTTTCACCCTCTCTGTTCCCTGTTCACCCTCTTTGTTCTCTGTTCACCCTCTCTGTTCCCTCTGTTTGCCCTCTCTGTTCCCTGTTCACCCTCTCTGTTCCCTCTGTTTGCCCTCTCTGTTCCCTGTTCACCCTCTCTGTTCCCTGTTCACCCTCTCTGTTCCCTGTTCAACCCCTCTGTTCCCTGTTCACTGTCTCCATTCCCTGTTCACTCCCTCTGTTCCCTGTTCACCCTGTCTGTTCCTTGTTCACACTGTCTGTTCCCCTTTCACTCTCTCTGTTCCCTGTTCACCCTCTCTGTTCCCTGTTCACCCTCTCTGTTCCCTGTTCACCCTCTCTGTTCCCTGTTCACCCTCTCTGTTCCTGTTCACTGTCTCTGTTCTCTGTTCACCCTCTCTGTGCCCCGATCATCATCTCTGTTCTCTGTTCACCTTTTCTGTTCCCTCTGTTCACCCTCTCTGTTCCTTTTTCACCCTCTCTGTTCCCTCTGTTCACCGTCTCTGTTCCCTGTTCACTCTTACTGTGCCCTGTTCACCCTCTCTGTTCCCTGTTTACCCTCTCTGTTCCCTTTTCACCCTCTCTGTCCCTTTTCACCCTCTCTGTTCCCTGTTCACCCTCTCTGTTCGCTTTTCACCCTCTCTGTTCCCTGTTCACCCTCTCTGTTCGCTTTTCACCCTCTCTGTTCGCTTTTCACCCTCTGTGTTCCCTGTTCACCCTTTCTATTCCCTGTTCACCTTCTGTTCTCTGTTCACCCTCTCTGCTCCCTGTTCACTCTCCCTGTTCCCTGTTCACCCTCTCTGTCCCCCGTTCACCCTCTCTGTTCCCTGTTCACCCTCTCTGTCCCCTGTTCACCCTCTCTGTTCACCCTCTCTGTCCCCTGTTCACCCTCTCTGTTCACCCTCTCTGTTCCCTGTTCACCCTCTCTGTCCCCTGTTCACACTCTCTGTCCCCTGTTCACCCTCTCTGTCCCCTGTTCACCCTCTCTGTTCCCTGTTCACCCTCTCTGTCCCCTGTTCACCCTCTCTGTTCCCTGTTCACCCTCTCTGTCCCCTGTTCACCCTCTCTGTTCACCCTCTCTGTTCCCTGTTCACCCTCTCTGTCCCCTGTTCACCCTCTCTGTTCCCTGTTCACCCTCTCTGTCCCCTGTTCACCCTCTCTGTTCACCCTCTCTGTTCCCTGTTCACCCTCTCTGTCCCCTGTTCACCCTCTCTGTCCCCTGTTCACCCTCTCTGTTCACCCTCTCTGTCCCCTGTTCACCCTCTCTGTCCCCTGTTCACCCTCTCTGTCCCCTGTTCACCCTCTCTGTTCACCCTCTCTATTCCCTGTTCACCCTCTCTGTTCACCCTCTCTGTCCCCTGTTCACCCTCTCTGTTCACCCTCTCTGTCCCCTGTTCACCCTCTCTGTTCCCTGTTCACCCTCTCTGTTCACCCTCTCTGTCCCCTGTTCACCCTCTCTGTTCACCCTCTCTGTCCCCTGTTCACCCTCTCTGTTCCCTGTTCACCCTCTCTGTTCACCCTCTCTGTTCCCTGTTCACCCTCTCTGTTCACCCTCTCTGTTCACCCTCTCTGTTCCCTGTTCACCCTCTCTGTCCCCTGTTCACCCTCTCTGTCCCCTGTTCACCCTCTCTGTCCCCTGTTCACCCTCTCTGTTCCCTGTTAACCCTCTTTGTTCCGCGTTTACCCTGTCTGTTCTCTGTTCACTCTGTTCTCTGTTCACCCTCTCTGTTCCCTCTGTTCACCCTCTGTGTTCTCTGTTCACCCTTTCTATTCCCTGTTCACCCTCTGTTCTCTGTTCACCCTCTCCATTCCGTTTGCCCTCTGTTCCCTCAGCGGTCACCTGCCAGTGGGAGTGGGTGGTGGGAGACCCATGTAGCCTCATCAAGGGTCCACACACCTTCTGTGAGAGGGGCCTTGGGGCTCACCTGGCCCAACCCAGAGTAGGTAGACACCCAGAGCCCCACAGCAAGGGCATCCTCCCACCCCACAGAGCAAGGCCAGGCCCACCTTACAGATGAACACAGCAGAGGACATCTGGGGGCAGGTGGAGCCAGTGCTGACCAGTGCCTGTCCCTGGAGTTGAGGTGAGGCTCCCACCCAGGCAGGCAGGATCAAGGGGTAGGGAGTCCCGGGAGCTATGCTGAGCCCTGCCCACAGCTGCTGTCCGTTGGTTGAACAAAAGCAAAAAGGGGGCTGGGCATGGTGGCTCACCCCTATAATCCCAGCACTTTGGGAGGCTGAGGCAGGCAGATCACCTGAGGTCAGGAGTTCAAGACCAGCCTTGCCAACATGGTGAAACCCCGTTTCTACTAAAAACACAAAAATTAGCCAGGTATGGTGGCACATGACTGTAATCCCAGCTACTCAGGAGGCTGAGGCAGGAGAATTGCTTGAACTCAGGAGACGGAGGTTGCAGTGAGCCGAGATTACACCACTGAACTCCAGCCTGGGTGACAGCGAGACTCCATCTCAAAAAAAAAAAAAAAAAAAAAAAAAAACCGAAAAAGTACAAAGGAAGAAATGAGGGAATGAATGAATGAATGAGAGAACTAAGAAAAGAAGGAGGGAGGAGGGAAGGAAGGAAGGAAGGTGGGAAGGAAGAAGTAGCCGAATGAGTGAACATGAGTGCCAATGCTGGCTGGCCAGAGCCAGAGAGGGTGGGAAGCATTTCCGAGCTCAGGCCCAACCTCCAGCTGTCCCAAATCTGCCTTCTCTGATGGGGGGCATTTGGGGCTCCGGGGTGCAGACATCGGGGAGAGAGGAAGATCAGTCATTGTGAACACTGTGGAGGTAAACTCAGTGGCAGGGTTGGGGGGAAGCACTTTGATGTTCATGCCCCTGGATCAGCTCTGTGCCTGTCTGGGTTGCAGGCTGTCTGGCTGGGCTGCAGGCTGTCCCCACCCCAGGGATGGCCAAGGACCCTGGGGCTGTGTGTCTGAGTTGAAGTTGGGGACATAAGGTGGTGGGGAATTGGGGGAGAGGAAGGGGCTGCTGGAAGCTGGGGCTGAGGGGGTCGCCCTTGGGCCTGGTCATCAGTGTCCCTTGCTGACCAGGACTCCCCAGAGCATGGCAGGCCTGGCTCAGCACCTCCCCACAGGTGATGGCCACCTCCTGCAGGACTCCAGCCCCAGAGTCATTCAGAGATGGGGGTCCACATGGGAGGTGGAGGGAGAAGCCCCTTGACCAGGTATCCAGGACCTCCTGGGTGTCACTGATGCCTGGAACTGACTGGAAGTGGAATCCACAGGCTTCTCCAGGCCCCAGACCTCTGTTCCTCGTTCTCCGACACCCAGGAATCTCCTGCCCACTGGTCCCACTGGTCTCCTGCCCACTTCCTGTGCCAGGGTCCTGGGGGGCAGAGGCCAGGACCACGGGGCTAGCCTGGGCCTGTCCTCTGGCCTGGAGTTCTCTTGGCAGCCAGGCCTGGGGAGGGCTCCTGCTGCACCACCTCACCACCAGTTGGTGGTGGGGGCAGGACCAGGACGAGTGCCAGGTCACACCGGGAGGCCTCGAGGGTGGAATGTGGCCTACCGTCTCCCACGGTGGGACAGCAACAACACAAATGTCATTTAATTTACATGACAAAGTGGAGCCGTTATTGCGAGCTGACAGAATGCCGCTGGGGCAATTTCCGAAAATTATTTAAACAATGTAATGAGTTAAATATCAGCTTTGGCTAATTATGTTTATGCTAATTGTTAATTAGCCCTATAATGGAGATAGTCTTAATTAACAATGGTTGTGAGTGTGGGCGGGGGCTCTGGTGGCTGACAGGGACTGTGTGGGCTTGGAGAGGGCTGGGAGGTCCCAGGGGCTGGGCAGGGATCCTGCCAGCCAGGCTTGGGCACCGGCCTGCAGCTTCTCCTGCATGGCCTTAAGGTCTCCCACAGCCACCTGTGTCCATAGCAGGACCTCCGGAGGCCAAAGCATCCTTCCTCTCCCTCTCTCCTCCCTACCCCTCTCCATCCTCCTCCCCTCTCCCCCAGGCTGAGGACAAACCAGAGGGAATGTCACACAGGCCAGCTGGGCAGGTGTTGAGGTCCTGGCTGGCCCAGCCCTGCATGAGCCCCTCCTGTGGGAATGAGAATGTGGCTCATTCTTGGGAGGAGGCGAGGCTGCTCAGCCAGCCCCCCCGCCCCAGTCACTCACCACCTCCCAGAGAGGGTGTTCAGTCTCCTGTGATGGAGGAGGAGTCAGACACCACCGGGGAAGGCTCTCCTACCAGGCAGGGAGCTGGAGCTTAAAGGCCCCAGAGCCCCCACACTTTCCTCCACGCCACCTTCTACTGGGCCACCTGGACTCAGGGAGGGGTTCTGCCTCGCACTCCATGACTTCCCAGGGACTCTGACTTCACTGGGCAGGGCCCTGGGGCCACCCTATGGGCAGAGCGGGCCGCTGTGCACCAGGCTGGATGAAATGAAAGGAACAGCCACAGGGTCTCCCTGGGGTGGGGGCTCTGGTCTAGGCCATGGGGGCTGAGCTGGAGAGGGAGAGGAAACAAGCAAAGTCAGCCAGAGGAGCTGAGATGGGAGACCTCTTGAGCAGGATCTAGGAAGTGTCAGGGAGAAAGGGGAGGACTGGTTCTACAGGGGTAGGTGGGATTTGCATAGCACAGGGTAAGCATGGAAGTTGAACCAGACATAGGGAACAGAGAGGACAAACACGGAACAGAGAGGAAAAACACACAACCGAGAGGGCAAACAGGGAACAGAGAGAGCAAACAGGGACCAGAGTGGACAAATAGGGACCAGAGAGAGCAAACTGGGAACAGAGGGGGCAAACAGAGAACAGAGAGGACAAACGGAACAGAGAGGACAAACAGGGAACAGAGAGGACTAACATGAAACAGAGAGGACTAACAGGGAACAGAGAGAACAAACATGGAACAGAGAGGGCTAACATGGAACAGAGAGGACAAACATGGAACAGAGATGACAAACAGGGAACAGAGAGGACAAACATGAAACAGAGAGGACCAACATGGAACAGAGAGGACCAACATGGAACAGAGAGGACAAACAGGGAACAGAGAGGACAAACATGAAACAGAGAGGGCTAACATGGAACAGAGAGGACAAACAGGGAACAGAGAGGACTAACATGGAACAGAGAGGGCTAACATGGAACAGAGAGAACAAATATGGAACAGAGAGGGCTAACATGGAACAGAGACGGCAAACATGGAACAGAGGACAAACGGAATAGAGAGGACTAACATGGAACAGATAGGGCTAACATGGAACAAAGAGGACAAACATGGAACAGAGAGGGCAAACATGGAACAGAGAGAGCTAACATGGAACAGAGAGGACAAACATGGAACAGAGAGGACTAACTTGGAACAGAGAGGACTAACATGGAACAGAGAGGACTAACAGGGAACAAAGAGGACAAACAGAGTGTAAACTAAAAATAAAATCCTAAGCTCCTCACCAAATAAATGGAGCCCCTTTATCCAAGAGGACCCCAGTGAAACCTTAAAGACTTAGTTCCCAGCCATGATGGAAAGGGAGGTGGAACTCACCTCGTTTTAGTTCCTCGTTTTTGGAGTGTGGGCACAACTGACCAGATTAATGTTGTGCATAAACATTAGAGGTCAATGGAGATCTGGAGATCACATGACTGGCAGAACAGACTCTTCATGGGAATAAGATATCAAATTATAAACAGGGCTCAAAAGCTATGCCAGGCGAGGGTAAGTCCCACCTGTGGACCATCAATCCTGTTAAGCAGGACATATTGTGGCGGAACTGACAAAGCATCCTTATCTTAAACACTCCTTTCTGGTTTTCAACAAAGTTTTGTTCCTTTAATCAATTGCAGATTAAAGGATTTCTGAATCTACCTATGACTCGTGATATTGCCTGGCTTTGTGTTCCCATCCAAATCTTATCTTGAATTGTAATTTAAATTGTAATCCCCATGTGTTGGGTGAGGGACCTCGTGGGAGGTGATTAGATCATGGGGGGGTTCCCCCATGATGTTCTTTTGATAGTGAGTGAGTCTCACCAGATCTGATGATTTTATAAGTGTCTGGCATTTCCCCTGCTGGCACTTCTCTCTCCTGCCACCATGTGAAGAAGGATGTGTTTGCTTCCCCTCCCACCATGATTTTAAGTTTCCTGAGATCTCCCCAGGCATACAGAACTGTGAGTCAATTAAACCTCTTCCCTTTATAAATTACCCCGTCTCAGGTAATTCTTATAGTAGTGTAAAAATGAACTAATACAGTAAATTGGTATCAGGAGTGGCACTGCTAGATGGATATCTGAAAATGTAAAAGCGACATTGGAACTAGCTAACTGGCAGAGGTTGTAACAGTTTGGAGGATTCAGAAGAAGAAGGAAAAATGTGGAAAAGTTTGGAACTTCCTAGAGACTTATTGGATAGCTTTGAATAAAATGCTGATAGTGATATGAACAATGAAGTCCAGGCTGAGGTGGTCTCAGATGGAGATGAGGAACTTGTTGGGAACTGGAGTAAAGGTGACTTTTGCTATGTTTTAGCAAAGAGACTGGTGGCATTTTGCCCCTGCCCTAGAGTTCTGTGGAACTCTGAACTTGAGAGAGATGATTTAGGGTGTCTGGAGGAAGAAATTTCTAAGCAGCAAAGTGTTCAACAGGTGACAGAGCATTAAAGTTTGGAAGACTTTCAGCCAGATGATGCAGTAGAAAAGAAAAACCCATTTTCTGGGGAGAAATTCAAGCTGGCTGCAGAAATTTGCATAAGTAACAAGGAG
The DNA here is from genome assembly GCF_007565055.1 of Rhinopithecus roxellana. Taxonomy (NCBI): domain Eukaryota; kingdom Metazoa; phylum Chordata; class Mammalia; order Primates; family Cercopithecidae; genus Rhinopithecus; species Rhinopithecus roxellana. The sequence continues at coordinate 52,478,615 of NC_044549.1, forward strand.
CTGATTGTTAATTGCCAAGATGATGGAGAAAATGTCTCCAGGGCATGTCAAGACCTTTGTGGCAGCCCCTCCCATCACAGGCCTGGAAGCCCAGGAGTGAAAATTGTTTTGGAGACCTAGGAGGAAAAAATGGTTTCATGGGCTTGGTCCAGGGCCTGGTGCTGTATGCAGCCTAGGACTTGGTGCCCTGCATCCCAGCCACCCCAGCCATGACTAAAAGTGGCCCAGGTACAGCTCAGCCATTGCTTCAAGCCCCAAGCCTTGGCAGTTCCCATGTGATGTTTGTCCTGTGGGTACACAGAAGTCAAGAATTGATGTTTGGAAACCTCTACCTAGATTTCAGAGGATGTATGGAAATGCCTGGATGTCCAGGCAAAAGTTTGCTGTGGGGGCAGAGCCCTCATGGAGATAGGGCAGTGCAGAAGGGAAATGTGGGTTTGGAGCCCCCACATAGAGTCCCCACTGGGGCACTGCCTAGTGGAACTGTGAGAAAAGGGCCATTGTCCTGCAGACTCCAGAATGGTAGATCCACCAACAGCTTGCACGATATACCTGGAAAAGCCACAGACACTCAACACCAGCCCAAGAAAGCATTCGAGAGGGAGGCTGTACCCAGTAAAGCCACAGGGGCAGAGCTCCCCAAGGCTGTGGGAGTCCACCTCTTGCATCAGCATGACCTGGATGTGAGACATGGAGCCAAAGGAGATCATTTTGGAACTTTAAGGTTTAATGACTATCCTATTGGATTTCAGACTTGCATGAGCCTGAAGCCCCTTCTTTTGGCCAATTTCTCCCATTTGGAATGAGTGTCTTTACCCAATGCCTGTACCCACCCTGTATCTAGAAAGTGACTAACTTGCTTTTGATTTTACAGGCTCATAGGCAGAAGGGACTTGCCTTGTCTCAGATGAGACTATGGACTTGGACTTTTGAGTTAATGCTGAAATGAGTTAAGACTTTGGAGAGCTGTTGGGAAGATATAATTGTGTTTTGAAATGTGAGAAAATGAGATTTGAGAGGGGCCAGTGGTGGAATGATATGGTCTAGCTCTGTGTCCCCACCCAAATCTCATCTTGAATTATAATTTGAATTGTAATCCTCACATGTTGGGGGAGGGACCTCATGGGAGGTGATTAGATCATGGAGGCAGTTTCATCATGATGTGAGTGAGTCTCACGAGATCTGATGGTTTTATAAGTGTCTAGCATTTCCCCTGCTGGCACTTCTCTCTCCTGCTGCCATGTGAAGAAGGACATGTTTGCTTGCCCTCCTGCCATGATTGTAAGTTTCCTGAGGCCCCCTCAGCCATGCAGAATGGTGAGTTAATTAAATCTCTTTCCTTTATAAATTTCCCAGTCTTGAGTAATTCTTCATAGTAGTGTGAAAACAAACTAATACAACTTGTAAGCCTCTGTTTTGAAATTTCCCACTTTTGGGGGCTGAACCAATGTATACCTTTGATATAGTTTAGATATTTGTCCTGCCCAAATCTCATGTTGAATTATAATACCTAACATTGGAGTTGGAGATGGAGCCTGGTGGGAGGGGTTGGAACATTGGGGTGGATCCCTCATGAATGACTTGGGCTTTCACCTTGGTGATGAGTGAGCTCTCCCTCTGAGTTCACATGAAATCTGGTCATTTAAAAGTGTTTGACACCTCCCCTCCACTTTCTCTCTCTCTCTCTTTCTCCTCTTCTGGCATGTGATGTACCTGCTTCTCCTTTGCCCTCCACCAAGACTGGAAGCTTCCTGAGGCCTCCCCAGAAGCAGATACCAGCACCATGCTTCTTGTACAGCCTGCAGATGTGACTTTAGAGAGGACAGTCCCCTCACCCATACCACTGCCACACAGAGAGGGAAAAAGAGAGAGCACCCATGCATATGTGTGATCTTTCAAATCACAGCCCCACCCATTCAAATCACAGCCCCATGATTCTGAAACCCCAAGATTCTGAAACTCCATGCTGCCCAGAAAGAGCTGCAGAGATCCCCTCCTTCCCTCCGTCCCCCCACCCCTGCAGGGAGGGAAGAGGCCCATGGGCCTTAGACAGGGCCCTGTGGGTGTCCAGACCATCAGGATGGTGTGGGCACCCATGAGAGTGATGTGGGACCAGAGCTCAGCTGACGAGGCCCACTGGATATTGCTATCTGCTCAAAGCCTTTCTCTTCCTGCCCTGTGCTCTGAGGAGGAAGTCAAGGAAATGGCAGCGCTGTATCCTAAGGCTGAGTGTTCACTACAACCTTTCCAGTGCTCCCTTTTGCAAGAGAGGAGGTGCATGGAGGTGAAAGATTGTGCCCAGGCCCCAGAGGGAGGAAAGGCCAAGCTGGGATTTAAGCCTGTTCTAGCCAGGCTGTGGGTGTGAGTTCCTAACCAGGACCTCAGCCCCATGAACAACAGCCAACAGGGTATGCAGGGAGCTCATGGAGCCTGGTCTTGTTCCCAGAGCCCAAAACCAGGTGGGCAGTGAGCCAGAAGCTATTCCCTGTCCCCACATTGCCGGAGGAGGCCTGACCCACATGCAGGCTGCCCGCAATGGCCCCAGGACAGCGTGACGGTGGAGGACATCAACCAGGAGACCACTGGAGACTTTCCGTCTACACCCAGGGGCGAACGAGGCTGACCTTTACTTAGGGAATCTGGGGGCATGTGGTGACTACCAAGGTGTGGCCGGTGGCAAGGCCTCATCCTGCACAGACCTCGGAAAGGAACCTTCTGGACTTCATTCAGCATGAACTGGGTTTCCTAAGCCCAGAAACCCAGGTCCTGGGGCTCTCAGGGCTCGCCTTACTTTTTTTTTTTTTTTTCTTTTTTGGGAGAGACAGGGTCTTGTTATGTTGCCAAGGCTGATCTCGAACTCCTGGGCTCAAGCGAGACTCTCAGCTCGGCCTCCCAAAGTGCTGGGATTACAGGTGTGAGCCACTGCACCCGGCCTTTATTTATTCTGACCTTTAAGAAAGACAAGATTCAGGCCGGGCGCGGTGGCTCAAGCCTGTAATCCCAGCACTTTGGGAGGCCGAGACGGGCGGATCACGAGGTCAGGAGATCGAGACCATCCTGGCTAACACCGTGAAACCCGTCTCTACTAAAAAATATAAAAAAAACTAGCCGGGCGAGGTGGCGGGCGCCTGTAGTCCCAGCTACTCGGGAGGCTGAGGCAGGAGAATGGCATAAACCCAGGAGGCGGAGCTTGCAGTGAGCTGAGATCCGGCCACTGCACTCCAGCCTGGGTGACAGAGCAAGACTCCGTCTTAAAAAAAAAAAAAAAAAAAAAAAAAAAGAAAGACAAGATTCACTGAGATGAGGCTCCCTTGGCTGCCCTCACTAATATCCCACCACAGAATCCTGACCGTCATCCAATCCGCAAGTCCACCTAGGAAACTGCTATAGGATCAAGAGGATTCTACGGGAGACAGAATTCTCACTCCAGGGACAGACACGCAGCTCAGACTGGCGGCAAATGGAGGGCCAGAGGGGGAGGGCTCAGGAAGCCCCGCACCCCGCCCTGACACTTGACTCTCTCTATCCACCCACCCTCACCTCTTTCTGTCTCTCTCCCTGCTGTCTCTCGCTGTCTCACCCTCTCTCCTGTGTCTTTTTCTTTCTGTCTCCTCTCTCACTCCCCTGTGTCTCTCCCTCTCTCTGTCTGTTTCTCTTTCTCACGTCTCTGCCTCTCAACTCAGTTTCTCCATCTGAAGCCAACCTAGCCTTCCTGGTCTCTAGCACACATTCTCCACCAGGGAGGCGCCAACCCTCTCATTAGGGCCCCTGTGGCACTTCCTACCGGGGCTTTGGACATCAATACCCAGACTCCAGGACACCCTCTCTGCTGCCACCTCCATCACTGGGTTCCCTCCTGGGGCCTGGCCCTCCTCTGTTTGCTAGCTTGTCACCTAGAAAGTGCGGGCAGGGCAGAGCACTCAGCCCAGGAGGGACCATAGTGGTCACGTGCTGCAGGTTCCCAAAGATGCTGAGTTGGACCAAGGGGTCGACTTTGGGCTCAGGTTCCTCTCCTGGGCATTGTGAGGTCCCTCTTCTGCCATCGGTGATTGGGGATGACAGCTGGTGGACAGGCGTAGAAATGAGGGTGGGTGCGAGTCCCGCTGTGGTCAGCCTCTCTCGCTCCTCCCCCACCCCCAGGCCAGGACAAGGGGACCCCAGGGCTGGGATTAGAGGGTGGAGGCTGGGGGCTCTGGGACTTCTGCCTCACAGCACAGCACACCGGCCCTGCAGGCCTCTCTGGGGGTTTCACGGTGGTGCAGTGGCCTGTCTGGGTCCTGCTGCATGGGTACCCCCTTCCCTGGGGTCCCAGGTCTGTGACATCTGCTCCCCAACCTGCCAACACAAGGTACTCCAGCCCCAAAGACCAGCACCCCCCACCCAGGGAGGTAACTCTACCCCAGAGGCGAAGTCCGCTTAGATCCCCACCTGAGCCCAGAAAGTGCATGGGGTCTGTTTCTCCCATGCAGGGTCTCAGGTCTCAGCATCTCCATGGATTATGCCCCTTGTCAGGGTGTGCTTGAGGCCCCTGGTTGGAATTCTGCTGGCAGGACAAGCACATGCCAGCTCCGGACCCCCTCCCAGCATCTCTCTGGGTCCTGCATCTCCAGGCCTGGCCTACCCTGGCTCCCCGCAGGGTCTCTGGGCGCCTTTGTTGCCCTGGGAGCAGAGCCGTTTGCCCAGCCTGACTCCCACCCAATTCGGCGCCTGGATCTTTCCAGCTCCCTCTTCCCCTCTCCATCACAGTCCCAGAGCCCTCAGCCTCCACCCTCTGATCCCAGCCCTGGAGTCCCCTTGTCCTGGCCTGGGGGTGGAGGAGGAGTGGGACAGTCTGACCACAGAGGGACTCGCACCCACCCTCGTTTCTACACCTGTCTGCCAGCATTCAACCCCAACCGCCGACGGCAGAAGAGGAACCTCACAACGCCCAGGAAAGGAACCTGAGCCCTAAGTTGACCCCTTGGGTCCCACTCAGCATCCTTGGGCACCTGCAGCCCAGTCAAAGCCCAAAGTCGCTGGGGCCACCGGCTCCCTCCCCTTTCCCAGAGCTCAGGGCCTCTGGCTGCTCCTGCCAGGGATTTGGTGGGCTGTGCCCTGACGGTCCCAGTGCATGGTCCCTGCGTCTGAGCCCCTCGTCCTTGCCCCAGCCCCACTGAGGAATCCGTCTTGGACTGCTACACACTCCAGACTGAGGTCCCTGAACCCTCCACAGGGGCCCAGACAGAGCTCTTCACAACATTCCGGAGGGCCCCGGGGTCTGCAACCTCCCCCACTGGCCTGTTCCCCCACATAGCACCATGGGAGAAGAGGGACTTGGCCCCCACCAGTTCCACTTGTCGGCTTGGTGTCTCCCTGCCCAGCGCCAGCAGACCCTCCCCTGGTGCCAGCAGACCTTGCACAGTGCTGGCAGGTCCCATCTCCACCTGGGGTCTTGATGCCCCCACTCAACCCCCTGGCTTGGACCCAGAGTGGGGCTTCCTCTCTCCCCTGCTCTGCTCTGGCCCCTCTCCACCATGGTGGAGAACTCGAGGGGCAGGACCCAGCTTCTGCGGGAGTGGAGGCCAAGGCGCCTGCCTCCTCCCACTCAGGGCTCCTCCCCTCCGCCTTCAGGAAGACTCCCGGAGCCCTGAGAGGTGGGTCCATCCCTTCCCCCAACCCCCCACTCTCTGTGTGCTGGTGCGCCCCTCTCATCCTCCTGGCCACAGGCCTGCCGAGAACACTGCTCCCCGGGTCAGGCCTCAGCTCTGTGGGGCCACACTGGGCTCCAGTCTCCTCCAATCTGACCACCATTGGGGGCCAAACCCAAGCCCCCTGACAGAACAGGAGGGAGGAAGGTGGGAGATGGGCCTGGAGGCTTGGGGGAGCTAGTCCCAGCCCAGATCAGCCTGCAGGGTGTGGGAGGAGCTGTATTTTGCTTTTAATGTGACAGACACTTAAAGGAGAGACGGGGATTCAGAGTCCATCAAACCATGGCCCATCTCCCAGGGCCTTCTCTTATTCCTGACAACTGTAATAAAAAAGCCAGGTGTGTGGCCTCCTGTTTGTGGCTCCCCAGTTGTATGGAGACGTTATTCACAAGAAGACTCACCCTAATCAGCCCACTCTTTAGGCTCTTGCCCTGGGCAGGGGGCCAGGGAAGCAGTCAGCTCTGCACCCAAGGCTCTGCGCAGGCTCCTGTCAGCTGTAAGCCTGGGTTTAACAAAGCCTCTCCCAGGACCCCAGGTCCTCTAAGGATGGTGCCTCACACCCCAGCAGCAGGCGCCACGAGCAAGCAAGCCCCCCTGACTGGGGCTTCTGGGGACCCGCGTTCTGGGCACCTCAGCCACACACACTGAGGCATTGCAGTGATGGAACCAGGGGGCTACCTGTGTGTTCACGCAGGGCAGGACCCGTCTCACCAGACTCTGCAACCCCAGGTGGGACAGGAGGAGGGGATGCAGAGGGCTCCCCAGCCCTTCTTTGTCTGCTTGCTCTCCCCAGCCATCCTTAGTCTGGCTTGCTCTGCAGCCCCCGCCCTGCCCTCAAAACAGCGGAGGAGCTCTGGGTGAGACCTCAGCACACAGGTGAGGCCAGCCCTGAGGGCCGCACTGTGGAAGAGGCTGGGGCTGACTTCAGTGCATTTAAGCACAAGGTGAAGAGCTGGGTGTGCGCTCCTCTGAGTGTGAGCTCCTCTGAGTGTGCTCTCATCTGAGTGTGAGCTCCTCTGTGTCTGCACTCGTCTGTGTGACCTCCTCTGAGTGTGCGCACGTCCGAGTGCACGCTCCTCTGAGTGTGTGCTCGCCTGAGTGCATGCTCCTCTGAGTGTGCGCTCCTCTGAGTGTGCACTCGTTTGTGTGAGCTCCTCTGAGTGTGCTCTCATCTGAGTGTGTGCTCATCTGAGTGTGAGCTCCTCTGAGTGTGTGCTCCTCTGAGTGTGAGCTCGTCTGTGTGCTCATTTGAGCGTGAGCTTGTCTGAGTGTGAACTCATCTGAGTGCGCTCTTGTCTGAGCGCATGCTCCCCTGAGTGCGTGCTCCCCTGAGTGCGCGCTTCCCTGAGTGTGCGCTCCCCTGAGTGTGCGCTCCCCTGAGTGTGCGCTCGTCTGAGTGTGCACTCGTTTGTGTGAGCTCCTCTGAGTGTGCTCTCGTCTGAGTGTGTGCTCCCCTGAGTGTGTGCTCATCTGAGTGTGTGCTCCTCTGAGTGCGCGCTCCCCTGAGTGTGCGCTCCCCTGAGTGTCTGCTCGTCTGAGTGTGCGCTCCCCTGAGTGTGAGCTCCTCTGACAGCTCCCAAGTGTGCGGTCGCCTGAGTGTGCGCTCCTGTGAGTGTGTGCTCGTCTGAGTGTGCGCTCATCTGAGTGCGCGCTCCTCTGAGTGTGATCTCCTTTGAGCACGCGCTCCCCTGAGTGCGGGCTCATCTGGGTGCTCGCTCCCCTGAGTGCCCGCTTGAGTGTGCGCTCCCCTGAGCATGCACTCCCCAGAGTGTGCGCTCCCGAGTGCGCTCTCGTCTCAGCGCGCGCTCCCCTGAGTGTGCGCTCCCCTGAGCATGCGTTCCAATGAGTGTGTACTCGTCTGAGTGTGTGCTCCTCTGAGTGTGAGCTCCTCTGAGTGTGAGCTCGTCTGAGTGCGCGCTCCTCTGAGTGTGCTCTCATCTGAGTGTGCACTCGTTTGTGTGAGCTACTCTGTGCTCCCGTCTGTGTGCTCGTCTGAGTGTGAGATCCTCTGAGTGTGCGCTCCTCTGAGTGTGATCTCCTCTGAGTGAGTGCTCCTCTGAGTGCGGGCTCATCTGAGTGCTCGCTCCCCTGAGTGCACGCTCCCCTGAGTGCGCACTCGTCTGAGTGCGCGCTCCCCTGAGTGCGTGCTCCTCTGAGCGCTCCCCTGAGTGCGTGCTCCACAGAGTGTGCACTCGTCTGAGTGCGCGCTCCCCTGAGTGTGCGCTCCCCTGAGTGCGCGCTCCCGAGAGTGATCTCCTCTGAGTGCGTGCTCCCGAGTGCGGGCTCCTCTGAGTGCTCGCTCCCCTGAGTGCACGTTCGTCTGAGTGCTCGCTCCCCTGAGTGCGTGCTCTCCTGAGTGCGTGCTCGTCTGAGGGCGCGCTCCCCTGAGTGTGGCTCCCCTGAGTGTGCACTCCCCTGAGTGTGCGCTCCTCAGAGTATGTGCTCATCTGAGTGTGAGCTCCTCTCAGTGTGCGCTCCCGAGTGTGGGCTCGTCTGAGTGTGCACTCCCGAGTGTGCGCTCCCCTGAGTGTGCGCTCACCTGAGTGCGCGCTCTGAGTGCGCGTTCCCCTGAGTGCGCGCTCCCCTGAGTCTGCGCTCCTCTGAGTGTCAGCTCCTCTGAGCGTGCACTCCCGAGTGTGCACTCCCTGAGTATGCGCTCGTCTGAGTGTGTGCTCATCTGAGTGTGAGCTCCTCTGAGTGTGCGCTCCCGAGTGAGCGCTCGTCTGAGTGTGCACTCCCCTGAGTGTGCGCTCCCAGGAGTGTGCGCTCACCTGAATGCACGCTCATCTGCGTGTTCCTCTGAGTGTGCGCTACCCTGAGTGCGCGCTCATCTGAGCGCGCACTCCCCTGAGTGCGTGCTCCCCTGAGTGCGCGCTCCCCTGAGTGTGCGCTCGTCTGAGTGCGCGCTCCCCTGAGTGTGCGCTCGCCTGAGTGCGCGCTCGCCTGAGTGTGCGCTCGCCTGAGTGCGCGCTCGTCTGAGTGCGCGCTCCCCTGAGAGTGCATTCTCCTGAGTGTGCGCTCGTCTGAGTGCGCGCTCCCGAGTGTGCACTCGTCTGAGTGCGTGCTCCCCTGAGTGTGCGCTCCCCTGAGTGTGAGCTTCTCTGAATGTGTGCTCATCTGAGTGTGAGCTCCTCTGAGTATGCGCTCCCGAGTGAGCGCTCATCTGAGTGTGCACTCCCCTGAGTGTGCGCTCCCAGGAGTGTGCGCTCCTCTGAGTGTGATCTCCTCTGAGCGCTCCTCTGAGTGCGGGCTCATCTGAGTGCTCGCTCCCCTGAGTGCACGCTCCCCTGAGTGCGCACTCGTCTGAGTGCGCACTCCCCTGAGTGCGTGCTCCTCTGAGCGCTCCCCTGAGTGCGTGCTCCACAGAGTGTGCACTCGTCTGAGTGCGCGCTCCCCTGAGTGTGCGCTCCCCTGAGTGCGCGCTCCCGAGAGTGATCTCCTCTGAGTGCGTGCTCCCGAGTGCGGGCTCCTCTGAGTGCTCGCTCCCCTGAGTGCACGTTCGTCTGAGTGCTCGCTCCCCTGAGTGCGTGCTCTCCTGAGTGCGTGCTCGTCTGAGGGCGCGCTCCCCTGAGTGTGGCTCCCCTGAGTGTGCACTCCCCTGAGTGTGCGCTCCTCAGAGTATGTGCTCATCTGAGTGTGAGCTCCTCTCAATGTGCGCTCCCGAGTGTGCGCTCGTCTGAGTGCGCACTCCCGAGTGTGCGCTCCCCTGAGTGTGCGCTCACCTGAGTGCGCGCTCTGAGTGCGCGTTCCCCTGAGTGCGCGCTCCCCTGAGTCTGCGCTCCTCTGAGTGTCAGCTCCTCTGAGCGTGCACTCCCGAGTGTGCGCTCCCTGAGTATGCGCTCGTCTGAGTGTGCGCTCTCCTGAGTGTGAGCTTCTCTGAGTGTGTGCTCATCTGAGTGTGAGCTCCTCTGAGTGTGCGCTCCCGAGTGAGCGCTCGTCTGAGTGTGCACTCCCCTGAGTGTGCGCTCCCAGGAGTGTGCGCTCACCTGAATGCGCGCTCATCTGTGTGTTCCTCTGAGTGTGCGCTACCCTGAGTGCGCGCTCCCCTGAGTGCGCGCACTCCCCTGAGTGCGCGCTCCCCTGAGTGCGCGCTCCCCTGAGTGTGCGCTCGCCTGAGTGTGCGCTCCCCTGAGTGTGCGCTCGCCTGAGTGCGCGCTCGCCTGAGTGTGCGCTCGCCTGAATGCGCGCTCGTCTGAGTGTGCGCTCCCCTGAGAGTGCATTCTCCTGAGTGTGCGCTCGTCTGAGTGCGCGCTCCCGAGTGTGCACTCGTCTGCGTGCTCCCCTGAGTGTGCGCTCCCCTGAGTGTGAGGTTCTCTGAATGTGTGCTCATCTGAGTGTGAGCTCCTCTGAGTATGCGCTCCCGAGTGAGCGCTCATCTGAGTGTGCACTCCCCTGAGTGTGTGCTCCCAGGAGTGTGCGCTCCTCTGAGTGTGATCTCCTCTGAGCGCTCCTCTGAGTGCGGGCTCATCTGAGTGCTCGCTCCCCTGAGTGCACGCTCCCCTGAGTGCGCACTCGTCTGAGTGCGCACTCCCCTGAGTGCGTGCTCCTCTGAGCGCTCCCCTGAGTGCGTGCTCCACAGAGTGTGCACTCGTCTGAGTGCACGCTCCCCTGAGTGTGCGCTCCCCTGAGCGCGCGCTCCCGAGAGTGATCTCCTCTGAGTGCGTGCTCCCCTGAGTGCGGGCTCCTCTGCTCGCTCCCCTGAGTGCACGTTCGTCTGAGTGCTCGCTCCCCTGAGTGCGTGCTCTCCTGAGTGCGTGCTCGTCTGAGTGCGCGCTCCCCTGTGGCTCCCCTGAGTGTGCACTCCCCTGAGTGTGCGCTCCTCAGAGTATGTGCTCATCTGAGTGTGAGCTCCTCTCAGTGTGCGCTCCCCTGAGTGTGCACTCACCTGAGTGCACGCTCGTCTGAGTGCGCGCTCCCCTGAGAGTGCATTCTCCTGAGTGTGCGCTCGTCTGAGTGCGCGCTCCCCTGAGTGTGCACTCGTCTGAGTGCGTGCTCCCCTGAGTGTGCGCTCCCGAGTGTGAGCTTCTCTGAATGTGTGTTCATCTGAGTGTGAGCTCCTCTGAGTATGCGCTCCCGAGTGAGCGCTCATCTGAGTGTGCACTCCCCTGAGTGTGCGCTCCCAGGAGTGTGCGCTCCTCTGAGTTGATCTCCTCTGAGCGCTCCTCTGAGTGCGGGCTCATCTGAGTGCTCGCTCCCCTGAGTGCACGCTCCCCTGAGTGCGTGCTCCTCTGAGCGCTCCCCTGAGTGCGTGCTCCACAGAGTGTGCACTCGTCTGAGTGCGCGCTCCCCTGAGTGTGCGCTCCCCTGAGTGCGCGCTCCCGAGAGTGATCTCCTCTGAGTGCGTGCTCCCCTGAGTGCGGGCTCCTCTGCTCGCTCCCCTGAGTGCACGTTCGTCTGAGTGCTCGCTCCCCTGAGTGCGTGCTCTCCTGAGTGCGTGCTCGTCTGAGTGCGCGCTCCCCTGAGTGTGGCTCCCCTGAGTGTGCACTCCCCTGAGTGTGCGCTCCTCAGAGTATGTGCTCATCTGAGTGTGAGCTCCTCTCAGTGCGCGCTCCCCTGAGTGTGCGCTCACCTGAGTGCACGCTCGTCTGAGTGCGCGCTCCCCTGAGAGTGCATTCTCCTGAGTGTGCGCTCGTCTGAGTGTGCGCTCCCCTGAGTGTGCACTTGTCTGAGTGCGTGCTCCCCTGAGTGTGCGCTCCCCTGAGTGTGAGCTTCTCTGAATGTGTGCTCATCTGAGTGTGAGCTCCTCTGAGTATGCGCTCCCGAGTGAGCGCTCATCTGAGTGTGCACTCCCCTGAGTGTGCGCTCCCAGGAGTGTGTGCTCACCTGAATGCGCGCTCGTCTGTGCGCTCCCCTGAGTGTGCGCTCCCCTGAGTGCGCTCTTGTCTCAGTGCACGCTCCCCTGAGTGTGCGCTTCCCTGAGCGTGCGCTCGTCTGAGTGTGCGCTCCCCTTAGTGAGGGCTCCTCTCAGTGTGCACTCCCGAGTGTGCGCTCGCCTGAGTGTGCACTCCAATGAGTGTGTAATCGTCTGAGTGTGTGCTTCTCTGAGTGTGAGCTCCTCTGAGTGTGAGCTCGTCTGAGTGCGCGCTCCTCTGAGTGTGCTCTCATCTGAGTGTGCACTCGTTTGTGTGAGCTACTCTGTACTCCCGTCTGAGTGTGTGCTCGTCTGAGTGTGAGATCCTCTGAGTGTGCTCTCCTCTGAGTGTGATCTCCTCTGAGTGAGCGCTCCTCTGAGTGCGGGCTCCTCTGAGTGCTCGCTCCCCTGAGTGCACATTCGTCTGAGTGCTCACTCCCCTGAGTGCGTGCTCTCCTGAGTGCTTGCTCGTCTGAGTGCACGCTCCCCTGAGTGTGGCTCCCCTGAGTGTGTGCTCCCCTGAGTGTGTGCTCGTCTGAGTGTGTGCTCCCCTGAGTGTGCACTCCCCTGAGTGTGCGCTCCTCAGAGTATGTGCTCATCTGAGTGTGAGCTCCTCAGTGTGTGCTCCCGAGTGTGCGCTCGTCTGAGTGTGCACTCCCCTGAGTGTGCGCTCCTCTGAGTGTGCGCTCCTCTGAGCGTGCGCTCCCAAGTGTGCGCTCCCCTGAGTATGTGCTCGTCTGAGTGTGCGCTCCCCTGAGTGTGAGCTTCTCTGAGTGTGTGCTCATCTGAGTGTGAGCTCCTCTGAGTGTGCGCTCCCGAGTGAGCGCTCGTCTGAGTGTGCACTCCCGAGTGTGTGCTCCCAGGAGTGTGCGCTCACCTGAATGCGTGCTCATCTGCGCGCTTCCCTGAGTGTGCGCTCCCCTGAGTGTGCGCTCCTCTGAGTGTGATCTCCTCTGAGCGCTCCTCTGAGTGCGGGCTCATCTGAGTGCTCGCTCCCCTGAGTGCACGCTCCCCTGAGTGCGCACTCGTCTGAGTGCGCACTCCCCTGAGTGCGTGCTCCTCTGAGCGCTCCCCTGAGTGCGTGCTCCACAGAGTGTGCACTCGTCTGAGTGCGCGCTCCCCTGAGTGTGCGCTCCCCTGAGTGCGCGCTCCCGAGAGTGATCTCCTCTGAGTGCGTGCTCCCGAGTGCGGGCTCCTCTGAGTGCTCGCTCCCCTGAGTGCACGTTCGTCTGAGTGCTCGCTCCCCTGAGTGCGTGCTCTCCTGAGTGCGTGCTCGTCTGAGGGCGCGCTCCCCTGAGTGTGGCTCCCCTGAGTGTGCACTCCCCTGAGTGTGCGCTCCTCAGAGTATGTGCTCATCTGAGTGTGAGCTCCTCTCAGTGTGCGCTCCCCTGAGTGTGCACTCCCCTGAGTGCGCGCTCGTCTGAGTGCACGCTCCCCTGAGAGTGCATTCTCCTGAGTGTGCGCTCGTCTGAGTGCGCGCTCCCCTGAGTGTGCACTCGTCTGAGTGCGTGCTCCCCTGAGTGTGCGCTCCCCTGAGTGTGAGCTTCTCTGAATGTGTGTTCATCTGAGTGTGAGCTCCTCTGAGTATGCGCTCCCGAGTGAGCGCTCATCTGAGTGTGCACTCCCCTGAGTGTGCGCTCCCAGGAGTGTGCGCTCCTCTGAGTGTGATCTCCTCTGAGTGAGTGCTCCTCTGAGTGCGGGCTCATCTGAGTGCTCGCTCCCCTGAGTGCACGCTCCCCTGAGTGCGCACTCGTCTGAGTGCGCACTCCCCTGAGTGCGTGCTCCTCTGAGCGCTCCCCTGAGTGCGTGCTCCACAGAGTGTGCACTCGTCTGAGTGCGCGCTCCCCTGAGTGTGCGCTCCCCTGAGTGCGCGCTCCCGAGAGTGATCTCCTCTGAGTGCGTGCTCCCGAGTGCGGGCTCCTCTGAGTGCTCGCTCCCCTGAGTGCACGTTCGTCTGAGTGCTCGCTCCCCTGAGTGCGTGCTCTCCTGAGTGCGTGCTCGTCTGAGGGCGCGCTCCCCTGAGTGTGGCTCCCCTGAGTGTGCACTCCCCTGAGTGTGCGCTCCTCAGAGTATGTGCTCATCTGAGTGTGAGCTCCTCTCAATGTGCGCTCCCGAGTGTGCGCTCGTCTGAGTGCGCACTCCCGAGTGTGCGCTCCCCTGAGTGTGCGCTCACCTGAGTGCGCGCTCTGAGTGCGCGTTCCCCTGAGTGCGCGCTCCCCTGAGTCTGCGCTCCTCTGAGTGTCAGCTCCTCTGAGCGTGCACTCCCGAGTGTGCGCTCCCTGAGTATGCGCTCGTCTGAGTGTGCGCTCTCCTGAGTGTGAGCTTCTCTGAGTGTGTGCTCATCTGAGTGTGAGCTCCTCTGAGTGTGCGCTCCCGAGTGAGCGCTCGTCTGAGTGTGCACTCCCCTGAGTGTGCGCTCCCAGGAGTGTGCGCTCACCTGAATGCGCGCTCATCTGTGTGTTCCTCTGAGTGTGCGCTACCCTGAGTGCGCGCTCCCCTGAGTGCGCGCACTCCCCTGAGTGCGCGCTCCCCTGAGTGCGCGCTCCCCTGAGTGTGCGCTCGCCTGAGTGCGCGCTCCCCTGAGTGTGCGCTCGCCTGAGTGCGCGCTCGCCTGAGTGTGCGCTCGCCTGAGTGCGCGCTCGTCTGAGTGTGCGCTCCCCTGAGAGTGCATTCTCCTGAGTGTGCGCTCGTCTGAGTGCGCGCTCCCAAGTGTGCACTCGTCTGCGTGCTCCCCTGAGTGTGCGCTCCCCTGAGTGTGAGGTTCTCTGAATGTGTGCTCATCTGAGTGTGAGCTCCTCTGAGTATGCGCTCCCGAGTGAGCGCTCATCTGAGTGTGCACTCCCCTGAGTGTGTGCTCCCAGGAGTGTGCGCTCCTCTGAGTGTGATCTCCTCTGAGCGCTCCTCTGAGTGCGGGCTCATCTGAGTGCTCGCTCCCCTGAGTGCACGCTCCCCTGAGTGCGCACTCGTCTGAGTGCGCACTCCCCTGAGTGCGTGCTCCTCTGAGCGCTCCCCTGAGTGCGTGCTCCACAGAGTGTGCACTCGTCTGAGTGCACGCTCCCCTGAGTGTGCGCTCCCCTGAGCGCGCGCTCCCGAGAGTGATCTCCTCTGAGTGCGTGCTCCCCTGAGTGCGGGCTCCTCTGCTCGCTCCCCTGAGTGCACGTTCGTCTGAGTGCTCGCTCCCCTGAGTGCGTGCTCTCCTGAGTGCGTGCTCGTCTGAGTGCGCGCTCCCCTGTGGCTCCCCTGAGTGTGCACTCCCCTGAGTGTGCGCTCCTCAGAGTATGTGCTCATCTGAGTGTGAGCTCCTCTCAGTGTGCGCTCCCCTGAGTGTGCACTCACCTGAGTGCACGCTCGTCTGAGTGCGCGCTCCCCTGAGAGTGCATTCTCCTGAGTGTGCGCTCGTCTGAGTGCGCGCTCCCCTGAGTGTGCACTCGTCTGAGTGCGTGCTCCCCTGAGTGTGCGCTCCCGAGTGTGAGCTTCTCTGAATGTGTGTTCATCTGAGTGTGAGCTCCTCTGAGTATGCGCTCCCGAGTGAGCGCTCATCTGAGTGTGCACTCCCCTGAGTGTGCGCTCCCAGGAGTGTGCGCTCCTCTGAGTTGATCTCCTCTGAGCGCTCCTCTGAGTGCGGGCTCATCTGAGTGCTCGCTCCCCTGAGTGCACGCTCCCCTGAGTGCGTGCTCCTCTGAGCGCTCCCCTGAGTGCGTGCTCCACAGAGTGTGCACTCGTCTGAGTGCGCGCTCCCCTGAGTGTGCGCTCCCCTGAGTGCGCGCTCCCGAGAGTGATCTCCTCTGAGTGCGTGCTCCCCTGAGTGCGGGCTCCTCTGCTCGCTCCCCTGAGTGCACGTTCGTCTGAGTGCTCGCTCCCCTGAGTGCGTGCTCTCCTGAGTGCGTGCTCGTCTGAGTGTGCGCTCCCCTGAGTGTGGCTCCCCTGAGTGTGCACTCCCCTGAGTGTGCGCTCCTCAGAGTATGTGCTCATCTGAGTGTGAGCTCCTCTCAGTGCGCGCTCCCCTGAGTGTGCGCTCACCTGAGTGCACGCTCGTCTGAGTGCGCGCTCCCCTGAGAGTGCATTCTCCTGAGTGTGCGCTCGTCTGAGTGTGCGCTCCCCTGAGTGTGCACTCGTCTGAGTGCGTGCTCCCCTGAGTGTGCGCTCCCCTGAGTGTGAGCTTCTCTGAATGTGTGCTCATCTGAGTGTGAGCTCCTCTGAGTATGCGCTCCCGAGTGAGCGCTCATCTGAGTGTGCACTCCCCTGAGTGTGCGCTCCCAGGAGTGTGTGCTCACCTGAATGCGCGCTCGTCTGTGCGCTCCCCTGAGTGTGCGCTCCCCTGAGTGCGCTCTTGTCTCAGTGCACGCTCCCCTGAGTGTGCGCTTCCCTGAGCGTGCGCTCGTCTGAGTGTGCGCTCCCCTTAGTGAGGGCTCCTCTCAGTGTGCACTCCCGAGTGTGCGCTCGCCTGAGTGTGCACTCCAATGAGTGTGTAATCGTCTGAGTGTGTGCTTCTCTGAGTGTGAGCTCCTCTGAGTGTGAGCTCGTCTGAGTGCGCGCTCCTCTGAGTGTGCTCTCATCTGAGTGTGCACTCGTTTGTGTGAGCTACTCTGTACTCCCGTCTGAGTGTGTGCTCGTCTGAGTGTGAGATCCTCTGAGTGTGCTCTCCTCTGAGTGTGATCTCCTCTGAGTGAGCGCTCCTCTGAGTGCGGGCTCCTCTGAGTGCTCGCTCCCCTGAGTGCACATTCGTCTGAGTGCTCACTCCCCTGAGTGCGTGCTCTCCTGAGTGCTTGCTCGTCTGAGTGCACGCTCCCCTGAGTGTGGCTCCCCTGAGTGTGTGCTCCCCTGAGTGTGTGCTCGTCTGAGTGTGTGCTCCCCTGAGTGTGCACTCCCCTGAGTGTGCGCTCCTCAGAGTATGTGCTCATCTGAGTGTGAGCTCCTCAGTGTGTGCTCCCGAGTGTGCGCTCGTCTGAGTGTGCACTCCCCTGAGTGTGCGCTCCTCTGAGTGTGCGCTCCTCTGAGCGTGCGCTCCCAAGTGTGCGCTCCCCTGAGTATGTGCTCGTCTGAGTGTGCGCTCCCCTGAGTGTGAGCTTCTCTGAGTGTGTGCTCATCTGAGTGTGAGCTCCTCTGAGTGTGCGCTCCCGAGTGAGCGCTCATCTGAGTGTGCACTCCCGAGTGTGTGCTCCCAGGAGTGTGCGCTCACCTGAATGCGTGCTCATCTGCGCGCTTCCCTGAGTGTGCGCTCCCCTGAGTGTGCGCTCCTCTGAGTGTGATCTCCTCTGAGCGCTCCTCTGAGTGCGGGCTCATCTGAGTGCTCGCTCCCCTGAGTGCACGCTCCCCTGAGTGCGCACTCGTCTGAGTGCGCACTCCCCTGAGTGCGTGCTCCTCTGAGCGCTCCCCTGAGTGCGTGCTCCACAGAGTGTGCACTCGTCTGAGTGCGCGCTCCCCTGAGTGTGCGCTCCCCTGAGTGCGCGCTCCCGAGAGTGATCTCCTCTGAGTGCGTGCTCCCGAGTGCGGGCTCCTCTGAGTGCTCGCTCCCCTGAGTGCACGTTCGTCTGAGTGCTCGCTCCCCTGAGTGCGTGCTCTCCTGAGTGCGTGCTCGTCTGAGGGCGCGCTCCCCTGAGTGTGGCTCCCCTGAGTGTGCACTCCCCTGAGTGTGCGCTCCTCAGAGTATGTGCTCATCTGAGTGTGAGCTCCTCTCAGTGTGCGCTCCCCTGAGTGTGCACTCCCCTGAGTGCGCGCTCGTCTGAGTGCACGCTCCCCTGAGAGTGCATTCTCCTGAGTGTGCGCTCGTCTGAGTGCGCGCTCCCCTGAGTGTGCACTCGTCTGAGTGCGTGCTCCCCTGAGTGTGCGCTCCCCTGAGTGTGAGCTTCTCTGAATGTGTGTTCATCTGAGTGTGAGCTCCTCTGAGTATGCGCTCCCGAGTGAGCGCTCATCTGAGTGTGCACTCCCCTGAGTGTGCGCTCCCAGGAGTGTGCGCTCCTCTGAGTGTGATCTCCTCTGAGTGAGTGCTCCTCTGAGTGCGGGCTCATCTGAGTGCTCGCTCCCCTGAGTGCACGCTCCCCTGAGTGCGCACTCGTCTGAGTGCGCACTCCCCTGAGTGCGTGCTCCTCTGAGCGCTCCCCTGAGTGCGTGCTCCACAGAGTGTGCACTCGTCTGAGTGCGCGCTCCCCTGAGTGTGCGCTCCCCTGAGTGCGCGCTCCCGAGAGTGATCTCCTCTGAGTGCGTGCTCCCGAGTGCGGGCTCCTCTGAGTGCTCGCTCCCCTGAGTGCACGTTCGTCTGAGTGCTCGCTCCCCTGAGTGCGTGCTCTCCTGAGTGCGTGCTCGTCTGAGGGCGCGCTCCCCTGAGTGTGGCTCCCCTGAGTGTGCACTCCCCTGAGTGTGCGCTCCTCAGAGTATGTGCTCATCTGAGTGTGAGCTCCTCTCAATGTGCGCTCCCGAGTGTGCGCTCGTCTGAGTGCGCACTCCCGAGTGTGCGCTCCCCTGAGTGTGCGCTCACCTGAGTGCGCGCTCTGAGTGCGCGTTCCCCTGAGTGCGCGCTCCCCTGAGTCTGCGCTCCTCTGAGTGTCAGCTCCTCTGAGCGTGCACTCCCGAGTGTGCGCTCCCTGAGTATGCGCTCGTCTGAGTGTGCGCTCTCCTGAGTGTGAGCTTCTCTGAGTGTGTGCTCATCTGAGTGTGAGCTCCTCTGAGTGTGCGCTCCCGAGTGAGCGCTCGTCTGAGTGTGCACTCCCCTGAGTGTGCGCTCCCAGGAGTGTGCGCTCACCTGAATGCGCGCTCATCTGTGTGTTCCTCTGAGTGTGCGCTACCCTGAGTGCGCGCTCCCCTGAGTGCGCGCACTCCCCTGAGTGCGCGCTCCCCTGAGTGCGCGCTCCCCTGAGTGTGCGCTCGCCTGAGTGCGCGCTCCCCTGAGTGTGCGCTCGCCTGAGTGCGCGCTCGCCTGAGTGTGCGCTCGCCTGAGTGCGCGCTCGTCTGAGTGTGCGCTCCCCTGAGAGTGCATTCTCCTGAGTGTGCGCTCGTCTGAGTGCGCGCTCCCGAGTGTGCACTCGTCTGCGTGCTCCCCTGAGTGTGCGCTCCCCTGAGTGTGAGGTTCTCTGAATGTGTGCTCATCTGAGTGTGAGCTCCTCTGAGTATGCGCTCCCGAGTGAGCGCTCATCTGAGTGTGCACTCCCCTGAGTGTGTGCTCCCAGGAGTGTGCGCTCCTCTGAGTGTGATCTCCTCTGAGCGCTCCTCTGAGTGCGGGCTCATCTGAGTGCTCGCTCCCCTGAGTGCACGCTCCCCTGAGTGCGCACTCGTCTGAGTGCGCACTCCCCTGAGTGCGTGCTCCTCTGAGCGCTCCCCTGAGTGCGTGCTCCACAGAGTGTGCACTCGTCTGAGTGCACGCTCCCCTGAGTGTGCGCTCCCCTGAGCGCGCGCTCCCGAGAGTGATCTCCTCTGAGTGCGTGCTCCCCTGAGTGCGGGCTCCTCTGCTCGCTCCCCTGAGTGCACGTTCGTCTGAGTGCTCGCTCCCCTGAGTGCGTGCTCTCCTGAGTGCGTGCTCGTCTGAGTGCGCGCTCCCCTGTGGCTCCCCTGAGTGTGCACTCCCCTGAGTGTGCGCTCCTCAGAGTATGTGCTCATCTGAGTGTGAGCTCCTCTCAGTGTGCGCTCCCCTGAGTGTGCACTCACCTGAGTGCACGCTCGTCTGAGTGCGCGCTCCCCTGAGAGTGCATTCTCCTGAGTGTGCGCTCGTCTGAGTGCGCGCTCCCCTGAGTGTGCACTCGTCTGAGTGCGTGCTCCCCTGAGTGTGCGCTCCCGAGTGTGAGCTTCTCTGAATGTGTGTTCATCTGAGTGTGAGCTCCTCTGAGTATGCGCTCCCGAGTGAGCGCTCATCTGAGTGTGCACTCCCCTGAGTGTGCGCTCCCAGGAGTGTGCGCTCCTCTGAGTTGATCTCCTCTGAGCGCTCCTCTGAGTGCGGGCTCATCTGAGTGCTCGCTCCCCTGAGTGCACGCTCCCCTGAGTGCGTGCTCCTCTGAGCGCTCCCCTGAGTGCGTGCTCCACAGAGTGTGCACTCGTCTGAGTGCGCGCTCCCCTGAGTGTGCGCTCCCCTGAGTGCGCGCTCCCGAGAGTGATCTCCTCTGGGTGCGTGCTCCCCTGAGTGCGGGCTCCTCTGCTCGCTCCCCTGAGTGCACGTTCGTCTGAGTGCTCGCTCCCCTGAGTGCGTGCTCTCCTGAGTGCGTGCTCGTCTGAGTGCGCGCTCCCCTGAGTGTGGCTCCCCTGAGTGTGCACTCCCCTGAGTGTGCGCTCCTCAGAGTATGTGCTCATCTGAGTGTGAGCTCCTCTCAGTGCGCGCTCCCCTGAGTGTGCGCTCACCTGAGTGCACGCTCGTCTGAGTGCGCGCTCCCCTGAGAGTGCATTCTCCTGAGTGTGCGCTCGTCTGAGTGTGCGCTCCCCTGAGTGTGCACTCGTCTGAGTGCGTGCTCCCCTGAGTGTGCGCTCCCCTGAGTGTGAGCTTCTCTGAATGTGTGCTCATCTGAGTGTGAGCTCCTCTGAGTATGCGCTCCCGAGTGAGCGCTCATCTGAGTGTGCACTCCCCTGAGTGTGCGCTCCCAGGAGTGTGTGCTCACCTGAATGCGCGCTCGTCTGTGCGCTCCCCTGAGTGTGCGCTCCCCTGAGTGCGCTCTTGTCTCAGTGCACGCTCCCCTGAGTGTGCGCTTCCCTGAGCGTGCGCTCGTCTGAGTGTGCGCTCCCCTTAGTGAGGGCTCCTCTCAGTGTGCACTCCCGAGTGTGCGCTCGCCTGAGTGTGCACTCCAATGAGTGTGTAATCGTCTGAGTGTGTGCTTCTCTGAGTGTGAGCTCCTCTGAGTGTGAGCTCGTCTGAGTGCGCGCTCCTCTGAGTGTGCTCTCATCTGAGTGTGCACTCGTTTGTGTGAGCTACTCTGTACTCCCGTCTGAGTGTGTGCTCGTCTGAGTGTGAGATCCTCTGAGTGTGCTCTCCTCTGAGTGTGATCTCCTCTGAGTGAGCGCTCCTCTGAGTGCGGGCTCCTCTGAGTGCTCGCTCCCCTGAGTGCACATTCGTCTGAGTGCTCACTCCCCTGAGTGCGTGCTCTCCTGAGTGCTTGCTCGTCTGAGTGCACGCTCCCCTGAGTGTGGCTCCCCTGAGTGTGTGCTCCCCTGAGTGTGTGCTCGTCTGAGTGTGTGCTCCCCTGAGTGTGCACTCCCCTGAGTGTGCGCTCCTCAGAGTATGTGCTCATCTGAGTGTGAGCTCCTCAGTGTGTGCTCCCGAGTGTGCGCTCGTCTGAGTGTGCACTCCCCTGAGTGTGCGCTCCTCTGAGTGTGCGCTCCTCTGAGCGTGCGCTCCCAAGTGTGCGCTCCCCTGAGTATGTGCTCGTCTGAGTGTGCGCTCCCCTGAGTGTGAGCTTCTCTGAGTGTGTGCTCATCTGAGTGTGAGCTCCTCTGAGTGTGCGCTCCCGAGTGAGCGCTCGTCTGAGTGTGCACTCCCGAGTGTGTGCTCCCAGGAGTGTGCGCTCACCTGAATGCGTGCTCATCTGCGCGCTTCCCTGAGTGTGCGCTCCCCTGAGTGTGCACTCCTCTGAGTGTGATCTCCTCTGAGTGTGCGCTCCTCTGAGTGCGCGCTCGTCTAAGCGCGCACTCCCCTGAGTGTGCGCTCCCCTGAGTGTGTGCTCCGAGGAGTGTGCGCGCCCCTGGTGCGCACTTGTCTAAGTGTGTGCTCCCCTGAGCGTGCACTCCCCTGAGTGTGCGCTCCCCTGAGTGTGCACTTGTCTGAGTGCGTGCTCCTGAGTGCCTGCTCGTCTGAGAGTGCTCTCCCCTGAGTGTGCACTCCCCTGACGAGTGCACACTTCCCTGAGTGTGCACTCCTCTGAGTGTGCACTCCCCTGAGTGTGCACTTCTCTGAGTGTGAGCTCCTCTGAGTGTGCTCTCATCTGAGTGTGCACTCGTTTGTGTGAGCTCCTCTGTGCTCTCGTCTGAGTGTGTGCTCGTCTGAGTGTGAGCTCCTCTGCGTGTGTGCTCCTCTGTGTGAGCTCGTCTTTGTGCTCATCTGAGTGTGAGCTTGTCTCAGTGTGCGTTCCCAAGTGCATGCTCCCCTGAGTGTGCGCTCCTCTGAGTGTGAGCTCCCTTGAGTGTGCGCTTGTCTGAGAGTGTGCTCCCCTGAGTGTGCCCTCATCTGAGTGAGCACTCCCCTGAGTGCGGGCTCGTCTGAGTGTGCGCATCTCTGAGGGTGAGCTCCTCTGAGAGTGCGCTCCTCTGAGCATGCACTCCTCTGAGTGTGAGCTTCTCTGAGTGTGTGCTCATCTGAGTGCGAGCTCCTCTGAGTGTGCTCTCGTCTGCGTGTGTGCTCGTCTGAATGTGAGCTCCTCTGAGTGTGAACTCGTCTGAGTGCGCTCTCGTCTGAGCATGCGCTCATCTAAGTGTGGACTCCTCTGAGTGTGCGCTCCTCTGAGTGTGTGCTCATCTGAGTGAGAGCTCATCTGAGTGTGCTCTCATCTGAGTAAGAGCTCCTCTGAGTGCGCGCTCCTCTGAGTGTGACCTCCTGTGAGCGCGCATTCCCCTGAGTGCGCTCTCCCCTGAGGCGCGCTCCCATGAGACGTGCTCCCCTGAGTGCGCGCTTCTCTGAGTGCGCGCTCGTCTGAGTGTACGCTCGTCTGTGTGCGCTTCTCTGAGTGTGCGCTCCTCTGAGCGTGAGCTCCTCTGAGCGCGCGCTCGTCTGAGCGTGCGCTCGTCTGAGCGTGCACTCGTCTGAGTGTGGGCTCATCTGAGTGTGCGCTCCTCTGAGTGCACGCTCCTCTAAGTGTGACCTCCTGTGAGCGTGCATTCCCCTGAGTGCGCTCTCCCCTGAGGCGCGCTCCCCTGAGGCGCGCTCCCGAGTGCACGCTTCCCTGAGTGCGCACTCATCTGAGTGTGCGCTCTTCTGTGTACGCTTCTCTGAGTGTGTGCTCCTCTGAGTGTGAGCTGCCCTGAGTGTGCACTCCCCTGAGTGTGCACTCCCCTGTGCGTGCGCTCCCCTGAGTGTGCGCTCCCCTGAGTGTGAGCTCCCCTGAGCGCACAGAATGGTGAGGTAACTCACTCAAAGGTCAGGGATGTGGGCAGATGTAAACCATAGCCACAGAAGGAATAAGTACTATTTTATAAAGTGACAGAGTGCATGCAGTGGCCCTGTGGCATTCGTGAGAGACCGACTTCCTCTCAGGGAACTTGTTCTATAGTTTGGAAGGCCACACAGATGATCCTCTGGTTGGGAGAATGAGGATCTGGGGCAGCCTGGACCTGAAGCTGAGGCCAAAGAGAGTGGGATTAGTCTGGATAAGAGGGTTTTTTAATTTTTAAATTACTTTTTCAGAGACACAGCCTCACTATATTGCTAAGACTGGTATCTAATTCCTGGGCTCAAGCAATCCTCCCACCTTGGTCTCCCAAAGTGTTGGGATTACAGGCATGAGTCACAATGCCTGGCCAAGGATTTTTTAAGTTGTATCCTGGTAGCTGAGGAGTTAAGTGGTCTGGGGAGGCCTTGGAGCTTGTGAACACCTTCAAACCACCGTGACAGCCTGGGACAACCGGCCCACATTATCACTGGCAGGAGAAATAAGTGTTGTGCATGATGCTGTGTTTGGGGGCCTCTTTGTTACAGTATCATAGCATGTCTGCTCACTAAGACACTGCACTGGGGACACAGCTGCATGAGGTCAGAAAGCCTTTGTCAAACTCATAGTTTAATGGGAGAGATAAGCCTTAACCTAGGAAAGAAAATTGTGATTACAAAATATGGTAACTGCTGTGAAAGGCATAGGCTGAGACTGTGAGAGAGAGAATAATGGGGTCCCTGATTTGGACAGTAGTCAGGGAAGGCCCCTTTGGAGAAATACGTGTTTTCACTTTTTAACCATATGTATTTTATTTTTAAATGGCATTTAATGAAGCAAGACACTGACTTATTGAATATTATATACTTACTGTTTTTCCCCTTTCGTACAATATTGAAATATATTTCAACTTAAAACAAATAAAAAAGTCCCAAATATAACACTTCTTTTGAAAAATACAGGCACGGCTGGGCGCGGTGGCTCACGCCTGTAATCCCAGCACTTTGGGAGGCCAAGATGGGAGGATCACCTGAGGTCAGGAGGTCAAGACCAGCCTGGCCAACATGGCAAAACCCCATCTCTACTAAAAAGTACGAAAGTTAGCCGGGTGTGGTGGCAGGTGCCTGTAATCCCAGCTACTCAGGAGGCTGAGGCAGGAGGAGCTTAAATCCGGGCAGCAGAAGTTGCGATGAGCTGAGATCGCACCGCTGCACTCCAGCCTGGGCAACAAGAGCAAGACTCTGTCACACACACACACACACAAAGAAAAATACAGGCACACAAAGGATATTACAGAAATGCACCAAACATGAATTACTGGCACAGATATAATATTTCAAAACATTAGTTGATATTAGATTGAGACATCCTATTACAATATTAAAACTTTCAATTCATGTGAGCACTTCTATCTCCATTCCAAGACCCTGTGATTTTATACACATTTAACACAACAGCAACAGTAACAGTAATGCTAGCTACTATTTGTTATGCCCTTAATGAGTGCCAAGCTCGGCTAAATATGTAAAACATGTTTTGTTCGTTTTATTGGTGAAGAGATGATGTCTTAAACAACCAGAAGATACTGCAAGTTCAAAGTCCTGGAGGCCAGAATGAGCTTGTATTCAAGAAACAGAAAAGGAAATATAAGAAAACATATTTTCTTGGCCGGGCGCGGTGGCTCAAGCCTGTAATCCCAGCACTTTGGGAGGCCGAGACGGGTGGATCGCGAGGTCAGGAGATCGAGACCTTCCTGGCTAACACGGTGAAACCCCGTCTCTACTAAAAAATACAAAAAAAAAACTAGCCGGGCGAGGTGGCGGGCGCCTGTAGTCCCAGCTACTCGGGAGGCTGAGGCAGGAGAATGGCGTAAACCCAGGAGGCGGAGCTTGCAGTGAGCTGAGATCCGGCCACTGCACTCCAGCCTGGGCGATAGAGTGAGACTCCGTCTCAAAAAAAAAAAAAAAAAAAGAAAAGAAAAAGAAAAAAGAAAACATATTTTCTCAAGGAAATGTAAGTTGTATTTCTATGTAACTCTATGCACCAGGAGGCCCCAGCAAGAAAGAGGTCTCACTCCACAGGGATTTCTGAAAAAAGTCCCTGTGGGCGAGGTTGAGGGGACCAACAGGAGATGGTGCAGCACCTGGGCTGGCAACAGAGGGGAGAGAGCTCTCACCCCTAAACCTGAAGGGAGGAGAGGGAGTGGTTTCCTGGAACCAGTGAGAATAGCTAGCTATGGGCCACGGGGAAACCTGAGAGGAGATTTGAGGCCACAAAGTCACTGCCAAAACTGGGGGTACATGGGGGAAATATCCCAAATTTACTCTTCTCCCAGCCTCTGATGCCCTGCTGGCACTTCCCATTGGCTGGATCGAACTGGAACCCCAAGATCAAGGAATCCTCTGTGATGGCATCCATGGGGGTCCGCTTCGTGGGGGAGCACCAAGCAGGGTGGAAAACCCTGGTGAGTGGGTCTGCATGTTGGGGGTAAGCAGAGAATGACCACTGGGTCATTCTCTGAGCGACCTTGGAGATTCCTCCAGCCTCGTGAGCCAGCTCTGTAACAGGAGTGAGCGGGCTTGAAAAATAACCCTGCCTCCTGTCCCCAGTACTGCCTGCAAAGGTCTTGTTGACCTGGGACACTCACATATCCTGTCACCATGGAAACCTGATACTCACTCTTGGCTATCTCTGCCTACCATCTATACCAAACTGGTGACCAGGTGATGGCTAAGGGAATCAGAAATCACTGCCCTGCTAGAGCCCCTGTGAGAGGCCCCAGTCTTGTTCTCAACTAGATGAGTTGGGCAGGGCCTCTGGAGGCCAACTGGGATATCTGGACACCCTGGGTGGGGGAAATCATCACTCCCCGCTCTAGGCTCCTGGCAACAAGTGGTTTGCTCCAACTACCAGGACTGGCCCCAAGGGAACTCATTAGTCCACACCATTGCCAATAACAAACCCAGCACACACACTCTTGGGTGTTCCCTCAGCTGCACAGATGGAGGGTGACACAGCCCATAGCTACAGGCACACACCCACAGTGCCAGATTCAGATGCACACACACAGCTACAGGCACACACCCACGGTGCCAGATTCAGATGCACACACACAGGCACAGAGACGCACCCCTACAGTGAGTGCTGCCATGCCCCAGCCCCATGCCTAGCCATCCCTGTCAATCTCCTAGTCTCCGTCTCCCTGATTGTCCCAGGATAAAGCTGGGACACCCCAAAACACTGAGTGTCTTCACTGCTGTGTCCCTTCCCCAGAAAGGGAAGTTCCTGGAGCACAGATATGAAAGGAAGGCACAGATATAGATGTGAATCTAGATATACATATGCCAAGGACAGAGTCAGGGTTTGTCAGGCCTGTTGTTCATACAATGAGGGAGGGACAGTTTTTTTTAAACAAAGGCCAGGTATGGTGGCTCACACTTATAATCTCAGCACTTTGGGAGGCCAAGGCGGTGGATCACCTGAGGTCAGGAGTTCAAGACCAGCCTGGCCAACATGGTGAAACCCCGTCTCTACTAAAAATACAAAAAACATTTAGCTGGGTGTGGTAGTGGTTGCCTGTAATCCCAGCTACTCAAGAGGCTGAAGCAGGAGAATCGCTTGAACCTGGGAGGCAGAGGTTGCAGTGAGCTGAGATCGTGCCACTGCACTCCAGCCTGGGCGACAGAGCGAGACTCCGTCTCAAAAAAAAAAAAAAAAACTATGAATACAAAACTAGAGACCTTGGAAGGAGCCCAACTAAGAGAGGAGCCCCGGAACTTAACAAGAAATCAGCTTCTGTCGCATGCAGGAAACAGAGAGATAACCCCACAATTACATGTGGGAGCACAGACACAGGCACCCCAGGCTCCTCAAACCACACACGCTAACATGCACAGACACAGGCATGCACACGCACACGCTCTCTGTGCCTCAGGCTTTCTCAGGGCAGCCTAGGGAGACCTCTGTGCACCAACCTTCAAAGAGGCCCCTGCAGCCCTGGCTTAGACCTTAGACTTCCCCCAGCTGCTTCTACACCCACAGGCATCCTCTGAGACCCTGCATTTTGCTGTTTCAGAGGAACCAACCCTGCTCCCCACTCCAGCTTTCTCACCCTTCACCTCCAGCCCCAGGACAAGATGAGCAGGAGGAGGGGCAGCTGCCCAACACTCACTGAGGAGTCAGCCTCTGGACCTCAGAGCCAGCAACACCCCCTGCACTCACACCTGCACCTCATCCTGCTGCCTTCTCCTGAGGAGGGGAAACTGAGGCCCAGAGAGGGAGGGCATGAGCTCTAATTCGAGTCCTCTGGGACGACAGCAGCACCTCATCACATGCACACCGAGAACCAACACACATTTTTCTGGACCGCAGGATATTTTAAAAGGTTTTCTTTTTTAATACAGAAAAGCATAAAGACGAAAATGGTCTGTAATGCTGCCACACAGATAATCCCAGTGGTATTTTTGAAATAAAGTTAATGAATGCCCATGTTTGCAAAATTCAAACCATACCAAAGGATTATAAAATGAAAACTCAAACCTTTTCCATCACAGTCGCTCTCCTCAGAAGCGATGCCGCTTTGTTTCCTTGCTGAAGACATTGGCGTGCCAGCATTTTTTACCTATAAAAAGAAAATCACTCTGCCCACTATTTTGGACCTTGCCATTTTTTCACCTCAAACACATCTTGGCAGATCTTTCCACATCCACACTGCTAATCTGCCTCCTTCTTTCTAAGGGCTGTGCTGTACTCTGTTGTATGATTGTGCCTTCCGTGGGTGTGTATTTACCGTATTTCCAGTTTCTTTGCTCTTACAATGAGCCAGCAGATCCCCGAGGTACCTGAATATACTGCACATATTTCCACAGGGCCAAGCATGAACAGAGGCGCCAGGTCAAAGGATATGTGCATTTTTAATTCTTGGCGGGGCTCTCAGCTCACATCTGTACTCCCAGCACTTTGGGAGGCCAAGGCAGGCAGATCATTTGAAGTCAGGAGTTTGCAACCAGCTTGGCCAACATGGTGAGGCCCCATCTCTATTAAAAATACAAAACTGGGCGTCGTGGTACGCACCTGTAATCCCAGCTACTTGGGAGGCTGAGGCAGGAGAATCACTTGAACCTGGGAGGGGGAGCTTGCAGTGAGCCGAGATCATGCCACTGCACTCCAGCCTGGTGACAGAGTGAGACTCCGTGTCAATAAAACAAACAAAAAAAACCTAAAAAAATAATAATAGTGATGAACTCACAGCAAACCTGTTTGATCTGTATCTTCTTCCACTCCCACCTCTGGCCCCTATTCTGGAGCATATCTCAGATAACCTATCCTGAAATTCATCTTTAGTCACTACTCTTGCCATACCAGAGGACATTTGTGAAAAGATGACATGTAGCTATTTAAGATAATGAGCACCCTAGAGCCCGCAGTTTATGACCTGTGGACACACACTCCTCAGATTGGGAATTCATTCACATACAGACCTTTCTAGTCCCACAGGTTGAGATAAATGTGAATATGTTTGCCAGCCGCAGTGGTTCACACTTGTAATCCCAGCGCTTATGGAGGCAGAGGTCTGAAGGTCGCTTAAGCCCAGAAGTTCAAGACCTGCCCAGGCAACACAACGAGCTCCTGCACTCCACAAAAAAAGACAAAAAGATATATGAATATGTTTATAAGTGTATGTTGATACACCTATATTTCTTCATGTTAAGGAAATATGTGTCTATTCTGATTCTACTAAGGACTTGATTTAATCAAGGAAAGGATGTTGGATTTTGTCAAATAAATTTTTTTAAATCTGTTGAGATAATAGTTTTCTCCCTTTGATTATTTAATATGACATATTATAGTAATAGATGTCATCTAGTGAGCTCTCCTCCTATTCTTAGGGTGAACTCCATGAGGCCATTTAAAGAACTACTGAGGCCGGGCGCGGTGGCTCAAGCCTGTAATCCTAGCACTTTGGGAGGCCGAGACGGGCGGATCACCAGGTCAGAAGATCGAGACCATCCTGGCTGACACAGTGAAACCCCGTCTCTACTAAAAAATACAAAAAACTAGCTGGGCGAGGTGGCGGACACCTGTAGTCCCAGCTACTTGGGAGGCTGAGGCAGGAGAATGGCGTAAACCCAGGAGGCGGAGCTTCCAGTGAGCTGAGATCCGGCCACTGCACTCCAGCCTGGGCGACAGAGCGAGACTCTGTCTCAAAAAAAAAAAAAAAAAAAAAAAAAAAAAAAAAACTACTGAATTCCATTTGCCAGTATTTTATTTTGGATTTTGGCCATATGTATGAGATAGGTCTCCACCTTTAATTTGTATCCTATGTTGGTAGAATTTTGGTATCAGTGTTAATATTGGATTTATAAAAATAAATTAAATCATTTAATGTTCTGGAAAAGCTTAAATAACATCTGCATTTTTTGCTCTTTGAAGTTAGAAATAATTCTCCACAAAACTATGTGGGCCTGGAACTTTTTGGGGGAGGTTTTAATCGCTTTCTCAGTTTCTGGGAAATGGTAGATTCAAATGGGTCTTCACATATGCTCTTCCAGCCACCACAGCTGTCCCTGCAACACCGTGGCTAACCCGCTCCTTCTTACCCTTCAGGCCTTGGGGTAAATGCCACCTCTGTCTTAGTGTGAGCTCCGCAACAATGAGGCCCTGAGACACAGATTTGATGCAAAGAGTTGATTTGGAAGGTGATTCCAGACGTACTGATGAGCAAGTGTGAGGGGGTGAGAAAGGGACAGAAGGGAGCCAGTACAAGGGATGTCAACAAGTAGAGGACAGCTGTGGGCATGCAGGGCTCCAGTGGCTGGAATATTCATCCTCTTAACTTCTGTCCGTCATTGGCTGAGGGCTACTGCCAGGGGTGTTAAACCCCCACAATTCTGATTTGCCTCACACTGGCCAAGCATGCCCCTGAAGCCAGAGGAAGCCCACAGGCTGAGTCACAGGGACATGCAGTCAGAAGCCACCAACAGTGAATGCTGAAAGGTGGGGACTGCGTGCCAATAACTGTGCTACGTGACCAGTTATTCCCTGGCCACCAAATGTAAGCAGGACCTCTCCATGCCTGGTGTTCTCCATTGCTGCATCCTGTTCATGCCCTTCAGAACAGTCACCAAACTTTGTAACATTACCTACCCATACACAGGCATATTTATTTACTCACCTGTTAGCTCACTTCCTCCACTAGGTTGAAAGCTCGAAGGGGGCAGAGGTGACACCTCTGTTCACTGCATGTACCCAGCACAGTGCCTGGCACCAATCTGCATCCACTAAACACTCGTGCCTGGTTGAACACAGCCTGCATGAGCTTCATCTTCATTATTTGTTCTTATGTCTGTCTCCACCACTAAGTGTGACCTTTCAGAGCCCAGGATCCAGATCCAACCTGCCTATGGGTCCAGACTTAGCTCAAGACCTTAAAGATGGCCGGGTGCGGTGGCTCACGCCTATAATCCCAGCACTTTGGGAGGCTGAGGAGGGTGGATCACTTGAGGTTGGGAATTCGAGACCAGCCTGGCCAATGTGATGAAACCCCATCTCCACTAAAAATAAAAAAATTAGCTACTGTGGTATAGACAGTATTACTGGAAACCGCCCTTCACTGTGGTATAGACAGTGTTACTGGAAACCGCCCTTCACTGTGGTATAGACAGTATTACTGGAAACCGCCGTGATGGCACATGTTTATAATCCCAGCTACTCAGGAGGCTGAGGCAGGAGAATTGCTTGAACCCGGGAGGTGGAGGTTGCAGCAAGCTGAGATCGTGCCACTGCACTCCAGCCTGGGCAACAAAGTGAGACTCTGTCTCAAAAAGAAAAGAAAAAAAAAAAAGACTTTGGGCTTGAGAATAGTTAATCCTCAATAAATGTTTATAAGTGAATTAACTCACATCTCCCTCCAGCCTGGTCTAAAAAGAGTAACAAGTTGACTTGGGCAAATGTGGCTGAACCTTGCAAATCCATTTCTATAATCAAAAATAGTTGTTTCCCACTAGTAAGGGACTGAAACGTGATGACTTTCTTCTTCTCTTATTTCTCTGAGATACCTCTGGTCCCCAGAGGCAGACCCGGCAGTGGTCTGCCCGACATCCCTTCTCCCTGCCCCTTGCTGATGGCACCCTACCTTTGTTCAGGCCGGCACTGAGACTTGCCTAGGGGACAGCCTCGTGTTCCCAGCCTCAACTGCCCACAGTTTTGCCCAAAAAGGCCTAAGCAGAAGTCTGCAGACACTAAGGAAAGCAACATTCTAAGACAGGAAAAGCTGACCCACAGCTGCCCACCTGCAGTTGCATGAAGAAAACAAACCCCTGTGCTGAAACCTCAAGAAATGGGCTTCGGCCAGGCGCAGTGGCGCACACCTGTAATCCCAGCACGAAAAGAAAGAAAGAAAGAAAGAAGAAAGAAGAAAGAAAGAAAGAAAGAAAGAAAGAAAGAAAGAAAGAAAGAAAGAAAGAAAGAAAGAAAGAAAGAAAGAAAGAAAGAAAGAAAGAAAGAAAGAAAGAAGGAAATGTCCTTAATGTTACTCTTTCCCAGCTGATGGAACCTACACCAGAAGCTGTGTGAAATAAGCCATCCATGGACTGGACATTGCAGCTTCAGTGACAAGTAGCAATGAATTTGGCAACATAGGAGGGTAAGGGAAGCATTCAAAAATTTAACAAGATTTGGCCACCAGTGTCTGAGTTTTAACTGTAGTGAAAACCAGCCAGGCTGGGCACGGTGGTTCCCGTCTATAATCCCAGCACTTTGGGAGGCCAAGGCCAGTGGATCACCTGAGGTCAGGAGTTTGAGACCAGCCTGGCCGATATGGTGAAACTCTGTCTCTGCTAAAAAATACAAAAATTAGCCAGGCATGGTGGCAGGTGCCTTAATCCCAGCTACTTGCACGGCAGGAGCAGGAGAATCGTTTGAACCTGGGAGGCAGAGGCTGCAGTGAGGCGAGATTGAGCCATTGCACTCAAGCCTGGGGGACAAGAGTGAGACTCTTCTCAAAAAAAAAAAAAAAAAAAAAAAAAAACAGGCACAATGACTCATGCCTATAATCCCAGCACTTTGGGAAGCCAAGGTTGGCCAATCACCTGAGGTGAGGAGTTCAACACCAGCCTGGCCAACATGGTGAAACCTCATCTCTACTAAAAATACAAAATTGGCAAGGTGTGGTGGCGGGCACCTGTAATCCCAGCTGCTGAGGAGGCTGAGGCAGGAGAATTGCTTGAACCCAGGAGACAGTGAGCCGAGATCGCGCCAGTGCACTCCAGCCTGGGCAAAAAAAGAAGGAAATTCACCAGGCACGGTGGCTCACGCCTGTAATCCCAGCACCTTGCGGGGCCAAGGCGGGCGGATCACGAGGTCAGGAGATCGAGATCATCCTGGCTAACACAGTGAAACCCTGTCTCTACTAAAAATACAAAAAATTAGCCTGGCGTGGTGGCAGGCGCCTGTAGTCCCAGCTACTTGGGAGGCTGAGGCAGGGGAATGGCGTGAACCCAGGAGGCGGAGCTTGCAGTGAGCCGATATTGTGCCACTGCACTCCAGCCTGGGCGACAGAGCGAGACTCTGTCAACAACAAAAACAACAACAACAACAACAACAACAACAACAAAAATGAACTTTACCATATTAACCATAGGTAAGTATACAGTTCAGTAGTGTTAAATATCATTGTGCAACGGGTCTCTAGAACTTTTTTTTTTTGAGACGGAGTCTCACTCTGTTGCCCAGGTTGGAGTTTAATGGCATAAACTTGGCTTACTGCAACCTCCACCTCCCAAATTCAAGCGATTCTCCAGGCTCAGCCTCTTGAGTAGCTGGGATTACAGGCACCCACCACCACACCCGGCTAATTTTTGTATTTTTAATAGAGACAGGGTTTCACCATGTTGGTCAGGATGGTCTTGAACTTCTGTCCTCAGGTGATCCACCTGCCTCAGCCTCCCAAAGTGTTAAGATTACAGGCTTGAGCCAGCACGCCCGGCCCTCTGGAACTTTTTCATCTTGCAAAACTGAAACTCTGTTTTCCTTATACACTAACTCTCTTTTTCCCCTCCCCTTTGCCCCTGGCACCCCCTATTCCACTTTCTGTCTATGAAATTGACTGCCCTAGGTATCTCATGTAAGTAGAATCACACAGTATTTTTCCTCTTGTGACTGGCTTATTCACTTAGTATAATGTCCTCAAGGTTCATCCATGTCGTAGCATGGCTCAGAATTCCTTTCCTTTTTAAGGCTTAGTAATATTCCATCATATGAACAGAGTACATTTTCTTTATTCATTCATCTGTCAATAGACATTTAAGTTCTTTCCACCTCTTGGCTGTTGTGAATAATGCTGCTATGAACATGTGTGTGCAAATATCCATTTGGGTCTCTACTTTCACTTCTTTTGGACATGTACCCAGAAGTGGGATTGCTGGA
The DNA here is from genome assembly GCF_007565055.1 of Rhinopithecus roxellana. NCBI lineage: Eukaryota > Metazoa > Chordata > Mammalia > Primates > Cercopithecidae > Rhinopithecus > Rhinopithecus roxellana. The sequence continues at coordinate 52,511,629 of NC_044549.1, forward strand.
TCATATGGCAATTCTATGTTTCATTTTTTGAGGAACCATCATACTGTTTTCCACAGTGATTATACCATTTTACACTCCCACATCAGAACAAGGGTTCTGATTTCTTCACATCCTTGCCAACAGCTGTTATTTTCTTTTTTTTTTTTTTTTTAATAGTGGCTATCCTAATAGGTGTGACATTTCACTTCCTAATAGAAGTGACATTTCACTGTGGGTTTTTTTTTAAATTTGCTATTATTATAAATACATTTTTGAGACAGGGTCTTGCTCTGTCACCCAGGCTGGAGTGCAGTGCAGTGTCTCCATCCCGGCTCACTGCAACCTCCGCCTCCCAGGTTCAAGCAATTCTCCCACCTCAGCCTCCCCAGTAGCTGGGATTACAGGCATGCGCCACCATTCCCGGCTAATTTTTGTACTTTTTGATGGAGACGGGGTTTGACCATGTTGGCCCAGCTGATCTCAAACTCCTGACCTCAGGTGATCTGCCCGCCTCAGCCTCTCAAAGTACTGGGATCTATAATCATGAGCCACCACACCCAGCCTTCATTGTGGTTTTGATTTGCACTTCCCTACTGGTTAGTGATGTCGAGCACCTTTTCGTGTGCTTGTTGGTATTTGTATATCTTCTTTGGAGAAATGTTTATTCAAGTCCCTTATTCATTCTTTATTGTATTGTTGTTAAGTTGTAGGAGTTCTTTATATATTCTGGTTTTTGGCCTCTTGTCATATACATGATTTGTAAATATTTTCTCCTATTCTGTAGGTCACTTTTTCACTCTGTTGATTCTTTTGAGGTGCAGAGGTGTTTAAGTTTGATGTAATTCCATTTGTCTATTATTGCTTTCGCTGTCTGTCCTTTTGGTATCCTATCCAAGAAATTATTGCCAAACCCAACGTCATGAAGATTTTCCCCTGTGTTTTCTTCTAAGGGTTTTATAGTTTTAGCTCTTACATTTAGGTCTTTCATCTGTGTTAGCGTGTGCTGTCATTATTTAAACACACACTGTATGGTCAAGCAGTCTGTAGGCTGCAGGGAAATCATTGAGACTCAAATTCAGCCAAGGTTAAGCCTAGACATGATTCTCTTCAGGTTATTGGGTGACGGGGCTCATGAAGCTTTAGTGGGCTCTGGGCCCCTTCCCAGCACCAGAGGACATGTCCATTGGTCCCCATTCTACAATATTCATTGTCCTTATCATCTTCGATGTAACCAGCCTCTCATCACACAGGTTTGCATCATATTGGCATAAGTTATGAGGCCCATCTCCTCAAATGCTGCTGGGAAGATAGGCCAGGAGTGACGCTCTTTTTGAAGCTAAGAAAAATAAAGCTTCCAGGCATTCTCACATAGCAAGTATGACTCTAAATGCAGAACCGTTTCCACTACACTGAAGTTATTTCTCTCAGAAAAAAAAAAATTAATGGATGACATGTAAGGACCCATCCTCAGAGAATTAAGCTGAAAGAAAGAATGTAAGAGATAGCTTAAATCATTGTATATAAAAGGTCTTCCTATCTATTTTGTTTGCAGAAGCAACAAAACTGGAATGGACCCAAATGTCAAAGGATAAGGAAATAGTTAAGCCAACAAGTAGAGTACTTTGCAATTAAGAGAAGTAAGTTCCCGGATGCCTCCAAGGAAATGAGAAATGTGTATCTTAACCAACAAAACTAAGTGTAGCCCAGGTTTATAAGTAAACACTGACCCTTGTTACTTATAAAAGCCATACATAGCATGCTGGTCAACTGCCCACAGGCACTCGGGTCCATTTCTGCCCTGCCCTTGTCATTTGGCTTCTAATTCAGTCAGTGGCCACTGGTGCTAGAACCCTTGAGAGTGAGAAGAGAGGATAAGCCAGGGCATTTCTCCCCTGGGTGCCCTTTGACATCTCCAGGCCTTCTCCTCTGTGGCTTCAGCTCTGCCTGGTCCCCCTGGGAATTTCGGTGGTCCCATCATCTCCTACCAGAAAGGCACTCCCCATGGCTCTAGCTCCTACTGGGTGCCCCAACTCCCGGGTCACACCTATAACCTTATCTTTGTTCCTAGGAATGGGAGTGGCCTCCTGCTGAACTAATCCCTCTAACCTCACTGCCACTGCCTCCCCCACCAGAGCAACCAATTCCCTGTATTAAATTCCGTGAGAGAACTTTGTGTTTTCCTGGTTGGCTGCAGGCTGATATTTGCACTCATGGATAAAAATAAGAAGTTTGTTCATTTGTTTGTTTTGAGACAGAATCTTGCTCTGTTTCCCAGGCTGGAGTGCAGTGGCTCACTGCAACCTCCGCCTCCTGGGTTTAAGCGATTCTCCCGCTTCAACCTCCTGAGTAGCTGGGACTGCAGGGGCGTGCCACCATTCCCCGCTAATTTTTGTATTTTTAGTAGAGATGGAGTTTTGTCATGTTGGCCAGGCTGGACTTGAACTCCTGACCTCAGGTGATCTGCCCACCTCGGCCTCCCAAAGTGCTGGAATGAGCCACCACACCAGGCTGCATCCCAGGCGGATGAAAATGTGATCTTCATGGCAACCAGCAAAGACCACTCCTGAGGCCCGGATGGTACCGAGGATACCTCAGTGGAGGCTACTGACCCCTCCCACCCATGACTTAGCACCACATTTAATCCCTCGAGAGTGTAGGTGCATCCTAGAAATGGGAAGAGGGGAAATACTGAGTTGCCACCCTACAGGAATAGGATCTGGAAAGAGAAATTAAGATAGGATATAAAAGCTAAAGAAAGGTGCACACCTGAGTTTATAGACTAGAATTCAAATCCACTACAACTGAGAGAATAATTGGCCTTCAGTGGAATGCAAAGAGGGTGATAAAGACACTAGAACGCAGTGGAAAATACTCCGGCATTGGAGGGAAAGAATCCGCCCGCTCCCTGGAATCGCCCACTTTGAAGTCAGCAGCGTCCTTCAGTATTAAGCAGCATGACCCCTCATTTCATACTCAAAAAACCAGATGTCCAGGGAGGCTCAATAGCTGGCCTGAGATCTCACAGTCAGCTAATGTGGGGAGCAAGAACCCGAGCCTGTGGTTTTCTCTGCTACACTTGGGTGGCTGCTGGGGCTTGCTGCAAACACCCAAATTGCTTCTTAATTGGAGTCTCCTGCTTAATTAGCTGCTTCCTGAGCAGCCCGTGCTCCCTGTCTGGAAATCTCAATCAACACCATCTTCTCTAAATTGCGATGACCTCGCTCTTCTCCTCTCCTCCATGCAGTGATTCACTTCTTGGTTTTGCCCAATGGGACAGCTGGGGAGGGGATGGGCCAGGCGGACAGCCTCTGCAGAGAGAAAGCAGCTGTTCTTACCACCACCCCCTGCTCCAGGGGCTTCAGAGGGCTTCACAACTACCCCAAGAGGGTGAGGACTGGGGAACAAGAAGACTGGGTCCAATCCTGGATTTGCCAGTAACTCCCTGTGTGAAACCTCTGTCATTCTAGGGGCTTCAGTGACCATTAAATTATGGTTTCTCCTCTAAATTAGGGTTACTAGGTTTAGCAAGTAAAAATGCAAGATACTCAGTTACATTTGGATTTCAGTAAGCAACACCTTTTTTAGTATAAGTGTGTCCCATGCAGTAAGTGTATTTGAGATGTACTTATACCAAATTTTTTTTTTTTTGGTATCTGAAATTCAAATTTAACTAGGCATCTTGTATTTTATCTGACAATCCTACCCCACATGGAAAAATTCTGTTCCATCTGCTTTGTGGAGGCAACCTGATGAAGCACACACAGCACAGCTTGAAAGTGAGGCAGTCCTGAGTGTGAATCCCAGACCTGCCACCCAGCCTGTGTGATCTTGGGAAAGTCAGTTCGCCTCTCTGAACTTCAGTTGCCCAGAGTAGAAAATGGATGTATTAATCACTGACTGGTCATCTCTCAGGACTAATTAGTTCTCTCTCAAGACTAGCAAAAGAGACCGGAGGCAGTGGCTCACACCTGTAATCCCGACAATTTGGGAGGCGGAAGCAGGAGGATTGCTTGAGCCTAGGAGTCTGAGGCCAGCCTGGACAGCATGGGGATACCCCGTCTCTACCAAAAAATACAAAAATTAACCGGGCATGGTGGCACAGGCCTATAGTCCCAGCTATACTCAGGAGGCCGAGGTGGAAGGATCCCTTGAGCCCAGGAGTTCAAGGCTGCAGTGAGCCGTGATCATGCCATTGCACTCCAGCCTGGGCGAGAGAGCAAAACCCTCTCTCAAAAAAAAGATTAGTGAAAGGACATAATTAAAATCCCTTTATAGACTGCAAAGTATGCAATAAACTTGAACATTTATTAAGAACCTACTTATACAACACATTCTACCAAATATTATGGGAAATAGAGATAATAGTGCAATTGGAAAGACATTTGTAAGAAAAGCCTAAGACTGTCTGTTTTTCATAGAATCCTTCCATAAAGTGAAATTCCATCAAGAATCTGAATTTGGACTGCTATGAACTGATAAGGAATTTGATGTTTCAGGAAAAAAAATTGTGCAGTCTTGGGAAACAGTCATGCCTGGGATTGATGCCAGAAAGAGCTGGCGCGATTCCCTTAGACCTGCTGGACTTTCACGTTCCCACCTGCAAGTATCCCATTTGAGAGGAGACCTGGCTGATGTAGGGGGATCAAAGTCATCAGCTTAGGTGAAATCTTTCTCATCTTGCCTTTGTCCTTGGAGATACTCTGCAGTCAGGGATGAGCAGACTTCATTTGGTTCCCATCATCCAGAACCCTAGAATGGTGGGGGTCGGTGGAATTGCCAGCCCAGCACCCATCCTCAGGGAACCAGCTGTTCCCCTCAGTCCAGGAGGTTCTCCAAGAATGGGTATTTAATCCACACGTGGCCACCACAGTGAGTCAGAAACAGGCATGTGAGGAAGACAGGGTCCCAGTCTTGTTTGAGCTGGGCCTGAAGCCAGTTCCCTGAGTCAGTAAACTCTCCTTGTACCAGTTTGAGCTGGATTTTCTGTCACTTGCCACTGATAGACACATTGCTTCAATATGCTCCCTGCTTGGCTAGCCCCAAAGAGAGAAAACCGCATGAGTTAAAGTATGCAGGGAAAGCTTAGGAGAGAAAGGCCACCCAGGGACTCAGCCCAGTTTTCGAGGGATTCATGCACGATTTTCACGCAATCAGCACCTACTGTCTGTGATGACAGGCGGTCTCCACCTATGTTTAGGAACCAAAAGCCACACTTTTTTGGGCAACCTGAGTGGGGCTTTAGTGGATATGCTGTCTCCTGTGTCCTCCCCTCCTCACTAAGTTCACCCCTCATGATGGCACTAGAGGCTCATCATAAGTTAGCACCCCCCAACCCAGCTCTCTAGTCCAGAGCATCCCCCACCACTGTACACGTCAGCCACACTCTGTAATCCCCAAGAAACAGGTTGTGCTTCCAGCCTCCCAGGTGGCCTCCTCCTAGTACCTCTGCCTGACAACCTCTCTGTGCTGTTCACCCTCATCTTGAACTTGTTAAATATCTACAGGAACAAAGCTCCTGGTCACCCCTCAGAACCATGTCCCTGTTTCCCCTCCCCTGATTGGCACTTATCCCACTCCAACAGCCTCCAAGAGCCCTTGGTCTGAATCTCAAACGGAGGGCATTCTGCCATGTCTTGGGTGGGAGGGCCCCAGCCTGAGTCTAAGCTGAGTTTGCCCCTGGGGATCAGAGCATCTGATGAACCAACAGGACTGGGAAGAGGTCACTATGTGACCATTCTCAACTCAAAGCTAAATATAGGCTCTCTCTGAGCTTCAGTTTCCACATTTATAAATAGAAGGCAGGAAAGAATACTACCTGCCTTATTATGAGATTAAATGGCATAACACATCCATGACTACTATGTCCCACATTACCAGGTACTTTCTGGAATTATCATATGATCTTTTTTTTTTTTTTTTTTTTTGAGACGGAGTCTTGCTCTGCCACCCAGACTGGAGTGCAGTGGCCGGCTCTCAGCTCACTGCAAGCTCCGCCTCCCGGGTTCACGCCATTCTCCTGTCTCAGCCTCCCGAGTAGCTGGGACTACAGGCGCCCGCCTCGTCGCCCGGCTAGTTTTTTGTATTTTTTAGTAGAGACGGGGTTTCACCATATTAGCCAGGATGGTCTCGATCTCCTGACCTCGTGATCCGCCCGTCTCGGCCTCCCAAAGTGCTGGGATTACAGGCTTGAGCCACCGCGCCCGGCCTCATATGATCATTTAACTTGCAGCAAATCAGACATTGAGAGTGGAGGGGGATTGACTTTTTTTTTTTTTTTTTTTGAGACAGAGTTTTGCTCTTGTCACAATGGTGCGATCTCAGCTCACAGCAATCTCTGCCTCCCAGGTTCAAGCAATTCTCCTGCCTCAGCCTCCTGTGTAGCTGGGATTACAGGCATGCACCACCATGCCCAACTAATTTTGCAATTTTAGTAAAGATGGGGTTTCTCCATGTTGGTCAGGCTGGTCTCGAGCTCCCAAACTCAGGTGATCCGCCTGCCCCAGCCTCCCAAAGTGCTGGAATTATAGCCATGAGTCACCGCGCCCGGCCTTTTTTTTTTTTTTTTTTTCATTTGAGACAGAGTCTCACTCTGTTGCACACGCTGGAGTGCAGTAGTGGTGCAATCATGGCTCATTGCAGGCTCAATCTCCTGGGCTCAAGTGATCGTCCCACACCAGCCTCCCAAGTAGTTAGAACTACAGGTGCTCACCACCATGCCCAGCTAATTTTTTAAATTTTTCATAGAAACGGGTCTTGTTATGTTATTCAGGCTGTTCTGAAACTCCTGGCCTCAAGTGAGCCTCCCTCCTTGACCTTCTAAACTGCTGGGATTACAGGTGTGAGCCACCGCGCCCAGCTCAGGTACGACTATTATGAGCCCCTTAGCCTTCCCCTTGTTGCCTCCATTCAGACTAGACCTTGGTCTTCACTGCCCCAGGGAAACTAGACCATAGTCAAGTAGAAAAGAAGAAAAAGTTATTTTTAGCTTTTGAATTCCCAAGGACCCTAAATTCTATTAATTGAAGGCCATTTAAGGAATTTTCACAGGCAAATTGACTATAATGTAAATTGGGTTTAGGCTTTAGCACCTAAACTTCACATAAGGCAGAAGTCCCTTTACATCTCCTTGAGCCTCCTCCTCCAAAACACTGGATTTAGGACCTTGGGGGCTCACTCAGTGCAAAGGGGCCAGCCAGTGCAGGTTGCTAAGGCCAGGTGGAGAGGCCCACCCTCCAAGTCTACAGCTTCGCTGCTGTCGCAAGGGGGCGCTGCAGAACATCGGTGCTGGGAAGTCTGGGGACCTTCCTCCTCTGCTAAGGTGACTCCCTCTGGCGGGAGGCCGGAACAGTTCTGGGAAGATAAGTGTGCACGTGGTGGTCAAGGCATGGGGAACAAACCTCAATTGTTTACAGTGACGGGTGCTGTGATGATGGGTAATCATTTATTTGGTCTTGCAGGTATACAATTAGAGAGATTGAGGGTTTGGTTTTAAGTAAAACAAGTGGTATTTTACTTCTTTGTCTAGGTGAACTAAAAAAGTCACTGTAGAGCAAATTGTGATTTTGAGAAGAGTCATTAACTGGCTCCTCCAAGGTAAATTAAAAGCAAGTGTGGAGGGGCACCCATGGCCGTGGGAAAAGGAGATTGTAATGGGACCTGCTAGCTACTCAGAGCCAGTGGCTGGGGAAAAGTTGGCAGTTTTGCACTGAGGTCAAATTACCTCTTGGACACAAAGTAATCAAGATCTCAGCCCATTCTCCTTTGAGATTCCACTACAGTAAGCCTGTCTTGACTGATTGGGATGTTTGTGAGAATGGACTTCTAGAGCTACCAAGAGAGAAATCACCTTGGGACATAGAGACTCATGCTCAATGCCAGCTCTATGTATGTGGAAAGAGGAGCTGTACACTGTGCCCAAACTAGTAACCCTGACATGGTATGCACCATCTGGGGGCAATGGCCGAGCATGAGATTATAAACCAAAGCCAGAAGCAATGGGGGCAGCACCATGACCAGCCTAAGGGTCCAGACCAGTGAGAGCATTAGCACAGCCCCAGCTTGCATGGGACTGGACATAAGTCATTGCAGCCAAAACTGTGCCCTGCTGGAGGCTTGGTCCAGTTCCTTCATCAAGAGCTCCTCTGGCCAAATGCCCCTGCAACCTTTGCTGCCGCCACAATGCCGAAACAAAAGAAGCAGAATCAGCAGCAGCCCCCACCACAGCAGCAGCCACCACTGCCCAAGTAGGAAGAGACTGGAGATGAGGAGGATGGGAGTCCCATCAGACCACCCCGCCTTCTGAGCCTCCCGCCATGGTCAGTCGAAAACCTGATGACCCTAAGTCAGCTCCTCACAGAGGTCCTCCAGGAGCAAAGGGATCACTGATTCCACCACTGCTGACCCTCCCACCTCCTCCTCAGGTTAGAGGCCCAAGGCCAGGAGGCCTTGGCCCCAGACCTAGCCCATATGGTTGTGGTTGGTGGGGAGTCAATGCTGAACCTCCTTTTCCAGGGCCAGGCCATAGGGATCCCCCCAGGCGAAGCCTTCACTAAGAACAGAGAAACCCTCCAAGCCTCCAAGTCTCTTATCAAGAATACCTGCCCACTAGGATGACTCCTAGGTTATGGAAGACAAATCCCACCGCCCAGTCTGTGGACATTTTGCCAAAAGGGGCCACTGTCGATATGAGGACCTCTGTGCCTTCTACCACCCAGGTGTCAATAGCCCTCCACTATGAGACTGTGTCCTCCCATCCAGGGTGGAAGGAGCTGTCTGTGACCAGAGGCCATGTATTTCCCTGTGGCCCTGTGATGGCTACTGTGAGGCTCTTCCAGCACGCCCAGCCAGTGACACACCCACCCTATCCACCCCTTCCCCTGTGTGGGGTCCAGAGTTGTGTTGCATCACTGGGGCAAGGTGTGCGTACTTTCTTCTGACGCAGCCTCCGGAGACTTCCCTTTGGGACCAATCCTTGCTCCCTTCAGCTGCCTCCTGGATCTTCCCCTCATCAAATGACTGCTGAACAGGAAACCTCTTTGGAATGTTTCTGTCCACATGTTTCTGTCCACATGTTCCCAGTATTGCCCTCCATTCCTGAGAGCCCTGGAGCAGCTTCCTACCCTTCCCTTCTTCTAGCTGCTTGTTTTAAGTCCTATTCATGTGACACCACTTACCCCCAGTGTTGTCAGCTGCTCATGGAACTCAGCCAGGTGGTTTAACCTGGGGTCAAGTTTGAGTGACTGATACAGAGTTACTTCCTAAAAGGCCACTCTCCCTGCTTTTGGATTTCATAGCTTCTCTGTCAGTAGCATGATCCCCACTGCTACAGCCTGTGATCACTGCGCTTTGTGAAACTCTGCATCCCCTCACAGCCTTTCTCGGTGTCTGTGGCATGTCTGTGATTTCCCAACACTAGAGTAAGTTTTTCTGCCACAACGAGTAAGGCTGTTGGTGCCCTCTAGACTTTCCACCTCCCCACATTGGGGAATTGTGACCTCTCCGTTGGACTGCCTCCCTGGTCCTCCCCATTCTTCCCATTCTTCTCTTGGTGTTGGTCATTCTGGGTCTGATACAGGCCCATGAGATGTCTTGTAAAGCCTTGGATGGATTTACCCTACCTAGATCCTTTCCAGCCCATTTTAGTTAGACTATGTCATTGGGAGGCCACCAGTCCCTTCATTTGAATTCTGTGAATCTCCACCTTGCTTATATTTGGGTGGAACCTGGAAAGTACTGTCGCCCTCTTCCAACCCTCTGCCCCTACATCCCTGGCACTGATCGTTTTCTGTGAAAATGGCAGAGAACAGGTTCCGTTTTGAACTGGCCCTGAGGAAATGGGTCAGGAGTTGAATGGGCAAGAGGGAGGGATGAGAACTGTTGGAGAACTGAGAATGAGTTTTGTTTTGTTTTTGCTTTTGTTTTATATTAGTAATAAGTGCAGCGGAAACAACAAACAAACAAAAAAAAGAGTTCTGGCTCCGAGCACAGCTCCCTCCTGTAATCCTGGCGCTTTGGGAAGCTGAGGCAGGAGGATTGCCTGAAGCCAGGAATTTAAGACCAGCCTGGGCAAACATAGCAAGACCCCTTCTCTACAATAAAACAAAACAAGAAAAAGTTCTCTGGGCCTAATGGTGCACACCTGTACTCCCAGCTACACAGGAGGCTGAGGTGGGAGGATCATTTGAGCCCGGGAGTTCCACACTGCCCTTCAGCCTGGGTGACCGAGCGAGACCCTGTCTCTAGTAAAAAACTTTTAAGAAATGAAAAAGAGTTCCTTTGAATTGCTAGACTGAATAATTTCCCTAAGCTGTCCCAAAACTTGGAAAGAGAAACAACACTTGTCTAGTATGTGCAGCCTCAGGCCTGTTGTAATTTGCAAACTTGGAGGTGAGCTTGACTGTCCCCCCAAGCTGCTAAATAAAACACAAGCAAATTTCCTTTCATTTTGTCGTTCCTGTCTTTTCAGTGAAGGCCCAATCCTTTAGACACAGCACCTACCTGGTGTTTCTCTTTTCCTTTTCATGTTTGCTCCTAAGCCTGTGGCTGTGACTGCAAAGCTATGGGCCTGATTATCGGGATAAGGTTTTTTTGTGTTTTTTTTTTTTGAGACGGAGTCTCGCTCTGTTGCCCAGGTTGGAGTGCAGTGGCCAGATCTCGGCTCACTGCAAGCTCTGCCTCCCGGGTTTATGCCATTCTCCTGCCTCAGCCTACCGAGTAGCTGGGACTACAGGCGCCCGCCACCTCGCCCGGCTAATTTTTTAAATTTTTTTTAGTAGAGACGGGGTTTCACCGTGTTAGCCAGGATGGTCTCGATCTCCTGACCTCATGATCTGCTCGTCTTGGCCTCCCAAAGTGCTGGGATTACAGGCTTGAGCCACCGCGCCCGGCCCGGGATAAGGTTTAATTGTCTCCCACGTAAAATGAAAAGAGTAGACTTTGCCAGGTACACATCTTAGATAATTAATTCCAATTTTTTTTCCAGCCTCAACGTCCAGACAGGAGCATGAAGTTCATCCTCAATATAAAAAGTGATGCCAGGTGTGGTGGCACTTGCCATAATCCCAGCTACTCAGGAGGCCAAGGTAGGAGGATCGCTTGAGCCCAGGAGGTCAAGACTACCGTGAGCCATAATCATGCTACTGCACTTTAGCCTGGGTGACAGAAGGAGGCCCTGTCTATAATAAATAAGTAAATGAAAATAAAGTTGAGGTCACTGATACTCGAAGAGGTCAATGCAAACTGGGAATGTCCCACAGTTTAGGATCCAGGTGTGGTGGATCACTTGCAAAAATGGTCCCAATCTTCCACCAGTTATATCCACGCCTGTTTTTAAATTTTCTTTTCATTTTGGTAAAATATGCATAACATTAGTTTGCCATCTTAAGCATTTTAAAATTAATCCTATCTAACTGAACTGAAACTTTGTACCCTTTAACCAACACATTCCATTTTCCCCTCTGAGGCATTTTTGTGTCCACTTCAGCGGCGTGAAGTATATTCACATTGTTGTGCAATCATCACCACCATCCATCTCAGAACGTTTTTATCTTCCCAAACTGAAACTGTTCCCACGAAAACACTGGCTCCTATCCCCACTCCTCCAGCCCCTGGAACCTACCATTCCACTTTATGTCTCTGAGTTCCACTATTCTAGGGACCTCAGAAAAGTGGAATCGGCTGGGTGCAGTGGTTCATGCCTGTAATCCCAGCACTTTGGGAGGCCAAGGTGGGTGGATCTCAAGGTCAGGAGTTCAAGACCAGCCTGGCCAATATGGTGAAACTCCGTCTCCACTGAAAATACAAAAATTAGCCGGGTGTGGTGGCGGGCGCCTGTAATCCCAGCTACTTGGGAGGCTGAGGCAGGAGAATCACTTGAAGCTGGGAGGTGGAGGACGCAGTGAGCTGAGATCACACTGCTGCACTCCAGCCTGGGCAATGGAGTGAGATTCCATCTCAAAAAGAAAAAAAAAAGTGGAATCATACAGTATTTGTCTTTTTAAGATTGGTTTATTTCACTGACCATGTATTTAAGTTTAATCCATGTGGTAGCATGGGTCAGAATTTCCTTTCTAAGGCTGAATAACATTCCAGTGTATTTATACACCACATTTAGTTTATCCATTCATCTGTTAATAGACGCAGCAGACACCTCTTGGCTGTCATGAATAATGCTGCTATAAACATGGGGGTTCGAATATCTGAGGCTTTGCTTTTCATTCTTTTGAGTATATACCCAGAAGTTGAAGTGCTTAATTGCATGGTAATTTTTTTTTTTTTTCGAGATCAAATTTCACTCTTGTCACCCAGGTTGGAGTGCAGTGGCACCATCTCAGCTCACTGCAACCTCTGCCTACTGGATTCAAGTGATTCTCCTGCCTCAGTCTCCCGAGTAGCTGAGATTACAGATGCCACCACCACGCGCGGTTAATTTTGTATTTTTAGTAGAGACGAGTTTTCACCACATTGGTGAGGCTGGTCTCAAACTCCTGACCTCAGATGATCCGCACACCTCAGCCTCCCAAAGTGCTGGGATTGCAGGTGTGAGCCACTGCGCCCGGCCAATAATTCTAGGTTTCTTTGAGAACTGCTATACTGTTTCCACAGCACTACACCATTTACATTCACACCAATAGTGTGCAAATGTTACAATTTCTCCACATCTTCGCCAACAGACTTGTTGGGTTCTGTGTTTTTGATAATATACGTGCTGGTGAGTGTGAGATAGTATCTCATTGTGGTTTTAATTTGCCTTTGCCTAATATCCATGCCTTTCCCAGTGTGACATGGCAGCTCCTCCCATCAAGCAGTGACATCTGTGGTGGCTTCATGCCTTGCTTTGGTCTTTAGAAAGTGATGGAGTGAGATTGTACTGTGAAAGGAAAATAAATCTCCCGAAAATCACTAAGCCGGAGGGAAAAGTCAAGCTGGGAACTGCGTAGGGCAAACCTGCCTCCCATTCTATTCCTAAATAACACAGCTACAGATGTTTTATTTATTTTATTTTATTTATCTATTTATTTATTTTGAGACAGAGTCTCGCTCTGTCACCCAGGCTGGAGTGCAGTGGCATGATCTCGGCTCACGGCAACCTCTGCCTCCTGGGTTCAAGCAATTCTCCTGCCTCAGCCTCCTGAGTAGTTGGGATTACAGGTACCCACCACCACACCCAGCTAATTTTTGTATTTTTAGTAGAGACAGGGTTTCACCATGTTGGTGAGGCTGGTCTCAAACTCTTGACCCCAAGTGATCCACCTGCCTCAGCCTCCCAAAGTGGTGGGATTACAGGCATGAGCTACTGCACCCAGTCAAGATTTTAAAAAGCTACATACCACCCTTACAATTTACCCACAAGGAAATTCCTTGAGGACGAAGAACAGGCAATACTCAAAGTCATCCCTCTGCTCATGTAAGACAAATGCATATCTGATTGCTTCCTCCGCCCTGTTGGTTCACTAAGCCAGACTGAGGCACGTGACTATTCCTGTAAATTATGCATTCAGCGAAGAGCTAATCAGAAACTCGAAAGAATGCAACTGTTTGTTTCTTATCTGTCTATGATCTGGAAGCCTCTTCCCCGCTTCGAGTTGTCTCGCCTTTCTGGGCCAAACCAATGTACATCTTACATATATTGATTGATGTCTCATGTCTCCCTAAACTGTATGAAACCGAGCTGTGCCCTGACTACCTTAGGCACACATTGTCAGGACCTCCTGAGGCTGTGTCCCAGGCATGTCCTTAACCTTGGCAAAATAAACTTTCTAAATTGATGGAGACCTGTCATAGACACTTTTTGGATTACAGTACCCATTACAAACCTAGGCTTTGGGAGGCCCTGCGTGCTTCTACTCTCATGGGAAATAGAGTGCCATACACTACCCTAGGATCAAGCCTGGGCTAGCCTGCTGGAGGGAGGGAGACACGGCACCACCCTAGACATCAGCTAGCCAACTGGCAGAGGTGTGTGAGGCTGTGCTAGACCTGCCAGTCCAGCTGAGCTTTTGGATGACTGCAGTAGGGAGCCCAACCAGGGTCAGCCAAACCTGGCCCCGAGCAGAACCACTCAGCAGATCCATAGAGTCCTAAACAATAATAAGTCACTGTTTTCTTAAAGCAACAAAGTTTGTGGTGGCTTGTTATGCAACAATTGTTAAATGATACATCAGTATCCCAGCTCCTGCTCCAGGATTTTTTTCCACAACCCATGGACGGACTCCTGAACTGAGACAAAGCAGGCAAAGCTCTCACCAACTCCTGGAAGATATTAGAGCAACCCCTGAAGTGGTGTGTGGGACACAGGTGGAATGACTCTCTCAGAATCTAATTTTTTTTATTTTTGAGACAGAGTCTCACACTGTCACCCAGGCTGGAGTGCAGTGGTGCGATCTCAGCTCACTGCAAGCTCCGCTTCCCAGGTTCACACCATTCTCCTGCCTCAGCCTCCCGAGTAGCTGGGACTACAGGCACCCGCCACCACACCCAGCTAATTCTTTTGTATTTTTAGTAGAGATGGGGTTTCACCATGTTAGGCAGGATGGTCTCGATCTCCTGACCTTGTGATCTGCCCTCCTCGGCCTCCCAAAGCGCTGGGATTCCAGGCGTGAGCCACCGCGCCCGCCTGAATCTAATCTTAAATACTGCTCTTCATGGGACACCGTTAGTACAATCCTCCTGTGGGCCTGTAGACCCTCTGATCCCCATCACACTCCAACCTCCCCTTCCTCCCTAGGAGGCAGGTGGAAATTAACCAAGGTGACTAAAGTCCATGCAGCTCATGTGTGCCCCTTTCCAGAAGATGAATGAAAGTGAGGAAGGAGAAAAGGCTGCCACATTCCTCTCAGAGGACTCTGCTTTCCATTTTTGAGACTCTCCACACAGGCATCTGGGAATCTTTACTTTCTTTTTTTTCTTTTTTCCTTTTTTTGAGACAGAATCTCACTCCGTCATCCAGGCTGAAGTGCAGTGGCACGATCTCAGCTCACTGCAACCTCTGCTGCCAGGGTCAAGTGATTCTCCTGCCTCAGCCTCCCGATTAACTGGGATTACAGGTGTCTGCTACCGCGCCCAGCTAATTTTTGTAGTTTTAGTAGAGACAGGGGTTTCACCATATTGGCCAGGCTGGTCTTGAACTCCTGACCTAGAGATCCAACCATCTTAGCCTCCCAAAGTGCTGGGATTACAGGCGTGAGCCACCATGCCCAGCTGGAATCTTTACTTTCAATATGCTCCCCAGGTGGATCCAAGGTGCAGTCAGGTCTGGGCACTGTGGCAGAAGGCCATGGGGAGTTGTGAAAAGTTCAAGCAGGTGAGGTGCCTGGTCAGACTGTCACCAAATGCAAGCCTGTCTGCTTGCCGAATGGAAGCCAGATACGAGAAGCAAGATGTGGTGAAAGGAAAACAGTTTTAATAATCAAATGCTAGAATCTGGGAAATGGCCAGGCTCATACCTGCAAAAGACCATTTAATATTTTGGGCTTGGTACGGTATTTTTTTTTTTTTTTTTTTTTTGAGACGGAGTCTCGCTCTGTCGCCCAGGCTGGAGTGCAGTGGCCAGATCTCAGCTCACTGCAAGCTCTGCCGCCCGGGTTTACGCCATTCTCCTGCCTCAGCCTCCCGAGTAGCTGGGACTACAGGCGCCCGCCACCTCGCCCGGCTAGTTTTTTGTATTTTTTAGTAGAGATGGGGTTTCACTGTGTTAGCCAGGATGGTCTCGATCTCCTGACCTCGTGATCCACCCGTCTCGGCCTCCCAAAGTGCTGGGATTACAGGCTTGAGCCACCGCGCCCGGCCTGGTACGGTATTTAAGAAGGGAAACTTGATATGAGAAGCATGCAGGAGTGTGCAGGATATACAGTCTGTGTGTCTCGTTCTGACGACTATCTTGAGTTATTGCCCACCTGGAGCACAGGCTGGGGCCATCTCAACACTGGCCAGGTTGTAGATTAACTGCCTTGAGGCCATCTCTAGATGGAAAGGAATCTGCAACTGGGTCTTCACCCCTGGTTCATTTCAAGATTAGCCCCTGGAATTTCTCTTTTTTCTTTTTCTTTTTCTTTTTTTTTTTTTTAGATGGAGTCTTGCTCTGTCGCTCAGGCTGGAGTCAACGGCACAATCTCAGCTCACTACAACCTCTGCCTCCTGGGTTCAAGCAATTCTCCTGCCTCAGCTTCCAGAGTAGCTGGGACTACAGGCACGCGCCACCACGCCCGGCCAATGTTTGTATTTTTCGTAGAGACAGGGTTTCACCATATTGGCCAGGCTGGTCTCAAACTCCTGACCTTGTGATCCACCTGCCTTGACCTCCCAAAGTGCTGGGATTACAGGCATGAGCCACTGCACCTGCCCTATTCCCTGGAATGTCTAAGCAAGCCTATAATTGGATAAACTAGCCCAGTGCAGTGCAGGGAGTGTTTAGTGGGAAGGGAGAGAAACAAAGTTTGAATGTTTCAAGGTTAAGACTGGAGAAAGGGAGAAAAAAGGTTTTAAAATGCATTTTGAAGCTAAGCTGATTGGTTATGAGACCATGTTGTAGGGTGACCCCTGCCCCTGCTCCCAGTGGTCCTGAGCTCACTCTCATAACAGAGTTTCTCCCATACCCACTCCCATCCTCCCAGGTGGAGTTAAGGCCTTGCCCCATCCATCCCCAGGGACTAGGCATGCCCTGTGGTCACCACCACCCCACACACTGTCTCCTCCTCTGGCCTGTGGGGTCTACGAAGGCTCCCAGCAGTCAGCCCAGGGCCCAGAACAGGTAGCACTGGGATCAGGAGCTGGCCTGTGGGGTCTACGAAGGCTCCCAGCAGTCAGCCCAGGGCCCAGAACAGGTAGCACTGGGATCAGGAGCACAAACCCCTGAAGGTGAATAAGTCCCTTATTCTCCTTCATCCTGCAAACATTGGGCAAGTGTAGCTCAGGTATTTTGCATTTGTGTTTTATCATCTAAACAATCAGAATAGTAATAGCACCCAATTAAGGCGGTGTTGGGAGGATTCAATTATAGCCACACACAGGATGAGTCAATAAATTGGGACATAATGGGTGTGTCCGTGTCCAAATGTGTTTAGTTGATTATTAAATTTTCAAATCCAAAATAATTATATTTTAGTGAAGGTATAATACACAGATTTTAAGTACATACCTATGTCCTCAATCTTCAAATCAAGATATAGAACCTTTCCTTCGCTGCAGAAATTGTCTCTTTCCAATGAATTTCCCTCCCCACTAGAGGCCACCACTGCTCTTATTTCTAATGTGATCGGCTAGTTTTGCCTGTTATTGAACTTAAAATAATGGAATCTTAGAGTCTGCATTCTTTCTGCATCTGGCTTTTTTCATTCAACAGTGGCTAGGGATGGTGGTGTGAACCCGTAATCCCAGTGCTTTGGGAGGCCGAGGCTCCTGGGACCATCGCTTAAGCCCAGGAGTCTGAGGCTGCAGTGAGCTATAATTTCACCACTGCACACTCCAGCCTGGGCAACAGAGCAAGACCGCCTCTAAAAAACAAAACAACCATTACGCCTATGGGATTTGTTCATGCCTTCAAGTTTATTAGTAACTACCGATACTCCATAATCCTTTTGGTTGCTGACTGACTAGTATTCATTTTATTAATATACCACAACTTATCCATTCTCCTGTTTGTTGTTGTTGTTGTTTTGAGGCAGGATCTTGCTCTGTTACCCAGGCTGGAGTGCAGTGGTGCAACTCGGCTCACTGCAACCTCCCCCTTCCGGGTTCAAGCAATTCTCCTGCCTCAGTCTCCCAAGGAGCTGGAACTACAGGCGTACGCCACCACGCCCGGCTAATTTTTGTCTTTAGTAGAGACGGGTTTCGACATGTTGGTCAGTCTGGTCTTGAACTCCTGACCTTGTGATCCGCCCGCCTCGGCCTCCCAAGGTGCTGGGATTACAGGCGTAAGCCTCCAGGCCCGGCCGCATTCTCCTGTTGACAGAGATTTGGGTTACTTCCAGTTAGGCTATTATGAAACTGCCCTAATGAGGCAGGGCAGGTTCTTCCCTTGCCCAGGAAGACTTGAAGAGCCAGCCGGAGGTAGAAGAGAACAGCTTTGCTGAGGTGGCGGCGGCACTGTTACAGCTCCAGTGAGCTGTGTCTGGCACAGCTGTCTTGTGCTCTGGCACAGCAAGACTACCCCCACAGTAACTGTGCAGAGGGTAGCAGCGTACGAACAGTTTTGTAGGCATATTTAGGGCCACTTTAAAATACCTGCTAATTAAGAGGCGGGTCATTCAGAATTAGCTAGAAAGTGGGCGGGAACTTCCTGTGTTGCCGCAACAAGGGGCAACAACTTCCGGGTGTTGCCACGGCAATGGTAAACTGTCATGGCGGTGGTGGGTGTGTCTTATGGAGAGGGACTTTAAGCGCCCCTCGCCAGTTTCCGCCAGTTTTCAATCTAATCTGGAGTCCCGTCCCGGCTGCCTCCTACCTTACAGTGAACATTTGTTTGTGCTCAATATTTTTTGGTAACGTATCATTTTACGTGGGTAAGTAGCTAGAGTTGCTTAAGTCATAGAATTTCTTTAACTTTTTAGGAAATTGCCAGTTATCCAAAGCAGTTGTACAGATTCAAACTCAGGCCTGCTGGCCGGGAGCAGTGACTCACGCCTGTAATCCCAGCACTTTGGGAAGCCGAGGTGGGAGGATCATTTGAGGTCAGGACTTCGAGATCAAACTCACGCCTGCAGTGTATGGGAGTTCCAGTTGTTCCACAACCTTGGCAGCATTTGATGCCACTCTTCATTTGAGATGGTGCTGATAGGTAGGAAATGGTGTCTCATGGTGGTATTACTTTGCATTTCTCTGATGACTAATGATTGAGTTTCATGTACTTAATGGCCATTCGTAGATCTTTTATGAGGTATCTGTTCATTTTTAAACTTTTTTTTTTTTTTTTTTTTGTGACAGGGTCTTGCCCTGTCACCCAGGCTGGAGTGCAGTGGACTGATCATGGCTCACTGAAGCCCCAACCTCCCTGGCTCAAGCAGTCCTCCCACCTCAGCCTCCCAAGTAGCTGGGACCATAGGCCCACACCTCCACTGCCCAGCTAATTATTTTAATTTTAGTTTTTTTTTAATTTTTAAATTTTTTTTTAGATGGAATTCCACTCTTATCGCTCAGGCTGGAGTGCAATGGTGCGATCTTGGCTCACTGCAACCTCCACCTCCCGGGTTCAAGCAATTCCCCTGCCTCAGCCTCCCAAGTAGCTGGGATTACCCTGTGCCACCATGCTCGGCTAATTTTGTATTTTTTTAGTAGAGATGGGGTTTCACCACGTTAGCCAGGCTGGTCTCAAACTCTTTACCTCAAGTGATCCATCCGTCTCAGCCTCACAAAGTGCTGGGATTACAGGCATAAGCCACCTCGCCCAACCAATTTTTTTTTTTATTTTTTGTAGAGACGGGGTCTCCCCATGTTGCCCAGACTGGTCTTGAACTCCTGGGCTCAAGCAATTCTCCTGCTTCTACCTCCCAAAGTGTTAGGATTTCAGGCATAAGCTGCTGTGCCCTGCGTTTTTCCATTTTAGCCATCTTAATTGCTATGTAGTAGTAGCACATAGTGAGTTTAATTTGCATTTCTTTTCTGTTCTTCTTTTTTTTTTTTTTTTGGGAGATAGAGATCCAGTCTTGTTGCCCAGGCCAGAGTGCAGTGGTGCAATCTCGGCTCACAGCAACCTCTGCCTCCTGGGTTCAAGTGATTCTCCTGTCTCAGCCTCCCAAGTAGCTGGATTACAGGCATGCGCCACCATGCCCAGCTAATTTTGTATTTTTGGAAGAGACAGGGTTTCACCATGTTGATCAGGCCAGTCTCGAACTCCTGACCTCAGCTGATCCGCCTGCTTCGGCCTCCTAAAGTGCTGGGATTACAGGTGTGAGCCCCCACGCTGGGCCCTAATTTGCATTTCTATGATGACTAATGACGTTGAGTATCTTTTCATGTCACCCATGTGATTTTCTTTCTTTCTTTCTTTTTTGAGAGGGAATCTCTCTCTCTGTCGCCCAGGCTGTAATGCAGTGGCGCGATCTCGGTTCACTGCAAGCTCCACCTCCCGGGCCCGGGTTCACGCCATTCTCCTGCCTCAGCCTCCTCCCAAGTAGCTGGGACTACAGGCTCCCGCCACGCCTGGCTAATTTTTTAATTTTATTTATTTTTTTATTTTTAGTAGAGACAGGGTTTCACCATGTTAGTCAGGATGTGACCCATGTAATTTTCATAGTGAATATCTGCTCAAATCTGTTGTGCATTTTTCATTTTTCACTTTTTTATTTTTATTTTTTAGAGACAGAGTCTCTCTATGTCACCCAGTCTAGAGTGCAGTGGTGTGATCGTGGCTTACTATAACCTCGACCTCCTGGGCTCAGGTGATCCTCCCGCCTCAGCCTCAGAAGTAGCTAGGAATACAAACATGCACCATTATGCCCAGACTGGCCTCCAAGTCCTGGGCTCAAGCAGTCCTCCTGCCCTGGCCTCCCAAAGTACTGGGATTACAGCATTAGCCATGCACCTGGCGTGTTGTGCATTTTTAAATTCGATTTTTAAAATTGAGTTTTGAGAGTTCTTTATATATTCTGGATATAAGTCCTTTATCAGGTGTATTATTTGCAAGTATTTTCTCCAGTCTGTCTTTTTATTCTCTTATCAGTGTTTTCAAAAGAGCAGAAATGTTAAATATTGGTAAACTTCATTTTATCCGAGTTTTCTTGCATGGTTTTGTGACTTAGAAGAAGGCCAGGCACGGTGGCTCAGGTCTGTAATCCCAACACTTTGAGAGGCGGAGGCAGGAGGACCACCCTGAGGTCAGGGGTTTGAGTCTAGCCTGGCCAACATGGCAGAAACCCTGTCCCTACTAAAATTACGAAAATTAGCTGGGCATAGTGGCGTGCACCTGTAATCGCAGCTACCCAGGAGGCTGCGGCAGGAGAATTGCTTGAACCAGAGAGGTGGAGGTTGCAGTGAGCCAAGATCGTGCCACTGCACTCCAGCCTGGGTGACAGAGTGAGACTCCATCTCTAAATAAATAAATAAATAAATAAATAAATGAAAAAATTAAATTAAAAAAAGAAGAAATCTCTGCCTACTGCAAGCTCACAAAGGTATTTTCCTTGCTTTCTTATGGAAGATTCATGGTCTCAGCTATGGTGTATCTCAAATTATTTTTTATGTGTGGATTTGGTTATCCAGTTGTTGTAGGACCACTCATTGAAAAGCCTTTATTTCCCAATTGAATCATCTTGTCATCCTTATCAAAAATCAGTTGACTGTATGTAAGGGTCTATTGTCTGATTCTAATTTGTTCTGTAGATCTATTTGTCTGTTTTGCTCTTGTTGCCCAGGCTGGAGTGCAATGGTGGGATCTCAGCTCACTGAAACCTCCGCCTCCCAAGTTCAAGTGATTCTTATGCCTCAGCCTCCCAATCAGCTGGGATTACAGGCACCCCCCATTACTCCCAGCTAATTTTCTTGTATTTGGTAGAGACTGGGTTTCACCATGTTGGCCAGGATGGTCTCGAACTCTTGACCTCAGGAAAGTAAGTCCTCCAAATTGATTGTTTTTCAAGTTTGTTCTGGCTATTCTAGACTCTGCATTTTCAAATAAGTTTTAGGGCCAGGCACGGTGGTTTATGCCAGTAATTCCAGCACTTTGGGAGGCCAAGGCAGGGGGATTGCTTGAGCCCAGGAGTTGAGACCAGCCTGGGCAACATGGTGGAACCCTGTTTCTACCCAAAATAGAAGAAAATTAGCCAGGCAGTAGTGGTGTACATCTGTAGTCCCAGCTACTTGGGAGGCTGAGATGGGAGGATCATTTGAACCCAGAAGGTCAAGGCTGCAGTGAGCCATGATCATGCCACTGCACTCCAGCCTCAGCAACAGTGAGACCTTGTCTCCAACAAATAAACAAAGATTTAGGATCAGCTTGCCAATTTCTGCTAAATAGCCTGCAGGGGTTTTAAATTGAATTTCTGTTGAAACTATAGGTGAATTTGGGGAAAATGGGCATCTTAAAAATATTTAGTGCAGGCCGGGTGTGGTGGTGTTCACGCCTGTAATCCCAGCACTTTGGGAGGCCAAGGTAGGTGGATCACCTGAGGTCGGAAGTTCGAGACTAGCCTGATCAACATGGAGAAACCCTGTCTCTGCTAAAAAAAAAATACAAAATTAGCCCGGTGTGGTGGTGCATGCCTGTAATTCCAGCTGTCCGGGAGGCTGAGGCAGGAGAATCACTTGAACTTGGGAGGTGGAGATTGTGGTGAGCTGAGATCATGCCACTGCACTCCAGTCTGGGCAACAAGAGCGAAACTCTGTCTCAAAAAAAAAAAAAAAAAAATTTAGTCCTCCCATTCATGAACATAGTGTATCTATAGATATATAGTGTATCTATAGTGTATCTATAGATAAATAAAGAACATTTATTTAAATATTCTTTAATTTCTGTCAGCATCATTTTATAGTTTTCAGTATAGAAATTATGCACTTATTTATTAAAAGCTGATATTTTTTATGCCATTAGGAATGGTGTCTTATATTTTTCCAGTTGCATGTTGCTAGTGTATATAAATATGATTTTTGTCATATTGATCTTGTAGCCTGCAGCCTTGCTAAGTTCACTTATTAATTCTTGTATGTTTTGTCTTTTTTTGAAATAAAATTCTATCTTTATTTTGAAATAAAATGAAATTTTGAAATAAAATAGTATCATCTTGCCGGCAGATAGAAACATTTTTATTGCTTCCTTTCCAATCTGTGTTTTTTTTTCTTACCTTGTAGCATTGGCTGAAACTTTCAGTACAATGTTGAACAGTAGTAGTAAGATTAGATTTCCTTGCTTTCTTGCTGATACAAGGGAAAGATTTCAATGTTTCACTAATAGGCATGTAGTTAATTATATATATCTCATGGATGCACTTTATTAGATTGTGGATGTTCTCATTTCCTTGAAAGTTGTTAGTATGAGAGGGTGTTCATGGCCTCAAATGTTTTGTCTGTCTTAATGAAATGGTCATATGATTTCTCCTTTTATCTAGTTAATGTGATGATATATATTGATTTTTTTGTTGTTGTTTGTTTTCTGTTTTTGTTTTTGTTTTTTTGAGATGGAGTCTTGCTCTATCACCCAGGCTGAAGGGCAGTGGCTCAATCTCAGCTCACTGCAACCTCGACCTCCTAAGTTCAAGTGATTCTCCTGTCTCAGCTTTCCAAGTAGCTGGGACTACAGGCGCATGGCACCTAACCTGGCTAATTCTTGTATTTTTGGTAGAGACAGGTGTTTCACTATATCGTTCAGGCTGGTCTTAAACTCCTGACCTCAGGTGAGCCACCCTCCTTGGCCTTCCAAAATGCTGAGATTACAGGCGTGAGCCACTATGCCGAGCTATATTGATTATGTTTTAAATGGTAAACCATTTTTGCATTCCTGGGATAAGCCCTACTTGGTCATAATATATTCTTTTTTTTTTGAGACGAACTCTCACTCTGTCACTCAGGCTGGAGTTCAGTAGCGTGATCTCGGCTCACTGCAACCTCTGCCTGTCAGGTTCAAGCAATTCTCGTGCCTCAGCCTCCCGAGTAGCTAGGATTACAGGTGCCCACCATCATGCTCGGCTAATTTTTGTATTTTTAGTAGAGATAGGGTTTCACCATGTTGGCCAGGCTGGTCTCAAACTCCTGACCTCAAGTGATCCGCCCACCTTGGCTTCCCAAAGTGGTGGGATTACGGGCATGAGCCACCGCACCAGGCCCATGGTGTGTTATATTCTTATATTACTGGATTCTGTCTCCTGATATTTTGTTAAACATTGTTATGTTCAAGAGGGATATTGATTTGTATTTTTCCATTCTTGTAATGTCTTTGTCAACATTTGGTATCAGGGTTCTGCTGGCCCATTAAAAAGTAGAGAAAACCAGGCATGAGAAAAACAGGCATGAGACTACATGCCTGTAGTCTCATCTACTAGGGAGGCTGAGGCAAGAGGGTTGCTTGAGCCCAGGAGTTAGAGGCCAGGGTGGGCAACATAGTGAGACCCTGTCTCTTAAAAAAAAAAAAGAATAGAGGAACATGTCCACCTTCTCTATGCTCTGAAAAGGATTGTGTAAATTTGTATTATTTCTTCCATAAATGTGTGATAGAACTCCCCAGAGATGTTATCTTGACCTGGAGTTTTCTTTGTGGCAAAATATTTGATTATAAATTTAATTTATTTTTTACAGATAAAGAACTATTGATAAATTCCTTTCTGGGTCTGTTTGTTAAGTTATTTTTGTTTTTTTTTTTTTTTGAGATGGAGTCTCACTCTGTTGCCCAGGCTGGAGTGCAGTGGCACAATCTCGGCTCCCTGCAAGCTCTGCCTCCCGGGTTCATGCCATTCTTCTATCTCAGCCTCCTGAGTAGCTGGGACTACAGGCGCCTGCCACTATGGCCGGATAATTTTTTTTTTGTATTTTTAGTAGAGACAGGGTTTCACCGTGTTAACCAGGATGGTCTCAATCTCCTGACCTCGTGATCTGCCCACCTTGGCCTCCCAGAGTGCTGGGATTACAGGTGTGAGCCACCAGTGTTCAGCCTAAGTTATGTTTTTAAAAGTATTTGTTAATTTCATCTAGGTAGCCAAATTGTTAGCATAAAGTTAGTTGTTCATAATATTGAAGATTTTAACACTTCCCTTCAAGAGAAAAAAAAGTACATGAAACACTAGGAAGCATATTTAAAAATGCTATCAAGAAACTTGTCCTAATTGATATTTGTAGAATATTACACTGAATGGTTGTAGAATACACATTATTTTCAATTGATCATAAAATATTTACTGCATATCATCACATGCTGGATTATGAAACAAGTCTCAAAAATTGCATTAAATTAGACAATAATAAAAAATACACTCTGTGATGGTTAATACTGAGTGTCAACTTGATTGAAGGATGCAAAGTATCCTGGGTGTGTCTGTGAGGGTGTTGCCAAAGGAGATTAACCATTTGAGTCAGGGGGCTGGGAAAGGCAGACCCACCCTTAATCTGAGTGGACACCATCTAATCAGTTGCCAGCACAGCTAGAATATAAAGCAGGCAGAAAAAATGTGAAAAGACTAGACTGGCCTAGGCTTTCAGCCTACATCTTTCTCCCGTGCTGGATGCTTCCTGCTCTCGAACATCGGACTCCAAGTTCTTCAGTTTTGGGACTCAGACTGGCTCTCCTTACTCCTCGGCTTGCAGATGGCCCATTGTGGGACCTTATGATTGTGTGAGTTAATACTAAATAAACTCCCATTTATATATATCTCTCTATCCTTTTAGTTCTGTCCCTCTAGAGAACACTGACTAATACACACTATCCTTCACACCCATTAAGATGACTACTATTTTTTAATTTGTATTTATTTATTTATTTTTATTTTTTGAGACAGAGTCTCACTCTGTTGCCCAGGCTGGAGTGCAGTGGCGTGATCTCAGCTTACTGTGACCTTCACATCCCAGGTTCAAGCAATTCTCCTGCCTCAGCCTCTCAAGTAGCTTGGATTACAGGTGCACACCACCACCCAGCTAATTTTTTGTATTTTTAGTGGAGACAGGGTTTCACCACGTTGGTCTAGCTCCTGACCTCAAATGATCCACTTGCCTTGGCCTCCCAAAGTGCTGAGATGACAGGCATGACCCACCACGCCCGGCCCAACTACTACTTTTTTTTTTAAAAGAACAAACAGAAAATAACAAGTGATGATGAGGATGAGGAGAAACTGGAACCCTTTTCACTGTTGGTGGGAATGTAAAATGGCGCAGCTGCTGCGGAAAGCGGTATAGTGGTTCCTTAAAAAGTTAAAGATAGAATTACCGTAGCAATCTCACTTCTGGGTGAGATTTCCTTCAAAAGAAAGGAAACAATAAGAGATATTTGTACACCCATGTTCATAGCAGTATTATTCACAAGAGCCAAATGTGTAAGCAACCCCAGTGTCCATCAGCAAATGAATGGATAAACCAAATGTGGTCTATCCATAAGATGGGATATTATTTAGCCTTAAAAAGGAAAAAAATTCTGTCACATGCTGCAACATGGATGAAACTTAAGAACATTATGCTAAGTGAAATAAGCCAGTCACAAAAGTATCAATACTGGATGATTCCACTTACATTAGGTACATAGAGTAATCATATTCATAGAGACAGAAAAAAGAATACCAAGGGCTGGGAGGCTGGGGGTTGGGAGTTTGTTTTAATGGGTACAGAGTTTCAGTTTGAGAAGATGAAAAGTTCTGGAAATGGATGGTGGTGATAGTTACATAACAATGTAAACATGCTTAATGCCACTGAATTGCACTCTTAAAAATAGTTAAGGCTGGGCACAGTGACCCATGCATGTAATCCCATCTCTTTGGGAGGCTGTGGTGGGTGGATCACTTGAGGTCAGGAGTTCCAGACCAGCCTGACCAACATGGTGAAACCCCATCTCTACCAAAAATACGAAATTAGCCAAGCGTGGTGGCACACACCTGTAATCCCAGCTACTCGGGAGGCTGAGGCAGGAGAATCACTTGAAACCGGGAGGTTGAGGTTGCAGTGAGCCGAGATCACACCATTGCATTCCAGCTTGGGTGACGAGAGCAAAAACTCCATCTCCAAAAAAAAAAAAAAAAATTATTAAGATGGGTTGGGCGTGGTGGTGTGCCCCTATAGTCCCAGCTATTCAGGAGGCTGAAGCTGGAGGATCTCTTGAGCCCAGGAATTCGGGGATGTAGTACACTGTGATCACACTTGTGACTAGCTACTGCACTTCAGCCTGGGCAACATAGTGAGACTCCATCTCTTAAAAAAAAATAAATGGTTAATATGGTAAATTTTGTGTTATGTATGTTTTACCACAATTTTTAAAAAGCTATTCACAAAATCCCCAAAACATTTGAAAATCAAGCAAACCACTTATACATAAAAAATTAAAAAACAAAGTCACAAGGGAAATTTGAAAATATTTTGAACTGAATGATAGTGAAAACAGTGTTTCAGAATGTGTGGGAAGTCAAGTAAGCAATGCTT
This sequence comes from Rhinopithecus roxellana, assembly GCF_007565055.1. Classification (NCBI taxonomy): domain Eukaryota; kingdom Metazoa; phylum Chordata; class Mammalia; order Primates; family Cercopithecidae; genus Rhinopithecus; species Rhinopithecus roxellana. The sequence goes on from NC_044549.1 coordinate 52,538,641, forward strand.
AGAGGAAATGGATGGCTCTGCTGATGGTCGATTTTATGTGTCAATTTGACTGGGCCACGGGTACACAGACATTTGGTCAAACATCATTCTGGATGTGTCCATGAGGGTGTTTCTGGATGAGATTAGTATCTGAGCCCATAGACTACATAAAGCAGATTGCCTTCACTAATGTAGGTGGGCTGCATCCAATTGCCTGAATACTTGGATAGAATGAAAGACTAAGCAAGAGTGACTCCTCCTGCCTGACTGTTTCAGCTGGGATTTTGGTCTTCTCCTGCCTTCAGACTGGAACTTGGCTCTCCTGGTTCTCAGACCTTCACACTCAGATTGGAGTCTGAGCACTGAGACTGGCTCTCCTGGGTCTCCAGCTTGCTGACTACAGATTTTGGGACTTTTCAGCCTCCATAATCAGGTGAACCCATTTACTAAATCTCAATCTCTCTTTCTTTTTATACAGTCACATGTGACTTAATGCAATGCTTCACACATTGTTCAGCAATTCTGTTACTATGGGAACCTCATAGCATGTACTTACCCAAACCTGGATGGCAGAGCCTACCATATGAGGTTATGTGCTATGCCCTTTGCTCCTAGGCTATAAACTTGTAGCGCATGTGGCTGTGCTGAATACTGGAGGCTGTTGTCACACAATGCCAAGTATTTGTATGTCTCAACATAGAACAGGTACAGTAAAAGTATGGCATCATCTTAACGGGACCAATGCAACGCATGACTACACATACATCTATACATACATATGGATTCTGTTTCTCTGGAGGACCGTAACTAATACAGCCCTAAACATTTACCTCAGTAAAGATTCAAGGCGCATAATCAACTCTCTAAGGACAGAAAGGAAGTTGAGATTGCTTGGTCAAGGTCTCATGGTGAGTGAGGGAAGGTGCCAGGACTGGTGTGCTGCCACCACCGTGTGGCTACCTCAGGCTTGCAAAGGAACAGCACTCGGAAGGGCAGTGATCAGGCTGACTCTATGTGGTACTCTTGAGGGTAGAACTCAAACCAATGGATGAAGAGGGGCTAAGGCAGATTTTGGGCTGACATAGGGCGAAACGAGTGGACAGGCTTGCTGAGATGCTAATGAATCATTTGTCCCTGGAGGTGTTCAACAATGAAGTCAAACAATAACTTTTCTTTACTCCCAGTCAAAACCTATAACTAATTTTATGTTCAAACCAGATAATTAATGAATACTCTTCAAGAAGCTATCATGGCTGTGTACGGTGACTCTTGCCTGTAACCCTAGCACTTCGGGAGGCCGAGTTGGGTGGATCACCTGAGGTCTAGAGTTCGAGACCAGCCCGACCAACATAGTGAAACTTCGTCTCTACTAGAAATACAAAAATTAGTTGGGCATGGTGATGGGTGCCTGTAATCCCAGCTACTTGGGAGGTTGAGGCAGGAAAATCACTTGAACTTGGGAGGCAGAAGTTGCAGTGAGCTGAGATGGTGCCATTGCACTCCTAGCCTGGGCAACAGAGCAAAAAAGAAGCTATCATGGTCATCCTAATCGGTCATGGTTTTTTTTTTTTTTTTATGGTCATTTTTCATAAACCATACTTTTCTGGTCATGAAACCATGAAGGTATTTTAAATAGGAACATGATTCATTTCCCTATTTGCAAAGGAAAAAATTAAATGAAAAAACAAACAGAACCTTCTTGTCCTCAGGAGTATGGAGAAGGGATTCTTTTTTTGCCCAGGCTGGAGTGCAATGGCGCAATCTTGGCTCAATGCAACCTCCGCTTCCCGGGTTCAAGCGATTCTCCTTCCTCAGCCTCCCAATTAGCTGGGATTACAGGGATGTGCCACCACGCCTGGCTAATTTTGCATTTTTTAATAGAGATATGGTTTCACCATGTTGGTCAGGCTGGTCTCAAACTCCTGACCTCAGATGATCCACCCGCCTCAGCCTTCCAAAGTGCTGGGATCACAGGCATGAGCCACCGCTCCTGGCTGGAGAGGGAATTTTAACCCAATCTCAGCCCCCCAATACAGGAAAATACATTGTGCCCAAGTTCTGGGTTGGGCTCTATGGGATCATGGGCAGTGTTACTGCACCTTCCCAGGCCTCAGTATCCTCCTCTGGAAGATGGGCATTGTGTTAATAAAAGTGTGCACTTAAACCAGCACAGTGGCTCACGCCTGTAATCCCAGCACTTTGGGAGGCCAGGGCGGGTGGATCACCTAGGTCAGGAGTTCGAGACCAGCCTAGCCAACATGGTGAAACCCCGTCTCTACCAAAAAAATACAAAAAATTAGCCGGGTGTGGTGTTGTATGCCTGTAATCCCAGCCTCTTGGGAAGCTGAGGCAGGAGAATTCCTTGAACTTGGGAGGCGGAGGTTGCAGTGAGCCAAGATCATGCCACTGCACTCCAGCCTGGGTGACAGAGTGAGATTCCGTCTAAAAAAACAAAACAAACAAAAAACAAAACTGCATTTTCTAGGTCTCTTCAAAGCACTTTGCCAAATGCTGTGTCTTGTGCTCTGGTTCTTGGTGAGGATAAAAGATCACAGATGCAAACAGCATCTGAACAGTCAAATGCTGAACGCACATGGAGGGTGTAATTTTCTTCTGCCTTGGAGGAAGACAGCCGTATCTTTAATTTCAAAGCTTTTCAGGATATCAGCTCTTTTGCATCCAAATGTAACCCACTTTTGCTGAAAAACACACTCAGTCTGTGACAGGCAAACTTCTCACCTCAGGGATCAGATTGGAATTTGAGAACATCAAACCCTTCACAGCAGTTCCCAGGACAAGCTTTTTATTTTTATTTTATTTTATTTTACTTTTTGAGACAGAGTTTCACTCTTGTCGCCCTGGCTGGAGTGCAATGGCTCAATCTCTGCTCACCACAACCTCTGCCTCTCCAGTTCAAGAGATTCTTCTGCCTCAGCCTCCCAAGTAGCTGGGATTACAGGCATGTGTCACCATGCCTGGCTAATTTTGTATTTTTAGTAGAGACGGGGTTTTTCCATGTTGGTCAGGCTGGTCTTGAACTCCCAACCTCAGGTGATCCACCTGCCTCGGCCTCCCAAAGTGCTGGGATTACAGGCATGAGCCACTGTGCCCAGCCACAAGGTATTTTTTCTAAACTATAGCATTCATGTAAAGTTAGGCGAAAAGCAAGAGCATCCTATTGCAAAGTTTTACTATGAATTTAATATGGGTGTCAAAGAAAATTTGGAAAATTTAAAACGAAAGGAAAAAAAACTCCCTAGCGTTACCACCCTAACACAACAACCATTAGCAAGTTGGTTTATTCTGTTTTCAGTAAGTTCCTTTTTTATTACATTTTTAGAATTTACCTTTTTAAAAAAAATTTATTAGATTTTTAGAACTTAAAAAGATATGGGCCAGGTGTGGTGGCTCACGCCTGTAATTCCAGCACTTCAGGAGGCCGAGGTGGGTGAATCAAGATGTCAGGAGATCAAGACCAGCCTGGCCAAGATGGTGAAACCCTGTCTCTACTAAAAATACAAAAAAAATTAGCCAGGTGTGGTGGCAGGCACCTGTAATACCAGCTACTAAGGAGGCTGAGGCAGAGAATTGTTTGAACCTGGAAGGCAGAGGTTGCAGTGAGCCGAGATCATGCCACTGCACTCCAGTCTGGGCGACAGAGCAATACTCTGTCTCAAAAAAGCAGATACAGAAAAATACACGTAATAATAAACATCTGTAGTGCCCAAACGCAGATTCAGCGACCACTATTATTATACTTGCTTTGACTTTTTAAATAAATCAATTGATTACAAAGTTGGCTGTAATTACTAGTATGCCTTGGTGCGACCCATTCCTATACGCATAATATATAGGTTCTGCCTGTCAGCTCTCAGCTCTATTTCCAGACTTCCCTGCTTGTGGCAGCATCTATGAGGCCAGAAGTCTCCAAACTACTGACTCCCTTTCCTGCTAGTTTCCAGGAGGCACTAGTGGGAAATGTTAAGGCAGGAGAAAGAGAGAAACTATCTTTTCATCATAGCACCATCTCAAGCAGATTGGTGGTCCTTTTTGCAGCAGCAGCAGCAGCAGCAGCAGAAGTGTAGCCTCCTGCGTTCATGGTCAGGGTCAGAGCAGTAGGAAGTGTGAGCTTCTGGCTTCAGTCTAGGGGTAGAAGAAGCCTCTTGATGTCCGGGTAATAGTTCTTCTTGCCTTTGCTTCCTTCGTTACATACTTTTCTGCTTGCAATAGCTAGAATGACTTCTGTTTTCCTGACCAGACACAGATGGATGCAGTACCATTGATTGGCATGCTCCTAAAGTTTATATAAACAGCATGATGCTATATATCATATTGCACATTTCCTTTTGTTTTTTAAAATAAAGTTAATTATAAATTACAAAGATACAGAAAAGTGTTCAGTTTTACAAAAGGTTGCAAAGTGAACACTCATGAAATTACAACTCAGGTTAAGAACCAGAATATTAATGACACCAGAAATCCCAATATCTCCTTACAATGTGCTTTTTTGTGCAACACTATGATTTTCTGATAAAATCTGGCCCCTTGGCTGGAGTGCAGTGGCACGATCTCAGTTCACTGCAGCCTCCACCTACTGGGCTCAAGCAATCCTTCTGCTTCAGCCTCTCTAGTAGCTGGGACTACAGGTGTGCACCACCACACCTGTAAAGATGGGATCTCACTGTGTTGCCCAGGCTGGTCTCAAACTCCTGGGCTCAAGTGATTCTCCTGCCTCAGCCTCTCAAAGTATTGAGATTACAAGCATGAGCCACCACATCTGGCCTCTTCCTTTTTGTTGTCAAATAATAGTTCATTGTATAACTGTACCACATTCTGTTTATCCATTCATTAGTTGGTAGACAACTGGGTTGTTTCTGCTTTTTGGCTATTATGAATACTGCTGCTATGAACATTCATGTACAAGTTTTTGTGTGGATGTATGTTTTTATTTCTTTTTGGTATATGCCTTGCAGTAGAATTGTTGGATTATATAGTAACTCTATGTTTAACTTTTTGAGGAACTACAAAACTGCTTTTCAAAGTAGCTGCACCATTTTACATGTCCACCAAGAGTGTATGAGAGTTCAAAATTCTCCATATCCTTGTGAACACTTGAGCACTTGTTATTGTCTGTCTTTCTAAAAATTGTAGCCACTGTAATGGGTGTGAAGTGGTATTTATTGTGGTTTTGATTTGCATTTCCCTGATGGCTGATGATGTTGGACATCTTTCCATGTGCTTATTGACCATTAGTATAACTTTTTCAGAAAAATATCCATTCAGATCCTTTGGCTATTTTTTTTTTTTTTTTTTTTTGAGATGGAGTCTCACTCTGTTACCTAGGCTGAAGTGCAGTGGTGCGATCTCCACTCACTGCAACCTCTACCTCTCGGCTTCAAGTGACTCTCCTGCCTCAGCCTCCTGAGTAGCTGGCATTTTTGTATTTGTATTTGTGTTTAGTATTTGTAGCTGGCTAATGTTTGTATTTTTAGTAGAGACGGGGTTTTGCCATGTTGGCCAAGTTGGCCTTGAACTACTGACCTCATGTGATCTGCCTGCCTCAGCCTCCCAAAGTGCTGGGATTATAGGTGTGAGCCACCGTGCCCGGCCTTCTTTGCCTTTTTTTTTTTTTTTTTTTTTTTTTGAGACAGAGTTTTGCTCTTGTTGCCCAGGCTGGAGTACAACGGTATGATCTTGGCTCACCGCAATCTCTGCTTCCTGGGTTAAAGTGATTCTCCTGCCTCAGCCTCCCAAGTAGCTGGGATTACAGGCATGCGCCACCACGCCCGACTAATTTTGTATTTTTAGTGGAGACATCGTTTCTCCATGTTGGTCAGGCTGGTCTTGAACTCCCGACCTCAAGTGATCCACCCACCTCGGCCTCCCAAAGTGCTGGGATTACAGGTGTGAGCCACTGCACCCAGCCTCTTTGACTATTTTTTAATTGGGTTATTGGTCTTTTTATTGCTGAGTTGTAACCCAACAACTTTAAAAAAATGAAATACAGAAAAAATGCTTAGAACTGTGCCTGGCATATGGTAAACACTCAAAACATGAAATACAAAAGACAGAGTGATCACATGTAGGAAGGGTAGTGTTTCTTGCAACTTTTGTTGCAAGTTGCATACATATATGTGTGAATTGGATTGCACATTAATTGTATTTCTCACTCTGGATTGTGCATAGAAAAGTTCAAATCCCACTATTCTAAGAAATGAATTTAGGTGTATTTCTAGGTCACATAATATGCTCATGTTCAAGTTTACTATATACAGATCCAAGATCTCTCTCCATAATTCAAAAAGCCAAAAAAACTCTAAATCCGCTTTTCCCATTAGTTTGCAACCAAGTCCTCTGGCAGTGAATACTGATCTAAAATGAGCTGAAGCTATTTAAAGTCTCTATTTATCCCATTTAGTGTGAATAGTCACGTCTCATTGCAGAAAAATCAATGTATTGACAATAAGATGCTGCTCCTGAACGCACTAGGAGTGGTAATGTAAAAATAGCATAGGCACCTTTTACCTATCAAGCTAGAAAAAAATTCTGAAACACATGCAGGAGCTGAGGGAAAACTTCACTTTCACCCTCTGAAGTTTTGCTGAAAAATAAACTGACAGAAGGCAGACTCGTAGGAGAAATGGCATGCAGGTTGATTAACATGCATGGGGGGAAATCACAGGCTGACTGCTCCACCGCACCATGGGATACAGATACTTATATACCCTTCTTCTTAGGGGAAAAGGAGATGGTGAAGTGTGGATAAGGTTAGGGGGGTAGTAAATGATTTTTAAGGGGAATTCAATGGACTTGAAGAGTATACAGTGGCCTGGGACAAAGTCTGTTGGGTCTGCAGAGCAGACAATGGGGTTGTGACAAAAGTCTGTCCAGCTGTGTCAGAGGTGTTTGAAGCAGAGCAACTCCATCTTGAATAGGGGCTGGGTAAAATGAGGCTGAGACCCACTAGGCTGCATTCCCAGACGGTTAGGCATTCTCTGTCATGGGATGAGATAGGAGGTCAGCACAAGATACAGGTCATAAATATAACGGCCCAAGGGGTTCTCTTGCCCACTGCCTAGCCTAGACAGAGCGGATTTATCAAGACAGGGGAACTGCAATTGAGAAAGGGTAATTCACACAGAGCTCGCTGTGCAGGAGACCGGAGTTTTATTATTACTCAAATCAGTCTCCCTGAGCGTTCGGGGAGCAGAGTTTGTAAGGAGAAGTTGGTAGGTGGGGGGAAGCCAGTGAGCCAGGAGTGCTGATTGGTCAGAGATGAAATCATAGGGAATCCAAGCTGTCTTCTTGCGCTCAGTCAGTTCCTGGGTTGGGGCCACAGAATCAGATGAGCCAGTTTATTGATCTGGGTGGGGCCAGCTGATCCATTAAGTACAGGATCTGCAAAACATATCAAGCACTGACCTTAGGAGGAGCAGCGTAGGGAGGGTCAGAATCTTGTAGCCTCCAGCTGCATGACTCCTAAACCGTAATTTCGAATCTTTTGGCTAATGTCAGTCCTACAAAGGCAATCTAGTCCCCAAGCAAGGAGGTCTGCTTTGGGAAAGGGCTGTTACTGTCTTTGTTTAAACTATAAACTAAGTTTCTCCTAAAGTTTGTTCAGCCTACGCCCAGGAATGAACAAGAACAGCTTGGAAGTTAGAAGCAAGATGGAGTCAGTTAAGTTAGATCTCTTTCACTGTCTCAGGCATAATTTTGCAAAGGCAATTTCAATCCCTCCTTTTGGGTTTTATAGCACCTTAATCTTAAGGTGTAGGCTATGAAGATGGGAAAAGGCCATCGATTGCTCTGGCTTCTTCCTGCTGACAGGGGATGTAGTGGGAATGGGAGTGAACCCCAAGGTGAGAAGAATGGAACCCCAAGGTGAGAAGAATGGAACTGCTTTGCAACTGTCTGAGTGTACTCATGCAAGCCTGGCTGGGCTTCCAAGGCTTGCATGGCAAAAACAGTACTCTCAGCTATAGTTTTACTACAGTGTTTAAGTGAACAGCCTACTATAAGGTAAAATAATGAGTCCTAGGATAAGGAGTACAATTCCCAATTTTAAAAGCAAAGATTTGAAAGCATTAGTTTGGGGACTTCTAACCCACAAGGAATTTAGAATTTAGTCTAAACTGCAGAAAAAAACTCAAGAACAGCTAGCAACAGTATACTATAGTTTTTCTTTTTCTTTTTCTTTTCTTTTCTTTTCTCTTTTTTTGGTTTGTTTTTTGTTTGGTTTGAGACAGAGTCTTACTCTGTTGCCCAGGCTGGAGTGCAGTGGCGTGATCTCGGCTCACTGCAACCTCCACCTCCAGATTCAAGCAATTTTCCTGCCTCAGCCTCCCAAGTAGCTGGGATTATAGGTGCATGCCACTACGCCTGGCTAATTTTTGTATTTTTAGTAGAGATGGGGTTTGGCCATGTTGGCCAGGCTGGTCTCAAACTCCTGACCTCAGATGATCTGCCCGCCTCAGCCTCCCAAAGTGCTGGGATTACAGGTGTGAGCCACTGTGCCTGACCTAGTTTGCTTTTGAAGCATAATTTTTTCTCTCTCCAGTCCCCATTTTCACTAAAAACAAATCATGATATAACTGATTTGTTCATAAAATAAACTTTAGTCTTACTGTACTTGGCCTGATTAATTGCATAAAGTACAGCAAGAATAATTATTTTTCACTGAGGATTTTTAAATTGGCTTTGATAGAACTCTGTTCCATGAAAAATCTCAGATAAGACTTTTAAAGGCTGAGCCCAGCCATGGGTTTGTACCCTCAAATACCTATGATTTGTGCAAACTCCTCTCCTCTTGAGGTTCTAAGATAACTTGGGATTCCTGGGTCTGTTAGAAAGTGACATTCTTTATTTACCACATGTCAGGAACTTTGTAGAGGAACTCTGTGTGGACAAGGTATGAGGCCAGATTCCCCAATGGGCTTTAATTGGCTTTATAAGTCAACTTTGATTCTTTAAAGGAAGCATGCCATTCCATTCAAAGCCTTGGTAAAATAACCAATTTCTCCAATTGTGTCCTGTTACAAAAGAAAACAAATTCTTATTGCACTTGTGCAATTAACTATACTGCCATAAATTGAGAATATTCATAAATAGTTCCCAAATTCTGAAGAAATCAGGTAGAGAGGAACAAATATGCTCCAAATTTTGTTCACAGGAATATATATACACACACACATATATATACACACATATATATACATACATATATATACACACATATATATACACACATATACATATATATACACACATATACATATATATACACACACATATATATACGTACATATATATACACACACATATATATACATATATATATACACACATTTTTTTTTTGAGATGGAGTCTTACTCTGTCCCCCAGGCCAGAATGCAGTGGTGCAATCTCAGCTCACTGCAACCTCTGCCTCCCAGGTTCAAGTGATTCTCCTGCTTCAGCCTCCTGAGTAGCTGGGATTACAGTGCCACCACGCCCTGCTACATTCCCAGAAGTACCGTGACAGTTTACAGATGCCATGGCAACATCAGGAAGTTACCCTATATGGTCTGAAAAGGGGAGGAATCCTCAGTTCTGGGAATTGCCCATCCCTTTTCCCGAAAACTATAATTCCAGCACTTTGGGAGGCCGAGGTGGGCAGATCACGAGGTCAGGAGTTGGAGACCAGCCTGGCCAACATGGTGAAACCCCGTCTTTACTAAAAATACAATTAGCCAGGTGCAGTGGCAGGTGCCTGTAATCTAGCTACTCGGGAGCCTGAGGCAGGAGAATTGTTGGAACCCGGGAGGCAGAGGTTGAAGTGAGCCAAGATCGCACCACTGCACTTCAGCCTGGGTGACAGAGCAAGACTCCGTCTCAAAAAAAAAAAAAAAAAAAAAAGGTGTGGGGGGCAACCATAGCCCTCTGGGCTGCTTTGCTTATGGAATAGCTGTTGTTTATTCCCTTACTTTATTTCCTTTTTTTTTTTTTTTTGAGCCAGGATCTCACTCTGTCACCCAGGCTGGAGTGTAGTGGTGAAATCTCAGCTCACTGCAACCTCCACCTCCCGGGTTGAAGCAATTCTCTAGCCTCAGCCTCCTGAGTAACTGGGATTACAGGCATGCACCACCACGCCTGGCTAATTTTTGTATTTTTAGTAGAGACAGGGTTTCACCATGTTGGTCAGGCTGGTCTTGAACTCCTGACCTCGTGATCCACCTGCCTCGGCCTTCCAAAGTGCTGAGATTACAGGGATGTGCCACCATGTCCGGCCTCCTTTACTTTCTTAATGAACTTGCTTTCACTTTATGGACTTGCCCCAAATTCTTTCTTTCATGAAATCTAAGAACCCTGTCTTGGGGTCTGGATCCAGACCCCTTTCCATAACAGGTATGTTTGTCACAGGCATGTGAACCAGAGCAACTCCATCTTGAATAGGACCTGGGTAAAATGAGGCTGAGACTTACTGGGTTGCATTCCCAGATAGTTAAGGCATTCTAAATCACAGGATGAGATGGGAGGTCAGCACAAGACACAGGTCATAAAAGACCTTGCCAGTGAAACAGTTTGCAGTAAAAAACCAGCTAAAATCCACCCAAACCAAGATGGTGATGAGAGTGACCTCTGGTCTTCCTCACTGCTACACTCCCATCAGCACCATGACAGTTTACAAATGCCATGGCAATGTCAGGAATTTACCCTATATGGTCGAAGAAGGGGAGACATGAATAATCCACCCATTGTTTAGCATGTCATCAAGAAGTAACCATAAAAATGGGCAACCAGCAGCCCTCGGGGCTATTCTGTCCATGGAGTAGCCATTCTTTTATTTCTTTACTTTCCTAATAAACTTGCTTTCGCTTTATGGACTTGCCCTGAATTCTTTCTTGCGTGAAATCCAGTAACCCTAACTTGGGGTCTGGATCGGGACCCCTTTCCTGTAACATGTTGACAGCCTTTGGTTTTTCTTCCTGCAGTATGGGTTCAGTTAATGAAAAGATAGGTAAGGGACTGGAGGTAATTGTTTTCTTCTTGGGCAGGTCCAGACTTTAGGCAGATAAAGGAACTTCAGAGAACAACTTCATCCTGTGCTTTGGGACAGACAGGAGTGGGAGAAAGGTCAGAGAGAACTTGAGGCTGCTTCTTCAGTTCAGTACATCAAAGCTCCATATTTTGGGGTATCGGTTGCTAAGTCCCAACAAACATCTGCTCTCAAAGATTTTCAATCAAGGCTTTCCGACATATGTAGCAAAAGGCTGTCCAGATTGGCTGGACTCAGCCAGTGTGGTAACTCATGCCTGTAATCCCAGCGTTTTGGGAGACTGAGATGGGTGGATCACCTGAGGTCAGGAGTTCAAGACCAGCCAGGCCAACATGGTAAAACACTATCTCTACTAAAAATACAAAAATTAGCCGGCCGTGGTGGCAGGTGCCTGTAATCCCAGCTACTCCAGAGACTGAGACAGGAGAATCACTTGAACCCAGGAGGCGGAGGTTACGGGGAGCCGATGTCCTGCCATTGCACTCCAGCCTGGGCGACAAGAGTGAAACTCTGTTTCCAAAACAAAACAAAACACCACATGTACACAAACAAATTGGCTGGACTAATTTACCCTTCTACCAGTGACATGAGAAAGTTCATTTTCCTCCATCTTTGCCCAGACTTGATATTGGAAGACTTGAAAGAAAAGTTTTGCCAATCTGATCAGTGAGAAAAGATAGCTTGTTGCTGTTTTAATTTGCATTTCCCCGGTTACTGAGAACGATGAGCAGATTTTCACATGTGTATTGACCATTTGAATGTCCTCTTCTGGGAATTCTCTGTATGTATATCTACCCATCTTTTCATTCTTATTTCTCCCTTTCTCAGTACACGGAGAAGTACTCAGGGCCCACAGTGTAAAAATAGCAGGAAAAGGTTTCTCTCCTTCTCTCCCCAACTAATTAAAATTTAAGCTCATGGCTGGGCGCTGTGGCTCATGCCTATAATCCCAGCACTTTGGGAGACCGAGGTGGATGGATCACCTAAGGTCAGGAGTTTGAGACCAACCTGGCCAATATGGTGAAACCCTGTCTCTACTAAAAACACAAAAATTAGCCGGACACGGTGGTGCATACCTGTAATCCCAGTTACTCAGGAGGCTGAGGCAGGAGAATTGCTTCAACCCGGGAGGTGGAGGTTGCAGTGAGCTGAGATTTCACCACTACACTCCAGCCTGGGTGACAGAGTGAGATCCTGGCTCAAAAAAAAAAAAAAAAAAAAAAAAGTTAAGCTCATACAATTTCTAAAGAATGCAAAACCTCCAAACCTAAATTATTCAGCCAAGCCAGGTTAAACTTAAAAGATATTACAGACCAGGCGCTGTGGCTCATGCCTGTAATCTCAGGACTTTGGGTGGCCGAGGCAGGTGGATCAGAGTTCGAGACTAGCCTGACCAACATGGTGAAACCCTGTCTCTACTGAAATACAAAAAATTAGCCGGGCATGTGGCAGGTGCCTGTAGTCCCAGCTACTTGGGAGGCTGAGGCTGGAGAATCGTTTGAACCCAGGAGGTGGAGGTTGCAGTGAGCCGAGATGGCACCACCGCACTCTGGCCTGGGTGAAACAGCGAGACTCTGTCTCAAAAAAAACAAAAACAACAACAACAAAAAACCCCAAAAAACAAACAAACAAAAACAGTTTAACACAGTCTAATCTGTAAGTATTGTGATATATTGTCAACCATTTAGCTGAATTTCCTTGGCTAATCACTCAAATGATTAACTTAAGCCTACTTAAGTAAGCCTACTTAAAGTAAGCCTGCTCCTTGAGCTGAGAGGAAGACTGGGGCATCTTACAGGAAGTCACGCACCCTCTGACAAGACAGGAAGACACCTGCCCACTAAGAAGAAGTCTCAGGTGCAGGGCAAACAATCTGAAAGCTGCAAGATCAACATTGTTGCTTCCTCCTGGCTGAATATAATGGAAAATTATGGAAAACCTAAATTCCTATTCCATCATTGTGTTGGCGAGGATGTGGGTGAAATGAAAGTTTCCTAACATGTCTTTTGTTGTCTGGGCATGAATTTTTTTGTTGTTTTTTTTTTTTTTGTTTGTTTGTTTTTTTTTTTTGAGGCGGAGTTTCCCTCTGTCGTCCAGGTTGGAGTGCAGTGGCTGGATCTCAGCTCACTGCAAGCTCCGCCTCCCAGGTTTACACTATTCTCCTGCCTCAGCCTACCTAGTAGCTGGGACTACAGGCACCCGCCACCTCGCCCGGCTAGTTTTTTGTATTTTTTAGTAGAGACGGGGTTTCACCGTGTTAGCCAGGATGGTCTCCATCTCCTGACCTCGTGATCCACCCGTCTCGGCCTCCCAAAGTGCTGGGATTACAGGCTTGAGCCACCGCGCCCGGCCCTGGGCATGAATTTTTATTTGTGTCATATACACTCTTGTATACATACTCATTTGGGATGAAAGGACTACACCCAGAAGAATGAAATAAGTAGAATATTCTGGTCTCATCTTAATCAGAATAAGTTATTATTTACATTAGAAGAATCCTTTACTGTTAACAACTTTTTTATATTAACTGTATCATTTATTTATTTTAAGACAGAGTCTTGCTCTGTCGCACAGGCTGGAGTGCAGTGGTGTGATCTCGGCTCACTGCAACCTTCACTTCCTGGGTTCAGATGATCTCTTGCCTCAGCCTCCCGAGTAGCTGGGACTACAGGTGCCTGCCACCACAGCTGGCTAGTTTTTATATTTTTAGTGGAGACAGGATTTCACCATGTTGGTCAGGATGGTCTTGAAATTCTGACCTCAGGTGATCTGCCCACTTCGGCCTCCCAACGTGCTGGGATTACAGGCGTGAGCCACCGCACCTGGCCTTCCTTTTTAAGACTAAATATTATTCCATTGAATGGATAGATCACGTTTTGTTTATTTGTCCATCAATGGATGAATTGCATAGCTTCTACCTTTTGGCTACCATAGCTTACCTTTGTGAATAATGCTGCTATGAACATGGGTATACGAGTATAGGCTTTCGGTTGTGTTGGGTATACCCAGAAGTGGGATTGCTGAATCATATGGTAATTCTACATTTAATTTTTTGAGGAAATACTATACTTTCTTTTGTTATAGCTGCATCTTTTTTTTTTTTTTTTTTTTTTTTTTTTTTTTTTTTTTTTTTTTTTTTTTTTTGAGATGGAGTTTTGCTCTTGTTGCCTAGGCTGGAGTGCAATGGCACAATCTTGGCTCACTGCAGCCTCCACCTCCCAAGTTCAAGCGATTCTCCTGCTGCTTCAGCCTCCTGAGTAGCTGAAATTACAGGCATGCACCACTGCACCCGGCTAATCGGCTAATTTTGTATTTTTAGTAGAGATGGGGTTTCTCCATGTTGGTCAGGCTGGTCTCGAACTCCCGACCTCAGGTGTGCCACCCGCCTCGGCCTCCCAAAGTGTTGGGATTACAGACATGAACCACCATGCCCAGCCTGTTTTTAGTCTTTATGTAGTTCAATTTATTTATTTTTTACTTTAGTTGCATTGTTGAATTTTAATAACATAAAAGCTTTAAAATAAAACTTTTCTTTCCTTCTCTCTTCCTTCCTTCCTTCCTTCCTTCCTTCCTTCCTTCCTTCCTTCCTTCCTTCCTTCCTTCCTTTCTTTCCTTCTTTTTCTTTTTTTTTCAGGGTCTCTGTTGCCCAGGCTGGAGTGTACTGGTGAGATCATAGCTCCCTGCAGCCTAGAACTCCTGAGGTCAAGTGATTCTCCCACCTCAGCCTCCTGAGCAGCTAGGACTACAGGTGTGTGCCACCATGCCCAGCTAAATTTGTATTTTTTTTTTTTTTAGAGATAGGATCTCACTATGTTGTCCATGCTATTCTCACCCTCCTGGCCTCAAGCAATCCTCCTGCCTTGGCCTCCCAAAGCACTGGGATTACAGGCATGAGTCACTGCACCTGGCCTAAAATAAAACATTTTTCGAAATTGATCCTTTTTTAGCAATGCATTCTACATGGATGTTGATTTACAGAACTCCTAGAACATCTGCCACCCATATACATCAGTTCGGCTCATGTGTTTGTTCCCAGAGTAAGCTTATAACTTTTTGGCATCCTTTGAGCTTGCTTCAGGGACAGTTGTTTTCTCCAACCCTAAGGTACTATACATTGTTGTGTTTAAACTGTAGATTTGAGATAACCAGTGATGGCATAGTGAATATAAAGACAAATCTGAGTTACTGCTATTCAGCTATTCTATGCTGAATGTAAAATACATTAATGGAATTTTTAAAATATTAAACCACGACCTTTTCCTTGTTTGTAATATTTATTTTATTTTATTTTATTTATTTTTTTTGAGACGGAGTCTCGCTCTGTCGCCCGGGCTGGAGCGCAGTGGCCGGATCTCAGCTCACTGCAAGCTCCGCCTCCCGGGTTTACGCCATTCTCCGGCCTCAGCCTCCCGAGTAGCTGGGACTACAGGCACCCGCCACCTCGCCCGGCTAGTGTTTTTTGTATTTTTTAGTAGAGACGGGGTTTCACTGTGTTAGCCAGGATGGTCTCAATCTCCTGACCTCGTGATCCACCCGTCTCGGCCTCCCAAAGTGCTGGGATTACAGGCTTGAGCCACCGCGCCCGGCCTATTTATATTATTTTTACTTAAAAATTTTGCTGGCTTGCTTATATAAAGTTTAATAAAATGTTATTTTTTCCTAGAAATTATTATATTTCATTTCATGTTTATTACTAAAAATAATTTTGTCTTATAAAGGAGGAGTGGTTCAAAAACCACTCCCTAGGGGGTCCAGTTTGCTCGGTGTGCTACAGGAGGTCTGAACCACCCAGGTGGCACCAGGCCAGAGGAGTGAGTCTGGGAGGCAAAGGTCAGAGAGGATGCCTCGGAGGGCCTGGGGACCACAAGCAGGAGTTTGAATTCTCTGTCAAGGGCACCTGGGAGGCTCTGGAGGGCTGGCCCCCTGAGGCGTGTGCCGTGATCTGTGTTGACCACTCTGGCTCCGGGAGCTCAGAAGCAGGAAGAGTGCATTAGGCTCACCAGAGAAACAGAATAAGAATGTGTGTGGGGGTGTGTGTGTGTGTATGTGTGTATGGCGGGGGGCAGGGGGGCAGTGGGTTATAGAGAGGGAGAGATTATGGGAATTGATTCACATAATTATGAAGGCTGAGAAGTTCCAGAGCCTTCTGTCTACAAGTTGGAAGCCCAAGGAAGCTGGTGATATAATTTGGTCCAAGCCTGAAGGCCTTAGAGCCTGGAGAGATGATGCAGTCTAAAGACCTGAGAGCCTGGGGTCGGGGTGGGGAGTGCTGATGTAAGTTCCATAGTCCAAAATCCTGAGAATCAGGAGCTCCAGTGTCTAACAGTAGGAGAAGACAGATGCCCCAGCTCAAGTGGACAGTGAATTTGCCTTTCCTCCACTTCTGTGTTTTAGTCGGGCCCTTGAGGGATTGGATATGTCCACTCACATGGGTAAGGGCAGATCTTTACTCAGTCTGATTCAAATGCTAATCTCATCCAGAAATGCCCTCACAGACACACCCAGAAACCATGTGTTACCAGCTATCTGGGCATCCCTTAGCCCCGTCAAGTTCACACACAAATTAACAATCACGAAAAGGGATCATGCTGCTGGTAGTTCTAGAAAGCAAGGAGTAGAGAGCCTGCACTCTTCCAGGGTTGCTGGCCTGGTGATGTCTGAGGACCCCCTTGTGTATCCAGCTAGGTTTGCTGGAATCAGATTGAGGTGGCTGGGATAACACACGTGTGCCTGGACTTCCAAGGAAGCCTGAAGGTGTGACAAGCTGGCTGCCATCACTTATTCTGCAGCCATCATCCTCTAGTGATGCCTGTGGGGAAGGACCCAGGGGCCCACAGGAAGCAAACAACTGCCAATCCTGGCAGAGGCTGAAGGTGGCAGGCGTGGGGAACACATTCTGAGGAAGAGTAAACACATCCAGAAAATGGGCCCCGTGAGCATGAGGCACGTCTGGGCATTGACTTAAGCAGCAATTTCTGTAATTAAATGTTGCCATTCTCTTAAGTATGATGGGGTTTTGGAAAGTACTTTGCAAAGGTGGAAGCCATTCCAGTGCTCCTGGTGTTTTTCTTCTTTTTTATTTTTCCCAAAGCCAAGGTTTCCAGCTTAGAGGTGATGCTGAAGGTCCACAGTGGGTGTCCTTTTCCTCCATTTCCAGAGTTCATAACCAAAACCTGGGGGCAGACTTGTGTGAGGGGGAAACCCCTATTGCTGCTGCAGTGGGGCCCAGGCAAGGGGGGACTCAGCTTGCGGATGTTTGAAAACACAAATGTCTACTCCAGCGGTAAAAGGGCAACATTTAAATTCAAGGAGAAAAAGAGAGATGGAGAAGGAAACCTATAGATTGAAAGAGACTTAAAAGACATTTCAATCAATTGCAATGTGTGAACTTTACTTATATCCTGATTGTCAAAGTATAAACTGTAAAAAGGTATTATGACATGTATGAGACAGTTGGAAATTTGAACTCTAACAATATTTTATGACCATAAGATTACTGTTAACTTTTTTTGTGTGATAATAGTATTGTGGTTATATTATATTTGTAAAAGGGTCCTTATCTGTCAGCGATACACATTGAAATACAGATGAAATGACAGGATATCTTGGATTTGTTTCAAAATGAGATAGGGTGGGGCCTGGGGTGACTGCAGAAGCAGCAGACTTGGCTGTGGATTGTGGCCACAGAGCTGGACAGTCATGGGGCTGCATTAAACCACTCTGTCTACTCTATGACTCTTTAAGGTTCCCCATTGTGGAATTATTCTTTCTCTCTCTTTTTTTTTTTTTTTTTTTTTTGAGACGGAGTCTCACTCTGTCGCCCAGGCTGGAGTGCAGTGGCACGATCTCTGCTCACTGCAAGCTCCGCCTGCCGGGTTCTCACCATTCTCCTGCCTCAGCCTCCTGAGTAGCTGGGACTACAGGCGCCTGCCATCACATAAGACTAATTTTTTGTATTTTTAGCAGAGGCGGTGTTTCACCGTGTTAGCCAGGATGGTCTCGATCTCCTGACCTCGTGATCCGCCAGCCTTGGCCTCCCAAAGTATTGGGATTACAGGCGTGAGCCACCGCGCCTGGCCTGGAATGATTTTTTATTTTTATTTATTTATTTTTATTTATTTATTTATTTATTTATTTATTTATTTATTTATTTATTTATTTTTGAGGCAGAGTCTCGCTCTGTCGCCCGGGCTGGAGTGCAGTGGCCGGATCTCAGCTCACTGCAAGCTCCGCCTCCCGGGTTTACGCCATTCTCCTGCCTCAGCCTCCCCAGTAGCTGGGACTACAGGGGCCCGCCAACTCACCCGGCTAGTTTTTTGTATTTTTTAGTAGAGACGGGGTTTCACCGTGTTAGCCAGGATGGTCTCGATCTCCTGACCTCGTGATCCACCCGTCTCGGCCTCCCAAAGTGCTGGGATTACAGGCTTGAGCCACCGCGCCCGGCAGATTTTTTAAAATTACTGTTTGGGCCGTGTTTGGGCCGGGCGTGGTGGCTCATGCCTGGCTAACACGGTGACACCCCATCTCTACTAAAAATACAAAAAATTAGCCGGGCGTGGTGGTGGGCACCTATAGTCCCAGCTACCGGGAGGCTGAGGCAGGAGAATGGTGGGAACTTGCGAGGCGGAGCTTGCAGCGAGCCGAGATCGTGCCACTGCACTCCAGCCTGGGCGACAGAGCGAGACTCCGTCTCAAAAAAAAAAAAATAAAATAAAATAATAGTAATAATAAAATTACTGTTTGGGTCGGGCGCAGTGGCTCATGGCTGTAATCCCAGCACTTTGGGAGGCTGAGGGGCATGGATCCTTCGAGCCTAAGAGTTCGAGACCAGCCAGGGCAATATGGCAAAACCCTGTCTCTACAAAACAAAAAACAAAAAGCAAAAATTAGCCAGGTGTGGTGGCACACACCTATAATCCCAGTTATTCAGGAGGCTGAACTGGGAGAATCGCTGGAGCCCAGGAGGTAGAGGCTGCAGTGAGCCAAGATTGCGCCACTGCACTCCAGCCTGGGTGACAGAGTGAGATCCTGTATCAAAAATAAATAAATAAAATACAAATAAAAATGACTGTTGTCACGAAAAGATGGTGGATAGGCTCTAATAGGACGTCTCCCTAGGGAAAAGTTAATTGCCTTGAAAAATCTCTCCATACTTTTATGCTCAAGGAGAAAGGTCAAGATTAGTGTGGTTTGTCCTTCACACTGTCTTGTGTTTGGTTATCTTCCCACTGAAGGCCCTGAGAGCAAGCCTTGGGCTCTCAGCCCTTAGCAGGAAATAGTATCCTCCAGTAATCTGAAGGCATTCTTTCGTTTTGCTGTATTTATTTTATGGCTACTTCTATATTTTGCAAACTGATAATGGCTTTTTATTTACAGAAGAGACAAAGTTTGCTTCTTAAGTAAATATATGTAAACACTTTGATTTAAAGACAGGAAATAAGAGTACAGGTGGTACTCAGATATTATTTTAAAAAATGATTTAGGGTGGTAGAAAGTGACAGAAGTTTGGGAGGCACTGATGAGGGTCAGGAGACATTTTCTTTTTTTTTTTTTTTTTTTTTTTGAGACGGAGTCTTGCTCTGTCACCCAGGCTGGAGTGCAGTGGCCGGATCTCAGCTCACTGCAAGCTCCGCCTCCTGGGTTCCCGCCATTCTCCTGCCTCAGCCTCCCGAGTAGCTGGGACTACAGGCGCCACCACCTCGCCCGGCTAGTTTTTTGTATTTTTTAGTAGAGACGGGGTTTCACCCTGTTAGCCAGGATGGTCTCGATCTCCTGACCTCATGATCCGCCCGTCTCAGCCTCCCAAAGTGCTGGGATTACAGGCTTGAGCCACCGCGCCCGGCCAGGAGACATTTTCTTATCTGGTTTTAGTTATCAGGTGGGTAACTGGCTTGCTCAAATCTGTGGTGTCTTCCAGCCCAGAGGGTCTCTGTGCCCAGGAGGGAAGGCTCTGCTCAGGCTGTCGTCCATTGCTGACTCCCTCCATCTCAGATAAACACTGAGACCCAGAGAAGGGGCCCAATGCCAGGGAGTGGAAACAGTCCACACAGAGAAGGTGGGGGTGGCCCCTACACGTGGACCCCTGGCTTGACCCCAGATACCATTCCCATACCAGGTTTGTAGGCAAGTGAAATGGGATCTGGGGGCAAGTTTAAGGACAATGTAAAGGGTAAAATCTCAGATGGAAAACGTTTTACCCATAATTTTGTTGCCTTTTTTCGTTTGTTTTTTGAGATGGAGTTTCTCTCTTGTTGCCTATGCGTGATCTCAGGTCACTGCAACCTCCACCTCCCAGGTTCAAGTGATTCTCCTGCCTCAGCCTCCCCAGTAGCTGGGATTACAGATGCATGCCACCATGCCTGGTGAATTTTTGTATTTTTAGTAGAGATGAGGTTTCACTATGTTGGCCAGGCTGGTCTCGAACTCCTGACCTCGGGTGATCTGCTTACCTTGGCCTCCCAAAGTGCTGGGATTACAGGCGAGAGCCACCGTGCCTGGCCCATTTTGTTGTCTTCCATGGATTGTTTTCTGCTGGGAAAATTTCCTGATTGCCTTAAATCACCTGAAACATAGCTGTTTAGCAAGCTGTGTCCACTCAGATATATTTTGCTGGGCCTGTTTGTATGATTCTTTTTTTGTCTGTGTAATTAAACTTTTTTTTGAGATAATTGTAGATTACATGCAGTTGTAACAAATAACAAGAGAGATGCTATAATATGTGCCCTTTATCCTGTTTCCATTAGTGGACATCTTGCGAAACTATGGGATAATATCACAACTAGGAAACAGACATTGATACAGTCAAGCCACCAAGCATTTCCATCCCAGGGACTCCTCATGTTGACCTTTTATAGCCACATCACTTCCTACCCCATGCCACCCCTGACCCCACAATCACTCACCTGCTCTATAGTTCTATAATTTTGCCATCTCAAGAATCTTGTGTAAAAGCAAGTAAATAGTATGTAGCCTTCTGTGCTTTTGTGGTGTTTGTTTTCCAGTCAGTATAATTCCCTGGAGCTTCATCCAAGATGGATGTATCAACAGTTCATTTCTTTTTGTTGCTGAATAATATTCCATGGCATAGATATGCCACAGTATTTAATCATCACCCATGAAGGACTTCTGTGCTTTTTCCAGTTTGGGCCTATTTGATAAAGCTGCTATGAACATTTTATGTACAGGTGTTTGTGGGAATATCACTTTTCATTTCGCTAGGAAAAATGTCCAAGAGTGAGATTTACCTGCCTGGCAAGACATATGTTAATGTGTGTATATGTGTCATACTTCATACATACATATGTGTGTGCATGTATGTGTATGTGTGCCATATTATATATATATATGCTTGTTTATGCATAAAATTTCTCTGGATGTATACTCAAGTGTGAAACACTCATTGCCTATAGGGAAGGGTATTGGGTGATGGGGAGGGAGAAGAATCACTTTCACTTGGAACCCTTTTGAGCCTAAGTTTCAACCATCTGTCTGGATTACCTGTTGGAAAACAAATCAGTCTCGTGCAACCCACAAGACACCCACAGACTTCCTCACAAATACCCACTCTGAGGCTGCCTTTTCCGCACAAGTCTGTTTTTTGTTTCTTCAAAGGGAGCCCGTTGGAATTCCCCTCCCACAGCACCTGGTTCCACACAAGGCAGACCCGCACCCTCTTAGTTCTGGTATCTCCGGAGATTTCCCCTAACACACACGTTCCCTGGTCTAGGGCTCTCAGGCTTTGAGGGTGATCCCAAACACCCCGCATCACCATCCAAAAGCCCCATGATCCCTGAGGGGTAGGCTCAGCCCATGCGGGCCTCGCTGAAGCCCAGTGCGGTGTCTATGCCCAGCCCAGGGGCCGCCGCCTCCAAAAAGCCTTCCGACCCTGACTGACATTTACAGTGGCGTCGTTGTGTGTCTTCTGGTTACAGTCAGCATCCACTTCCTGCACTCTTTACACAGCCGGCCCGCACACCCTCACCCCACCCTTTCCTGATCTCCCGCTAGGCTGGGCCTTCTCTGCAAGGCTAGATTCATATTTTAGCGGCACCAAGCAGTCAGGTGCCTGCTGACGCATGCCTTCATGCAACTCACGACAAAGACAGCTAAAAGCCACAGCACAGCGCGGAATCTAAGGCCTTCCATTGGTGTGCGGGTGGATTCCGCGGTGCTGAACTTTCTTTTGTGGGTGTGGGGGCCGTGGAGGGGGTTGTGCTCTGGCAGCGTTGGCGCCCTAAATGACCTATGGGTAACCTCTAATGGCTTCCACAGGGGGTGCAGTGCGGAGGACAAGAGCTTGGGGCTCTCTGGCTGAGTGATCTGGGAGCCATTCAACCGGTTTTTTTCCTGGAGAAATGGGGATCTTAAGGCCTCTCTGGAAAGGGTGTGAGAGGGTCGAGGCGGAGTGGGCCCCGGACCTTCAGCGCTTCCGCAAGTGGCTTCCCTTTGCGAGCCCGGGGTCCCTCTTCTGGGAAGCATGGACTGGGACAAGGCAGGCTCCGGTTTTCTGCATCCCAAATGTCCTGGAGCATGTGTCCCTTCCTTGCTGACCATGGGTCCGGGCCTGAGCTCAAGGTCCAGAGCCGGTGGCCTGGCTCCCCCGCCAGGGGCACAGACTGGTGCGGGATGCGTGCTGCGGGGCGCCCGGGGGCTCCCCCTTGGGCCTTCTAGGGTCTAGGGGTCTCCGCGGGCGCGCGCGCTCAGCCTCTCCTCTCGCGGGCACGCCCCAAGCCCTCTCCCTCAGTTCCGGGGGGCCGGGCGCGCGCCCATCCCCCAGCCCCGCGTTCCAGCGCGCGGGCTGGGCTGGGGGGTGGGGTCTCCGCGAGCTCGGCCCCCAGAGTTCCCGCGCTCGGGCCCAGGAAGCGGCCGCCCGCAGCGGCCCTCGCCCCGCCCCCGCGCTCATCACCTGCTGGCCCGGCGCGCGCGGGCGGGAGCTGAGGGCAACCGGGGCGGCGCGGGCAGCTGGGCGCAGGGTCGCGGGAGGTGACGCGCGGCGAGAATGGCGGCGCGGGGCCGGGGCCTGCTGCTGCTGGCGCTGTCGGTGCTGCTAGCGCTGGGC
The DNA here is from genome assembly GCF_007565055.1 of Rhinopithecus roxellana. Taxonomy (NCBI): domain Eukaryota; kingdom Metazoa; phylum Chordata; class Mammalia; order Primates; family Cercopithecidae; genus Rhinopithecus; species Rhinopithecus roxellana. The sequence continues at coordinate 52,561,713 of NC_044549.1, forward strand.
CCCTCCGCCGCTGCGGCCAAGCTCAACATCCCCAAAGTGCTGCTGCCCTTCACGCGGGCCACGCGCGTTAACTTCACGCTGGAGGCCTCGGAGGGCTGCTACCGCTGGTGAGGCGCGCGGCCGGGCGGGCGGGGGCCGCGGGCCGGGCCGGGCCTTCGCGCTGAGAGGCTGGGCGGGCGCCTGGAGGCCGGCAGGTGCGCGGCGCGCTCTCGCTGGGCGCTAGGCGGTGGCGGCCGGAGCGGCGGGAGCGCGCGGGTCGCCACCACTGCTCATGTCATGGCGCCGCCTGGGCCTCCGCGCCGGTGAGGCGCGAGCAGAGCGGGCCCAGCCTGGCGGCCGTGACCCGCGTGTTCTGCGTTGTGCGGGAGGAGGGGTGGCCTGGGGAGCTGCGTCTGGGACCGCAGGGCCCGGGCCCGCCTGACCCGAGAGGGGGCGCCGGGGCCACTGGGCCGCACTTCCCTTGTGTCTGGGATCCCGGCTCGGGTTTGTCTGTGACCGTCCTCGCCCTGGCATGGGAAGTGAGTCTGTGGGAGACGACGCGCAGCGCCTAGCGTTGCGGGTAGGAACGGAGACCCTGGAGGCAAGGAGTTTTGGAGGGAAGCCCAGGGGCCGCTTTACAGAGGCGAAGTGAGGCGAGGCAAGCCGGCGCTTCCCCTCAGGCTGCCTCGGCATGGGTCCTGACGTTCAGGGCATTTCCATCACCCTCCCTCCCGGGTTGGGAGTTCTCCATGGGGTCGGTTGCGGAGTGTAACCCTGTGGAACCACAAGGACCTATGAAACCAGAGACCGACACTGACAGGGCGGTGCGGTCCAGCCGTTACATTTTGCAGACGGGGGGAATGGAGCTCCTGCCCCTGGCAAGGCTGCGTGGGCGCGACTGAACCCCCCTCAGCTTCCCAGCCCCGCCCTGTTAGGGGTGAAAAGATGGGCTTCCGCCCTTCTTACCCCCAGGGTACTCATTGGTTGCTCCCTTTATTTCTCCGTTCCAAGGCTGGGTCAAGGTTGAGGCAGAACGAGTGTGACCACATGACAGAGAGAGCCATGTGTGTAAGCCTGGACATGTGTGTGTTAAGTCTGAGTATTAGTCTGTGCGTGTGTGATGCCTGAAGCTCAGACCAGCCAGCTTTCTCTGTTGCTTGCACTACTTGCCCTATTTCTTTTCTTTTTTTTTTTTTTTTTGAGACAGAGTTTTGCTTTGTTGTCCAAGCTGAAGTGCAGTGGTGCGATTTTGGCTCACTGCAACATCCACCTTCCAGTTCAAGCGATTCTCCTGCCTCAGCCTCCCGAGTAGTTGGGATTACAGGTGCAGACCACCTGGCTAATTTTTTTTTTTTTTTAGAGACGGAGTTTCGCCCTTGTTCCCCAGGCTGGAGTGCAATGGCACAATCTTGGCTCACTGCAACTTCCACCTCCCTGGTTCAAGCAATTGTCCTGCCTCAGCCTCCCGACTAGCTGGGATTATAGGCGCCCACCACCACACCCAGCTAGTTTTTTGCATTTTTAGTAGAGACGTGGTTCACTATGTTGGCCAGGCTGGTCTTGAACTCCTGACCTCAGGCGATCCACCCACCTCAGCTTCCCAAAATGCTGAGATTACAGGCGTAAGCCACCATGCCTGGCTCGCCTGGCCAATTTTTGTATTTTTGGTAGAGTGGGATTTCACCATGTTGGTCAGGCTGGTGTCGAACTCCTGACCTCAAGTGATCCGCCCGCCTCTGCCTCCCAAGGTGCTGGGATTACAGGCGTGAGCCACTGCACCCGGCCTGCCCTATTTCTTTTTTTGAAGGTCTCCTTCCTGAAATCAAGAAGTACTAGGTCAGCCCATTGCATTTTGGGTTTAGTGCTTTATGCGCCTGGAGGCTCCTATTTCTGGCCTGATGTCAGAGGCTGAACTTGGACGTTAGGTTTTCTGTATCCCAGTCTAAGACCTTGTCTTGTGTGGGAAAATCAGCTGTTAGTCAATACTGTGGCAGGGATACATGCTCATTCTCTTGTTGAAGCTGTCTGTACTCTTAGTATGTGGGCAAGAAAGAAGAAACTGGGTATTAAAAACAGCTGGCTTCAAGTGAATCCCTTTGGATATATTTGTGTGTTACTTTCTCTGAAATTCTATAGCTGTACTTTTTTTTCTTTTTCTAAACTAACAACACTTTTTCCCCCCAACATTTTCTTTTCTGAGAGGAGCTGAAGGGTGTTGGTGGATTTTAATTTACTTGGTAGGAAAAAGGGAAAAAGCATTCTTAATCTCTGATGCATCAGGGAAGTGATAAGTACCTTATAATGTGTTTGGTGTTGATCTGCAGTTTGTATTGCAGATGTGTGACTGCAGATGTGTGACTGCTATCCAAAGTGTCTTCTCAGAGGTGTTTGATGATTGTGGTTCCCCCTTAACTTGACAGGAAGACATTCTGTCAATCAAGCACTGAGAATATTTTCTTTATTTTTAGTAGTGCTGTTCCTAGTGTAGTCATCTATTGCTGCAGTTTTGAAGAATCTCCTCTGGAGATTTTAAGAGTCGGCCTGTAGACATATATCCACAGTCCTCTAAACCTGGGAAGAACATTACCTCTTCATTCAGAGAGTTCATTGTTAAGTCTCTGAGACGAAAAAGAAAATGAGAATTCTGCCAGACCCTGTGGGAACATTTGCACATCCTTTGAATTTGCAGCTGAGCTCTAAGTTTACAGAAATCACTGTGTGTGCCTGAGCCAGCAGCTTCATGTTTACTTTTCCTTTTTTTTTTTTATTTTATTTTATAGCGTCAAAATTGGACAGTTTTAGGGCCAAGGGAACCTTAGAGGTCATCTAGTTTAAACATCCTGTGTTTCGTATGGGAAAACCTGAGCCTCAGAAGGGGAAGTGATCTCTGGGAAGTCTTGTAGTGATGGACACTGAGTTGGAGCAGGAGCTGTTGGGATCCCTCCCTGTCCCATGCCATTAGACCTGGGGACTTGCAGCCTCTGGCTAATTTGCCAGGCTGTAATTGAGTCTCTCCAACTACACCCAGCCAGCACTGGTTTTGTGACAAATTCCTGATTCCTTCTAGATATTTTGCATGATTGAAAGTGTTCCATAAAGTATATTTCATTTGCTCCTTTTAAAGGTATCCTTTTATATACAAAACCACCTTATGTTGAAAACTGAGAGAACAGATGAAAAAAGAAATCATGCCATAATCTTCTAGCTGTAATACAATCACAGGCAGCATTTTGGTTTCTTTTCGGTCACTTATGTTTCCCCTCCTAGCTCCTTTCTTACATTGCCGCGAACCTGGTTATTTGGGCACCTTGGGAATTCCTCCCCTGCCAACACTGGCTAGCATTGAAGCCTAAGCACTGCTCTGTTGCTTCTTCTTGAGGGCTCCGCATCTGAGCGTCTTTCTGCTGGGTTGAAGTTGCCTCCTCATTGATTCTTTCCCTGCCATGGAGTCCCAGGGTATTCTGGGTCCTCCAGCGGGGGGGCCCTGTCTTGGAGAAAGTGAGTGGCTCAGATTGGTTTCCCAGGGGTTGAGCCTGAGGCAGGATTCTGCTGCCCTTGGTTTACAGAGAAAGTGCTCTGCTGGGCAGCTGGGTAGGGAAGGGAGGCTGCCTGCAGGTTGTCCTGCCTTCAGGCGAAGAGACCAAGCTTTGAGCTTTTGTACCCACTGTCAGGGAGCCATTGGTTCCCCTGGGGAAGGGGATGTTGTGCCACCTCCCAAGCCTCTGGCAGAGACACCCTGTTTTGAATTACGACCTGCAGCTCCCCTGGCTGAGGTGGGGAGGAGATGTGGACCTGCCTGGTGAACAGCATCCAGACATAGCACGCACAGTGACCGCCATACAAGTGCACAGATTTCTCCTTTCCTGCCCCTGACAGTCTCTCCTGGGCACCGTGGAACCACCTAATGTGTGTGCCAGGCCTGGTCCTGCACCAGGGTACACCCTCTCTTATGTGGTCTGGGGCACTTCTCAGTCACAGGTATAAGGATTCTCAAACAGGCAGATGGGAGCCCTTTCAGGGCCAGGGAGGGGACTGGTCCCTATGCTGTGGAGCTTGACCTTGGAGCGTGCTATACCCCAGGCAGCTCAGATGACCCTTGGGGAGTCCCTCTTTGCTGAGGGGTGACTGTGAGAGGCCAGAGGCCAGCACTACCCTTGCATGTGGATGTCCTGGGTCCCTCTCCCTGCCCCGGCAGGGGAAGCTGCAGCAAGTCCCCTCACAGGCCTTCATGGGTGAAGTTGGTCAGGAAGGGTGAGGGATGCACGCTGAGCCAGGTCAGAGTGTCATCCAGCCCAGCTGCCTTCTGCTGGGCTCAGAGACCCTGAGCCTCTGGGACAGGAGCAGGTCAGCAGGTCACATACTGGAAACCGCACAGGTGAGGCAGCAGGGCCTATAAGACGTTGTACCATAGTCAAAATAAAAAATTCACAAAGTATAAACAACCCAAAAGAGGGAGTTGAATTTGACAAGAGGCCCCCAGTTTGCTCTTCTGTACCTCCTTCACTTGGCCTTGCCTGAGCCCACACTTGTACTTCTGCTGTCTTTGTTGAGAGCGTTTTCCCCTGTACCATTCGATTTGTGTGCATGCTGCATCCCCACACACCTAGGCCAAATCTCTGTCTCCTTTCTTATGCCCAGCCTTAGAATCGCAGGCTTTGGTCAATTGTGTTATCTGGGCCTATTTGATGGCATTTCTGGCAGTTAGAAGGTGGGGTGGAGATACTAGAGATCCCACAGGGCCCGGGAGAGGGCACACGGTGAAGACCCGTCCTGCCCAAGCACCAGGAGACAAGCACTGATGGGCAGCACATGTTTCACAGAGGAGGGCTGGAGAGTGACTGAGTAAGAGGTGACTCTTTTTATTTTTTGAGATGGAGTCTCGCTCTGTTGCCAGGCTGGAGTGCAGTGGCATGATCTTGGCACACTGCAGCCTCCACCTCCCGGGTTCAAGCTATTCTCCTGCCTCAGCCTCCCAAGTAGCTAGGACTACAGGCACACGCCCAGCTAATTTTTGTGTTTTTAGTAGAGACGGGATTTCACCATGTTGGCCAGGATGGTCTAGATCTCTTGACTTTGTGATGTACCCGCCTCAGCCTCCCAAAGTGCTGGGATTACAGGCGTGAGCCACCACACCCAGCTGTCTATGACTCTTACTATGAGCCAGGCACTTCTTGAGGTCCTGGGATGTGACAATGAAGCAGCAGGAGATGCCCTGCTCTCGGGGACTCACAGCTGATTGCCGGAGTTAAACGGTTAATTAAGATGACATCTGTGGATGCATGTGAGGCAGGAGTAAGTTCTGAAGAAAACAGAACTGCAAGGCGTGGAATGCGTTTTGGGGAGGGTGCTCAGCATAAGCCTCCTGGGAGTCGAACTAGGAGTGGAGTGGGGTTGAGTTGGAGGGGAAAGCAAGTGCAAAGGCCTGGAGGAGAGATGGAACTTGTCAGAAGTGCACAAAGGCAGCACATTTGGCCGGGGCAAGGGGGCTAGGAGGAAGGGTGGAGAGGTTGGCAGGGTGGGGCCATGTGGGACCTTGTGGGCTGTGGTTAGGAGACAGGAAGGAGAATGCCAGGTCAGATGTTGGGCAGGGCTAGACTGGACCTGATTTTGGGGCCTTGTTCTTCCCAGCCCCTGAGGGTTGTCTGTAGCTGTGGCCCCTGCAGGGCTGGACTAGGCCTTGCTTAACTGCCTTCATGAAGCCCGCAGCAGGGAAGTGCCAGGAAGTGTCTGTGGACCTGGGTTGACCTGGGCCTTGGGTGATTTTCTTCCTGCTTCCTTTGTGGGTCCCCCACTCTGCCTGAGCTCTGTCAGCCCCATGAGGTGGCTTCCACTCTGTAGACCCTGCATTTGGGCACCGTTAGGGGCTGAACCCTGCGGGTATATAGGAGGTAGCCTGTGTCATCCACCACCTTCACCCATCCTCCTTTGTGCAACTCTCACTTCTCTTTTCTTTTCACTGTTGCTTTCTGGCTTGACCCAGATCCCTGAGTTCCCCTACGGCCTGCCCGCCTCCTGTTCCTGTGTTGTGAAGAGTGGGGAGCACCCCCTCAAAGGCATCGCCTGCCAGACGCCAGCACGTTCTGTGTGCCAGTGGAGCCTCATGCGACAGTGGGAATAAGAAAGATTCACTCTCTCAAAACTCACTGTCAGTCCTTTAATTTTCCTCAAAATAGAAGTTTTCTTCTGGTGTCCGTATGTGGTTTACATATTTTTTTATTTTAAATTGTGGTAAAATATATATAACATATAATTGACCTCCTTAACCATTTTTAGGTATAGAGTTCTGTGGCATGAAGTGCATTCACAATTGTTGTGCAGCCACCTCCACCATCCACCTTCAGAACTCTTTCATCTTCCCAAATGGGCACTTCATACCCATTAAATAGTAACTCCCTATTTTCTCCTGCTCAGGCCTTGGCCAACATGGTCTTTTCCTTGCACTCTTTGATGTTTGCCTGTTTCCCAAGAGAACAGGCAGACTCCCAGAGTCTTTGTAGGCAGCAGCTTCCCCCCAGGACCTACTGACACTGCTTTGAGTCATCTGGATGGATGGCAAACGCTATGAGATTTTTATTTACACTAGTGTGTAAGGTTTCTTTTTTTTTTTTTTTTGAGACAGAGTCTCCCTCTGTCGCCCAGGCTGGAGTGCAGTGATGCCATCTCACTGCAAACTCCGCCTCCCGGATTCCTGCCATTCTCTTGCCTCAGCCTCTGGAGTAGCTGGGACTACAGGTGCCCGCCACCACGCCCAGCTAATTTTTTGTATTTTTTTTAGTAGAGACAGGGTTTCACCATGTTAGCCAGGATGGTCTTGATCTCCTGACCTCGTGATCCGCCTGCCTCAGCCTCCCGAAGTGCTAGGATTACAGGACTAAGCCACTGCTTTTTTTTTTTTGAGACGGAGTCTCACTCTGTCGCCCAGGCTGGAGTGCAGTGGCACGATCTCGGCTCACTGCAAGCTCTGCCTCCCGAGTTCATGCCAACATGCCTGGCCCAATGGTGCTTTTAAAAATCAGTATTGGCCAGGCACGGTGGCCCACACCTGTAATCCTAGCACTTTGGGAGGCCGAGGCGGGCAGATCACCTGAGGTCGGGAGTTTGAGACCAGCCTGACCAGTATGGAGAAACCTCATTTCTACTAAAAATACAAAATTAGCTGGACATGGTATTGCATGCCTTTTCCTAGCTACTCGGGAGGCTGAGGCAGGAGAATCACTTGAACCCGGGAGGTGGAGGTTACAGTGAGCTGAGATTGTCCCATTGCACTCCAGCCTAGGCAACAAGAGTGAAACTGTTTAAAAAGAAAAAAAAGAAAAAGAAAAAGAAATCAGTAATAGCTAAGCGTGGTGGCTCACACCTGTTATCCTAGCACTTTGGGAGGCCAAGGTGGGTGGATTGCCTGAGCTCAGGAGTTTGAGACCAGCCTGGGCAACATGGTGAAACCCTGTTTCTACTAAAATACAAAAAAAAAAAAAAAACAAATTTGCTGGGTGTGGTGTTGTGCACGTGTAGTCCCAGCTACTCAGGAGGCTGAGGCAGGAGAATTACTTGAACCCGAGAGGCAGAGGTTAGAGTGAGCCTGTATTGCACCACTGCACTCCAACTTGGGTGACAGAACGAGACTCCATCTCCAAAAAAACAAATAGTGTTCAGGATACATTTGGAGGTAGGGGCTGATTCAGGTGGATGTTAAAGCCATCTTCTGCTTGGGTCTGGAGGCAGCACCAGGTAAAGGTGGGAGGCCTGTGGCCTTGTTTTGAACTCCGTGTGTCCTAGCACAAGGGAGCAGGAGAGTGTCCAGACGAGGGGTTCTGAGCTAGACTACACTAAGGCCCATGTCTAGGGATGTGGCTTCATGAAGGTCAGTTAACATCCATGCAAAGGATTCCTCATGTATCAAATGGAGGTTTTAATAGGATTGTTGGGAAGCAAATGAAATGTTTATGATATGTTTCACTCTGTGATTGACACATAATAAAGCATAGAATAAATGAAAGTTTCAAGATCATTGCCAGCATGGTCAGGTTCTGGCGAAGGCTGTCTTCCAGGTTTTAGACTGTCCATTCCTTGCGACATCCTCGAGTGGTGGGAAGGGATGAGCAGCTCTGTGGGATCTCCTTTACAAAGGCACTTAGTCCATCCATGAGGACTCAGACTTCATGACCTAATCACACACCAAAAGCCCCACCTGCTAACACGTGTCATCACCTTGGAGGTGAGGTTTTCAACATCTGAATTTTGGGGGGACACAGACATTCAGACCATAGCAGACAGGCACCCATAGAAAAGTTGAGTGTTGTTACTGAAAGGTATGTGGAAGCGGGCAGCCCAAACCCAGCACGTGTCCCTCACAGAAATGACACTCACAGGTTGGCTGCTTGTCTGTTGACAGTTGTTTGTGGGAAGGGCATGGGAGGCCTACAGACCCCAGGCTTACAGAGGAGCTGGTGTGATGAGGGAGGACATTGAGCAGAACAGAGTCAGGTGCCTTTAAGGAGGCAACCTGGCCATGTGACAGCACCAGAGCTCAGTCTCAACAGCCGTCAGGTGGGCACAGGAAACCTGCTGCTGCACAGAGCTTTTGGGATGCGCTGAAAACACTTGCAAAGCATGCAGCCCTAGATGCCTTCTGTTCCACTTGGTACATTTGATAAAATTAAGTTTGTAATTAAAAACCTTTTTTTTTTTTTGAGAGAGGGTCTCTCCCTGTCACCCAGGCTGGAGTGCAGTGGTGCAACCTCAGCTCACAGCAACGTCTGCCTCCTGGGTTCAAGCAATTCTCCTGCCTCAGCCTCCTGAGTAGCTGGGATTACAGGTGCATGCCACGATGCCTGGCTAATTTTTGTATTTTTAGTAGAGATGGGGCTTCACCATGTTGGTTAGGCTAGTCTTGAACCCCTGATCTCGTGATCTGCCGGCCTTGGCCTCCCAAAGTGCTGGGATTACAGGCGTAAGCCATGGCGCCTGGCCTAAAAACCTTTTTATAAAGAAAACTCTAAGCCCGGATGGCCTTGTCTATAAATTCTGTGAAACATTTAAGGAAGAAATGATACAAGTTCTTTACAGACTCACAGGAGAGAGAGAAGGAGCAGTTGTTTCCTAATTCACTTTTATGAGGCCAACATTACATTCGTTGCAAACTAGATAAAAGCATTATAAGAAAAAAAAAAACCTACAGACCAAAAGCACAATTGTTTTAAATACTAGTTAATCAAATCCAGAAAAATAAACAAAACTAATATATGATGACCAAGTAGGGCATATCCCAGGAATGCAAGGTTGGTTCAATATTGCAAAAAAATCAGTGTAATTACCATATTAACAGAATTAAGAAGAAAAGCCATATACTTGTCTCCATGAATGAACGTTCACCACCCACACATGATAGAGCCCATGTCTGCCTGTCCTTAAAGTCTCTGCTTGCACAGTGCCCCTTCAGTGATGCCTTCTCTGAGTGTCCATGAAAGATGGCAGCCCTGGCCCTCCCAGTGTTTTATCTGTCTTTAGCCATTACTAAGATCCCATCTTCACTCATTCATTGTGTCTGTTCTTGTTCTCCTTCCACTAAAGTGAAAGCTCCATGAAGGTAGAGGTTACTGTGTAGTCTGTACTTAGTTGTGTCCTCAGCACCTAGAACACTACCTTAAATATCACGAATAGCCCAGTATTATGGTTTCAGTAAGTGGATGAATGCCTTAGAGGCTCCATGGAGGACCAGCAGTGCCATGGGAGCTGACAGGAGGGGCATGGGTGATGCAGATAGGGACAGTCCATGGAAGAGTTGCCATGTTTGGTGAGCGGAGAAGGTTGGACAGCATACCTGTGGGTCATGAAGTCATGTGAGGTGGAGGGACCAGCATCAGCAGAGGAAGAGGTGGAGAAGCTAGGAGGGAGGGAGGAGTGGGAGGCAGGGGCTTTGGAACAGAGGTTGGACTTGACGGCAGGTGACTCAGGCTCTTTCCAGCAGTGCAGCCTTGGGCCAGTAACCCTGTTTTAGGCCTGTATCTTTGATCCAGTCTTTAAGGATGCCTTGGTGGTATGATTGGGAGGCCTGTGAGGAGGGCCCTGACCCTAGGGCTTTAGATTCAGGCTTCAGGGAAGAGGAAGGACAGGTTCAAGCAGGAATCATCACAATGCCTTGAACTTCTGGGCTTAGGCCATCCTCCTGCATAATTGGAACTATAGGCATAAGCCACTGTGCCCAGCTTTTCTCCTTTCTTTAAAAAGTAAAGTTCTTATGGTCCGAATCATGCCAAACATTGCAGGACCACAACTCTTTCATTTGAGAGCCCCCTCCTTTTTCCTAGATCTGAGAGCTGTGACAAGAGCTTTATATATATTATCTCAGCCCAGTGCTTTGCGTAGGTGGTGTTTTCGTTCCCGTTGTGCAGATGAGGATATGGCAGCCCAGGGAGGTTAGCTCGTTTGGTCAAGGTCACGCAGCTGGTGAGTGGCAGCACCCATCTGTCTTATGACCTCCCATTCCACAGATACCAACAGATGAGAGAATCGAGTGAGCCATGTCCCCATCACTGAGGGCTACTTGCTGCACTACACTAGGGGTCCCTGGGAAAGCCACACGCACCACTCCCGACTGTGAAGCCTGCCATGTGTGCCAGGTGGGGGGTGGGAGGGTGTGGGGCAGAGGTGTTGGTGAGTGGGAGGGTGGGGCAGATATGCTGCCCACCTGCTGAGGTGCAGGGAAGAACAACAGGTGTGCAGGCAAGAGGACTAAGTGTCCTTTTAGAGGAGTGGCTATTCATTTAGACTGGATGGGCCGGGGAGGGCTTTTCTGCAGAAAAGTCTCATGAGCCCGACTCTGTTTCTTTGGCCAAACCTGATGTGGAATCCAAGTGAATTGGGCTATGTGCAGGCTGACCCAGCTTTGGTGGGTGGCAGGTGAAAGTGTCGGCATCTCAGCCAGTGAGCCCTATGTGCAGACCCTGCCTTTTCTGCTTGGTGAGGCCCTGCATGTCCTTGAGCACTATGTCTTCAGACCCAGTTTTGAGTATGGGCTGAACGGCTGCATGGGCCACCTATGGCCCAGAGCCTGTACCGGTCAGGGACTATGTGAGTTGTTGTAGCCACGTGCCTCTTCCAGCGGTTCCTCTGTTCCTCACGGTGGGTCCCAGCCAACTAGGGAGAGGCCTGTCTGGTGTTTAGAGTTCCTGATATCAGTGTAGGACATTGCCCTGCCCCCGTGCTCCCAGAGATTGGAGAATGGCAGCTTTTATCAGGCTCCATACCAGAGGAAAGGCATGGCTGGCGCTGCGGGGCTCAGTTCCCCTCTTCCATGGACCCATGCTTCCCCGAGGTGTGCCTTAGTAGTGGGTGGTGGGGACTGCAGTCACTTCATTGCCACCATTAAAATGCTGCTGCTTTTATGTACTACCTATGCTGGAATTTACTGAACATTTCCTTCAAAATGACTCACTTTTTAAAAAACATTGACATTATCTTTCGTATTAACATTTATGAGCGGCTGGGCGTGGTGGCTCAAGCCTGTAATCCCAGCACTTTGGGAGGCTGAGACAGGCGGATCACGAGGTCAGGAGATTGAGACTATCCTGGCTAACACGGTGAAACCCTGTCTCTACTAAAAAAAATACAAAAAACTAGCCGAGCGTGGTGGTGGGCACCTGTAGTCCCAGCTACTTGGGAGGCTGAGGCAGGAGAATGGCGAGAACCCGGGAGGCAGAGCTTGCAGTGAGCGGAGACCCGGCCACTGCAGTCCAGCCTGGGCAACAGAGCAAGACTCCGTCTCAAAAAAAAAAAAAAAAAAAAAAAATTTATGAGCTCATGAGTTTGGTACATTTGTTTTTCCTAAAACACTGAAATGAATATGTAATAATTCAAATGCATAATGAGTCGGTTAAAAAATAGTTCATCTGTGCATCATCTAAACTGGTGGTGGGTGTGTCATATCCTGGGGAAAATGCTCCTGCAATGGGAGAGGTATCTCGTCTGGAGTCACCAAGGTCTAGCTGCGATAGCTGGCCGTGCTGGTGACAGCTGTGTGGCTTTGGGCAAATTACTTAACCTCTCTGAGCCTCAGTTCGGTTTTCCCATGTAGGGCTGGTGGAGGATTCAGTGATAAATAGAAGTGTTTAACTCTGGGCCTGACACATGGTGCCCTTTCCTTTCCTCAGTTGCCCTTCTCATTTCTTATACCCTCCCTGATTAAGGGTTTTCTGAAGGAACAGAACCACTAGGACATATATATCATATATATAGCTCATATGCATATATTCAGTAGACTATATGTATAGCTTATATATATATATCTTATACACACACCCCCTTCATATGTATATGAGAGATTTATTATAAGGGATTGGCTTACATGATTATGGAGGCTGACAAGTCCTAAGAGCTGCATTCAACTGGAATCTCAGGAGAGCTGATGATTTAGTTTTAGTCTGAAGGCCAGCTGGCTCAAGACTCAGAAGAGCCTGTGTTTCAGCTTGAGTCTGAAGGCAGGGACACTGGCATCCCCATTCGATGACTGTGAGGCCCAGAGCGGGATTTCTCTCTTGCTCAGGCTTTTGTTCTGTTTAGGCCATTACCTGATTAGATGAGGTCCACCCACATTAGGGGGCATCTGCTTTCCCCAGGCCACAGATTCAGATGCTAATCTCATCCAGAAACACCCTCAGATAAATGGCCAGATTAATGTTTGACCAAATATCTGGTCACTCTGTGGCTCAGTCAAGTTAACATGTAAAGTTAATCATTACAATTCCACCAACACACTTTTATTTTTAATAAAAAATAGTCCTTGAATATCTCAGTGCTCTCCAGAAACGAGCTGTTCCTGCCTGCCCTCACATGTCTTATCTCCTCCTGCACTCCCTGTCTCTCTGGCTGGGTTGGTTTGATCAACTACCATGTCTGTGAAGAATTACCCTCCCTGTAGATGTAATCTTCTCTCCCTAGATCCTGGAAACAGAAACATTCCTGGATTGCACATGACTGGCCAGCTCTTTAATTCCCACCGTGGGAAAGAGCCAGCCTGAATCTCCAGGGACACCTATGGGGTTTTTCTAAGGCCCATCCTGGAAAGCCGTGAGGTACAGAGACAGCCCTTAGGAGGGAGGGCGCTTCTGCGTGGCCACAATAGCAGAAAGTATCCTGCTTTTAGGCTTGGAACCCCTGTGTCTTAGCCTGGCCTCCGTGGCCTTAAACCAGTCCCATTTTCCTAAGCCTTAGTTTACCGATCTGTGAGATGAGGACATAGCAGTAGTTCTCTAAGTTATAACTAACATTATAACTTAGTTATAACTAACTAACATTAGGGGGAAGGTATTTTTATGTAGAAGTTAGAATAACACAGAAAAGAAATAACAATATAATGAATACCCATATTCCTACCATCAGAATTAGCCATTGTGTAACAACCTATATTGATTTCTAGTTTTTTTTTAAAGAAATAAAACCTTCTGGATAAAAGTGAATTCCTCCTTACTGCCGCCACCGTTTCCACTTCCACCCTCTCTACTTTGAGTTTGGTGCAAACCTTTCCCTCTGTAATTCTCTGGCAGACACTTTCTGTTGTGCTTTTTCATCTAGCGTTACACACCCCTGTGAGGAAGGCAGGGTGTGTGGGGGCCCTGCCTTACAGATGAGAACGGAATTGGTGGCTGTTGTGGTTCGTGTCCTTTAAAGACATACCCAAAGCTATGGGTGGGCTCAGAATGCCCGGGAAGGAAGTCAGATAACTGTAAGGAACACTCACACTAGTCACAGGAAAACCAGCATGAGCTGCCCGCAGCCTCCGGGAGGTGTTGGGATGGGCTGCCCCTGCTTCCGATGCGGGTCCTGACCCAGAGAGAGCAGGCCCCAGAGGAGCGGGGATCTGCGGAGGCTGGATGTGGCCCGGTCTGCTTGTGAGGAAGCCCTGGGAGGATGGAGTCTCACTGCTGCTGTACAGAGCTCAGCCAGCTGAAGAAGGGATGCAGGGACCAAGCCCCATGCCCTGGGGCATGAGGGGTGGGAGCCGCCTTCGATGGCTGAGGCCAGCCTTCCCAGGCCAGGCCAAGCTGCTTTCTCTCTCCCCCAGGCTCTGAGTGTTGAGAGGAGGGACTTTCTTAAGGTCACAAGAGCACTCAGCACCCGCTGCCTCCCAAGTAGAGCCTGGGCAGAGGTGGAGGTGTCCACAGAGACCCCAGGACATGAGAGCCCTGCACCTGCATGGCCCTCCGCCAGGAGGCCAGGCCTCAGAGCCAGGTCAGCATTGGAACCACTCACCACGTGAACAAATGTCTGCGTCCCTCCAGACTCATGTGCTGACACCTCATCCCCAAGGCGATGGCATTTGAGGTGGCACCTTTGGGAGGTGATGGGGTCATGAAGGTGGGGCCCTCATGGTTGGGATTAGTGCCCTTATACAAGAAGCCCCAGAGAGCTCCCTCGCCCTTTCTGCCATGTGACAATAGTGGGAAGACAGCAGGCATGACCCAGAAAGTGGGCCCTCACCAGACACCCAGTATGCCAGCTGATCTTGGACTGCCAGCTTCCAGAACTGTGAGCAATACATTTCTGTTGTTGGAAAAACCCTGTTTGTGATGTTTTGTCATGGCAGGCCCAAAAGACTAAGACGTGTGACTGTGAGCTCTGAAAATGCAGCCAGTACTACATGTCAGAAGCATGATATTTAGGATGTGTTAGGGTAAATCACATGTTTTCTTAAAAATATGACTTTTTAGTAGGGATTTAAAAGTATGGAAGGAACACGCAGAGCACAGAGGACTTTTAGAGCAGTGGTGCTGTTCTGAAAGATACTGTCATGGCACGTGTGGGCCGTTATACATCTGTCCAAACTTACAGGACATGTGATGCCAAGTGTGCACCCTCATGTCAGCTGCAGGTGTTCTGAGTGACTGTGAGGTCACCACAGGCTCCTCCATTGTAACCAATACACCACTGTGATTGGGATGTTGAGGGAAGTGTTGTGTATGCATGGGGCAGGGTGTGTGTGTGAAATCTATAATTTCCATTCAGTTTTGCTGTGCACCTCAAACTGCTTTAAAAAACAGGGTTTATTAAAAATTAATCTCACCTGTTACTTTTTTTTTTGACGGAAAATGAAAACGTGGCCTGTGTTACATGTCTGTTGTGCAGGGCTATCTCAGGCTTGTATGGGTCCTTAATGTAGCCCTACAACATGGACATGAAAGGTGTGGTGACTGCAGCCGGGCTCTGCAGGCTGTCCGGGCATCTCAGTGGCAGCCCAGGGAAGAGGTTGGGGAGTTTTGCAAGGAGAATTTCAGGCTTCTTTTACTTGGATAGGAAGAGCTCTGTTTACATTTATTGCCTGTGTCTGAGATTAATATACTGCTTTTATAAAGCAAGAAAAGAATGGTTGTCTCTATTTTGTTGAGGAGAGAGAGGCTAGGAGAGGGTGTGGGATTTACAGGCCAGACCAGGACTCCAGATCCCAGTTCCCAGGGGCCACTGAATGATATATACCCAGTGTTTTTAAAGGTGCAGTGGAAAATGATGAATTCTCTTTTCCCCCCCATAGACTTTATTTTCTTTATTCTTTATATTTATTCATTTGTTCTAGTTGTTTGTTTGCTTGAGACGGGGCCTCATTCTGTCACTCAGGCAGAGTGCAGTGACACAATCATAGCTCACTGCAGCCTTGAACTCCTGGGCTCAAGCAGTCCTCCCACCTCAGCCCCCCATGTAGCTGGGACCACAGATGCACACCACCGTAACTGGCTAATTAAAAAAAAAAAAAAAATTTGTAGAGATAGAGTCTCACTTTGTTGCCCAGCCTGGTCTCGAACTTTTGGGCTCAAATGATCCTCCCACCTCAGCCTCCCAAAGTGTTAGGATTACAGGCATGAGCCACTGAAGCAGAGTAGACTTTTTTTTTTAAGCAGTTTTAGGTTTACGGCAAAATTCAGTAGAAAGTACAGGCTCCTTTTTCTGCCCCCAGATTGAATCTAGGACCCAGGATTTGTTGTTTCCTTAGCCTCTGCTGCCCCGTGTGAATTTTCTGATTTGTCCTTGTTTCTACACTCTGTTTTGTGTACTTGTGTGTGGGAAGTTTAAAGCCCTTCGAAAAATACCGTAGGGTCTTAGTGCTGTCAGCAGTTGGATGGTTGGATGGAATGTTTCTAGCAGGCATGGGCCCGGTTCACAGGCACCTGCTTCTTGTCTCCTTTGTGTGCTTGTGCCTGCTTTGCTCTGTTCGTCGACTCTGTGCTGTGCTATTTTCCTGGAAGAGATCCACAAGGGGCCACAGACACACTTCCTCTGGGGTGTAGATTGCTTTCCTTCACTGATGGGTGCAGCTCATTTTCCGTGAACTTCCAAGGTCCATCCGCAGGCCTCCTGCTGCAGCCCACTGTGGCCAGGTGGTGTTGGAGTGGTCGGTGTGCTCAGGTGTGTTGGAAGGGACCTTGTGCCGGCTTGGCCGGGGGAAGACACTTGGCATCCAACCAGAAGGCAGGACATCTATCTACCTGGGTGTGTTCTGCACCATTGCCTTTTTTTTTTTTTTTTTTTTTTGAGGCGGAGTCTCACTCTGTTGCCCAGGCTGGAATGCAATGGCTCAATCTTGGTTCACTGCAGCCTCCGCCTCCTGGGTTCAAGTGATTCTCCTGCCTCAGCCTCCTGAGTAGCTGGGATTACAGGCACCCGCCACCAAGCCTGGTTAATTTTTTGTATTTTTAGTAGAGGTGGGATTTCACCAAGTTGGTCAGGCTGGTCTCGAACTCCTGACCTCTGGTGATCTGCCCACCTCGGCCTCCCAAAGTGCTGGGATTACAGGCATGAGCCACTGCGCCTGGCCGTGCATCATTGCTTTTTGACACCAGGCAGTTTCTGACAAGTCTCCTTCAGAATACTCGTGGCTATGGGTGTTCCAGTGAGTTTAGGCAAAGCTGGGGAGGATGCGGAGACCCCGGAGTGTCTGCTGTGTATCGGGTGCTGTGCCAGGTGCAGCTCCGAAAGACAAGTGCCAGGCACAGCTTAGTGGCCCCTCCTGGGGCCTTGGTCACACTATAAGCTCTCTAAGGGCAGCATGGCCGGCCGCTTCCCACGGCCCTGCTTCATCCCAGGTCCGCGTGGTGTTCTTTTGGAGGCCCTGTACACTAGGCCTGAGTGCCTGTCTATAGACAGCACATGCTAGCTGGGCACGCTCAGTGTGGAGTCTGCTGTCCTCTACCTCTCGTCCCCTTCTCACCTGGGCCTGGGACAGTTATCCTGGGCCATGGATGGAAAAACTGAGGCGCTGACACCAGATAGCTTTCCCCATACATTCCTGTTATCCTTCCTCCTGTTACCCTCCCTGGGGAAATTGGCTCATAGACGTCTGGGCTTATTTGTGGATGTGTTTATCTGTCTTTCTTCTGTCTGTGGCTATAATAATATCCGCTCCGCAAGCACTGGGAGTTCATGATCGTGGTTATCATTACGGGTTAGTGGAACCCATCGGGGTTGGAAGCTGATGCCCGGAGCCTGCTGTGTTCCAGGCCTGGGCTAGAGGTTGGTAGAGTTGCCTGTGCCCCCTCCCTGTTCAACGTGCTGCTCATGGGATCCCTTGAGCAGCTTTCCAGCTGGTACTGAACGACTCCCACATCTGCAGGAGTCTTGGACGGTGGCCATCTGTTGAACCTTGAGGTCATTTCCAGGTGTGAGGTCTCCTGTTTGATTTGCTCCATGGGGACTGTGTGCACAGGCCCGGAGCCCTCAGCTTGTGGAGGTCTTAACTGGAGAGGCCTCGGCAGGGCCCCATGTCTCCTCAGGGTTTGAAGCTGTGTTAGGCGACCCACCTCAATTCTGTCTTTGGGTCCAGGACTGTGCCCTAGACGGGAGCCACAGCCTGATATCTGGACCCCGCTGTGCCTTGCAGTGCAGCTCCAGAGAGTAAATGCTGTCTTCTTCCACTGCAGGTTGTCCACCCGGCCGGAGGTGGCCAGCATCGAGCCGCTGGGCCTGGATGAGCAGCAGTGCTCCCAGAAGGCCGTGGTGCAGGCCCGCCTGACCCAGCCTGCCCGCCTCACCAGCATCATCTTCGCAGAGGACATCAGTAAGGGCTGAGCACTGTTTGTGATCCCCAGTGGGAGCCAGAGACAGGGAAACGCCCACTGAGACTCAGGGTCCCAGAGGCTACCTGAGCCCGTGGCAGGGCTTTCTCTTGTTAGCTGGCAGGACACCCAGGCAGGAGACAGGCACCCAGCAAACAACACCCATCCCGGGCCTTGTGCCAGCACTTTGTACTGTGTTCCCTTTTTGTGGAGGCTGGCTTGCTAAATTTCTAAATTATTATTTGTTACCTAAATAACTTTTTTTTTTTTTGAGACCCAGTCTCACTCTTGGCCCCCAGGCTGGAGTGCAGTGGCGTGATCTCAGCTCACTGCAACCTCTGCCTCCCGGGTTCAAGTGATTCTCCTGCCTCAGCTTTCCGAGTGGCTGGGATTACAGGTGCCAGCCACCACACCTGGCCCATACAATGATTTTTAATGCTGAATAATATTCTCTTTTTTTGTTGCTGTTTTGAGACAGTGGCTTACTCTGTCACCCAGGCTGAAGTGCAGTGGCTCCAACACTGCTCACTGCAGCCTCAACCTCCTGGACTCAGGCAATCTTCCTGCCTCAGCCTCTCAAGTATTTAATAGTTGGGACCACAGGTGCATGCCACCATGCCCAGCTAATTTGTAAAATTTTTTGTGTATACTTGGGGGTCTCTCTATGTTGTCCAGGCTGGTTTCAAACTCCCGGGCTCAAGCAACCCTCCTGCCTTGGCCTCCCACAGTGGTGGGATTACATGTGTGAGCTACCACACCTGGCCCAAATAATATTCTTTTTTTTTTTTTTTTTTGGAGACAAAGTCTTGCTCTGTCACCCAGGCTGGAGTGCTGTGGCCAGATCTCAGCTCACTGCAAGCTCCGCCTCCCGGGTTCATGCCATTCTCCTGCCTCAGCCTCCCGAGTAGCTGGGACTACAGGCGGCCGCCACTACGCCCGGCTAGTTTTTTGTAGCTTTTAGTAGAGACGGGGTTTCACCGTATTAGCCAGGATGGTCTCGATCTCCTGACCTCGTGATCCGCCCATCTCGGCCTCCCAAAGTGCTGGGATTACAGGCTTGAGCCACCGCGCCCGGCCAATAATATTCTTAACAGGAGGTTGTCCTGTACACATTCCCTTGTATTGGGCATTTAGAGTGTTTTCAGATGTTTGTTTCAGTGTTACATATAAAAATAAATGTTTTTATATAGAGAACAAATTAGAGTTCTTTTACATTATTTCTTAAGATAAATTCCTAGTTTTTCTGGGCCGCAGCCTTGAATATTTTTGTTTTTATTTGTTGAGATGTAGTCTCACTCTGTTACCCAGACTGGAGTGCAGTGGCGTGATCTTGGCTCACTGCAACCTCCGCCTCCCAGGTTCAAGCAATTCTTCTGCCTCAGCCTCCTGACTAGCTAGGATCACCAGGCCTGACTAATTTTTCTTGTATTTTTAATAAAGATGGGGTTTCATCATGTTGGCCAGGCTGGTCTTGAACTCCTGACCTCAAGCGATCCACCTGCCTTGGCCTCCCAAAGTGCTGGGATTACAGACATGAGCCACCACACCTGGCCAGCCTTGAATACTTTTAAGGCTTTTGATACATGGGACTGTATTGCTGTGCAAGGAAACAACACTAAAGTGCACAAGTATTTTTATATGGTACCTGGGGAATGGTCAGAATAATTTTGTATCTCTTGCTGCTATCCTTACACTTGAGGGTTCCCCAGGTAATGCCATTTACATACCTTATTTATGGAGCAAGTAAAAAAATCTCTGGGTGTGCCCACCAGCCCCTTCTGTACTATAGTTGATAGTCTTTTATAAAAACACCAGCATATGTGAAAACCAAAAACCACCAGTGTAATCCCTAATCTCAGTGGAGGGACAGGGCTCTCGTCTTTGGGATGGGAACTCATCATACTATAACCCTTGTCACTTCACTGAATGGTTACACCCTGAACGAAACTAAGTTTTCCCGGAGTTTTCTTTACCCACAGCTTTAAATGCTGGTGCCCTGCTGGAAAAGCCAGAATGGGTGGTGACAAGACCCCCACAGCCCTTCCTTTCTGGTAGTCCCTGTTAACTGTCAGCGGGGCTGTGTGCGAGGCAGCTGCTTGGCTTCTGAGGGTGAAGCGGTGGTCACTGTGGTCTTTGCCAGAGTGTAAGCCTGCAAGGCTTGGAAGTGGAGCCAGGGGCAGGGACTGTCTTTGTTGCTGACCCTTCCCTGGGGTTCCTTCAGCCACAGGCCAGGTCCTGCGCTGTGATGCCATCGTGGACCTCATCCATGACATCCAGATCGTCTCCACCACCCGCGAGCTCTACCTGGAGGACTCTCCCCTGGAGCTGAAGATCCAGGCCCTGGACTCCGAAGGTGAGGGCGTCCCCTGCCTGTTTGTCCTCTGCAGCCCATGCTGGATCATTCCCCCACCATGACCCTGGCCTTTCTGCTTTCCCCACTCCTCTGGCGTCTAATCCTGCAGGTCCCTAGAGGGCAGCTGTGGTTAGGCAGGTGAAATTGGTGCTGGGGGAGATGCTGAAGAGGCAGAAACCACCTCTGAGGTGGGCCTCAATCCCTTGGTGGCGTCGAATCATGGTCGTTCCTGGCCCTCAGGAACCCCTGCAGTGGGGCCTGTGTGCTCAGAGCTGTGGCTCTGTGACCCTGGAGCCAGACCTGCCTGTCATAGTGCTGGTCCTTGGTGCTGCACATCTTGGGGAAGCTAGTATTCTTGGCAGTGATAGGAGGCAGGGAGAGGCTCCCTGCTCCGGCCCTTGGGGCTGGTGGTGGCTTCTTGTTCCAGACCTCAGAACATGTGTGTAGATCAGGTCACATTTATGTTGGCAGCCCAGGGTACTGCCCTCACATCTTCACTTTGCCAGAGTCAAAAATGAGCTTGGCTTATTTCCAGGCTGGAATTTTTCTAGGTGATCTCTTTAAGGAAGTAAGGGAAATTTTTTTTTTTTTTTGAGACGGAGTGTGGCTCTGTCGCCCAGGCTGGAGTACAGTGGTCGGATCTCAGCTCACTGCAAGCTCCGCCTCCCGGGTTTACGCCATTCTCCTGCCTCAGCCTCCCGAGTAGCTGGGACTACAGGCGCCCGCCACCTCGCCCGGCTAGTTTTTTGTATTTTTTAGTAGAGACGGGGTTTCACCGGGTTAGCCAGGATGGTCTTGATCTCCTGACCTCGTGATCCGCCCACCTCGGCCTCCCAAAGTGCTAGGATTACAGACTTGAGCCACCACGCCCGGCTGAAACTTTCTTTTTTTTTTTGAGACAGAATCTTGCCCTTGTTGCTCGGGCTGGAGTGCAGTGGCATGATATCAGCTCACTGCAACCTCTGCCTCCCGAGTTCAAGAGATTCTCCTGCCTCAGCCTCCTGAGTAACTGGGATTATAGGTGCCTGCCACCATACCCAACTTTTTTTTTTTTTTTTTTTTTTTGTATTTTTAGTGGAAACAGGTTTCTACCAAGTTGGCCAGGCTGGTCTTGACCTCCTGACCTCAGGTGATCCTCCCGCCTCAGCCTTCCAAAGTGCTGGGATTACACGCATGAGCCACCGCTCCTGACCAGTAAGGGAAACTTTGTAGGTTAAAATTCTTGTCAGAGAAAATAAAAATCAGGCAAAAGATGCCTGTCAGATGATCTGCCCCAAAATCCAAGTCCAAACCAAGGCCCACCTTGTCTTTGAAACCTTTTCTGACAACTCTAGCTCCTGTTTTTGAAAAAAATTTCTGTATCAGGATTTCTTCACCTGGATAGTATTGATTGACATTTGGGGTTGAATAATTCTTTGTGATGCGGGCTGTCAGTGCATTATAGGATGTTCAGCAGCATCCCCTACCTACTACATGTTAGTAGTGTCTCCCAAGCCATAACAATCAAAAATGGCCCAGACATGGCCAGATGTCCCTGGGGGGCCAAACCACTATTTAGAGCACTAGCAGACCCTTTCTTCGCCATTTACCCATTCATCAGGTGAGGCCCTTAACCTCTGACACTGCCTTCTGACCTGTGAGATTGAGATAGTGATGCTTGTCCTGGGGACCATAAGGATTTAGTGAGACATATGTACAGTGTTCAGTCTTGCGTGAATACTCAGTAAGCCAGGAGGTGTTTCTCTGAGCACTTTCTACAAACTGGGCCTTGTCCAGGCACCAGGGTTTCTATAGGGAAAGAAGTACCTGGCAGCTCCCAAACAGTTAAACACAGAGTTATCCTATGCCCTGGCAATTCCACTCCTACCCAAGAGACTGGAAAACACACGTCCGCTGTGAATACTCATAACAGCATTATTCATAGCCGCCAAATGTGAAAACAACCCAAGAGTCCATCAATGGATGAGTGGAAAAACAAAACGCGATTGACCCCTGTAATGGAATATTATTTAGCCACAAAAAGAAGGAAATACAGGCTGGGCGCAGTGGCTCATGCCTGTAATTCCAGCACTTTGGGAGGCCCAGGCGGGTGGATCACCTGAGGTCTGGAGTTCGAGACCAGCCTGGCCAACATAGTGAAACCCTGTCTCTACTAAAAATACAAAAACAAGCCGGTCGTGGTGGCACACACCTGTGGTCCCAGTTACTCAGGAGGCTGAGGCAAGAGAATCGCTTGAGCCCAGGAGGCGGAGGCTGCGGTGAGCCAAGATGGCACCATTACACTCCAGCCTGTTTCGGATTTCTGGGGGCAGTGTGTGAAGGTGCCATGATCTTCACATCCTGGCCAGCACTTGCTATTGCTCATCCTTGTGGTTCTAGTTAAACCCCTTTTAAGTCACTTTTTCTTAAATGTGTATTGATTCTCCCCAGGCAGGTGGTGGGAATGTCGGGATTGGGGAGGTGCCTACCTCGGCCTTCCCAGGCCACTGTTATGCCAGGATGGTGCCCTGCGGCCCTGGATGGTTTCCTCTCACACTCCCCACTCTCCTGAAGGGTTGATGGCCCCTGCAGCCAGTTCCAGAGTAGGACGTCATCTGGTCTCCACAGACTGGGTCATTCACCAGTAGCCCATGTCAAGGCCTCATCTTTGCAGCAAGGAAATGGATAATTTCCCTCCTCGTCCACTGTGAGGGCATCATGCTTTTTACTTGGTCCTCCTCGTCCCGGAATACTTTGATTAGTACCTTCATCATTTCTTTTGCCTTTTTTTCTGAGCCTGTAACCTCTCTTCTGATCAGAGTCTTCTCTGTGAAGATGAACTTGACCCTGAGAACCTTTGAGGGTCTGGCAGTCCCAGAAATGATGTGCCTTATCTAGATTGATGAATGTCAAGAAAAAGAATTGCTCAACAAGCAGTGGCACCGTGGCTGCCCATGGGTGCCAGGTAGTGTGTTGTCCCCTTAGTAAGTACAATGTCTTTTTGTGCTTATAAATGGTCTGATGCCCGCTATATAGATGAGGAAGCTGAGGCTCAAAGAGCTTCAGTAACTTGCCCATGGTCACACAGCTTATGGGTGGCTTAGCAGGGGCTGGGATCCAGGATGTCTGACTCTGTCACCTGAGCTCTTTCCCACTGGACACACTGCCTGTCTCCTGCTGCTGCATTTTCCTGGGCATTGGGGGTCCTCCCCGCATGGCTGGGATCTGCCTTTTTGGCCAGAAGCCACCTGCAGAGTGCCCTCCTCCAGACAGGGCTCTGTCTGTTGCACATAGTAGGTACAAATAGCTTCTTTTTGAGTGGAAAAAGCAAAACTTTGAGCAGAAGTTTTCACAGCTATTTCCTGGCCCACCTATGCCTCTTGCATCAGCAGAACTGGACTAGCTCAGGGTCTACAAAGATGCCCCTTCCTCACCTTTCCTTATCCCGTCTCTTCTGCCTAGAGCACCTTCCCCTCCTGAACTCTGCTTTCAGAAGCCATGCTTCCTCTGGCATTGCCTCTCAGGTATCCCCTCCAGGGAGCCCTCCTTGGCTGCCCAAGGTGGGACTTATTCTTCCCTTCGATTTTCCCTCAGCTCTGCAGTGCCCCCTGCCCTGGGGTGCAAGGACATTTTCTACTGTGGCTTGTCAAGGTCAGCACTAGGAAGGCATAACTGGGATCAGTTCATTCTTCTGGGCTCTTCTGTGCCTGACACTGCACTTTGGGCCCAACCGGCATTGGGTAAATGTTTGCTGGGTTGAATTGCCTAACATTTTCCTTCAGCCTTCCTGCAGGACAGGGGAGGTGGATCCTTTGGAGACCAGACCCCTGGCTTTCCTGGTTAATATCTAAACTTGGCTGTGAGACTTCAAGGTCAAGGGCTCTGTTGCACATAGTAGGTACTGATAGCTTCTTTTAGAGTGGAAAAAGCAAAACTTTGGGCACAGATTTCTTGAGAGCTTTCCCTGCCCCCTTGCCACCCTTAGGGGTGCCCACCTGCAGCAGGCCCTGGAAAGGCAGACGCGTGCCTTGACATCCCCAGAGCCCACGCAGCTGGGTCTGGCCATGTTGCCCAGCAGCTGGCAGGAGAGAAAGCCAGTGGCCAGCAGCTGGCAGGCCCATGCATGAACGAGGGTCCCTGTGTTCTCATCTGCATGGAGCCCTGCAAATCCTGCCCCTGGTCCTATGTGTGCACCTGCCCAATCGGGTAACTTACAGAAGCCTAAAGACACTTTCTGCTCTTGGAATTGCCACACATTCAACTCTTCTTCCACATTTGAACGTGGTGGACTTCCAGGAGAGACTGGGGGGGAGCAAAGATGATGAAAAACAGAGCTCCACGTGCAGCCCCTGAAGTGTCTGCAGGCATGATTCTCTCCCACTGTTTTCCTTGCTAAGAGCCCCTTAGCAGGGCCTCCCCCACCTCTATCCCCTTGTCCATAAGCGGGCCTTTGTGAACACTGGACATGTCATGGGGGTGCTTTCTCAATTTGATCTTCCCACCAACTCCATGGGTTGGTATTTTCATCCCCATTTTACAGAAGAGAAAAGCTGTGCTTGGAGCCGAGCTAGATAGAAGCCCCAGGGTAGCTGTTCAGGACTCTTGTAGTGTTGGCATGTATTTGTGTTCTGCAGTCTTGCGTTTCTGGTTACTGGGTCACACTATTGTAGGGTCTCCATGCTCCCCTCACTGAGCAGACTGCAAAGCCAACCTGCTGGGCTCTGTCCCCGGACAGTGGAATTGGGGCTAGCAGTACTCCATGTGCACCCCGTTTCAGCTCAGTGTGTGAGAGAAGGTTCTCACGGTCAGGGCTGTTGAACAGAGGAATGGGCTATGCTGGGTGATGAGCTCCTTGTCCCTGGGGTATGCGGGAAGGGTGTCAAGCCCACATCCGATGGGGACGCAGTATCCAGGGGTTGGACTAGAGGACTCGTGTCTTGCAGCTAATGTGCTTCGCTGGTGTGGATTTTCATATCCACCATCCTCATCTAATGTCCTGGATGTTAGGAAGACACATTAATTTTCGGGAAACAATAGACTTTTCATTTGCTCAAAATCCTGCTGTGGACCTCCAAGAAAAAATCTTCCTGCATGTATGTACATCATAGATGGGGGTTTTCTTCCTCTGATCAGTTGCTCACCTTGATGGAAGGACACCCAGGGAACTGTAAGAAGATGCCTCTCTTCATAAAAGATGCTCTGAGAAGTAAGGCGAAGGCAGCAGAGTTTTCTGGAGCTTCTGCTAAGCACTATTTCATGTGGTCTTTGAGACCTCGCAGGGCCAGGGATCGGGGTGAAGAGAAGCAGGACCCAGGCCCGTCTGACTCTAAATACCTTGCCCTTTGCACTGTAGAAACAACAGCTTTTCTTGGCCCCCAGATCCCTTGTATTGGGAGCTGGTCAGGAAGGGAATGTGGATGCGGGACGTGGAACAGGCGTGGGGCATCAGGGGCTGGTGGGGAGTGTGGCATGACCCCTTCTAGAGAGGGTGAGCAGCTTTTGGCCCTCAGAGGGAATGAGGCCCAGGTGGGTGGATCTTCATCCTTTCAAAAGAAGGTGAGAACTAGACTTGCATGTGGCAGCTGTTTCTTGATTGGAAAGGATAGATCAGAAGGCTCCCAGGCAGCAAGCCAGGACATAAGAGCCAAGGCTGGCTGGGCCTGGCTCTCCTTGCCCCCTACCTACCCCAGGACCTCAAGAGTCTCACAGTCAAGGTGAAGAAGCAAGAGTCATGTGACACTAGACAGTTGGGGTAATGCCCCTCCTCCCTGGGTCCCCTCCCCCACACAGGGAGGGAGAGGAATTTATTCCCAGGAAGTGGTGAGCAGGAATGAATGGCCCAGGTTTCCAAGCAGCCTCCTCAACTGTAAACCAGTCACAGATGTGCAGGACAGTGGTGTTATGCACTGCATTGAGCTAGTCCTTCAGTCAAGGGCAGGGAGTCTGGGCAGGAAGAGCACAAGCTTTCACCTGACAGCCCTAGGTTCAAATCCTGGCTTCACCCCCTGGTGGTCACATGATTGTGAGCGAGTAAGCGTCTTCATTCCTTTCAGCCTGTTTCCTCTCCTGACATACAGGTTATGACACCTGCCTGGTGGGGGGTGATGTGGAGTATAGTTCCTGCATGGGGCAGAAGCTCCCACCGCCTCCCTCCGCCCTGGGGAATTAACTCCATGTCTGTTCACCTTCCTCATCTGCTCTTACAGGGAACACCTTCAGCACTCTGGCCGGACTGGTCTTCGAGTGGACGATTGTGAAGGACTCCGAGGCGGACAGGTTCTCAGACTCCCACAATGCACTGCGGTAAGGGGTGCCTCTGCCAGAACTGACCCCCTTTGAAGGGAAGGGAAAAGGGGGACAGCTGTGAGCTTCTCACTGGCGGGGGGCTTTCATCTGGGTCATTGAGGAGCCTGGGAGACTCCCTGGATGCCTGCAACATTCCAAGTATCTGATTAAGGAATGGGGTTCACTCACACCATTGTGCGGGAGCCTGGCTGCTTCTGCAGCCCACAGAGAGTGTCCTGTGAGAAGCTGTCGGAGACTTGGGATGTCTAGCTGGAGAAATGAGACATGCACGGCTTTCTCGGGGCACAGGGGAAGTGTGGGTGGCCCCAGGCTGCACTTCTGGGGGGCCACTTAAAGGGCAGCCAGGTTTCGGCTGGGGCACAGGCCAGCTGTGCCAGCCGGTCTCAGGTGGAACAGGCTAAGTCGCCCATACGGCGGTACAGTAAGACCCGTTGTGAGGTGGACACCTTAATCGTCTTGACCTGTGTCATCCTCCTGGCAGCCACGCAAGCTTGCACACCGCTGTGCTCTCCATCGAGTAGTCGTAGAGGCTGAGACTTGGAGAGGCCGAGCCACTTGTCTGAGCTCGGGGAGGGCAGAGCTGTAGTCTGAACTCAGATCGGTGGATCCACACTGTCTCATGTGGGAACAACATGCCCCAGGGCTATTTACTTGTAGTTAGGAAATGAGTAGTTCAGTTCCTAAGATGCACGAGCCTCCTGTCAATGGCTCACTGCGCTGCCACTTGTGGGACAGGCAGGAGCAGAGCCACACAGGTCCTCTGTGCTAGTGCAGGTCCCAGGTCTGAGCTTGTATTCCTGACTGTGCCACCTTCCTCGTGATTTGCTATGTGATTTTTAAAATGCATGGTCCCTTTTTTAAAGTTGTTTTTGAATGTTTTGAGTCTCCTTTTACAGCAATTTTAGGCCTGTAGAAAATCTGCCATTGTAGTCCAAAAAGTGGTCTCCCTCACTCACCTGAGAGCCGGCTGCCAGCCTCATGTCCCGTCACCCTGATGATTTTCATGTGCTTTACGACCATCAGGGACATTGTCCTGCACGGCCACCATGCAGTCATGGCATTAGGAAAGGAACACTGATGCCGACCGTCTTCAGACCTCACTCGAGTTTGGTCATTTGTCCCAGCTTTATCCTTTTCAGCAAAAAGAGATCCCAGCCCCAAGTCAACTGTCACATGTGTTCCGTTTCTCTTAGTCTCTGTCAGCCTGGGACTGTCTCCTGGGCTTTGACTTTGGACACCGCAACGCTTGTGAAGAGGACAGTCTAGTTATCTGTAGAGTGGCCCTTGTTTTGGGTTTGTCTGCTGTTCCCTCACGGCCAGGGTCCAAATGTTGTGTCTTTGGCAGGAATATTTCAGAAGTGAGACTCTGTTCTTCTACTTGCCTCTGTGCTTTCTCACCCCTTTGTAATTATAAGTCCTTTGTCGGGGAGTTTACTGTTTGGTCTTTCATTATGCCATTAAAGTCCTGTTCTGGACCATAGGGGATGTTGGGGTTGTGGTTCTTCCATCACAACCTTGTCCAGGCCTCGGCTTACAGCAACTCCAGGCAGACGTCCTCATGTCCTGATGCTTTTGCGAGCCAAGTTGCCCTTGTGGAGACAGGGCCTTCTGGACCAGCTCTGTGGTTTCTGGTGTTTTATAAAACCATGACCCTGGGCCAGAGAGTCAGAGACCTGGGACCTGGATTCCAGTCCTGGCTTTGTCGCTTCCTGCCTGTGGCCTTAGCCAGGGAACATTACCCACCTGAGCCTCAGCCTCCTGCCCTGGGAAACAGAGCTGGAGGGGATCCCGTACCTGCCTCTGAGGGCCACTGTGCAGCTTAGCGGGTTGATCCACTCAGGGCCCCTCTCTGGGCCTGGCACATGCTGGATGTTGAGGGGATGCTGACTCCCTGTTCCCTTCTGACAACACCCCATTCCCCGCCACGTCAGGCCCTTTGAGCTTCCAGGCAGCTAGCTCTGCACCTGAGCCAAATGCTAACAGAAATCCCAGACGCCATGGGGGGTTGGAGCTGGATTGTCCTGGATGTGCAATTTGACATGTGACACCTAAAGTAATAGGGTGAGGAAATAAATCACAATGCCGCCCAGCATCGGCAGATTGCTCTTGTGCAGGGAAACAGTGGGCTCGTTTGTAAATGCAGGCTGAAGTGGGAGGCTGCATGGGAAGGATCCCTGAAGTCAGCCTGCCCAGCAGCCCACACTCCAGGCTATACCATGTCCCCAACATCTCCCCAAGACGAGATCCAGGGAGAGTGAAATGTGGTGCTGTCCGGTCCCCAGGGCTAGGGGACCAGTCATGGAGAATCGTTCCCCAGAGCTGGGCGCTAGGCCGGGGAGGTGGGACAGGAGCAGGCAGCCTCGGGGAGGTGAGGCGCTGCTGGCCCCGCTGTGACTGGGCTGTGCTCTTGGGCCTGCTGCCTCATCTCCCAGGCCTTGCTGTTCCCATGTGGACTCAGCAGCTGGTCTTGCATGTCAGGTATTTACATCACGTGTACATGTGGATAAAATGCAGATTCCCAGGCATCTTGCATCTTGGAGACAAAGCCTGGGCCAAGGGCCAAGAATCTGCATTTTTCACAAGGACTTTGGCATTTCTGATGTAGGAAGTTGCAGGATCGTGTCTCTAGGCAGCCCCAACCCTGACTAGGGCAACACCCCTTATTTCAGCGTCAGCCCCAGTGAGAGGTGCTCATAGGGAATGCTGTGGTAGATTCTGACGAATCTTGTGTTGGGGTTTGATCAACGAACTTTGACAAAGTGCTCCTTTTCCAGAATCCTCACTTTCTTGGAGTCTACGTACATCCCTCCTTCTTACATCTCAGAGATGGAGAAGGCTGCCAAACAAGGGGACACCATCCTGGTGTCTGGGATGAAGACCGGGAGCTCCAAGCTCAAGGCTCGCATCCAGGAGGCTGTCTACAAGGTGGGCCTGGGGTGCTGGGGGACAGTGGGCTTCCTGGGGTGGAATCAGGCTGACAGCACCTGCTCACCCCCATAGACACATTGAATTGTGGAAGTGAGATGCTGTCCCATGATTTCAGGATGTGGGTTCATATTTTTATGTGTTTGGTTTGGTTTCTTTTGAGCCTCAGCTTACAAAGAAAGGTGGTTGAGGCCCCAGAAAGCATCTCTAGGGGTGCATAGCATTTGCTCATTCTCAGTTTCTAGGCAGTTCCAAGAGCAGGAGGTTCCCAGTAACTTGCCTATTTCCAGTTGGCACCCCCACCGTGCTGGTATAAGGATGCTCCCAAGCACTTGGGGCTTTGACAAAGCCCAGGGCTCCTGGTGTCTTCTATGCCATCTCTCCTTGTGCCCCCATTGGAGCCCTGAGACTGGTGGCCCAGGGATCCCGTGTGTAGATCTCCTCAACCCTCTGCCCCAGCCGATCCCATGTCTTCCTGGCCTCACCAGCATCCCATTCTCGGGATAGTGGGGTATGCCAGAGGAAAGGAGAATGAAGAGTGGGTCTATCCAACGTCCTGGTTCCTTCCCTGTCCCTGTGGACTAATGTCCACCCAACCGGTGCCTCGTTTTGAGCTGCAACCCTGAGATATTTTTGTTTGCCTAGTGTCTGGAGCACAGGCAGGAACATGTGGTACTTGGCCTGCCATTTAATTTTGTAGAGTGGCAGAGAGAGAAATCCTCTTCTGATTCACTCTCTATAGTGGGTTTTCTGCATCTGGGAGTCCTGGAAGGTTTTGGAAACATGGGGACATGCCCTCTTGCAGGGGCTAATCCCGCAGGACTCTGCAGGTAGTACTTGGAGACAGTTAGCTCCTGTGTAGGGCCCAGGCTGGGATGGGGTACAGTGCCACTGCTAAGCTGGAAAGGCAGATTTGCTGTCCTGCCCTCAGACATTCAGTGGCCCTCCTTGCCTGCATTCTGCCACAGAACCCTGCCCATGGTGGTGCCCAATATACTTGTCTCTTTTGAATGCACTGAAGATATTAACTAGTTGTTAAGTGAGGAAACCTGTCAGTTGTGACAGCAGGCTTAAAGGAGAATCCAAAGAATAGCCACAGGACACCAGGCATGCTGAACTGAACTCAGAAAAGTGGAGAATGCCCACACCCACAGGAGGGCAGTCAGCTGCACCTCCACCAGAGGAAATGTTTTTGTGTTTCTGTGGACAAGAATTGTTTGCTTTGTTGTCGCTTTTCTACAATGTACAGTGCCATCAAACAGGCCAAAGACAATGAAAGGTGCAGTCCTCTGGAGAATCCAGTACCTAAGGGTGCACTAGACAGGGCACCTAGTGATCTTTCTCCCATTGCGAAGTTGCTCACAGGTTTTCCTGAGGAGGCAGGAGGTCACAGGTTGGGGGTGAGAGGTGGGCAGGGGAAGGGGCCAAGGAATAGCAGCCAAGGGCTCATCACAGCACATGCCTCTCCTGCTTTTTACATTGGCCTAGGGCTTCTCAAGTTCCCTGGACCGTGGGCTTTTGTGCGGAGAGAACTTGAGCTCCTGATGGCCATACCGTCCCTAAAGTTCATGCTGGCTTTCCTCTTTTACTCCCGTTTAATCATAGTTTCACATAGAGATAAGCCATGCACAATGGGCAGCCAGTGCGAGGGCTCAGTCTGGGTAATGCCCTTTGTCTGGGTGCCTGCTGTACTTATGGAGCTCTCCCGGGACCTCTGGGGTCTGAAAGTGAGGATTTGGGAATGATATCTTGTTTCTTTCCTCCTAACTTCCCTATTCCCATGTTTAAAACATCTCTTTCTCTTGCTCACACCACCATTCCTCCATTCCCTATCTGCACCTCACTTTGTCTACCTTCTGCCTTTTCTTTATGCCAAGAACGTACGCCCTGCAGAAGTCAGGCTGCTGATTTTGGAGAACATCCTTCTGAACCCGGCCTATGACATCTACCTGATGGTGGGAACCTCCATTCAATACAAGGTGCAGAAGATCAGGCAAGGGAAAATTACAGGTGTGTCATTGGCTCTGCCATCGTGACAGATGCTTCCTTCCTCCTTTTTTTATTGTGGTTACATACATGTAACAAAATTTACCATATTAACCACTTTTAAGTGCTCTGTCAGGTAACATTAAGTACATTCACAGTGTTTTGCAGCCATCACCACCATCCGTCCACAGAACTCGTTCATCTTCCCAAACTGAAGCTCTGCATTGTTAAACACTAACTCCCCTTCACCCTCTCCCAGCCCTTGGCACCCACCATTCTATTTCCTGTCTCCGTGAATGTAACTACTCTGGGTACCTCATGTACGTGGAATCATGTAGTATTTGTTTTTTTGTGACTGGCTTATATCACTTTTTTCTTAGCCTGATGTCTTCAAGGTTCATCCATGTTGTAGCAAGGACTGGAATTCCCTTCCCTTTTAAGGCTGAATAGTGCTCCATTGTGTGGATGGATAGACCACATTCTGTTTACCTATTCATCCATCAACAGACACTTGGGTTGCTTCTACTTTTTGGCCATTGTGAGTAATGCTGCTGTGAATATAGTGAGCAAATATCTGAATTCCTGCTTTCAAATTCTTTGGGGTATGTGCCCCTTCAGTGGCAGCAAGTCCAGAGCTGTGGGCATTGTGTTTAGCTGGGCTTTGTCCCTGGTCTGCAACTGACATCTGAACAAACTTGGGCAAACCACTGCCCTTCTCTAGGGCTGTTTCTCATTGGAGCCTTTGAGGCCTTTCTGCCTAGGCTGTGAAGACAAAATGAATCAATAGGAGTGTAGTTGTACTGTGTACTTGTGTTTAGATAGTGAGGGTTCTTAATGGAGTGCCAGTCCTCTAAGGATCATTATCATTTTGTTCAAAGCTATGTATGTTTAACATCCAGAACATAGGACGTGAAGAGTCCTGGACACAAGAGCTCAGGGCCAGTTCATCCGAGGGCCTTGGGCAGGTGACTTCACCAGGTTGGTAAGTCAGTTCCACCTGTGATACAGGATGTCATTTAAGAGGCAGGCAGATACACACTTCAGCATAAGAGCAACTTGAGCAGTGTCCCCAGATGATGGGAGGTGCTGCATTGTTTAAAGTCCTGCTCAGCTGAGAGCAGTCATCTGGTTGGTCATTCCTGTGGCAGAACGCTTGGTCTCTCAGGAGGACAAAGAAACTGAAGACAGGTGCTCCTGCCTTTGGACCAGGTTCTTTCTGGCAAGAGGGTGCTAGTTGAAGGGAAGCAAACTCATGTTTCTTGATTCTAAGCAAGCAGCATCTGCCCTTCGGCAGGATGTCAAGTCAACAGGGGAGGATGGCCTGCAGTAGGATTTGTAGGAAGCCAAGCATGGGTGTCCTGGTCAGAGCCCGATGTTTACCTGACTTCAGGGAAGCAGATTCTAGGACAGTGACAGTCTAAGGTGTGGCTTTCTGAGACTCTGAAAGGGGAAGAGGCTCCAACGTAGAGTTCTGGGGACAGCAGCCTAAGGAAGAATGCAAAGGGGAAGCGTGTTGAAAGGCCAGAGGGCACAACAAATACAAACTTTTGTTTATAATAAATATAAAATTTTGGAGGTCTCCAAAATATAAACTTATCCATGAACCCTGATCAAGAAATGGCACTGCGGCCTGGAGGAAGACGCTTGGAGAGCCTGGTCACTGCCGATAGCACCTAACCATGACTGAGCATTTCCTCGGTGTTGGGCAGTTGTAAGTGCTTTTCTTTTTAAAATTACTTTATTTTGTTTCTTTAGAGACTTGGTCTTGCTATATTGCCCAGTCTGATCTCAAACTCCTGGCCTCAAGCCATCCTCCTGCCTCAGTTCTTCTGAGTACCTGGGACTACAGGTATATACCTGGATATAACCCAACAGCTCTGTGAGGTAGATTTCATTAATACCCTGTTTCATACATGAAGAAACTGAGGCATAGAAGACCTGAAGCTCACAAAACTGTTGGGCTCCTTGGCCTTAATCACCCCTGTAGGATCGATTGGAATTTTCCTCTGCCCTGTCTCCCCAAAGGAAACCCAGAAAAAAGCTAATTATAACAACAGGGCCGGCCGGGCATGTGGTTCATGCCTGTAATCCCAGCACTTTGGGAGGCCGAGACGGGCGGATCACGAGGTCAGGAGATCGAGACCATCCTGGCTAACACGGTGAAACCCCGTCTCTACTAAAAATACAAAAAAAACCTAGCCAGGCGAGGTGGCGGGCGCCTATAGTCCCAGCTACTCGGGAGGCTGAGGCAGGAGAATGGCGGGAACCCGGGAGGCGAAGCTTGCAGTGAGCTGAGATCTGGCCACTGCACTCCAGCCTGGGTGACAGAGCGAGACTCCGTCTCAAAAAAAACAAAAACAAAAACAAAAATCGACCAGGTGTGGTGGCACATGCCTGTAATCCCAGCTACTCAGGAGGCTGAGGCAGGAGAATCGCTTGAACCTGGGAGGTGGAGTTTGCGGTGAGCGGAGATCATGCCATTGCACTCCAGCCTGGGTGACAGAGCGAGACTG
Organism: Rhinopithecus roxellana; assembly: GCF_007565055.1. Taxonomy (NCBI): domain Eukaryota; kingdom Metazoa; phylum Chordata; class Mammalia; order Primates; family Cercopithecidae; genus Rhinopithecus; species Rhinopithecus roxellana. Next base: position 52,595,792 of record NC_044549.1, read on the forward strand.
TCTCAAAACAAACAAACAAACAAAAAACAGAGCCTTACAGTCTCCCAGGGCAGCAGCGAGGTGGTCCATTTGCATGGGACTCATGGGGCATGAAACTGCCCCAGCTGGGCAAGCAGAGCCCGTGTAGTTAAGAAGGGATGGGCTGGGTTTAGAAAGAGCTCACTCAGCCAGGCGCAGTGGCTCACACCTGTAATCCCAGCACTTTGGGAGGCCGAGGTGGGTGGATCATGAGGTCAGGAGATCAAGATCATCCTGGCTAACACGGTGAAACCTAAAAATACAGAAAAAATACTAAAAGTACAGAAAAAATGAGCTGGGTGTGGTGGCACACACATGTAGTCCCAGCTACTCAGAAGGCTGAGGCAGGAGAATTGCTTGAACCTGGGAGGCAGAGGAGGTTGCAATAGCTGAGACCGCACCATCGCACTCCAGCTTGGGTGACAGAGTGAGACTCTGTCTCAAAAAAAAAAAAAAAAGAAAAGAAAAGAAAAGAAAGAGCTCACTCTAAATTAGCTCGGGTATCACAGCCCAGAGGAACTGTACCTCCCAAGGTACCTAGAAAAATTATGGGCTTGGTCACTGACTTTCCTGCCACAGACAACAAGGAATTGGAGCACACGAAAGATGCCCTGGGACAGGAAAGGAAGGAGGCAGAGCCCACCTCTCTTTCATCAGTGGGGTCATGAGATGTGAAAGTCCTCCAAAAATACACACTCCTGTGTGATTGATGGCACTGGATGCTACTGCAGTGGATTCCTGATGGATGTTTTGGCAAAACCGAGAGCAAAACTTCACTGTGAACAAGACACACCAACGGAAACTCCTAAGTCTTTTAGATGAATCGATTTTGGGGTTTTTCTTGAGAGGGTCTTGCTTTGTCACCCATGTTGGAGTGCAGTATCATGATCATGGCTCACTGCAGCTTTGACCTCCCAGGCTCAAGTGATCCTCTCACCTCAGACCCCTGAGTAGCTGGGACTGCAGGCACACACCACCATGCCTGGCTAATTTTTTTTTTTTTTTTTTTTAATAGAGATAGGGTCTCTCTATGTTGCCTAGGCTGGTCTCAGACTCCTGGGCTCAAGTTATCCCTCCTACCTCAGCTTCCCAAAGTGCTGGGATAATAGGCGTGAATTGCCATGCTCAGTCTAGCTGGATTGTTTTTTCTTTGAGGTGTAATTCACATGACTATATTGGTTTTTGTAGGTTTGCTAGACAGAAAAGTCAGGGAATGGTGTCTTCATAGGGGACCTGAATTTCAGCAAATCCCTGTCTTGCCCGGCATCCTGTGGAAGCCTCAGAGCGTTCTGGGTTGGATGACAGTTACATGGGCTTATTAACATGGGATAATTATAACTGCAGATTAACTCTTTATATTTTCTTTTCTTTTGAGTTTCCTTCTTACAGTAATTTTTTCTTCTTTGGTATTTTTATTTCCTTTATGCCTGCTTCTCTTCTTTTATCTGGCTGCTCCCTTTCTTGCAAATACATTTCCTAAGCATCTGCTCTGTGCCAGCCCTTTGCTGAATGCTGGGTGCACAGTGCTCACCAGGGCTGCCTGCTTCCTGCCCTCCTGGAGCTCACAGCCTAGGGGAGGCAGAGCACAGTCAGTCACATCATGTCTGCAAGTGAGACCTGTGAGTGGAGGAGACAGGCTCCTGGGGCTTATAGCCTGGCATCTGTGTTGCTTATATGGTGGGCTTCCAGTGGGGACTGTGGTCTCCATCTCCAGTCCTTAGTCCTAAGTCCTGTTGGTGTTTGGATTGGTTGCAGACATGACTGCCACTGTGATCAAGCTGTTAGATGTAATAAAAATGGGAAGGATGTGCTGGCTGATGTAATCAGTATCCAAAGAGAACTTGAGTGGATAGAATGGTGGAAATGACTGAAATAAAATGTACTAGGTTTGCAAAACCAATAGCATGCACATGTGTTGGGCTGAGTATCAAAGACTCAGTTGTAGAAGGGACTTTGAATCTGGCAGGCACTTAACTGTGGCTGCTCAGAACTATTGTATCTGTGGCTGCATGAGCAGGGGCTGGGGTCAGAGGCAGGGAGTGAGCTCTCCTTCATCCCTGACTCAGACCCAGCTCCTCAGGAGCTCCGTAGTCATCCCTGGAGCTCATGTGGAGTGCAAGGTCCGGGAGTGGGGTCACTGACAAAAACACATCTGGGGGAATCAGCCAGGGTGAGCAGGAGACAGACATCATGTCTTTTAGAAGAATGTGGGCCTCTTGACCTATAGAAGGGCAGCTGTTCACCCCTGCAGATGATAGCAGGGCTGATCTGGGGCCTCAGGAGCAGCCTTTCTGTTGTTGGCCCAATAATTCAAAGACAGGAACTGGGCAGTGCCGTTAACATCTGCAAAGACTTCCACATTCAGCGTCTCTTGTAAGGAGTGAGTTCCAGGATACAGGGAGTATCTAAGGCCAGGTATGGTGGCATGCATTGGTAGTCCCAACTACTTAGGAGGCTGAGGCAGGAGGATCACTTGAGCCCAGGAGTTCCGGGCTGCAGTGAGCTGTGAGTGCACCTATGAAAGCCACTGCAGTCCAGCCAGGGCAGCACAGTAAGAACCTATCTCAAAAAAAAAAAAAAAAAAAAAGAAAGAAAGAAAAGAAAAGGAGGTATCTAAGGAGTCTGTCACAAAAACCTCCTTATTTTCAGTCTTAGGATTTGCAAGGAGGGTTATCTGTGCTATGTAAGTCCCCTTCAGTGTAAGCATTTTCATTTCCCAAAAGGGCCTTACTCATTTAGAAAACTTTAAAGTAAACAAGAGAGGAAGCTAGTGCGTCATTAATCAGTGTAAAGTAATGTTGCTTCATTGAACAACTGTGTTATTTTATTCTGACATTTATCTTTGATGCCCTGCTGCATATTCTGAACACTAGACACATAATCTGCAAGAATCACTTGATTAGAGATGAGGATGTGAGCTGTGCATTCCCTGTGGGATTCTCAATTCTAGCCTGCATCAGAATCACCTACAGGGCTTGTGAAAACAGAGCTTGCTAGAGCCCAGCCCACCCCTGGAATTTGATTCAGCAGGTCTGGATGGGGCCCATCGTTTGCAGTTCTAGGAGATGTTGATGGTTCAGGGACTACACTTTGAGGACCCAATGTTGTAGTGAAAATTACTTGATACTTATTAGGTCACATGAAAAATAACTCAGGATAAGGGCTAGGCAAGTTGCCTCTCTTTTAGAATTCTCATCAGAATCTCTGGAGATTCTGAAACATGCTTTAGCTGAAATTCCTCTGGGAGCCCCTGACCTGGCACCCTCTATGGGGTATTGAAGCCCTGAGCTGGCCTGAGAGGAGGGCCAAGCAGGGATGTTGTCTGCTGTTCCCTGTGTCCTCTTCTGTTGCTGGAGGGCTAGGATGTTCCACCTGTGGGGACAGTGAATGGGTGACTGGTTAGGAAGCTCCACAGACTTAGGAGAGTGAGTGTGAAAGTGGTCAGGCTCTCTGGATCAGAATGCCAGCTCTGTTTTCCACTAGCTGCGTGATGGTGAGCAGGCTGCTCATCTTGATGTCCTCAGTCCCCTATCCCCAAAATGTGGCTCTCAGTAGTGTGTGTTCCCAGGGCTATTGAGGGGTATGAGGGAATGTGATCACGAGACACCTCATTGTTCTGAGGCATCTTGATCCCTGCTCAGCAGTCACCATTGCTATCAAAAGTGCTTGTGGTCTTTGCCCACAGGGCAAGGAAGATGGACATCGATGTTGCTCACTTTATAGAACTGTTATTTCTCAGGGAAACTCTTTTCCATCCTAGCTCATGTTGGGCAAGTTCTTTTTCTGCCAAGTGGGTGTGAAGGGCAGGGGAACACTGAAGCTGGTGAGGATGGCAGCAAGGTTCATTGTTTGCAATTGTAGACCCCATGGGAGACCAGTGACCAGAGCTTCTCAGGAAACCCCTAGAGGCTGGACAGAACCAGCAAGAACCCCAGTGCCCCCAAACAGCCCCTTCTATGTAGAAGCAAATAATTCACTTTACAATGTTCAGAAATGGCGTAATGTTAGTATTCTCTAAGCAGTTGGCAAATAGATTGTGGTTAATTTTTTTTTTTTAAACAGCTTACAGCAGTCACAGAAAAACTGATTGCCTCTGAAAATTCATGGAGTGTCAGTTTTGTGCACCAGCATGGAGAACAATATTAAAATTTAAAGCACTGAAAACAATTAAGAAAAAAAATGGTGCAGCTGTACTGATAGCAGGGTGCAGAGATTCGGGGTGGCGGTGGGAGTGTATTGGCTTCTAACATTTCTTGTCTTTGCTCTCTCCTGTTATTTTTTGTTTCTTGGTGGCCAGAACTCTCCATGCCTTCCGATCAATATGAGTTGCAGCTTCAGAACAGCATCCCAGGCCCCGAAGGAGACCCAGCCCAGCCGGTGGCTGTCTTGGCCCAGGACACATCGATGGTCACTGCACTGCAGCTGGGACAGAGCAGCCTCGTCCTTGGCCATCGGAATATCCTTTTCTTGGGCTTGTGTGTGTGCATAGGCATGGTGGAGCTGCTGTTTGGAAGTCAAGTCGTTTTTTCCCTGAAAGCTTGGCAGGACTAAAAATAGCCATTTCCCCTCAACAGTCTGAAAATCAGAAAGAACTGAAATAACAGTGCTGAGTGGAATTGCTCACGGCTGTGGGTGACTCACCCCAGAGGCTCCCAGCAGTGGGAGGTGATGGCAGGAGCTGCGTGTCATTCCTCGTCTCCGGAAACTTCTCCAACCTGCAGCCTTCTCAGAGGGGGCTTGGCGGGGGCTATTTCCATACTAGCATAATGGGGTATTGATGCTCCAGACTTGTTGATGTGTCCTGTGTCTCCAGTGTCCCTTGCAGAGATTCCCCTTTGCTAGTGTGGCAAGCGCAATATGGTCTTTGATTCTGAAAAGTGCCTTTGCTCTATGTGGCCTAAGCCAGGGGAGTTTTCATCCCCTCTTCTCTCCATGTAATGTCTTGATGATCAGAATTCTGAGCCAAGCTGAAACTGGCCGGCCAGCCGGTTTATTTGCTGTCATATGTCTTGCCCCTTAATTAAAATTTCAGGTATTCGCATGCAGGGTGCTTCTAGATTACCCAATAGCACCATCTACGTGGTCGAACCTGGATACCTGGGTGAGTGTGGGCCTCCTGGGCCCTCCTGGATGCTGCTCAGTTGTGACTATATGAGTTTAAAAAATAGAAAACCGGCAATAGCTTCACAGAAAATGCTTCCCTCTGGCCAGCTCTGCCGCTTGCTATGACTACCATTGCCCGGGGCACTCACCAGCCCTTCCCTGTTTGGTGTAGAAATAGGTAGAATGAGCCAAGCCAGGCAGGCGGCAGGCTCATCAAGAAGAGAAACAGAACTGGGTAGAGTGGTGAGGGGCTTGCACCCTCCAGGTTTTCATACCACGGCTTTGCCCACACCTGACCATTGCTATGGACATTTGGAGGTTGGGGCCCAGTGTCAGCTCAATTATAGAGGGACCCTAAGGTAACATGACAGGCAGGTACCTTAGCAGGGAGGGGAGGAACCTGATGATGATATTGAAGGTAGGCATTTTCTCAGACAGAGCTTCTTTTATGGGAAGGTGTCCTGGCAGAGGGAATTGCTTAGGCAATGGTATGGAGGTGAGAAAGTACATTGGGCATCCCAGGGGACAGCAAGAGTGCTGTGGTATCCTGTGTTGGAGGGGACTGAGAACCTGGGACGGCAGGGCTGACTCATGGCAAGAGTGCTCAGTGACAGGCTTCAGAGTGTAGACCTGCTGAGATTAGTCCAGGGTTGGTCCTGGCGAGGTCAGCTCACCTCTGAGGGTTCAAAGCAGAGAACTATTGTGGATTCAGAGCATAGGCCTGCCAAGGGTTCAGAGCGTAGGCCTGCCAAGGGTTCAGAGTGTAGACCTGCCGAGGGTTCAGAGCATAGGCCTGTTGAGGGTTCAGAGCATAGGCCTGCTGTGTGTTGAGGACAGAGCTGCTGGATTCTGAGTGTAGACCCACTGAGGACGGGAATGAGTTTGAAAGAGCCTTGATCAGACAGAGTGGGATGAGTCTAGGGTTGGTCCTGGTCAGCTCAGGACTTAGGGCAGAAGGTGGCATCAGACCTCCGCTCCTCAGGAGCAGGTCCCTCTCTGTAGAGGAGGCCAGGGCCATAGTTGTGGGGCCCGCAGGTGGGTGGTGTGGGGCCCGCAGGTGGGTGGTATGGGGCTCCCAGGTGGGTGATGTGGGGCCCAAAGATGGGTGGTGTGGGGCCCAAAGATGGGTGGTGTGGGACCCGCAGGTGGGTGGTGTGGGACCCACAGGTGGGTGGTGTGGGACCCACAGGTGGGTGGTGTGGGGCCCGCAGGTGGGTGGTGTGGGGCCCAAAGGTGAGTGGTGTGGGGCCCAAAGGTGGGTGGTGTGGGGCCTGCAGGTGAGTGGTGTGGGGCTCCCAGGTGGGTGGTGTGGGGCTCCCAGGTGGGTGGTGTGGGGCTCCCAGGTGTGTGGTGTGGGGCCCAAAGGTGGGTGGTATGGGGCCCAAAGGTGAGTGGTGTGGGGCCCAAAGGTGGGTGGTATGGGGCCCAAAGGTGTGTGGTGTGGGGCCCAAAGGTGGGTGGTGTGGGGCCTGCAGGTGAGTGGTGTGGGGCTCCCAGGTGGGTGGTGTGGGGCTCCCAGGTGGGTGGTGTGGGACCCGCAGGTGGGTGGAGTGAGGCTTCCCGTGTGGATGCTGAGGGCCCCTGTGCTGAGGGTGGTGGTCCCATCGTCCTCCACCCTGCTGCACCTGAGGCCTGAGTGCAGGCTCCCCCTGCCTGTTTCAGGGTTCACCGTTCACCCTGGTGACAGGTGGGTGCTGGAGACCGGCCGCCTGTATGAAGTCACCATCGAAGTTTTTGACAAGTTCAGCAACAGGGTCTATCTATCTGACGTGAGTGCCTGTTCAGGTCCTAGCTGGGGCATGAGGTGGGGTCGTTGCCTGGCGCAGCTGCTGAAGAACAGCCCCCAAAGCAACAGGAGCCCCCATGCAGGCTGACCGAGGAGGGGTCCTGTTTCTAGTGGCGCTCCCACATCTGTGGGAGACACTGCTGAGGTGTCCCAGGGCATCTCCAGAGCCTGTGAGCCTGCACACTGGCCCCGCCATGGAGCCCCTGTCGGGCTGGAGAGCAGAGGGTGCCACAGCGGCAGGGTTCCAGGAAAGGGGGTAAGGAGGAGGTCTCTGCCTGTCACTCTCCCGCCCCCTTTTCCCCAAGCTGGGGACCTCAGATAATCCATTCTCCTCCTGCCCTGCAGAGAGTCAGGGAGCACTTCCTGGCTTTCTTCATACTGGGTCCCAGAAATACCTGGAACCCTGCATGACAGAGGCCGAGCTCAGCACGCTTTCTGGTTCTGGAAAGGGATGTCAGACAGATGGGGAAATGTGCGGGAGTCTTGGCCGCCTCTCTATCTCCTGTGAGAAATTCCAGGCTTGTCAGTGAGCACCTCCAGGCCCTTCCAGGTGGCGTTGGAGGTTTTAGAAGAAGGAGGCGAGGTTCCTCTCAGTGTCCTTGAAGAAGTCATTGCTTTGCTTGTGTTATCAAACAAGGGCTGGGATGGTCACCATTTGCAGTTACCTGTAGGGGACATGATGTCTTTTTTTTATATTTACTGGTTCCTTGTTGAGACCTTGGTAGGCTCCAAGCTGCCCCAGGTGCCACACGGGGAGATGAAACAGGAGCACAGGTCATCGGGCCATGCAGGGAGGGCGGCCTCGGTGGGGACAAAGGCCATAGTGGTCAGAGCTCTGTTCCAGGGCCCAGCCCGCCCATCTGTTGCTAGTAGAGGCTGCTGAACTCCAGGGGGCCCCTTGGCCTGGCCTGGCTGCTGGTTTCAGTCCTGTAGCTTTGTGCCCAAACTCTGACTTTCTGGAGTCACCCCAGAAGCACCTCTCTCCTGTCCTGCCTCGCCTTCCAGAACATCCGAATTGAAACTGTGCTTCCTGCTGAGTTCTTTGAGGTGCTCTCGTCCTCCCAGAATGGGTCGTACCATTGTGTCAGGGCACTAAAGAGGGGACAGACGGCCATTGACGCGGCCCTCACCTCTGTGGTGGACCAGGCAAGTTGGTGGCTCCCCTGCGTCGTGCCCTGGCCTATGAAGCCCCCCTCTGTAGGCAGAAATGTCAGCCCAGGAGGGCCATGAGTCCCAGGGAATTGGGCAACCAGCGTCCCTTTGCCTATTTGGGTTACTTGCATCCTGGGTTCTTTTTTCCCTTGTCTTTAAGAAGCCCATCAGCCTTAGGGAGCAGAGCTTTGCTGATTGGAAAATCGGCCTGGGTGTTCCCATTTTCCTATCCCACACAGAAGGCCTCCTGGCCCGAAAGGGGCCGCAGGCTGTAACAGGAAGAAACGCCCATGCACCGACAGTGACTCCTGCCAGAGTCAGCCTCCTCAGCTCTGGGGGCTGGGTGAACTGCTTTAGCTCTCAAACCTCAGTTTCCCCATCTGTAAAGTGGGGGAGGGAGGGCATCACGTCCATCCTGCCCTGAGGATTCAGTCAGGCAGCACTTCTAGAAAGCACTTCAGAAAGCCATCCCCGTGGAGAATGAGAGGGTGGCTGAGTGTCTAGCACCTTCCTCTCCACTCTCCCAGAAATCCACCTTTGTGGCCTGATCCCCAGGGAGGGGTGGGGGTCCGGTGACTGGGAAAGACTGATGACATGGATGTCATGGTGACGTGTGGCACCCTCACCCCTTGTAGGATGGAGGGGTCCACATACTACAGGTGCCTGTGTGGAACCAGCAGGAGGTGGAAATTCACATCCCCATCACCCTGTATCCCAGCATCTTGACATTTCCATGGCAACCAAAGACGGGCGCCTATCAGTACACAATAAAGGTACGTGGGACCGCTCACCTCTGGGTGCATTCCTTTGGTGTTTTCATGGGATTGTGGCTTTTTGTCCATTCTATTACTTTTAGTATTTCTCTCTAGTGGTCATAGAGAATTTTAAATCACAGTCTTTATGATTTCTGTTGGTTCCTGAGGTTTCCATCATAGCAATACATTTTGGTAATTAGGGAAAAAAACAACAAAAAAACCAACAATGAAAAAATTGAGAATAAGGCAGGGTGCGGTGGCTAACACCTGCAGTCCCAGCACTTTCGGAGGCTGAAGTGAGAGGATCACTTAAGCCCAGGAGTTTGATACCAGGCTGAGCAACACAGGGAGACCTCCATCTCTACCAAAAAAAAAAAAAGAGAGAGAAAAAAATACAATAAAGAAAACCTGGAATACAGATTTGAATTTCATTAACGTTTGTTTTTCTAATTTATTTTAAAGAATATATACACACACCCTTAGAGAAAACATTAAAATTTAAGGGATAAGTATCTCCAACTTCATCACATGGGATGTATCATTGCTCTCACCTTAATGCTTGTACCTGGTGTTAGCCAGCAGGACTCGTGTTAGACAGTGCTCAAGTTCTCGTGGTCGGTGCAGGGCACATCAGTCCTGCTGTCCCGTGGAGTGGTGACAGGTGTCCTGTCTGTAGACTGGCACCAGCTGTCTGCTCAGGTGTGTCACCATCCTGGCCCCTTGGGTTCTGGGGTTGTTTCCTCTGGTCTGGGAGCAGAGGTGTGGTCACTGACCTCCCAGCAGATGATGAGGAGCGGGCAGGGGTGTGTCCTGGGAGCTTGTGTCTAGTCAGGGAGGCAGCATCCTGCAACTGGCTCGGTGACCAAGGGTTCGTCCCACACCAGCCTGAGCTCTGGGAGGTGCCACCAGGTTCTGGGGCATCTGTCATGGGCCTATGTGTTTGTGTGCATCAGTCTCGAGGTCCCCAGAATATGAGGACAGAAATGAGACAGGACAGAGAGGGTGAGGGCAGGGGTAGCCTCCAACCAGACCCTAGCTGATGCCACATTTTTCCCTCCTGTGGGCATCGACCTTGTGTGTCAGTGAGGAAGTGGTCATAGGTGTTTTAGAGCCTATGAGAGTGTATATGTGTTTGAGTGTATTGGTGCTAGTGTATATGTGTGAATGTATGTATGTGTGAGAAAGTTTGAGTGTGTGCATGTGACAATAAGCTGGCGGGAGTAGGTGAATGTATGTGAGTGTACCTTGGGTGTGAATAGTGAGTGGGTGAAAGTGAGTGTGAAGGTAAATGTAAGTGTGAGCATGTGTACAGATGAGTAGGTGTATGTGTGTGCACTGTGGGTGTGAGTGGTGAGCATGAGAGTAAATGAGTGTGAGCAGGTGAGTAGGTATACATGTGTGCACTGTGGGTGTGAGTGGTACGTGTGCATGAGTGTGTGAGTGAATGGGCAAGTAGCTGTACATGTGAGTGTGAACTGTGAGTGTGAATGGTGAGTGTGTGCGTGGGTGAGTGCATGAGTGTGAGGATAAATGTGTATGAGTGTGAGTGCCTGCATGTACACGCACATGTCTCTGACCCTCTGGCTTCCCCAGCAGGCTGAGGGCAGGCAGCCGGTCCTGTGATGGCTTTTCCTCCGCAGGCCCATGGTGGCAGTGGGAACTTCAGCTGGTCTTCGTCAAGCTACCTGGTTGCCACAGTTACTGTCAAGGGCGTAATGACCACAGGCAGTGACACCGGGCTCAGTGTGATCCAGGCACACGATGTGCAGAACCCACTCCATTTCGGTGAGATGAAGGTGAGAGCTCAGGGCCAAGACACCCCCTGGGAGTGTCTCCCCCTGGATGGTGGTCTCCAGCCACCCCCTCTGAGCAAGCCTCGACTTTACTCAGAAACACCCCCAGCCCTGGGTCCTGTACTTAGGAGCTCAAGACCCAGCCCTTCCCGTAGGAGCTCACGGCTATGTCAGGAAGATGGACAGATGTCTCACACCAGCCAACAATGGACCCAGAAAGACCAGTGTCCACAGGGCTGGGTTTCTAGAGGGGAGATAATCTAAGAGCCATTCTAGAAAATTCCCCGGACCTGAAAGAGAGGAATCTCAAATTGGAAGGTCCACCAAGCACTGGGTTGTAAACTCACAGTGAAACGGCACCACCAGGCTCTGAGAGACCAGGCCAGACTCCTCTCCCTTCACTCACTTTTGGGTACAAAGGCAGGTGTTCCCTGCACAGGTCCCCACACCTGGCTTTTGGCCCTGAGTGGCATGGGACCATCTCACTTCACAATGGTGGCAGGTGGCGGTGGTCACAGCTGAGCCTCTGCCAGCCCCACCTGTGGCCCCTGACACCAGGCCATACTTGCCTGGTGCTCTGACTTCAGGCCCTTTATTCCTTCATTTGGGGCAGGAAGGGACACCCCATGGAGTCCAGCTGCAGCCTGCTCTTACAGTATCGGGGACAGGGATGGATAGGCTGGCCAGTCTTCCACTTGAAACCCAGAGCCGCCTCTGTCTAAAGTGAGGCCTGATTCTCATGGAGAGGGGGCTCCACACAGGCCCTTGAGATGAAGCATGAAGTCCAACGTTGGGATAAACTGGAACCTCGTCCCCTCACCCCAGTTTCCCCTTGTGTCACTGTTTGCCCAGCAGCCCAGCCAGATCCTGAGGACAGTTCCTCAGGAGGCAGCATGCGTCCTGGGTAGAACCTGGCTTCCGGGGCCAGCCGGCGGGGCTTGTGCTCAGACCCAGCATGCTGTAAAGGAGCCGGCCCTTTCCCTTCAGGCCAGTGCTTCACCAGGTGAGGGGGGTTGAGGAGAGCCCCTCCTTAACCAGGAGGTGGGACTCCAGTTTTATACAATCATGGCTGTGCTTACCTCTTTCCTGGCTCCAGCCGCTCTACTGGTCCATCCGATGAGCCATTCAGAACACATCCCACATCTCACTGGTCCTGACACGCCTGCCCTGGCTCAAGCTGCCGCATCTCTCTCTGGGGCTTTCCAATAGCCTCCTCACCACACTGCTCACCTGGCTGCTGATCGGTACACAGAAGCCAGGGTGGTGGGAACCTCTGAGGTCCCCCAGCTCAGCCACAGTAATCACTGATTCCTCACCATGGCTGCCAGCCCCATCTCTTTCCACTGCCCCTGCACAGTGCACTTCAGCACACTGGCCTCCATGTTCCTCCAAGGTGCTGGCCTGGTAGGTGCTGCAGGGCTTTTGCACGCATCATCCTTTCACCTGGAGTGTTCTTCCCCCAGGCTTTGCCTGTCTGCCTGTGCTGTGGCTCTCAGGTCTGAGCTTCTAGGCCACTCCTTGGAGAGGCCTCCCCTGCTCTCTGTCTCTGAATCACCCCACTGACCGCGACAGGCTTCTTACAGATGTATCCTCAGTGCTCAACACACAGCAGCTCTTAGGAAATCTGAGCAACAGGCCCTGCCTCTCCCATGGAGGCGACTGAGCCCAGGCCATGCCCCTGTCTTCCAGGTGTGTGTGATCGAGCCCCACAGCATGGAGTTTGCCCCGTGCCAGGTAGAGGCACGTGTGGGCCAGGCCCTGGAGCTGCCCCTGAGGATCAATGGCCTCATGCCCGGCGGGGCCAGCGAGGTGGTCACCTTGAGCGACTGCTCCCACTTTGACTTGGCTGTCGAGGTGGAGAACCAGGGTGTGTTCCAGCCACTCCCAGGTAAACCAGCGCTGCTGAGTAGGTGCCAGATACAGGGATTGGTTCCAGATTGCCTGGGTTCTCAGCATAAACCGCCAGATTCCCAAAGAGAGGGCTTGAGGCAGCAGAGGGGCTGCAGCATAAGGAATGGCAGTTGTCTCCTGATCCACCATCAGTTCCTGTCTGACCTGGATCTTGCCCACCGTGTGACTTTGGCAAATCAGTGGCCTCACTCAGCTTCAGTTTTCACATCTCTAAGCTGTGTGTCATCTACATAGAATCACATCAAAGTGCCTATTTTAGTCCCTGGAATGCAGTTGGTATTCAGAATGCGTTGTCAATAGGGGTTTGGTTAGTTCTAGAGTTCTCTCACCTGTGACAGGCCAGGCCCACCCATCTGTTCTCTGCCTCATCTGCTGTGGGATTTTGGTGGTGACATGGGTGGAGTCTTACTGTGATAATTTATCAAGTGTTAACCCTGCCAGGACAGGACAGGCACTTTGCATGCCTAATCTCATTAGGACTTTACAACCACCCTAGGAGAAGGATCTGTTGTTGGCCCATGTGACAGATGAAGAAACTGAGGGTGTGTAGCTGTAGCTGCCCAATGTCACACATGGCCTGGGACAGGGATGGGGTGCAGATCTGGGTGTGGCTGACTCTTACCCTGGGGCTTTACTCACCTGTGAAATGGGCCCTAAAGATAAGGGATGGAAGGGCTCCCTCTCTGATTTGCAGAAGAAGACCAAAGGATGAGGAACTATTGAATAGGAGTAAGATTTGGGCAGAGCATTGGAAGTTAACAGGGACACCATTTGGTGGGCAGGGGCACCTGTACCAGAGCCCGGAGGTAGGCAGTCCATGGTGCCTGTGCATGTGGAGGACTGGGAACAGAGGACCTGTTGAATCACAGAGTGCTTTGGAGGGCTTGGACCTAGTGTCCAGGTAGTGGGGGGAGCCACTGAAGGTTTTTGAACAGAAGAGCGATGTGATCCTGGCAGTGTTTAGGAAGCTTTATTGGCAGAGGGTTTGTAGGATTGCGTGTGGTGCCAAGTGGCTGTGCATGCAACTGTAGCTGTAATTACATGCAGAGTTTTTGCAGTTTGAAACTGCACAGAAGGAGGCTGGGCCAGTATCTCTGAAAAATCCGTGAGCAAACTGCGTCCAGGAGAAACTAAGCTCATGAAGTCTACAGTGTCATTGTCAGGTAATCATTTAGGTTGGAGGAAAAGCCTTGCGCATGGGAGAGGCCCGCTGACAGCAGGACATGAACCACTCCCCTGCACTGCCTGCCACAACTGTCCTGGAGGGAGTCTGCAGGGTGCTGCTCAGGCAGGGGTCAGGTCCCAGGGAGGAAAGTTCACGGCTTGGAGTTCCACAGGCCTGGGTCTGAGCCACTCCACTCCCTTGCTATCTCTGACACCGGTATGCTGCCCAGCCAGCCTCTCTGAGCCTTGGGTTCTTCAACTATAAAATGGGATGACAGCTCTTGCTTATTGTGATGGTTACAAGTGACTATCCCTCAGCACAATGCAGGGCGTTTCTCCAGGAGTTTGACTTGTGAAAACAGCAGTCAAGATGGGAATCCTGTGGTGTCAAATTTGTCTTAGGAAGTGCCTTGCACTGCCCCTGGCCTGGGGCATGGTGTGCATGGTAATGCGTAGGGAGGTGTGTAGGGCCCAAGCTGTATGAAAATATGTATCTTAGAAACCTGGGCTCTGTCGGGACAGCGATGCTCACCCCACAGAAACCCATGGGGCTTAAGAGCAGGTCGGATCAGCAGGTTGACCTGTCCCTATAATACCCACCCTGGAGCTTACTCAGCTAAAGAAACAAATTTGGTCCCATGTTAGGTAAACTCCCTCTGCCACCTCCCAGACTCAGAACACAGGTAGCCAGACTCTGATCATGGCTCTGAGGAAGAGCCCTGGTAGCCCTGGCCCAGGCTGACCTCCCTTCTGTGGCTCCCTCTGCTTACTGTAGTTGGACTTGGCAGTCCCATTTCTGCCTTGCCCTCTTGGGTGGCATCTTCTTGAAAGCCCCTGGGCTGTAGGCACTACTGTGACTCTCTCAACATGTCTTTGTGCTGGTATAGACAGACTTACAGAATAGAATACTGAGCCCAGATGAAAACCTGCTCATACATGGTGAAATGATTTTTGGCAAGGGTGCCAAGACTGTCCAATGGGGAAAGGACAGTCTGTTTACCAAATGGTGCTGGGACAACCAGGTATCCACATGCATAAGTATGAAGTTAGACCCTTCCATAACTCCAAACACAAAAATTAAGTCACAGTGGATCAAAGACCTAATATAAAATTGAAAACTGTAAAACTTCTAAAAAAAAAACCAGAGGAAAGCTTCAGGGCATTGGAATTGGCATTGATTTTTTGGCTGTAACACCAGATGCACAGGCTACAAATTAAAAATAGACAAACTGGACTATAATGAAATAAAACAGTTCTGTATATCAAAGGACACAACAGAGTACAAAGGCAACCTACAGAATGGGAGAAAACATCTGCAAATTGTGTAAGGGGTTCATATCTAGGATATGTAAAGAACTCCTACATGTCAGCAGCAATAGCACCAATAACCCAATCAAACAGTAGGCCGAGGACTTGAATAGATATTTGTCCAAAGCTGATACACAGACAATAAGCACATGGGAAGATGCTCAACATCACTCATCATCAGAATGGTGCGAATCAAACCCGCAATGAAAAGTGCTACCCTCAGGATGGCTGTGATCAAAACAACAGAAAACAGCAAATGTTGACAAGGAGGTGAAGACACTGGAACTCTTATACGCTGCTGGTGGGTATGCGAAAGGTGCTGGGGCTGTGGAAAGCAGTATGGTGGTTCTTCAAGAAAGTAAACATGGAGTTACCATATGATCCAGCAGGCAATCCCGCATCTGGGTGTACATCCAAAGGTGTTGAAAGCACAATCCCCAAGAGGTATTTGTGCACCCATGTTCATGGCAGTGTTATTCACAATAGCCAAAAGCGGAAGCAAACCAGGTGTCCACCGTTGGAAGAATGGATGAACACAATGAAGTCTATCCATACAGTGGAATATTATTCAGCCTTAAGAAGGAAGGAAATTCCGACCCATGCTACAACATGGAAGAGCCTTGAAGACCTCATGCTTAGTGAAGTAAGCCAGTCACAAAAGGACAAATACTTTATGATCCCACTTATATGAGATACCTAGAGTAACCAAATTCATGAAGACAGGAAGTATAATGGTAGTGGTCAGGGACTGGAGTGAGGAGAATTGGGAAGTTACTGTATATTGGGTGCAGAGTTTCAGTTTTGTAAATTGAAGAGTTGTGTGGATGGATAGTAGTGACATTCACAGGCTACATAAATGTGCTTAATGCCACTGAACTCTACACACAAAAGGTGTTATGGTGGGAAATTTTATCTTACCTGTGTTTTATCAGAGTTTTTTTAAAACAGTTTTTTTTAAAGATAAAATTTTAGACTGCGCACGGTGGCCCATGCCCGTAATCCCAGCATTTTGGGAGTCCGAGATGGGAGGATTGCTTGAGCCCAGGAGTTTGAGACCAGCCTGGGCAACATAATGGGACCCTGCTTCTACAAAAAAATGAAAAAATTATCCTGGTGTGGTGGCTCACTCCTGTAGTCCCAGTTAATCAGGAGGCTGAGGTAGGAGACTCACTTGAGCCTAGGAGGTGGAGGAGGTTGCAGTGAGCCAAGATTGTGCCAGTGCACTCCAGCCTGGGCGACAGAGCAAGACCCTGTCTCAAAAATAAAATAAAAATTTTAAAACTTAATTTAATAATGGCAGGGATGTAGGGCAGCCGTTGGCAGCAGTATAAAGTGACACAACCACTTTGGGAAGATATTTGACAACAGCAACCAACAATGACTACAGCTAGACAAATGCACACCCTGCAGCCTAGCACTTCCTCTCTTAGGGATGCACCCAACAGAAATGCCCAGGTGTGTCCCCCAAGAGGAAGGCGCCTAGATGTTTACAGCAATACCACGTAGCACAGTCGCAAACTGGAAGAAACCCAGATGCGCACCATAGCATGGGTCAGTCCATTGCTCTATTCATACAACAAAATCATATGGAGAATGTGGACAAAGGATCTTCAAGGTGTGACCAATGAGAAATCCCATGAACACTGCTGAGGTGAGGAAGCCAGGCACAAAAGAGTTGTGCCCGTGGCTCCCTTTATGGGAACCATACCAAGCAAGGCTCAGTTGTGCTGGTGGCGCCAGTGGGGTGGTTTTCCTTTAGGGAGAGGCGAGATACCAGAAGGGTCTCCGGGAGATTCTGGGGGTACAGATAATATTCTGTTTGTTGATATGGGTGCTGCCTATAGGGTGGGTCCAGTATGTGGAAAAATCATTGTGAATTATATACTCATGTGAATTAAACATTATTTATTTATTTTTTTGAAACAGTTTTGCTCCCTCATTGCCTATGTGGGAGTGCAATGGTGCGATCTTGGCTCACCGCAACCTCCGCCTCCCGGGTTCCAGCAATTCTTCTGCCTCAGCCTCCCGAGTAGCTGGGATTACAGACATGCACCACCACGCCCGGCTAATTCTGTGTTTTTAGTAGAGATGGGATTTCTCCATGTTGGTCAGGCTAGTCTCAAACTCCCGACCTCAGGTGATCCGCACGCCTCAGCCTCCCAAAGTACTGGGATTGCAGGTGTGAGTCACCGCGCCTGGCCATGAATTAAACATTTTTATTTTTCTTTTGAGACAGTTTCACTCTTACTGCCCAGGCTGGAGTGCAGTAGCACGATCTTAGCTCATCGCAACCTCTGCTTCCTGGGTTCAAGTGATTCTCCTGTCTCAGCCTCCTGAGTAACTGGGATTACAGGCATGTGCCACCATGCCTGGCTAATTTTTTGTATTTTTACTGGAGACAGGGTTTCTCCATGTTGTCAACTTGTCTCAAACTCCTGACCTCAGGTGATCCGCCCACCTCAGCTTCCCAAAGTGCTAGATTACAGGCATGAGCCACCGCGCCTGGCTGAATTAAACATTTTTAAGTTAGAAAAAAAATCAGATCAAGGATCAAGCCTGGGATGAAAGAGGGGTGCCCCCAGCCTGTTGTGCCTTCCCCACCAAAGGTGATTTCAGGGCTGGCCACAGTGGCTCACGCCTGTCATCCCAGCACTTTGGGAGGCTGAGGTGGATGGATCACTTGAGGTCAGGAGTTCAAGACCAGCCTGGCCAACATGGCGAGTCCCCATCTCTACTAAAAAAATACAAAAAGTAGCTGGGTGTAGTGGTCCATGCCTGTAGTCCCAGCTGCCTGGGAGGCTGAGGCAGGAGAATCACTTGAACCCCAGAGGCGGAGGTCTCAGTGAGCCAAGATCATGCCTCTGTACTCCAGCCTGGGCAACAGAGCAAGACTCCATCTCAAAAAAAAAAAAAGTGATTTCAGGGTGACCATCTGGTTTTCTCCTTTCTGCAGGGAGGCTGCCGCCGGGCTCTGAGCACTGTAGCGGAGTCCGGGTAAAGGCCGAGGCCCAGGGCTCTACCACACTCCTTGTGAGCTACAGACATGGCCACATCCACCTGAGTGCCAAAATCACCATTGCTGCCTACCTGCCCCTCAAGGTGAGCCGAGGGCCCTGCCCTTTACCACCCCCCTGCCCACTACTTCCCAGATGCAAATTACCCATTTGCTCTGACAAATTTGCATGATAAACCCAATTCCTTTAAAATAGCTTTTGGCACAGCTCCCTCTCCTATGATTTCTGGCTGAAAGCAGGATCCATGTGGAAGGAGCAGAGCCTCCCTGATGGACAGTGGTTGTGGGCATCTCTGTGGTTATGTGAGACAGTGGTTGGCAGGCTTGGCAGGATACCGACCTGCCAGCCTCTCCCAATGAAGGTAGGAGTGTGGGCTGCAAGGGCTTCAGAAGTGTGTTTAGCAAGGGTCACAGGGGAGTGCTTCCACTCCACTCCAGAGCTAACCTTCAGGGGCCCCGTAGAGTCCTAGAATTGGGACAGTGGCCCTGTGGTGTGGCAATGCTGAGACCTCCAAGACTGGGGTCAGAGAGGATCTGCCCTGGCCTAGTGTCCATCCATCCTGCCTCCCATCTGAGGACAGTGGTAGCCATGGCCTGTGCGGAGCAGAGCACATAGCCTCAGTGTCCATACCACCCTCCTCAGCCGAATCCAGCCTGACCCCCACCTACTCTTGGGCCTTACATTCCCTGCCTGTAAAATGGAGCTGAGACAACTCTTGCCTCATGAGGTCGTGATGAGGATTTGCTGAGCTCACAAATGGAATGAGCTCAGAACACAGTCTAGGGGGGTAGTGCAGGCTCAGGAAGGGTTAGTTATTAAACACGGGTAAAAAAGAACTGGGCCTTCCTCCGGGGTGGGTGTGAAGGCTCTGTGCGAGGGCTGCCATGCAGGAGGCTGCTGACTGTAATCATCCCTTTCTTTGAACCCTGCCGAGCATGCAGGAGGCACAGAGAGGGTTCGTTGGTGGGGAGTTCCTGCCCCTCCTTCCAGGGAGGGCTGGAGGGCAGTCCTGGGGGAACCTCAGCCTCCCTGGCTCGGTCAGGCAGTCCTTGCATTTTTCTACTCCCAGTGTTAGCCTTAAAGACAGCTCCAGTCCTCATGGTTTGTACCATTTTTTTCTTCCTCTCACCCATTCATTGGAAGCAAGCTTGGTGATGTTAGGATTTCTTTTTCTTTTCTTTTCTTTTTTTTGAGATGGAGTTTCGCTCTTGTTGCCCAAGCTGGAGTGCAATGGCACCATCTCTGCTCACCACAACCACCGCCTCCCGGGGTTAAGTGATTCTCCTGCCTTGGCCTCCCCAGTGGCTGGGATTACAGGCATGCACCACCATCCCCAGCTAATTTTGTATTTTTAGTAGAGACAGGGTTTCTCCATGTTGGTCAGGCTGGTCCCGAACTCCTGACCTCAGATGATCCTCCCACCTCAGCCTCCCAAAGTACTGGGATTACAGGCATGAGCCACCGTGCCTGGCAATGTTAGGATCTTTTATCTCTGAACCCCTGGCCCTGGGTTCAGTGCCTGGCACAGAGCAGGCACCAACCAAGGGTGGTTTTGTTTAGAATGAATGTGTGAGGAAATGTGTCCAAGGTCACCCAGCCAGGGCAGAAGTCAAGGCCTCCTGACCTCCAGAGCAAGCATAGCAGACACTTCTCAAATGTCCGTTAGTGATCAGAGGCTTAGCCCTGCTCCTCATCCTCCACACATTTGTTCCTTCAGCACACAGGCATGAATACCTACTTGTGTAATCCCTGCTGCAGGCCCTAGAGATGCACCAGGGCAGAAAACACAGAACCTTTGTCCCCATGAAGTGACATTCTGGCAAAGAGCGGTAGACACGACCATAAACAAAGCAAAGAGTGTATTTTGCCTCTGCTTACCATGGAAAAAGTAGAGCATGAAGGGGTGATGGGGGTGGAAGTTTAAAATGAGGAGATCAAGACCTGCCCCCACACCCCTACTCAAGCACAGCACTGCAGCAGGTGAGCGTCAAAGAGCAGAGTGGAGAGAGTTGAAATCCCTGAGGACAGCAGGCATTCTGGGGTTGCCCTGCGCACCTTCTGGGAGCTAGAGCATTTCACCAGGCACCTGGAGAGGGGTTCTTCAGGTTCCCTCCTGGCTCTGGATTATCAGGACGTTTGGCTGGAGCAGCAGAAACCAGAAGCTGAGCTCATAGTCCTGGGCTGGGATGTAAGGATGAAGATAAGGTGGACGTGTCCCTCAGTGAGGTGGCTTCCTGATTGGACAGATTATGGAGAAAAGTGGATATGGGTCTCTTCTCCCTTCATCTGTCTTCTTCCTAGTTAGAAGTTAAGATCAGTTTTATTTACAAGGAACAAAAGCCAAGTGACAGGGACTTAACCAATAGAGGAATTGATGTCTCTGTCGCACATGAGGAATATTTGGAATATTTGGGCTTTGACACCGGCTGAGGAGCCTGCACAGTGCATGAGCATCCTTCATCAGCTGCATTGTTAACCTGTCTCCTTGGCACAGGGTTCCATGATACTTTTATGCCTGAGGGAGAGAATTAAATACGAAGGTGATAATTCCTCATCCTCCGGTTGTTAATTGTAGGTCACACAGCTTCTTCACACAGTTCTTTCACTTTGGGCTGGTCATGAAAACATCTTTG
The DNA here is from genome assembly GCF_007565055.1 of Rhinopithecus roxellana. Lineage (NCBI taxonomy): Eukaryota > Metazoa > Chordata > Mammalia > Primates > Cercopithecidae > Rhinopithecus > Rhinopithecus roxellana. Next base: position 52,616,429 of record NC_044549.1, read on the forward strand.
GCAAGATATACAGTGTCCTGCTTTGCCCATAGTGGGGTTTTGTTGGTTGTGGCCATGAGATGTGGGTAAGAGCAGGGGATCAAGAGTCAGAACAGACCCGGGCCCACTAGCTGGGTTAGCTTGGTTCAGTGTCTTCGTCTGCTGGGATTCATCCTTTCTGTCTTTAAAGTGGGGATGACAGTTAATAATCATAACAGTTTCTAACAGCAGGGGCCATTGATTGAGCATGTGCTAGTCACATATTCAGGTCTTTCATTTCAGCCCCTGAATCACAACAGTAGCCTGCGAGGTAGGCATTATCATTGTACCCATTTCACAGGCTGGGGAAACAGCCTTGTAGACATTAACTTGTTTAAGGTCCCACACTAGCTTCATTCCAGTAGGGACAGAGAAGCAAATGCACAAATGATGGTATATCCAGTGATGGCTCAGGGACAGAGATGAAGAGTTGAGCTGGAAAGGAGGTGACAGGGGAAGAGAGACCCTGCTTTAGACAGGCTCAGCAGAGGCCTGCCTGAGGAGGTGACACTCAGGCAGAGGCCTGAGTGGCACAGAGAACTGGGTTGTGCTGCTGTCTCCAGCGGGGAGTTCCGAGAGGAGCAGAGATGAAGGCCCTGAGCATACTTAGTGCTTCTTCTGCAGGAAACAGGGGCCACGCCTGGCTCTGTAGAAGGTGGAGTTCGGGGATGGATTTCAGCAGGGGCACCGCGGGCTCCTTGGAATTGTTTGTGTGTGAGCACACATGTGCAGGGAGGGATGCCCAGAGACTTTTGATAGCCTATATCAGATTCAAAAAATGTTCATATTGAAAAACCAAGTCAAAAGGACAGAATTCTCATTTGAAAAGTCATAGTCTGTTCAGGTCGCCTTAACAAAACACCTTGGACTGGGTAGCTTATAAACAACAGAAATTTCTTTCTTGCAGTTCAGGAGCTGGGAAATCTAAGGTCAAGGTACCAGCAGATTTTGGTGACTAGTGAGGGCTTCCTTTCTCATAGATAGCCATAATTCGGATGTTCGTGTCCCCACAAAATACATACGTTGAAATGCTGACCCCCACAGCAATGGAACTGAGGCCTTTGAGGGGTGATTAGATCATGAGGGCAGAAGCTTCACGGCTGGGATTAGTGCCCTTTTTTTTTTTTTTTTTTTTTGAGACGGAGTCTTGCTCTGTCGCCCAGGCTGGAGTGCAGTGGCCGGATCTCAGCTCACTGCAAGCTCCGCCTCCCGGGTTCACGCCATTCTCCTGCCTCAGCCTCCCGAGTAGCTGGGACTACAGGCGCCCACCAGGTCGCCCGGCTAGTTTTTTGTATTTTTAGTAGAGACGGGGTTTCACCATGTTAGCCAGGATGGTCTTGATCTCCTGACCTCGTGATCCGCCCGTCTCGGCCTCCCAAAGTGCTGGGATTACAGGCTTGAGCCACCGCGCCCGGCCGATTAGTGCCCTTTTAAAAGAACCCAGAGAGCTAGCATGACCCTTCCACCATGTGCAGATGTGGTAAGAGGTTTTTTGTGTGTGGGGGGGTGGGTGGGTGGGGAGGGAATATTTTTCTTATAAGGTTTTTCCTTCCTCATGTGCTTAAGATCATGCCATAGATGCAGAAGGAAACAGACACACCCCACCCTCCACGAGTCTATAGCCTGATGAGACCCCCAAGCCACGAAGCTCCTTCAGGGTGAGGAGTACCAGGTGAAGTGGGGCCCAGAGAAGAGTCGCCTGGGCCACAGGTTGGCGCTGGGTGGGAGAGGAAGCAGGGCTTTCTGGAGGCCAGTGTGCTGTGCCCTGCAGTGTAAGGAGGGGTCGCCTAAGTGAGACAAGGGTAGGAGAGTAGCCTCTGTGAAGGCCTGGGGACAGCTGAGCATGGCTCTCTAGAAGGATGCCACTAGTCTGAAGCTGGACCTGGGGCCAGGTTGGGAGAGCCCAAGTCCTAGGACAGAAGCTGAGCCTGTATTCCGAGGGCCGCAGGTGCTGTGGAATGGTTTAATGCACAAGGGACAGGGTGAGATCTCTGTTTTAGGAAGGAACACATGGGCAGCTCTTTGAGGGGAGAGTAGATGGGGCTAGTGGGGAGCAGATTGACAAGTGAGGACTTGGCAGTCACTGCAGTGGGACCCTCTGCAGTGGGAGGTGAGCACAGCTGGGCAGGGAGTCAAGGAGCAGGGCTGTAGGGCCCCTCAGAGTGAACCCCTCCTCTCTGCACCCCTGCTGTGTCACTGGAGGGAGGGGTCCTCCTGTGGAGTCCCCACGTCTTCCTGGAGGTTGGCTGGGAATGACACCCTGTTACATAGAATCTAAGGACTGCCACACTGGGAGGCCATGGGGCCCTTGGCACCATGGTTGCCCTAGGCCATGGAGGAAATGAGAGCTTTGTGTGAAATATTACTTTAATTCTTCCTTTGTTTACTGGGTACTTTAAGGCCGCCACAGTTTTACTTGCCAACTCACTTTCACTCAACAAAGAATTGTTGAGCACCTGCTATGTGCGAGGCATGGTTCTAGGTGCCACAAGACTCACCCTCGAAGCTCGTGCATACATGGTGCAAAATGTGGGAAGCCTAGCAGCTCAGAAGGAAGGGAACAGACCACCTGCAATGATGCCAGCAAGGACACCACAGGCTGCATCTCCCTTGGTCACCTGGTGGATATCTCTTTAGGATGGTTTTATGCTTTTTACAGCAAGATGGTTGTGATCCAACTGCACCATCAGATGTGTATCCTGCGCTTGTAGATCTTTGTGAAGACTGCTTTGGGGGCCCACATAAGGTTCTGTCACTGGGAAACACCACGTGTACTGAGCCCCTTGTGCTGGATTGTAGATTATTGTTGGTTATTTGCTGTGGGAAATAATAGTGTGATGAACATCTGTCTGTGCATTGACGTGTTTCTCTCCATTGTGTTGTTAGATTAGGTTCCAGATGGGGAATTCCTGGGTTCCAGGGCTGTGGGTATTTTCAAGGCTTTTACCGGATTGTTTGACAAAAGAGGCAAATCCATGTACACCCTCCAGCTGTCTGTCAGAGTGAGGGCTTAATTCTATCTACACCCTACTCCTCTGGGTCTTTGCAACGATCCCCATGAGTGCTACAGATGAGGAAAATGAGTTTCAAACAGGAGATGGGGCTTGCCTGACCACTGGCCCCCACAAGCAGGGTGAGGATGCGGGGCTGGGATGCCCGGCTCCTGCCCGTGCTGCCTTAGAAGAATGCCAAGTCTTCTGCCTCTTCCATCTCCAGGCTGTGGATCCCTCCTCTGTTGCCTTGGTAACCCTGGGCTCCTCAAAGGAGATGCTGTTTGAAGGAGGTCCCAGACCTTGGATCCTCGAGCCTTCCAAGTTCTTCCAGAATGTCACTGCTGAGGACACTGACAGCATCGGCTTGGCTCTCTTTGCCCCCCATTCCTCCCGGAATTATCAGCAACACTGGATCCTTGTGACCTGTCAGGCCTTGGGTGAGCAGGTGAGTGGGCAGCTGCTCCAGACCCTCTTTGCCCTAAGGCACGGGTGGAAAATGACTCTCTCAGTATTGTTTTATTTACTCCTTGGAGTAACCCTGAGAGACAACCACGCCCATTGTACCCATTTTACAGATAGGCAAACTGAGGTGTGGTGAGGTGGAATTCAATGAACACCAGGCAGGTGTGGCAATGGGGACCTCCCTCTATGCCAGCTTTCATAGAACAGGCCAGTTGGGTGGCTTGCCACCTCCATGGGCTTCAGCATCCCCCCACTAACCAAACCAGAGCTGGAGGCTTTGAGTTCGGGATCACAAGTCCAGTGTCTCCAGGGCTGTAAATGAATGAGGCTGTAGACCCAGGTTTGACACATCTTTTTGGTTTTTGAGGATAACCCGGAAATCACAAATTTTTTTTTGCATAGGTAATCTGTTAAGTTTTTTAATGCTGAAAACCAAAAGCTGAGGAGGCTGAGGGGACCAGACAAAACACATGTGTGACCTGAATCCCCACATGCTGGCTGGAGGGCATCTTGCTATTCAGGCACCTTGGGACCTGGCACTCCTTCCCTGGGGAGGGTGGGCTGAGAGCTTGTGGGGCTTCTGGTGGGCATCTACTGCTCCATTTCCAAGGCAGGAAGCCCAGAGCAAAACGGGTATTCGGCGGGAGTCAGGAAGATGGGAGAGAGCCCATTTCTTTGGGAAGTGAAGGGTATTTCCTGCATGTGTAGCAGGGCAAAGAATGTCAATTGGCAATAAAACGCACATGCATGCGTCCCACGGTGCCCTTATGGCATCAGCCATGCCACAGCTGCCCTGGTATGGCCAGAAAAGATGCCTGGTGATAGGTCCCATTCACCAGTGGGGTGGTTTTAGAAAAACAATAAAACAACAAGAACAATAACATCATAATAAGTAATATAAGAAGAAGAATAAAATTCCTCATGAAATAAGTTGGATATATTTCTTATCCCTGATATGACCCCACCATCCCTGTCCCCTCTCAGGGCTGTAGGAATTTGACCCCCAAGTGGCATTACCTCTAGGGGCCCTCCCAATCCATTGCTCTGTGGATTGGGAGCAATCCACAGGGGACACATGGGACACCGGCAGCCGGGAGCACACACAAAGCCTTCGTGGAGTCAGGGAGGACACTGCCCTTGGTCCTGCCTCATAGTCAGGAGAGGTGGGGGCTCGTGTCCTCCATCAAGTGCATGTCATCTGAGGAGGCTAAGGGTGCTACCTCAAGATGGGCCCTGAGCCATGGTGCTCCAAAAAAGAGGAAGCCAGATACGATTTCTGAGGTCCCAGCTCTCCAGGCAGACAAGTTTCCCTCTTTTCTTGCACCATGGATTCCCCTCTGCAGCAGCCCCTGGAGCTGCAGAGCATGAGCAGGCAGAGGGCAGGCCCTGCCTCCAGGCTGCAACTCTTCCTGGGCATTGTTCTGCAGAGCTCCTATCTGATTCGCTTTCCTCAGTCATCATTCTGCAGCATGCACTTCCCAGGTCTGTCCCTCGTTCCACAGGTGTTTTCACCTCCATATGGACTCCTCACTGAAGCATCCTTGAACTTGTGAATTTCCTAATGCAACCATGGGGTTTTCCTAGGGTCCTGGGAAACCATGAAGCCTCACCAAGTCTACCTCTTCCCTGAGATAGGAGCAGCCCATGGTTCTGGCTGGCATTTGCAGAGGGCACGTGGACTCCCATCTGAGAGTCTCTTAAGTGTTGAGGAAGTGCTTTCCCACCTGTGTGCCACTGGGCATTTGTTAAGACCCTGTGGCATGGGTATCATCATCACTCCCATCCTATAGAGGAGAAAACTGAGTCAGAGGGTACTGGGGTGGGTGTGGCACAGCTCAGAGAGGAGTGAGAACTCAAGCTTGGGGGTCTGACTGCTCACTGTGCCCTACCAGGTCATCGCCCTGTCGGTGGGGAACAAGCCCAGCCTCACCAACCCCTTCCCTGCGGTGGAGCCTGCTGTGGTGAAGTTCGTCTGCGCCCCACCGTCCAGGCTCACCCTTGCGCCTGTCTACACCAGCCCCCAGCTAGACCTGTCCTGTCCGCTGCTGCAGCAGAACAAGCAGGTGGTGAGTGTGGTCTATGCTCAGGAGAAGGCGAGGGTGCCGCCCACTTGGGCAGGACATTGGCGGCCTTGCCCATGGTCCCAAGCATTGTAACAGACATAGCTGCACGCTGCACTTCCTTCATCTCAACAGCTGGCCCTGTGAGGGCGCTGGTTTCATTTGTGTTTTATATGCAAGGGACACACAGCTTGGAGAGGTGAGGGACATACAAAGTCACAGCTACTAGTGGCAGTGTCAGATGAAGATAGAGTCCTCTTCCACATTTGCTGCCTGTCTTTGTTTGGCAGTTGGTAGTTTAAAAATATCTTGTTGTCTTCTGTGCCTTGAGGGTGTTAAAATGCAGCTTGCTGTCTATGGACAGAGTATGTAGGGTCAGAGCAGATGTGCGGGCTACTGAGGAGAGGTGACCAGCTGCAGCATCCCCATGATGTGGGGGACATGGGGCTGTGTTTCAGAAGTAAGGGTTAGGAGAGGAAGAAAGTCGGCTGGGGGTCTGTCTAAAGGCAGGGATGGTAAGGGAAGCCACAGGTCTACTCCCCTTGGACTTGAGACGCATCCATGCCTTAGTCCCTAGGGCATTCAGAGCCCAAGGTGTTGAGTGTGTCCGGTGTAAGGGACATGGGACACCCTCTGGCCAGCACCAGCCCCCAGCCCCTTTTCAGAGGAGGGGGTTGGGCAGCTCCTCCTTGAGCATGTACTTACGGAGCATGTCCTCTGTGCCAGGCACAGGTCTGAGTTTTGGATTGCACGGTCATCAGGACAGGCAAGGAACCTGCCTCCCGGAGATGACAGGGAGACCAGGAGATGCACAAATAAGATGGATCAGAGGAGGCAAGCGCTGCAAGGGAAGTGAAATAGGGCACACAGCAGAGCGAGGAGGAGGCTGCTCAGGAGGAGCGGAATGGGGCTCTGAGGAGGGCATGTGCGAGCTCACCGCGATCTAACACTGTGGAACTCACTCCATTTATTCTTTGTGAGTCCTAGAGCAGACCCTGGCTCATAGGATGAGCTCAGTAACTAGGAGCAGTGGATGAGTGAACCAGGGAATGCACTGTGCATGTGCCACTCCTGTCTTGACGCTTGACTCTTGCAGACTCATGGGTGGAGAAGCCACACTGCTAGAGAACTGGCCCGGGAGTAGCTGAACTGGAGAGTAGGTCCTCTCTGGACAGGCAGCCTGCTCAGCTCAGGGACAGTCGCTTCAACCCCAGGCTGGCCCAGCTTTCTCATTTTCAAAGAAAAACAAATCAAACCTATGTGCATCTTCCCTGTCCTTAGCATTGGCTGTGAGCTGAGGGAGCCACGTTGGGGCTGGATTGTGCCTGGTCTGTCTGTTGGCCAGGACCTCTGCTTTAGCTCAGGGTTGTCTCCCTGGACTTAAATATGATGGCTGCAGGGCTTGACTCTGATTTGGCTTTGCACATCATAGATGTCGCCAGAAAATAATGGACCTCAAACACAGAGTAGTTGTGTGATCCATCAGTCCTCAGGTTCCTGAGCCACCACCCAGCCATTCAGGTGTCCCTGGCAATTTAGAGTCTCATTAGGGAACTTTCTTTTTTTTTCTTTTCTTTTTTTTTTTTTTTTGATACAGAGTCTCGCTCTGTTGTCCAGGCTGGAGTGCAGTGGCGCAATCTCGGCTCACTGCAACCTCTGCCTCCCGGGTTCAAGTGATTCTCCTGCCTCAGCCTCCTGAGTAGCTGGGACTACAGGCATGCACCACCACACCAGACTAATTTTTGTATTTTTAGTAGAGACAGGGTTTCACCATATTTGTCAGGCTGGTCTCGAACTCCTGACCTTGTGATCCGCCCGCTTCAGCCTCCCAAAGTGTTGGGATTACAGGCATGAGTCACCATGCCTAGCCAGTCATTAGGGAACTTTGAGAAAGATATATCCCTGCAATACAGCCTGGGTGCAGGATCAAGGTAATTTTATACTCTCCAACTTCAGAAGCTACCCAAGATGTGTTTGCAGATTAAATTATTGGTGAGGAGAGACACCAGAATGGACTTGACTGATCAGAATGACAAGATGGAGCCAGGCTCAGCCCGACCCTGGCCCTCCGAGCAGGTCCTCTAGCGTGTGGCTTGCTTACTGTGAGTGGGCACTAGTTGCATGGGACTGATTAGGGACTTGAGTGGGGCTGCCCCCAGATGAGGCACCAGAGATTGACCACACTGAGTCAGGGGAGGTCCTTGGGCTCTAAAATCAGACCAGCTGAGTTCCATCCCTAAACCTGTGTGACCTTGGACAAGTCATTTAACATTTAATGTCCCTGGACCTCAGCCTCCCTGTTTGTAAAATGGGGTTTATGTTGCCTCAAATGGGTCAGCTAGCTTGCACATGTGCTTGGCCAGTGTCAATTTCCTTCCCTGGAGGAGCATTGGTTTTCCAGCCTGGGTTGCATCTGGGGGAGCCATGGAGCACCTAGGATAGGTCCCTGCAGCCTCTGCCCACACTCCCAGCTTCTATATTATGAATAATGATGAGACCTTTGCATGCCTGCTGATGGTGCTGGCCTACTTTGAGCAGGGTGTGGATTAAGAACTTGTAGCCTGCTTGAATCAAGTGTTCTGTGGGGGCAAGAGAGCTAAAAGGAATTGAGAGGAGCCCTCATGGTGCAGGTAGGGTGTTTTGTGACTGTATCAGTCGGACAGGCTGGGCCTAGCCAGGCTGCCACAGCAAACAAGCCAACATCCCATAGCTTCATATGGCACAAGCTCACCTCTTGCCCATGCTGCATGAGCCTCTCTGGTTGGCTGGGAGACCCTGCTTTGTGTCATTGTGATCTTCATTCCAAAACATGGGCTGTGGAGCAGCCACCATGTTGATTATGGCAGGTGCCACTGTGGAGAGAAAGGGAATGTGGCAGGTCGGGATCTGGCAGTGAAGCTTCCCCCTAGTCCCATTTCACATTTCACTGGCTAGAGCAAGTGCCTCGGTCACTTCTTTTTTTTTCTTTGCTCTGTCGCCCAGGCTGGAGTGCAGTAGCGCCATCTTTGCTCACTGCAAGCTCCGCCTCCTAGGTTCACGCCATTCTTCTGCCTCGCCTCCCAAGTAGCTGGGACTACAGGCACCCGCCACCACGCCCGGCTAATTATTTTGTATTTTTAGTAGAGACGGGGTTTCATCGTGTTAGCCAGGATGGTCTCAATCTGCTGATCTCGTGATCCACCCACCTTGGCCTCCTAAAGTGCTGGGATTACAGGCGTGAGCCACCACACCCGGCCGTACCTCGGTCACTTCTAACCAGAGGGTGAGAGAAGGGTAGTTCTTCCTGTGGGACCCCCCTCTCCCCGAATGGAAAACTGGCCGTTTGTGAATGATGCTCATGGCTGCCCCCTTTCCTACCCACGTGTAGGAAGGCTCTCTAAAATGCCCTCGCAGTCCCCATATTTAAATCCACATCCTAGAAGATGGGCTCGGTTGTGCTTTGTGTGTCACAGCTGGAGAAACTGAGGCTCAAGGAGTTCATAACTTGCCTGGACACTGAGAGGTAGAGCTGGGACTCAGTCCAAGTTGTGGGGTCAGACACACTTGGCCTCTGCTTTGTGGCCCTGCCCACATTGCCCCCACGCCATGTGGCCAGAGAAGGAGGGGATAGTCCACAGGAAAGAGGCTTGATTCAGCCGGTTTCTATGGGGAGAGTCTGCTTGGAGAGCGAGAGATCACGCCAGAGTGGTGGGAATCCAGGATTTGGACCTGCAGCCTGGAGCTCCCATCCCAAACCTCCTTGGATGAGCTCCTTTCCCTGCCTGGACTTGTGCTTCCTTCACATGGGGATGGCCCTTCCTACCTTCCTGGGACATTGAAGGATCGGGCGAGTATTCCACTTTGAAAGGAGCTGTGCAAACCTGGTGGCTCTGGGACATCTTTGGCGTTGGAATCTGCATTCCTGTGAAACCACTAGTGGGGCCATCCTAGAGGCACTGACATGTGCCTGGGTGGGGGGTGGCAATCATTTGGAAAGGTGAGGGCAGAGGGGAAGGAGAGCAGCCTGCCCACAGTAGTAGGTCAGGGTTGGAGTTCCCGGCTTCAGCACTGTTGACACTTGGGGAAATAGTTCCTGTGGGGGGCTGTCCTGTGTATTACAGGGTGTTAAGCAGCATCATGGACCTCTCCCAACTAGATGCCAGTGGCAACCCCCTGACTCATCAGTAGGGACAGCCAGAAATGCCTCCACTGTTGCTGAACGCCCCCTAGTGGTTCTCATTCCATTGAGAGCTGTGTTCTGGAGCCAGAGGCCAGCTTGGACAGGGCCATGGTGGGACCTGGTGGGTGGCAATAGTGAGGATTGCTTTCTGGCTCATCCCATTCCCTCACCAGCACCCCCAAGAGCCCACAGGGCAGCTGCTGGCCTCAGAGTGCACTGCATGGTCAGTGTCCAGGTCCAGTCCTGGTTGTGACCACAGCATCTGACCTGTGTCCTCTGCAGGTCCCAGTCTCCAGCCACCGTAACCCCCTGCTGGATCTGGCTGCTTACGACCAGGAGGGCCGCCGGTTCGACAACTTCAGCTCTCTGAGCATCCAGTGGGAGTCCACCAGGCCAGTGTTGGCCAGCATCGAGCCTGAGCTGCCCATGCAGCTGGTGTCCCAGGATGATGAGAGTGGCCAAAAGAAACTGCACGGTGAGCTGGGTGCTAGCCCAATGGCCCAGGCAGAACAGAGACCAGACAGGAAGCCTGCCAGGGTGGGCCAGTACCCGTGGGAGCTTAGTTATCTGCGCTTAGGTCCTGTTAACTCTTAACAATCCACGTAGTTTCAACATACACAGTTTTCTGTTTTCAGATTCAAAACTGCAAATCAGAAGGAGGGAGGGGCTGCTTCAGGGGTGGTGATGGGCAAACATCCAACGGTGGCTTCCCTCTTCCTGGTCTCAGGTTTGCAAGCCATTTTGGTTCACGAGGCATCAGGAACCACAGCCATCACTGCCACTGCCACTGGCTACCAGGAGTCCCACCTCATCGCTGCCAGAACAAAGCAGCCGGTATCTCCCAGGGCCCAGTGGTGGGTGGGCTATGGGTAGCAGAGCAAGCCTCCTACTTCTGCTTAAATTCCACTGGGTGTCACAGTGTCCCGAGTCACTATCTTCTCGACCACCGCTCCCCGACCCCAGCCTCTTGGAGGCCCTAGGAGAGGCACTGCTATTAATAGTAGGGGACCAATAGATACATTGGAGGTGGGAATGGGAAGGGCTCCTCAAGAACAGGCCTTCTTGGATGACAGCCACCTCATGGGAGGTATAGCCATGAGAAAACAGGTCTTGAATAAGGTGGAGGCAGCAGGTACAGGTTGGAAGGAGAAGGTGGGACTGGATTCCCAGGGCTCCTAAATGCCAGGATGAGGCACTTCTATTGTCATCCTGGGAGCAAACTTTGAAAGAGGCTGGGACCCTATGGGGGCAGCACTGGGGAGGCTGGCCTGGAGGGAGGTAGTCGCTAAAGGGGCACACCTGTGCCTGTCCCTGATGGCTCAGTCCTCACTGGCACCAGGAGTCCCTTTATTGGGAGTAGGGGGCATCATGGCCTCCTGCCTGATGCCTGAGCACCCTGACGTGTTCCCCCCAGGACTTTGCACTTCCTCCCTCTGCCCTGATGTCCCCCCACCCCTCATTGCTGAGTCACTCGGGCTTCCTCCTCTTGCAGTCTCTGTTCCCCTGAGAGCTGCTCTCCCTTGCAGACACCGTCCTTGTCCTTGTCACCCACACTGCACGCCTTCCTGTCATTGACTCACTCTTGCTCTTCCATCCGTGCATTGGAGTCACCTCTCCCTGCGGGCAGTTGCTGCACCCTGAGTGCCTGGCACACCTGCAGCCCCGAGGAGGTGCTCAAACACATGACCTCCTGGGGACCTCAGATCTGGGTGGCTCCCTTGTGTGACACATGGTGGGAAGCAGAGCTTGGTGGGTCATGTGCCACCCTAGGGGATGAGGGTTCCTCTCCTGAGCCAGCCTTGGCCACTCTTCCAGGGGGCCCTCCCCCGATGCCCAGCCTGGCCGGCGGCCACACACTCCAAAGCTAGCCCTTTGCTGTGAGGTCCTAAAGGGCAGGGCGTGTGTGTGAGTTGCCAACCACTGGGGCCTGGTGGGTTGGCGTGTCATCTTCTAAGCTGGATTGCTGCCAACCCCCTCCTCAGTCTGGAGTGGAGAAGCCAGCAACTCACTCCACCTCAGGAGGCTGAAGGGAGGCCTCAAAGGGTCTGTGGCCATTCTACTGGGCTCAGGAGCACCAGGGGCTTGTGGCTGGGAGAAAGGCCAGGCCCTAGGGCCTTTGGGCCTGCTCTTCCTGAGGGGCGGCCTAATCATGTCCTCCTGGATCTGATGGCCTTGCCCTTGCCCTTCAGCATGACCCTCTGGTGCCTGTGTCAGCCTCCATAGAGCTCATCCTGGTGGAGGACGTGAGGGTGAGCCCGGAAGAGGTGACCATCTACAACCACCCTGGCGTCCAGGTACAGTCCTTGCCCTGCCACCTTCCTGGGCGAGACCCATGGGGGGACTCCTCGCCCTCCTACATGCGGCCCAACCCTCCCTGCATCTACCTCCTGCAGGCGGAGCTCCGTGTCAGGGAAGGCTCAGGTTACTTCTTCCTCAACACCAGCACCGCAGATGTTGTCAAGGTGGCCTACCAGGAGGCCAGGGGTGTCGCCATGGTAAGCTTGGGCCATCAGTCCCCACTGTTGGTTTTCATTCCTTATCTGGGCCGTTGCGTGGTTAATTGATTGATTATTTTGAAAGCTAGCACTTGGCTCACACTCGGAATCCCAGAACTTTGGGAGGTCTAGGCAGGAACATCACCTGAGCTCAGGAGTTCAAGACCAGCCTGGACAATATAGTGAGACCCCTGTCTCTACAAAACCAATAAGAAAAATCAAAAGATTAGCTGGGCATGGTAGCACAGGCCTGTGGTCCCAGCTACACAAGAACCTGAGGCAGGAGGATTGCTTGAGCCCAGGAGGTTGAGGGGTGCATTGAGCAGAGGTCATGCTCCAGCCTGGGCAGCAGACCTGGGTGAGAAACCCAGACCCTAGTCTCCATAAAAACAAAAGCTGGCACTTAGTCACATCAGCTGTAATTAGCAAGGTCTTTAGATTCTCTGATTTATTCTACAACTTTAGTCATTCTCATGAAACTTTTGTGATTTTTATTCCATGTCCACAAACTGTTAGTTACCTAATGGTTTCCTTTCAATCAATCCTTTAATTAATTAAAATAGGCCGGGCGCGGTGGCTCAAGCCTGTAATCCCAGCACTTTGGGAGGCCGAGACGGGCAGATCACGAGGTCAGGAGATCGAGACCATCCTGGCTAACATGGTGAAACCCCGTCTCTACTAAAAAATACAGGGCCGGGCGCAGTGGCTCAAGCCTGTAATCCCAGCACTTTGGGAGGCCGAGGCGGGCGGATCACAGGGTCAGGAGGGCGAGACTAACACAGTGAAACCCCGTCTCCACTTAAAAAAATACAAAAAATTAGCCGGGCGAGATGGCGGTGCCTGTAGTCCCAGCTACTCGGGAGGCTGAGGCAGGAGAATGGCGTGGACCCGGGAGGCGGAGCTTGCAGTGAGCTGAGATCCGGCCACTGCACTCCAGCCTGGGCGACAGAGCGAGACTCCGTCTCAAAAAAAAAAAAAAAAAAAAAAAAAAAAAATTAAAATATTATTCCATAAGGAGCACTGTAACAGCCATAAAGAAAATTGCTTTTAAAAGATGTCTGACCTTTCTCTGTTTTCCTGTGTTTCTCTCTTGACCCTCTCCCTACTCTTGCAAGCATTGACTTAGCTGTGCTTGTGGCATGGAAGAATTTAGTGTTCTGCTTTTATTATGTTATTTTAAGTGTTTATGTTTTTTCATATTGCTAATGTAAGATGGCAGTCCATCTTCAAGTTTGCTAATGCTTTCTTTTGCCAGTTTAAATCTACTCTTGTGCCCTTCTGGTGAATTTTTCATTTCAGCTATTATACTTTTCAACTTAAGAATTTCTGTTTGGTTCTTTTTTTCCTCTAACTTTTACCTCTTTATTGATATTCTCTGTTTGATATGACATTGTTATCAAATCTTCCTTTACTCCCTTCATCATTGTTTGGTTGGAAGGCTTTGCCTGGTGAATCTGATCTCTGGTGGCCCTCATAGACAGTTTCTGTCATCTGCCTTTTTTCTGGAGTACAGGTCATGTTTTCCTGTTTGTTTGTTTGTTTATTTGTTTTCATGTCCTATAATTGTTGGAAACTGGACATTTTAGGTAATGTATTATAGAAACTCTGGGTACTGATCCCCCATCCCCACATTGGAGCTTGTTATTGATATTTGCTTGTTTACTTCTTTAGTGACTGGCCTTGTTATTTTGCTGAACACGCACACACTCACGCACACACACTTTTTCCCAGTAAGAAGTCTCTGATATTGCTCTTAGGGGATAACACCTTGGTATGTCCTTTGTCGCTCTGGGATGACTGTGGCCTTTGCAGGGCTTTTTTTGGCTGTCTTTCACTGACCACTCAACTGTTGAGCTCCACTAATTGAGGCTGATTGCTCCACTGTCTTCAGTAATTCCCTGGGGCACATATTCCTACACAACTCAGTCCAATCCTATTCAGGATCCTTTGAAGGGACCCTTTCCCTAGAAGATGTTTAAGGTTTGTTCTGACCCCAGGAGAGCTCTTCCCAGCTCTCTCTTTTTCTGTGTCTCTCTGGCAAACTTGCCAGCCTCCAGTGTAGTCCCCACCTCCTGGACTCTCTGTCGCCTCCCTGTTGCCTTTCAGCACAACCTCCACTGTTTTGGAGAGTGCGCTTAGGCTTGGACTTCTCCAAGCTCTGCTGCACATGAAGTCAGTTCCTTTAGGAGCAACTCACACCGTCTGTTTTCTGGGTGCATTTAGCCTCTGTGCACCAGCTGCTTTTCCAGGCAAACTCTGAGCCAGAGCTATGGTGCTGGGCACAGTGGTGCATCTCTCTCTGGTGACACCAGCACGTTAGGAGCTGGGCCCTTGGTGAGTGGGGCAGCAGCCCCAGTGTTCCTCGGCTGGCCTCTCTTAGCAGGGAACCCCACCCCATGAGCCGGGGAAGGGCGACCAGGCCCCAGTATTCTCACGGGTGCTGCACCCAAGGCAGAGCCTCTATCCCACGAATGGCGGAAGGTGGGTGGAAGATGGAAGCCCCCACCTCTGAGCCCACTTTCCTGGGACTCAGTCTCAGCAAGCTGTAGCTGGGGGCATGATAAGAAAAGAAAAACTGACACCTGCCCCTCCTAGGAAACTAATCCCCTGACCAAGAGCTGGGGGTGAGGGAATCCTGTGATCTTGGAGGAACCAGTCGGGAGTGGAGCCCCACCTCACTGGGGTGGAGGTCGGGGAGGACGGGCATCTTATTTCACATTCCACAGGCCCTTGTTCTTCCCAGATGTTAGCAGGTTTTCTCTAGTAAACGCTTCTTCATTTGCTGTGTGCCCTTGGAACCATCCCAGAGATTTTAAACGGCTGTGTGTGTGTTTCATGGGGAAGCCTGTGGCCTCCTTACACTGTCCTGCAGAACTGGCACCTCCGGCTGGTTTTTGACGTGTGGGGGTGTGAGCCCTTTCAAGAGAAAATAGAGATCTCTATTTTTGTGTGAAACACCCTCTGTTTAATAAGTTTTTTAATTCAGTTTTTTTGTTTGGTGTTTGGGGTGATTTCGAAAACCTTCCTTCAGTGTTTGATGTTAGTCTCCAGCTGTCTTGCGTAGAGGATGCTTTCTCAGTGCTGTGCCTCGGGGAGGGGGAGGGAGTCCCGCTGTTCCTGTTCTTCCCAGAGGCAGACCCTTGGATAGCAAGACGCCCTCAACACTTGGGATCACGCGTGTGGTTGGAGGACGCTGGAGGAGGCAAGGAGCCTGAGACCACAGGCAGTGTCCCCTAAGCATTCTTATCCCCTCATAGAAGAAAGAACAATTCCCCAGCTCTTCCTCCAGCCATGCCAGTGAGAACCTTACATCTTAATTCTGACTGCTTGACATATGCCTTGTTTTGTTTACTTTTAGAAATTAATAAAAACTTCCCCGTTGAGTTCCAAGTTAGGGAAAATGTGTACAGTGCCAGTGAAACCAGGGCACGCTCTCATTCACATTTACCTTGCACCTATCATTTTGTGCAAGCCCTGAGGGTAGACTTGTGACCAGAGGGAGACCTTTTCTCCAGGAACAAGAGTTCCTCGAGGTTGGTGATGAACTAGGCTGCCGCTGTAGATAGTGAGCTCCCTGTCTCTGGAGGCATTTGAGCAGAAGCTGGGACACTTGTCTGAAAGACTCAAGGTGGGATTCCACCATAGGAGTCAAGTCTCCCAGGAGACTTTTAAACCCCTCTTGAATCCTAAAATGCTGCAATTCTAGCAGTGTCTCTGCAGTTCTGTTTTACACGTGGCCACAGGAGAGCTCTGGCACTCTCTTTCTGGATTGTGGAATGGCCCCTGGCCGGGTTAAGTGACACAGAGTGCCCATTGCAGGCAGGACCCGGGACGAGTCTCCCCTATGGCAAGCAGCAGCCCATGCCACAGGCCCTGCGAACTGCTCTGGTCCAGAAGTTTCCTTCCATGGAGGCGCCCTGCCCACTGGGGTCTTCACCTCCCTTCATTTCAGGCTTGTGCCAAAGACCCTCGCAACTCCAATCGGGCCCTGGTTCCTCTGGTCTCTTCTGAAGCCTGCAGGAGGAATTTTCCAGGGAGTATTGACGTCAGCAGCAGGTCCTGGTTGCTTCAGAAACAGTTGCAGGCGGCTGTTTCTGAGGGTTGTCTACACGTGGCTGTGGCTTTTTCCAGCTGCTGAGCAGCAGCACAGAGATAGACAAGCCCCCGGCGCTCCCTGGTTAGCTCACAGAAAGGGTTTCTTTCCTTCCTGTTGATACATATTCAGCACGCAAAGATGGCTTGTGGGCATTGTGGCTTTGGAGTGTCTCTGGGGGGCTCCCTGGGGCTCACGCAGCAGGGGTCCTGTGGAGGTATTTATCCCTACACAGTGGGCATGGGCTATGCAGGGCTGTGATGGATTTTGCTCACACAGCCCCAGAACTCTCTGTAAGGGCCTTTATTTTGTTTTTGGCTGGTTTGCACATGGGAGTGTTTATCCTATTTAAACCTAGGGTTTCCTTCTCAATGATTCTTTACGTTTCAATCAAGTCCTCCAGGCAGAACCCATGAGATGACCAGAGCAGGGGAAGGAGCCTGCTGGGCACTTTACATTTCCCATTAATTTGTGCACTCAGCGACACTGGAGTGCTTATCGTGTGCCAGGTGCTGTGCTGGGCACTGCTGATTCAGGAGAGAATGAAGCCAGGGGGCCCAGCTCCTGTGAGCTGTGGCTGCATCTCTCCATCTCCTGGGTCCTGTGAGGCGCAGCCAGACATGGGGCCATTGTTCAGGTGAGGATGCGTGTCCAGGATGAGTGGGGAGTGGTTGGCAACTGCAGGGCCTGAAGTCAGGTGCATCCCCCTTTTCCCTGAGACTGATCTGTGGACAGTAGTCCACGTCCCCAGTCCTCGCCCTTGGGAAGATCACAGGGCTGGCCAGGTGCCTGTGTGAAGTTTCATCCAGCGCCCAGGCCAGGGCCCCACTCAGTGCCTGTGATTTTCATGTAACCTTAGGTCCTTACCTGCTGGCCTTGAGGGTGGGTAATCAGGGGCACACTCACTTGGCACTGTCTGGCCCATCACGTGACATTGATAAGCAGCCTGCAGGAAATGGAAGCCGATGGCTCCGTGACATTCAAAAATAGCTGCAAGGTCCCTTATCCCCTGCACTCGCCACCTGTCAGGGGACAAGTCTGAAATGTGATCAGGGCTCCAGGAAGTGGGGGCTGAGATGATGTGGGCAGAGCCTTGGGGCCTGGCAAGCTCTGAGGTATTTGACAGTTTCAGCCCCCACGTATGCAGAGCTGCCTCTGGCTGCACTCAGCGTCTTAATGAGCAATGACACATTTGTCATCTCATCTCTGACTTGACAGAACTTTCCCCTCGGCTCAGTGTTTCCCAATGTTCTCAGGTGGCACCTTCAACACTCAGAAATTAAAATTCATTCTGGGCATGGGTCACCACTACCTCCTTCCCCTTGCAAACGTTCTCCTGTGTGTCAGTCAAGAAGCAGATGTGTCTGGAAAGCACAGAGAAGCTGTGTGGTGTGAGCCACCATGCACAGTGTAGTTAGGAGCGGGTGCAGGGTTCCGCTCTGCCACCAGCTAGCGGCCAAGTGCCCTCCATTACCCAAGCCTCCAGAGTGGCCTAGTGGGCGCCCCCTTACAGCATCTCTGTGGGGTACACTTAGCCACTGTGCACCAGCCTGAGGAGCAGGCCACGCTTCGAGGGCTCCAGAAATGGTGGCTGGATGCCCATCCCCTGGGAAATCGAGTGGAAGAGCAATTGATTTCCCCACTGCCATTTTAGGTCTTTGTTTAAAAAGGGCAAGTGGTTCTTCTAAAGGAGAAAAAAGAAAGAGAAAAAGCCCTTCCCTGCATTACCCTGTGTTGCCCTGTGTGAGGCTCCTCAGTCGGTGCACTATGGAATTTCTTCACATTGTGAGGGACCTGCCCACTCCTGACAGCAGTAACTATAGTAGGAGTTTCAGGTTGGAGACTTAAATTGGGTTCTCAAAGAAAGCTCTCATTACTCTCTGTAATTTTTCAATGAGTTTTCTTTGAGAGAAATGTAATAACCTGGGGTGAATCAGCCCCAGCAAAACCAGAAACCTGGTGGCTCCTGGACCCTGCTTCTCAGCCCATACTTGACACTAGGCTCATGTGGCGATGGCTCCAGTCACAAAGCTATTGTTTTGTAGTATAAGCATGACGTCTACTCCGGGATCTTTATTCACCTACTGTAAGTCATTGTGTGGAATAACCCAGGCATGCTTTTTGTGTATTGATATACACACAATGATATCATTGATGTACACATAGTGATATAATTGATATACACATAATGATATCATTACACGGGTGGTGTGTGTAGCTCGGGCCAGCTTGTTGATCCTCCATACCGCCAGCCAGCCGTGGGCTTGGGCTCTTCTCAGCTAGGCCTTTGCTTTTGTCCACTCTCCCTCCTCCCCAGCACCGTAGTTCCGTCCTGGCTGCAGGAGGCCTCCAGCCCCATTCCCCTGGGAAGTGCAGAGTTGAGGGAGGAGCCTAAATTGGGAGTTAGGGTATTTGGTTCTATCCTCAGCTCTGCCTTTTCAAAGCCATATCCTTGTCCCGTCATCTGGGCCTCAGTTAACTCATTTGTACATTGAAGAGGTTGGACCAGAATCAGCACTTTCCAAATAAGTGAAGGTCCATTAGGTTTGCAGGCGATTTTCAGAATTTCCAAGTCTTAACAAAGCTGGTTTTACTCTGTAAAGCTGAGCAGGCTGGAGTACCAGGTTCCATGACCTTATCCAGAATTACTCAGAGCAGCGGCCCTGGATCTTCATCCAATCAAGGCATGCTTATAGGAGGCTAGACTGTACCAGATGCTGAGCTGAGTCCCAAGGGCATGTGAGTGCTGGTGACAGCCTGGAGGGGAAGGCCGAGTGTACTGTGGGTCCCATCAACACTGATGGCACCTGGCAGGCCCAGCCCCCGAGAGAGGGGAGAGGTGCTGGAGGAGCTGACATGGATGAGGGAAGACTGTTCTGAGGAAAGACACTGGACCTGGGCCTGAAGGATGACTTGGAGCCAGCAGGTGGAGGCTGGGGAAACAGTCCAGGTCTTTAAGATGGGCTTCGAGGTCCGGAGGCAGGCAGGCAGCAGCTAGCTGTCTGTATGAGTGAGAGAGAAGGCCTGCGTGGCTGGAGCATAAGTGTAGTGGGGGAGTGTGCTATGCGTGGATTCTGGAGCGGAGGCAGGGGCCGGGCCATACCAGGCTTTACAGGGTGTGCTAAGGCTTTGAGCTCATTCTCAGAGCACTGGGCAGTTGTTGAAAGGTTGATGTTGGGTGTGATGTGATCCTATTTGGTTGTCACCTTTGGGTCAGAAACCTTATTTTTATTTTATTTTATTTTTGTAGCTTCTTGATATTGAAACTCTAGCTTTTCAAACCCTGAAGTGCTTACTTTAAAACCCCTTGCTCCCCACCCCTTGAATACGAGACCACAAAGAGCAAGCAACAAAGCCAGGCCCAGATAGAGGAGTGGGTGGGGCAGCTGGCTGGACTCGCCTCATGGCCTGTCCCTGCTTGCCCAGCTCCAAGACCACCTGGGTGAAATATGCGTCTAAGCAGTAAGACAAGCTGTGTGAATTCCATCATAAACAGACACGTTACTTGTGTGAATGCCCATCTTCTGCAGCATCAGAGGGTGATTGTGCTGTACTTTCTTAGGGGAGAGAGTCTTGAAGGTAGAATCCCTAAAAGTGGGTAGAGAGAAAAGGATTAGAAGGTGGGCTCTTGCCTTGAGCCCAGGAGTTTGAGGTTATAGTGAGCTGTGATCCCGTCACTATACTCCAGCCTTGGGGACAGAGTGAGACCCTGTCTCTAAAAATAATAAATACAATAAATAAATGTTAAAAGGGTCTTTGGCAGTGAAAAAGCTGGAAAAAACTAGCTCTGATTTGTTCATTCACTCACAACACCTTGGCAGTCACTGCTTCACACAGAGCTGGGGATGTGATGAGACACAAAGATGAGCGAGATGCACATAGCTCACACTGGGGTGGCCTTGGCTCCCAGGCTCTGTGGTTCCGTCAGTGTGATTGAGACTTCCTGTGCAAGCTGCCATTGGAAAGCATCTGCCTCGTTTTCTGCCAGCCCCTGACTTGCAGTTTCACAGAAGACCCCACAGAGTGCTTCTCTACCACCAGGGCTGCAGCAGCAGGTGGCCAGCTCAGGATGTGGCATCCTGGGACTGCCTCCTCACTCTGCCCTGAAGTTGGTGCATGTCCCAAGGCTGCTGACTGGCCCCCTTGGAGCAGCTTCCATTTTCTTCTCTTTGTAAAATGTGCAAGTGGAGATCAATGCTCTGTGAGATCCAGCCTGGCACTAATGTGTTATATCCCAAGCCCATCTCCTGGCCAGCAGTGGGGCTCATGACGAGAGGTGGGTAAGGCACTATCTGGTATAGGATTTCCCTTGTCCACTGCTTCCCAGTGCTGGCCTGGAGGGCTCTGCCACTGGCATCCCATGAGGTGATAGGCTGTGCTGAGGGCGAGGTGCTGCTCACGGACCTGAGCAGGGGGGCGCCCTGCAGCTGCATAACCCAGTACCCACCCCTCCACCACTGCCCCAATGTTGCAGGTGCACCCTTTGCTCCCGGGCTCATCCACCATCATGATCCATGATTTGTGCCTCATCTTCCCAGCCCCAGCCAAGGCTGTGGTTTACGTGTCGGACATTCAGGAGCTGTACATCCGTGTGGTAGACAAGGTCAGTGGAAGCTTCATGACGGGGCACCCTCGGCTGACCTGGAGGAACTGGGAGGGAGGGGACTGTGGGAAGAATGTTCCACATGGCCTTTGCTTTTTGCTCCTGGAGTGTGCATCCCTTCCCCTGTGAGCTTGCAGAGCTTTCTCCCATCTCCTTCACCCCATGTGGAGGATCCAGAGTCCCTTCAGTAAGGGACTTCTTCCTCCCAGGTGATATCCCCACGAGGGATAAATCTGGCAGTAAATCCTGCTGGAAGTTGTCTCTAAATTAGCCATGACCTGGGAATTCCATGTCTTCTGGCCAGTATAGGTTATTAACCAGCCAGGCACATGCCCTGCTGAGCATGAATTTTCTTCCCAGAATATAGGTTTTGGGTTCTCTGGGGTTTCAGTGGCAAATGAGCACAACTCACCCATGCCAAGCACCGTGGAAAAAAGAGACAAGGAATAGATCTCGGTTTATCTTTCACATCAATAGGGAATTTTTATTACTCCAAATATCTGAGGTAACTGAAGCTGGGCTTCCAGAGGGTTGCGATCAGGTTCCTCAGTGGATAGAAGGGCTGGTAATTAAAAGGGGAGTGTTCATGCGACTTAGGCTTCTTAAGAAGCTAATATGCTCTGCCCAGCCCCACATACTCCTCTTATAGTCTCATTTTCACTGCTGTTTGCTAATCATCTGTTTCTTCACTGTGTATTTCTGATTCTCATTTCCTAAAGTTCTTAGTATATTATACACTGCCAGGTGTGAGCTGTTCAGTCAATGAGCATTTATTGAGCTCCTACTGGATGCTGCTGTTCTGAGTGGTGTCTCATCTCCCTAATTAGTGTATTAGTTATTTAAGAGTAGAATGTGGAATTTATGCCTCTAAGTATCCCCAAGCTCCCCCTCATCAATTTTCATTTGCTGACTAGCTGATAGTCCAGAAGTCAACCTGGGTGACTCTCCTGATTCCCAGGTCTGTGGATTGAGGTTGGTGATGCTATCTCAGAAAGTCATGGGGCACCATAGATGGTAGGATTGGTCTTTTGGAGGCCACCTCTGAACCTCTGTCCCCATGATGCAGGTGGAGATTGGGAAGACAGTGAAGGCATATGTCCGCGTGCTGGACTTGCACAAGAAGCCCTTCCTGGCCAAATACTTCCCCTTCATGGACCTGAAGCTCCGAGCAGCCTCCCCGATCATTACATTGGTGTGAGTTCCCTAGGGGTCAGAGGAGGGCACCTCAGAGACAGTGCTGACCCCAGCTGCAGCCTTTCCCACGGGGTGGTCTTGGAGAAGTCCCAGCCCTTCCCTCTGTTTCAGGGCCCTTGATGAAGTCCTTGACAACTACACCATCACATTCCTCATCCACGGCGTGACCATCGGCCAGACCAGTCTAACTGCAAGTGTGACCAATAAAGCTGGACAGAGAATCAACTCAGCCCCACAACAGATTGAAGTAAGACGGGTTTTTCCCACACTATGTGGGATCAGCCCAGTGCTGGGGGTTGGAGGTGTCTTTATAGTTGGGGGTATCTTTATAGTACAGTCCAGGAAGCTACTGTGGAGAAGCCATATAAAAGTCTGTGTGCCACAATGTCCTCTCATCAAAAGGCAGCTGTTACTAGCTCCAGGGTTCTGGGAGGCAACAAAGTTGGACTGGCAGAACCGGAGGGAGGGGGCCAAGTGACTTTACTTTTCCTCTGTGACGTGGGGGATTGTGCGGCTCAGAGAAGGGGTGTGCCTGGTCACATGGCAAGGGGACACACTAGGACCATTCCCAGAAAGCACTGACTGGGTGGAAGTTTAGACAGATGCTGGCTTATGTGTACAAGAACTCCTTAACTATTGATCCTGAGCCATAGAACAGGCGCTTTGAGGGCACTGGGCACCTGTCACAGGGGCTGCGTGAGCAGAGGTGTCATAAAGGGAACTCCTGAAGTAGGTGATTCCTGGATGAGGGGAGCTTTGAGGTCCCCGCACCGGCTCAGTGTGTGGTATGGGGCTGTCTCGGGAGATTAGGTTATGACAGGAGCCCCACTGCAGCCATAGGCCACAGCAGTTGTGGCCCAGGCATCATCTGAAGTCTATACACAGCAGCAGCGTTAAACCAGCCCTACCAGCATCCTCCCTGCGTCTGGGCCACGTGGGGGCTGGTGAGCGTCATTAATCTATGATCCAAAGCAGGTGGGTGCCATCTGTGTCTCTAGATGGAGGTGCACCTTTCTTCTTCTGGTGATGAGAAATTTGTTTCTGCCCATCAATAGCATAGCTGCAGAGACCGATACTCCCGCACAAGTAGCACCCTGGCCACCTCCTGCGTTCACTCACCTACTCCTGCCAGGCAGGCACTTGTAGGGGTTGCAGGAGGAGCAGGTGGGGGCTTCACCTGCTCCACAGAGTGGCATTGACATCCCTGGTCTCCTCCCAGGCTAATCCGGAGGGTGTGCTAGGAGAAGAGCAACCTCTGGGGCTCTGGGTGCTCCCATATCGGCAGGGCTACCCTGTGGGGCTACCTCTGGCTCCGCAGGCCAGGTGGCTGGGGATGTACATTGCTAATGTGTCCCCAGCCTTGCTGACATTGCTGCTTAGTGACCACACACTGAGAACCGCTGCTCTAAGGGGATGGCTTAACTGCATAAAAGCCATCTCTCCAAGGGGATGGCCCAGCTTTTGGAGTTTAGCATCTAGGGAAAGTGAAACACAGTCACAAACAGAAGAACACACCCCAGAGAACCAGGGAGCCTCGGCCAGTGACTAGGAGACAGCCCCCAGCACTGGCCCAGGACCCTGGCCCCTCTGGTCACTGCTCAAAGAGGGGTGATGTCCATGCCCCAAGTTTTCCTCTCATGAAACATGTAGCATGTGAGTTATGCTCAATGCCATGGGCTTGGGGCACAGCAGTCCTTTCTCTCCTGTGTCTCCCAACAGGTCTTTCCCCCATTCAGGCTGGTGCCCAGGAAGGTGACACTGCTTATCGGGGCCACGATGCAGGTGAGAGCCGGGAGGCCATGTCCTGCTCCAGCCCCAGTGCAGGCCACCACCCGGTTCCCGCTGCCTGTGGCTCTGCATGCAGTGACTGGGAGAAGAAGGCAGAAGCCACCTGCACTGGGGCCCTGGCTCTCTGAGTGGGAGGTGTGGGCTGCCTGGCATGACGGGCACTGACACACCGCTCTTTCCTCCCTGTTCAGGTCACCTCCGAGGGCGGCCCCCAGCCTCAGTCCAACATCCTTTTCTCCATCAGCAATGAGAGCGTTGCGCTGGTGAGTGCTGCCGGGCTGGTACGAGGCCTCGCCGTCGGGAACGGCACTGTGTCTGGGCTCGTGCAGGCAGTGGATGCAGAGACCGGCAAGGTGGTCATCATCTCTCAGGTAACAGGCATGCTATTGGAGACCGGCACTCTCTGAACCCGCTGGGATGGCCAGCTCTGGCGATGGGCCCACTGCTTCCCAGGGCAGCTGTGCCTGGGCCAAAAGCCTCTTTTACTGTGTTTGGGTTCTGCCTCTGAGGACCACCCCTCTCCAAGGGTACTGCTTCGGCCCCCTGGGTCTGCAGTCCCTGCCGGGACCCTAGTGCAGGACAGCCCTGCCAATATGCACCCAGACCCCCAGTGGTTGCTCTTCTCCAGGCTGAGTCTCCCAGTCCTTCCAGCTGCTCCTTACGAGGCAGGGTGTTCAGCAACCCCCAGCCCCAAAGGGCCCTTCCAGTGGAGGATGATGGCAGTTGTGGTGAGAGCAGGCGCTGCTCTGAGCACTTTGCCTTCATCTCCTTGAGTCCTCTCAGGGCTCAGGGCTAAAATCAGGGCCTTTGCATTCTCCCTGACCTTCTTCGCCAGCAGTGACTTGCTGAAGCATCTTGGAAGGCTGCTTTGGGGTTCCACTCACAGCTGCGCCAGAAACTTGGTCTGTAGGAAGAGCCTTCTGTGATGTGTAATGCAACTGTGGACAGAAACCCGTTTCAGAGTCAGTCATCCCATTCCTCATAAGAACTAGGTCCCCTGGAAGCAGTCTGTGCAGTCCTGAGTTCAGAGCCTGTAAACAGAGCGCCCCGGGAGCTGGCGAGTGCACCGCCCCAGACAAGGTGCAGGGAAGTCCTTGTTCTCGGAGGCTGACTTTGATCACTGAGTTCATTGATTTACTCCTTTTCCCAGTGTGTATCAATTTTGAAGACAAAGAGAAAGCCTTGGGGATGTAAAAACCTGTGCTAGGGATGGGGCAGAGTTCAGATGGGCTTCCTGGAGCGTGACATTCAGGACCACAGGAGACTGTATGTTTTTTTTTCTCTAAAAAGGAGTGCATCCTCAGGAGCTGGCTGGTTTTTCTCCTAAGGGCGTAGGTAAAGGGCAACGTCCTAGAAATTCAGCAAGAGGGGCACAGGGCCCTGCGTTTTCCTTGTCTTTGTGGTCTAACCTTTCTGGGCACTCTCCCTTCTAGGTCCCCCATCTGGCGAGTTGGGGAGGTGCTGGGGAAAGGCCCTGGTGGTCTTGGCAGGTGGAGGGGCTGCACCGCCAGCCCTATCTGAAAGGCATGTTCTTGAGCCCGGGCAGGCAGGGGCTTCACAACTGTGGCCCCTTGTCCAGTTCCATCTGTCCAATCCAGGTCACACAGCCAGCACCCCAAGGCCACGGGGTGGGCCAGGGCTAGCAGGAGGAGACTGAACAGAAGGATGAGTGACAGGAGGGGAATGGGTTTCTATCAAGCACCTACTGTGTGCCAGGCATTAGCCCAAGTCATGAGACTCAGAAGATGGGCTCAGCATGAGCATGGCAAAAGGCCTAAGGGTTTTAATAGCCTCAGTTCAGCATGACTCAGCAGCACTAGGAAGAAGCCAGGAGACTTAGTCTTTGGCCAGATTAATAGGAGTGTGGAGTTAAGAATTAAAGAGGTTATAAATTCTGATCAGACTCTACAGGGCTCCTGCATTCGTCCCTGTACTCTGCTCAGTCAGAGACAGGCAGGCTGGATTTGGGGTTGGGAGGGCCTGGAGACCTGTTGCTTGAGGGCAGCCAGGCCTAAGGAAGAGCAGGCACCAGTCCCCGGCCCCAAGTCTGCAGTGCTAACCCGGAGCAGCTGGATCAGACAGGGCGGCAGCCTCAGAGGACTGGACTGGGACCTGTGGGGCCTTGGGAGAGGCAGTGGCTGGCCCATGAGGGCGAGCCGCCCACAAAGCCAGGCCTCCCGGGGCAGAGGAGCATGGTGCTGGTCATCCTGAGGGGCCTTCTCGCCACAGATTCTGAGCCACAGCCTCCTTCCCTTGAGGGGTCCCTTCCTGAAACATCCCTGGCCAGCACAGCATCCCCGCACCTAAGTGCCAGCCTCTTTCCCCAGGACCTCGTGCAGGTGGAGGTGCTGCTACTACGGGCCGTGAGAATCCGCGCCCCCATCATGCGGATGAGGACAGGCACCCAGGTAAGCTGACCTCCTGGGCTCTGAATGCTGGTTCCCGAAGAGCCACTGCTGGAACCCTGTCCTCAAGTTAGAGTGCTTCTCCACCTCCTCCATCTCCCTGGCCCAGGTGTCTAGGGCCTGCTTCTCACCTGTCCCCGCCCAGGGAGACACCCTCCATTGCTCTCTGGTAGCCACTGATGGAAGGTCTGCTTCCTGCTGGCCTGTCACCTTCCCACATCTGGAACAGCACCAGATGCCTAACAGGAGCACAGTGACTGTGGCACTTACTCCACTCCATGCTGTCTTGGACATTAATCCATTTGGTGTTCATAGCAGCCCTGGGAGGTTGGTGTCAGAACCATCTTGGTGTTGCAGATGAACAAATGAACACACAGAAAGCTTAAGGCCCGTGCCCAGGGCCACACAGCTAGGAAGTGGTAGCACTGGGAGTGGACTGGGCAGCCTGGCACGGCATCTGCTATGGCCTTTTGCCGTCTTGCCTCCACCTGCGCCCTCAAACCAACTCAGCAAATAGAGACTAAAGGAGCTGGGGACCGCACCCACGCATGCCCTGTGAGCAGGGACCCTGGCTAGATTAGGAGAGAGGGGCCTGGAGGAACCAGCACTGTGAGGCAGTGCGAGCTGTGCTGTTGGTGGACCTATGGCCTCCTAGAGCTCCAGGGACTCCTTCCAGAAATGAGTCTCTTGGCCATGGAGAGGCACAGCCCGCTGCAGGGGAGGGACAGTGTGAGGAAAACAGTCCCACCTCTGGTTTACTCGTTTGATATTTCATCAAAATTCCCAAACCTGGGCCGTGCTCTTCTCTGGTTGGGGAAGAATTGGGTTCATCTTCCACTGCTTGAAGGAGGCAGCAAAGCTTCTGGGGGCATTCCCAGTGCTGGGAACTACTGCTTCTGACTTCTCCCCCGCAGATGCCTGTG